>NC_142349.1:48890949-49545449 GCF_059441175.1 Urocampus carinirostris | reverse complement strand
AAGACATCAATGGATTTTGAACTTTCAAGGAGAAACTGGTAGAGGAGCCTTCTCCCACTTAATCCTCCTCTTTTTATTAAATATTTAAGGTTACAAAGAAAAAGATCAAAGAACAGCTATCAAAGAAAAGCAACATTGATTGGCTGATAGTGACAATGATGTTTAAACAACGAACGACAGAGTGCAATATTAGGCAAAATAAGGAACTGGCATCCTACAAAATCTCCTTTGCATTAGTCCAATACTTAAAACAGAATAAACTTATGACATCGTTTCCTACTGTTTGTCCTAGCTAAACCCGACATGTGCGGGGTGGAACTGCGCGTGGAGGAGTTGTGGCATCATTACCGCGTGGAGCACGCCATGGCGGAGGGAGCCAAGAATATGCTGCGGATGCTCGGTTCAGGGAAAGTCCAGGACAAAAAAGCCATGGCAGAGGTTCGAGACTTGACTCTGCTTGTAAAACAACGGCGGAAGTAGTCAGTACTCTCTTGTGCATATGTTCCGGACAGGCTCAATGTGGTCTAAGTGAGTCATCGCAGCGTCTGGACCTGCTCAGGTGCTCCCTGGAGCAACGGCTTCTGGAGCTACCTGAAGACCATCCCAAGGCCTGTTTGATCAAGGAGGAGCTGGCGCTGGCTTCATCCTCAGCCTTCAGCAGTCGCCAAAGCACGCCCTACGTTCACAACCAGTATAGCACCCTGAGTAAACCATCACCACTCACAGGTAGAGACCCAGGTCTGATTAGATTTCAAAGGGCACAGTTTTACGGCAGCACATCCAGAAAAATATTGCAGCACATCTTGTTGTCAACTCAACACAGGTTTATTCTGGTGATCATAATCAAAAAGTCATTAAAGTTAACACACTCGAGTTCCTAGTACCCTGCGCACACTTGGCGTGCGACACTACTAGTAATTGTAATTTAGCTTTTGGCATAGGTTTAAGGAGGGGGGGTGGCACAGCACCAATAGCTTCATATATCAAACATAATCATTTTGATACTTGCAGGAACGCTTCAAGTTCATCTTCTGGGTTGCGTGGGCCTGGCTGAGGTGGTCCCGGGCAGAAGTCGAGGCTCTCCTGTGGTTCTTCCCTCCTACGCGCCAGCAGACGGACGCTCCTTCAAGCTCAGCGGCCTTTATAGTCGCAGCACCAGCAGCATGGGCCTCAAGATACCTGGAAAAAATGACGAGCTGTCACGTATGTATTTGAAGAGTAGCAAATACTGTCACTGAAGTGTTTTTTCCCCCCAAATTCATTTTCCTTTAAGAAAAAAACAAAAAATGCTTTTGTGTTTCTGTTTTCTGGAATTTTGAAGATTTTACATGAAAGCAACGATACATTTATCATTGGACAACCGTATACTCTTTACCAATGAACTCTTTAATTAAAAATTCAGGGGCAATATAGATAATGAACAAATATTAATTTTGGAGATTTGAGTTGTTTTTGGGCAGTGATGATGTGATAAGACAACAAATTTAAGGATTATAAGGGGCACCTAAAAACCCCAAATTCACCAGAAATTTTAAAGGGTGCCTTGTGTAATGCAGAATATTTTCGATACGATTGGAAACGCATAGAGTTGTCTATATGGTTGCGCTACTACCCGAGGTAGATCAATAATCATTACTGGCACAACTAACAATACATTTGATGCATCAAGATTTGAGCCCAGGTCGTAGAAGTGTGGGCGTCGACACTTTCCCACTAGACCACCAGCTGGATAGAATCATATAAAAAGACTACAGAAAAAAAGTATACATGCTCTGTTACGTAGATATACATATTAAAACGATAGGTTAACCTATAAGAATACACTTGGCAAATCATTGTTTCTGGCATCGTGAGTAAAACTACTGTGATTATGACATAAGGTCTTTCATAACTCATTTTTCGTAATGCGTTGTGCCGCATATGGAAAATATGGTCATTTAAATAATTGTGAAACAATTACAATAACCTTTCTTCTGAATAAAATGTTTTTGTTCTGTTGGCAGAAAATATTGCTAATTTAGAATATTATTGGGGCAGCACGGACGGCGCAGTGATTAGCGCGTGTGCGGCACAGTTCTGAAGTCATGAGATCGAACCTCCTGTGTGGAGTTTGCATGTTCTCCCTGTGCTTGCGTGGTTTTCCTCCCACGTTCCAAAAACATGCATATCAGGTTAAGTGGCCGGTCCAAATTGTCCCTAGGTGTGAATGAGCGAGCGAATTGTCTGTCCCTGTGTGCCCTGCGACTGGCCGGCAACCAGTTCAGGGTGTCCCCTGCCCAATGCCCGAAGATGTCTGGGATGGGCTCCAGCACCCCCCTACTGAGGATAAGCGGTGCAGATAATGGATGGATAGAATATTATTATTGTTTTCTTTTAGAATAAGAACTTGTCTCTTTTTAATTGATTTTCTTCCTTCGGAAATTATTTTTTTGTAGGGTGGGTAAAATATGAACAATGATTTAAGGAAAACCATTATTGTTGTTTGAGGAATTATATCCAGTTATTTTAGGAAAAAACACCAGATTTAAATGAACATCTGCTATGTTGTTCAAATGCAAAGTATTTTTTTAATTATAAAAAACAATAACATTAAAAAATAGGAGATATCAAACAATACCGAGTAGGGACACTGTTAGAGCTAGATGTTTCTGTATTGTGTAAAGCACAAGAAGAATTAAAACTACAGAGACTCAACGTGTCCTAACTGCACCACCTATCTTTACATTTTGCCATTTTTTGCTTTCTTCTCAAGGTTTTTGTTTTCTGGGGGTACCCCTAGCGGCAAGATGACAATCAAAAAAAGCTCCCTCTAGGTGAGCTTCATATGACATTGTTTTGCTTGTTAGTCAAATCTATTGTGTTTCTTTTTTAAAAATTAATAATGACTTATTTTTACCACTCCCACGACTCATGAATCCCCTTGACTACCAGGGTCTCGGGGGCATCACTTCCTGTGGTGTGTTCTGGGCAAGTACAGCCTGGTGGCGCCCATCCCTTCCAGACCAGTTTTTTGGGTAGGGGTTTGCTCCAATATGAGGCCCTTACTAATGCTTCATGTCCCTTTAAGGATAACAACCTTTTTATGCCAATGGGTAGTAACTGTAATAGCAGTGTTGTTTACTTTGTCAATGAAATGTCCAACTTTATCGCTACAAAGAGAAGAAATGTTCAAAAACATAAATCTTTAAATTATTGAACAAAAACCTGTTGTTGTGTGCTTGTTATAGAGGAAGTGTGTGCCGTGCTGAAACTGGAGAACACGGTTGTGGGTCAAACCGCGTGGAGGACATTTGGAGATCAGACGTGGGACCAAAGCTTTACTGTGGAGCTGGAAAGGGTGAGATTGGATAGGACCTCACACTCTTGCCAAATTGGTACAAAACTATTTTTTTTAAATAAACATCAAAAATGTTGAGCCATCTGCAGCAAAATCATAAAAGGGGCGACTACCCTGGGCCCGAGCTAGTTACAATAACTTGTAAATTTACACCAAAATCAGTCAAATAACAATATAAAATATAAAAATATAATTAACATCAAATATTAAAAGGAGAATTAAAATTTGATTTAAATGTTATAATCTCTTACCACGCGCAATAATTTCTGAGTGCATCAAAGCAATATTTTAAAACCACAAAGAGAGATGGAAACAAAAAAACTCACTGAAATTTTAGTTGGGGTTTTTCATTCTTTGTGAATCACACCCTCGCCATTGGAGTAAAACGAAGAAAAGTCGAATCAAGTTTGTTTTTTGTGTAGGGCTTTTTCTAGCTTTAATTTTCAAAATCGTTAGGATTGAAACGAATTATTCTTTACGGCAGTCAGTAGACTAATTTGCCTACATGTGTTGCTTGTGCTCTATCATAAATCTTTTTTTCTCTGACTGATGCTAGAATTTCTTACACTGATACAAACAAATAAATTACATTGTTTAGGTTCTTTTGACTTCTGATATGAATTACTCATCCCAAGGAAACTGATTCAATGAACCAGGCCGATAAAAATAGCACACATACAGGAATTCATTCACATGGAGCATTAATGATTGGGAAATTAAAAGGAAGGGAAGGCGCGAGATTATGGGAGTTTTCGACTGCTGAAATCTTGAAGTTACTATCACAGAAAGAAAGTTTCCTTCTATAATGATCGTCGATTTGGGGAGAAAAAAACGCTTATTCCCAAGAACCAGCAAATATTGTGTTAAATCTGAAACCGTCACAACATTGGTCACAACATTTGGCGCACAAGCTGTTCTCAAGGCAGTAATGCAGACCGCACAATCGCGTCAAGCGGTCGACTTGCCGTGAGCGAGCTATCGATCAGCTCCTCTTTTTATATGGACCAGGGGCGCTTGACCAGATCACGCCTCTTTGGGCGTGGTCTCAGATATCTCAGACCACCAGGATTCGGATGACTGATTGAAGTTGCTAAACCTGTTAGAAAGCCAAAGAATTGAGAAATTTGCGTAATGTTCTGTACTTGAGAATGCCCCTCCAATCGACATAATTACGTAGGGTGAGATCATCATTTTATCAATACATAGCCTTAGATGTGTTAATTACATTCAAAACTTCATGTTATCAGATTTCATTATGGCACATGGTGAATTGGTACTTTCGGCAACTCTCCAAAGGGGGACACCGTCGTTCGATCCATTTCAAAGCGAGCCACCCGAAACAAAGAAGGTAGAAGTCAATTTTGTGCTGGGCTGATTTGCTCTACATTTGTATAGCCCTTAATCACAAGAAGTCTAAAAGGGCTGTATGCTAAACTTTTTAATTTTAGAGTTGATGAATGTTTAATTTCAAAATAAATGAGATTTAAATATTTCACTTAAAACTAAAACGAGTGTTAAAGTTTCAAGTGAACCCAGCTTTAACAGCTGAAGAGTTAGTGCAGCTTCAAAGCCTTAACTCAAGAGTTGAATGAGTTTTGAAATTTTAGCTTGTAGAGTTAATTAAGGACACCTAAAATGACACGCCATACATTTAGATACTATTCAGTGTTTAAATCCTTTCTCTTTAACTTCACAGTGTTTGGGGTTTCTTTTTCAAACTGGGTATTTTATATCATATAATGAACCTTATTCAAACTATTGGTATGTAACATATTACTCGATTGAGCTTCTGCAGATGCATAGCAAGGCAACAAAAAATATAGTAAAAAAATACTAAATAAAAATACAAAAAAATAATACCACAATATACTAAAATAAAAATAAAAAACTCCAAAAATATTAACATGGAGAGCTTTAGTTTTCCAGTTCCAAGCAATGCCTTTGTAACAATTGCTATTGTTAATCTCTGGTACTGTCTGTCATCTACGCTGACGTCCATGTTCTGCCGGCAGCGAGCAAAGACGAAAACCTGGCAATTGGCACTCACTATGATGTCTATGTTGTCTTTCGTTTATTTCTAACTCACTTTTTAAATGGACTTACTTTAACATTTTACACGAAGCATTTTGTGGATTTCTGCCTGCATGTATTAACATCCCGCTGTATTCCATTGGATTAGTCCAGGGAGTTGGAGATAGCTGTGTACTGGAGAGATTACCGCTCCTTGTGCGCTCTGAAGTACTTGAAACTGGAGGAATTTTTGGATAACCAAAGACACAGAGTCAAGCTAGAACTGGAGCCACAGGGTCTGCTGCTTGCAGAGGTAATAACAAAAAATACACATGTTCTAATAGGACATTTTGCAAATAGAAAACTTTAATCAGATAGACTACAAAATGACAGATTTTTTTTTTTAGGTGACTTTTTTCAATCCAGTTATCGAGAGAGGACGACGACTGCAGAGACAAAAGAATGTATTTTCAAAACAGCAAGGTACTCTTCAGAACTCACCAATTGTGTGCTGCAAGGGTCTCAAACTCACGGCCCGTGGGGTGATGGATTGAGGCCCCAGCCTTAATATGAAAGTCTAAAGGGATAGCATCTATTATTAAGCGCCTCCTTGTGGGAAATATCTTAATAATTAAAAAAACAAAGTCCATGTTTTAACATACTCTTGGTTAAGAAATTTTTTTTTTTTTCACATAACATTAGCCTCACTTTGATGTCGGCGATCTTGCTGCTAAAGGTACTCCCAAAAAACTATTTTTTATTTTTTTTCTTCTTTTTTAAACATATTTTTTTATCATTTTCTTTTCTCTCTTTGTCTCTTCTTTTTTTTCCTTTTTCTTTTTTCCATCCTTTTCCCCTGATTAGCTTTTTTCTCTTTTTGCCTTTTTTTCTTCGCAAAAAGCTGGGCAAAAAAAGAAAAATGTAAAAATGTTGTTGTCACTTTAAGTCTCTGTAGTTTGTCTTCTTTCTTTTTAGCACCTGTTATTTGGTTGCACTGCACAATTAAGCAACATCTAGTGGTCAAATCATGCACACTGTCCCTTTGATGTGGGTGCAAGCCACACAAGTTATGGATTCTTTTATTACTGATTGACTTATTTTGTCATTTTTTTCTTGATATTTTTTATTTTTAAAACTTATTTTGTGAAGCATTTTTCAAAAGATATTTGAGAACATTGGATTTATTTGATCGGAAGTTTTCTTGTGGAAAACCAAATTTGGCCCAACTTCACTCAGACCCTTGCTCCCTTGCTTAGACCCTTGTGCTGGGATGGAGCTTGTATTCTTTCCAAATGGGCACAGTTGGTGGAAGCAACACAGTGTGATTGATGTCATTGAACCATTTTCAAGCGGCTTGGGTGGAGACATTAAATGTTGGCTAACAGTGCGATTTCAGTCTTTGTTGAACACCAATCCGAAATCTTTTTCATTGTCCATCAAGCAAAAGTTTCATTTCAAAGGTAGGTTAGTATGAGATTACATAATAATAATGTGAGCCAATTGCAGCCCTCAGGATTATATTTTTAGGCCCCCGCCATAATTTGAAAGTTAAAGGGACAATGTGTATTATTTGACCACTAGATGTTGCTGTATGGTGTCGTGCAACCAATAGCGTTAAAAATTGCCATAGAAACTATGGACACTCAAAGAGACCATAATGAACAAGATTTTTCTAATATTTTTGCACAGCCATTGGCCAAGTTTTTTTGCACCCACACCCAGGAGGCCAGTCGGCAGGGTAATAATTAGGGCACCCTACCTCTGGAAAAAAACATCGCTCTATTTCTTCGTCACCAGGGCATTGATCAAGCCGTGCTCCCCCCCAAAAAATACATTGACTAATTCAAAATAAGTACTGGGTTTTAATTTGTACTCACGCTCGCTCACTCACTCATATACACGCACACAGACTCAGTAGTTATTTATTGCTTCAGAAATCAGACTTCTTATCTTTGAATCCTTGTATCAAAAGGTCAAAATCTAAAAGGTTGGGGGGGGGGGGCCTAATACTTTTACAATTGTAATGGCTGCTGTTGGTCTCAGGTAAAGCATTCCTGCGTGCCCGCCAGATGAACGTGGACATAAGCACGTGGGTTCGTCTCCTGCGGAACGCCATCCCGAGTGGGAGCAACGCATCTGCGTACACACCTGCTTTCCCCAGCAACACTCTCCCACACAGCACTGGGTAAAGCCATTTTTGGGAAAGTTGTCAAAAAAAAGCCATTTTTTTAAAAGTTAATGGTTACCCCATCGATTTTGAATTATTTTCTTTGTGCATGTCTGAAACCTGTATCTCTGCTATTTGATCTTGTTGTGATTGCAGAGAAATCTCTGTCGAAAAGCTAACTCTGGAGGCAGAATCTCTGCACAAAACTGAGACCGGAGATGCGATTACCACTGTGGTGAGTGGATTTCATGATTCCCCTGTTTGAATCTGAAAATGGTCACAGGGTTCTTTGTAATTTTAAAGCTGAAAAAAAAATTCAGAAACAACAAGGCCCAAATTCATTTGCGCGTACTTTTATCTATCTTGAATCCGATGGATTTTATTTGAGTACCTGACAATCTCCTTATTGAGATAATAGAATCTAATACATAGCATCAACATAAGCAAAAACATGTCTTTGAAAAGTTTTTTAATTTTTTTATTTTAACAGGGTTGAAAATGTTAGAATTTTCAAGGATTAGGAACTGCTTGATTCTTGGGTGATGCTTGTAAATGCTTGAAATTGTTGCTGTTTTTCTCAAAAAGACTGCCTGAAAATGTCACCGACACTGCTCTCTCAGTGGTTTCACTCTGACATTGCATTTTTATTTCCCTCATGATTAACTGCAGCTGGCATTAGTTTTTATGACATTGTCCTATGAAGCTTCGTCACTCCTCAAAGGGCTCGCGTACAAGAGGAGGGGTGCATGCTACATCTAAACAGGGCACTATGAATTGTGTATTAGTGGGAGGACTAAGGCAGCGTTTCCCAGTGGTAAATTGTAATGGGAAGAACTTCCTGCAACAGAAAATGTGGGCTACATATTACAGACGCTCCCCTACTTACAACCATTTGAGTTACGCAAACCGGTAGATATGAACATTTTTTTTCGGGATGTGTTGCTTTTAGTTAGATTTTGTTTTGTGCAGTACGGAACAGCACTGTAGTGCTTCTTTACGCTGCTACCGGCGAGTGGCGCCGTGAGAGCTCAACCAGCATACACCCCACAGAAGAAATCCGGCTTCCTCTTCCTAGTTCGCGTGTAAACATGCTATATTGTATCTCCAGCGCTGTTTAATATCTTGTGCATACATTCAATATGGTTGGTGTAAAGAAGAGGGAAGCCGTTTCTTTTGAAATTAAGAGGAATAATTAAGCTTGATGCGGTTCAGAAAATAATTGGATCGCTTTTTTTCGGGCACTTTCTACCGCGGAGGAGGAAGTCCCCTAACTCTTGAAGCACATCTTCCAAAAGTAAGTTAAACTTAATATGCACTATAAAGATAAATAATTTTATGAAATGTTTATTTTTTAGTACAAAACAATACAGGTTAGTTATACAAGCCTTCAACATACAAAATATAGCACTGAAGCAACTTAGGAACAAATTCAACTTCTAAACGATCGCCTGTCTTAAGTAGGGCAGCGTCTGTACTATAATTTTAACCCAACACCTTTGTAGGAACAGATTTGTCTCAAAATATGGTGATTGGTGATTTACTCAAGTTCTAAAAATCTTGTCTTTATATTATGAATGCATGATGAAAAATTAAATATGTAAATTGAAGGTATGTTTGTGGCTCTGCAAAATACATAATTCACACCTCATTTTTTCTTTTAATGGTTCTGAAGACATTAGTAAAATTGGCTTTAAAATTTCACAAAATGCTTGAATTTTGAAATGAAAAGGGTGTACGGTGCCTGTTTTTATGTTATTTATTTTTTACTTACGTTGAAGCTGCACATCACAAGTGGTAATTAAACAAAAAGCAGGTCACTAATTTGAAATGCATCCAGGGAGGTTTGGAACGTGAAAAATCTGGTGGCAGATGGCGTACTTGTCAGGGGTTTCAGCATTAAGAGATTCATTACAGTTAACCCTCGTTTACCGTGGGGGTTCAGTGCGAAAAGACCACGTGATAGGCAAAATCTGTATATTAGTAAAAAGAATACTGAAGTAAAAATATGAAATACTGTATTTAAATCAAAGAGCCTGCACATTCATTAAAACATATCAGGCATGCAAATCTTTGACTTATAGGGGCAATTCACCGTTTTGAAGTCAAAAAGCGTGACCTACGTGAATTGGATAGATTCGTGGAAAAATGTTTTGAGGTGGGGAAGGGGGTATTGTTAGATTTTTTGGGGTGGAACATTTGAAATACAGTCAGTCTAATTCACACGGACAAGAGTACTGAATTAATTTGTGTGTCTCATTAACACACTATGGCAAAAAAGCACAACGAGGAAAACAAGTCATTGATGTATCTGAGGATAAATCCGACTTTGAAAGACATTGAATAATTATATTTTAAATTTTATGTTTTTCTTGTGGTTATGGTAGTCAATAAATAATTTACATTATAGATGCCTGCAAGGTTTGTAACATTCAATGCTTATATTGAGCTGAAAATAAGTCAAACAAAATTTAATGTAGCTTTATATTCATAGGATTTTTGAGTTATAGCAAAAGGGAGTGATAAACGAAAAAAGTGAAGCGTCGGTGATAATTCTTAAAAAAAAAAAAAAGAAAATTATATATTTCATATATATATATATATATATATATATATATATATATATATATATATATATATTTATGTTTACCTCATTATTTTATACCATAAAAACTTTAATAAAACCCTGCTGAATCTGTTAAGCAAAAAATACTATCTTTAGAACTCTGTGGTGGGATGCTGAGGACCTGCAAGGCCTTCTCTACTGGCCTATGCTGTCTTTTTGTGCCTTGCCCATTTAAAGCCTAAAATAGTAAATACAGTAATTCCAAATTGTCTGTCAGTTTCCTTTCATTGCTTTTCCCTGGTTGCGCTGCTTCCAGCTGCATGCTTTCGTAGTTAAGCATTTAACCTATCACATTTCAGCCATTAGTTGTTGAAGTCTACCCAGAGGCCTTCACCAAAAATTCTTTAGGCCTTATCCCGTAAAATCAGTTTTCGAGAAAGCTGTTGGTTTAGCCAATCGGATTGTAAGTTGGCGTCTGAACGTCAGCTAGAAAGCCTTGAGAAACATCACTGGGTTTTACAAACTATGACAGGCCAAAGGGGGTAATCCACCAAAGTGATTGTGCCAACAGCCATTTAACAAGGAAATACTGTACATTGTATTCATTTAATACTGAAAGGTAAGACATCTTTGAAAAGCGGGAAAAGGTTTCAGCCTAGAGGTAGCAGCAGACCCTGTGGCTCCAGTTCTAGCTTGACTCTGTGTCTTTGAACTTTTTTCAATCCAGTTATCGAGAGAGGACGACGACTGCAGAGACAAAAGAATGTATTTTCAAAAGTAATATCTTCAGTCCGAGCCCAAGCCTTACCCGATCTAAAGTTCATATGGGTCGGGCTGAGCTTCTCTCTCGCTGACCTTTTTTCTTTTCTTAAATCATCCCCACCCGTCAATGGTCTCTGTTAATACAGTCTTGAAAAGCTTCGATTTTGTTACAAAAGCTAGGCTCTATGTGTAGCATGTATGCGCCCTTTGCGTCCCTTGAATCTCACGTGATTTGATCAGTAAACCTTAATATCATTTGATTTGACTCGTAAATAAAAGTAGAAAATGTTATCAGGTACGCTCTTAATCTCACTTTATTGGAACTGTAAAGCAAAAAAACGAAATTTTGGGCAGTGTGTATTCCCTAAATCTCACTTAAATTGTTTTGTAAAGCCAATAGTCAAAATGTGAGCGGTAAATGGGCCCTTAATGTGTGTGTTCTGCACTTATATAGCGCTTTTCAAGTCAATGAAGACTTCCCAAAGCGCTTTACAATGTACTTTTCCCTTTTTACACACACTAACTAACCGATAGCAGCATCAGCCATGCAAGGCAACTACTTGCTCATCGGGGGCATTAGGGATTCAGTGTCTTCGACATACAACTTGGAGGAACCGGGATTCGAACCTGCGACATCTTATCCCAAGACAAGCTCTTTACCTCCTGAGCTACATCTCTTTCACTTTTTTTCTGGGAAGCATAAAACTAAATTGTCTACCCTTGAAATGAATCAATTGGTCAAATTGTAATCCAAAAATATCCTGAATACATTAAAACGACACATTGTTTTAAAACTCATACATGGTCCATGCTCATCTGATGAACCCCATGTTTAATGTTGCTCTTTTTCTCTTGCCCTGCTTCCATCTGGCTCCCCAAAGCAGCATACGGCGGTCATCGAGCCCCCTTCTTCGCCGGATGTTCCTGTTCCCGACCCCCTCACCAGATCACAGTCCGGCGAGTCCCTGCTCAGGTGCCAATAAACAGATTCTCTATGTCCAGTCATGGACAGCATGCACATCCTGTTACAATATGGCCATGACTACATTAATTTATTCATTCGTTTCTTTACCACCAGAACCTCACTTTTGCATGAAATATGTCTTTGTTTAAAATTCAGAAGATCGTTATAGTGTGTATTTAAATTACAATACGTGAATTAGAAATAACCATTTTTCCTTTCCAAATAGCAACACAAGTGATAGGGTTTTTAAGGCGTGCCTCTATATAGCAAAATAGGGAAGAAGGGTCAATTTTGAAATATGATTGGCTCAAGAATTAAATGTTTGAGAGCTAAAATGGAAATGTTACATATCCTGCTAAGTGAAAAAATGTTACTTTAATGTTGAGTTATCAACAATAAAAACAAACACAATATCAATGCAAAATGGTACTTCTTCATACGAGCACCTCTAAACACAAGAATTTTGGTACAAAAGGCGCCCTGCCATACGAAAGAAAATCCAGTTCATGAACAGTCCCAAAAGCTACCAATAAAGACCATTTAAGACCGCTCACCACTCACTATTGCTTGCTGCTGGCATCAGGTCATCCAGTTTGTGCATGCAGACTACTACAGGCAAAAAAAATTGCGCTGTAAAAAAATTAAGTTACTACCTTCATTGAAAGTTAAAATAACTTTAATTTCAAATGTACAGTGATTGCCTATGTATCAACAGTCTCTCAATCTCATGTACTGCATGTCAACCTTTGCCAATTATAAATCCTTATTAAGCAACAATAAACCTTACAAACACAGCACGGCACCTACTAACAGCAAAACGGACTATGTAGAATAGAGCGCCAATATAACGTAATTTACAATGACTCTGTGACAATGGTCGAAAAACGTATAAAATATAGGAAAATCGTATAAGTTGACAGGTAAGCGATCTCCGTGACTCCTGTGTGATTCCTCTTGGCACCGTCCTCCGCACTACGTGCACACATTAGTTACGGCACCCATAATAAACTCGCCGTTTATTTCATTAATATCATCTTATTTTTCTTGTTACTGTATTTGTTCATGTGTAATTACTATTTAAATCGGTTCACTCGGATGCTTTTGGGAGGCTGGGAACAGACCAGATAGTTTTTTATTGCATATCGGGAAAATGTGCTCATTACACGAGCAATCACGATCCTGGAACGAAACAAGCTTGTAAGAAGAGGTACCATTGTACTTTTAATAATTATCTCTGGGTGGACTTGCACTACTGTCAGTTTTCCGTTCCCCACTGAGGGCCCTCCAGGACTGGGTTGCCACCTCTGTTCTAAAATGATTCAGCAAAGCAATAGCAAAATATTTTACTTCCATGGCTCTTAGTCAAAAAGGTTCCCGACCCCTCACTTTACTAGAGGAGGGGAAAAATGTTGGCAAGTATTCATGGATTTAACTTCATTACAATTTTTATATTTCAAAGGTCCTCAATCAGCCAAACTGTTATGTTTAATTAAGGTTCATTTTCAAACACATTTTCAACCAATCTTCTCTCAAATGTAATTGAAAAACAACCAAAGATTTATCCTTGAGACCCAAATTAAATGCTAATTCAAAATGTCTGCACAATCGTTTACATTCAAAATAAATTTAGTAAAGTGTACCCAAAAATGTTTAATATTTCATGTTCCATGCACTATTTATAATCTGTGTGTAATCTCTCTCTGTCTGTCACTCTCAGACCAAGCGGTGGCCCTGTTTGCTTGCAGGATTTCAAGATGATGGCCGTGCTCGGCAGGGGGCATTTTGGCAAGGTATTAATGTCATTTTATGACTGAGATTCCTAAGGTCTTTGTAGAACTGTTTCTTTTTTTTTCGATAACCAGATGGTGCTTAATAAGTTCATACTTGAAGAGATGGACCGTAAATCAAAGAAATACTCAATTTCGACACATTTGTGGTTAACTGTGTACAATCAATGGTTCTCACCCAAAATTTAGTGACCTGTATATTTTTTTCAGACAATACCCCTGGGCCCAGAAATACCAATATAAATCTAATGCATTATAAATTTCCTGATCATCCAAACCAAAATGAAAATCTTAAATATCATCTGACTTTCCAGGTGTTGTTATCGGAATACAAGCGAACAGGCGAACTGTACGCCATCAAAGCCCTGAAGAAAGGAGACATTGTCACACGGGACGAAGTGGAAAGGTAACAATAATACAGTGGTACCTCTTCCTACTTGTGTAATGAGGGAATTTTCTCGATATGAAATATTTAAAATCTATTTGAAAGTGAAACCTAAATAGCAATAAATTTTAAATTAACGTACACAGACAATTTTTATTGCCTGTAGTAGTTTGCATGTGCAAACCTGATGAGATGTTGCTGGCAGTAAGCATTTACCTGTGGTGAGTGGTCCGTAGTGGTAGCCTCTGGGACTGCTCGTGAAGTTCTTTCAGATAGCAAACAAGATTTTTTTCAAAAAAATAAACTCGTACTGTAATCCCTCTGTTATATTGCAGTTAATGGGAACCAGAACTCCCTGCGAAAGGTGAAATAGCCGCAAAGTAGTGTCACACCTTCATAAAAGCCCCAGGGGGTCAAACTTACCTTAAGATGACATCCTCATAGACTGAAAGTATAAGACTGTAACAAAATAACAACTATAGATCACAAATAAAAACAGAGAACACAGAATTGCAGATGAATGAATAGTCATTATTGTTACTATACAAAAATACAACAAAATACTCCCATCAGAGTAAATCCATGTAGAGACCTAGCATCTGGTATCCTCGGACTAAGCCAGGTCTCCATGAGAAATACAACCGTCCCAAATGTAGCGGTTGCCCACAAGTTGTATCTCCAAGTCATTCGTTTTATGGGTAATGGATCTGGCTCGGCAGGGGTAGCTTAAGAGACTAACTGCAGCCACGCTATTTTCCTTTCTCCCGATGCCACTGTAGTCTCTTCCCGAACCTGATGACAATCCATGGAGCACCTCCTGGTGATCACCATCACTTTGAGCTCTTCCAATTTTTTTCAAAATTCGATTCAATAGATGAATTGATTTTCAATGTGATGAGTCGCCAAAAGCTATCTGGCGCCATGCTCCGCAGTTAGTTTTGGTGTCCACTTGTGCGCCCGCCCTGCTGTCTGACTGACAGCATACACCGGCCTATCAGATACGTGCACACAGACAGTCATGTCCACCCAACACACAAAGCCCTCCCTGAGCTTCCCCCGTGACAATTTTTGCTGTCTGCTCAGAACGCAATGCACGCCACGTCGTCATCAATGACAATAAAGACGATTCAATTCAAAATCCAAATAGCAGTGAACCTGCGAAAACCGAAGCACAAAATCGCAAGGGGACTCGGTGTACCGTAATTCTAGTGTTTAGAGGTTTTTTATATAAAGAGGTACCGTACCACTGTATTGCGTAACATTAATACGTGGAAGCTCATCTTCTGTTTTGTCTGCCTGCAGCCTCATGTGTGAGAAACGCATCTTCGAAACGGTCAACAGCTCCCATCATCCCTTCCTGGTCAACCTGTTAGCGTGTTTCCAGACCCCGGAACACGTGTGCTTCGTCATGGAGTACACGGCTGGGGGGGACCTCATGTTGCACATACACACTGACGTATTTTCCGAGCCGCGAGCGGTGTGAGTTGCAGTTTTTTTTCCTAATCTGAAATGTGGATTTGCAACCCAGATGTCAGATCATACCTCTCCGATGTGAAATCCTTATCTGTGTTTATCTTGTTCTGCAGCTTCTACTCTGCTTGTGTGGTTCTTGGCCTGCAGTTTCTTCATGACCATAAAATTGTTTATCGGTGAGTTTGTATCTTCAAAAGACTGCTCTTTGTCTAAGGTGCAGTAGAAGATCTATGTATTAAAGCCTAATTGATGATTTAGTTACCCTAAACATCTGTGTGTAACGCGTCCAAAAATAACTCAAACTTTAGACACTTACCACCGGATCTCTGACCATGACCGCTAAGTATTGGTTGCAACGGAAATCGGACCCAGGTTGCAGTAGTGAGCGTGCTGAAGCCTAACCACCTTGCCACTAGTGTTGCAGGTGACCTATTAAAGGGCATTAGATTTGATCTCACCATCATGCTGTTGGTACCAGAGATGAATGTTAAGGAATGGAGAAAACATAAAGTTGTCTTGAAAGATATAAATAAATGCAAAAAAAGCAAGACGAGGGTAAAAACTATTTTATGTATCTAATGATGAGTTGGACTTTGTAGGACATTAAATTAATCCATTGTAAATTGTATGTTGGTATTGTGTTTATAGTTTACATTTTCAATAAATTATTTTAATCATGTTCGCATTCAACAACGTTTATCACTTACAGTCCTTAGAATTGAAGAATAGAATTGAATTTATTGTCATTGTAACATGTGAAAATGCACAACAGCATTAACATTTTTAACCTGTTTTTCAATATTTACAACACCTTTAACTTGTTTTTTTTATATACATAAAATGAGCAAAAGATTATCTGCCAGCGAACATTTTTTTTAAATACATTTGAATTTGTTTTATTTTTTTTAGTAAAATCAACTAATAAAAAAAATTCAAGTCGGCAAGATAAGTGCAGGATTTTTACCTGATATAACATTTTTGCGGTGTTCCATCAAACAGCTTCATTATTACCCTGTGCCACCTCAAGCGCAAATCTATCCTGGTCATATCCCTCAAGAGGGGTGACTGACAGCATGACAAACACACACACAAAAACAAAGAAAAGAAAAAATAATTATATTAAAAAAAAAAAAAAAAGGATTCTGCTGCCTCTACTAGTTGTTCATATTCGGATATGACCATTGGCAACGGGAGTTTCAAAGAGCAGTCATACTAGTAAGCATCAATGTTTCAGGTAGTTGATTGAATATTGGAAAAAAGCATAGATACTGACCAATGACATAATTTTTAACAAAGATAAACTAGGGCACTTTCTTGCAGGTCACTTGATAAGGTCTCGCGGCAAACTAGATTGCCCTTGTACATAGGTTTAAAACACAAATTTAGAGGTATAGGGTTTGAGTTTGATGCCAGTAATTTCCTTTTACTTGGAAAAATAGCATTTTTGCAGTTTTCTGATTCATTTTGGGCAAACCCAGGAAAACACTGTAATTAATCTGATTTCAAAATGAAGGGATTGTCGTTAAAAGTTTGTGTTAATGAAATGTATCCATTAGTCAACTGAAATTACCGGCAGACTAACTAAATCATAGAAACACATGTTAAGACCTGAGCTACATTTATATGTCAAATCTAATTTTGATCTTTTTCTTTACAGAGATTTGAAGTTGGACAACCTGCTCCTTGATGTTGATGGTTACGTCAAAATAGCTGACTTTGGTCTGTGTAAAGAAGGTGAACATTTTTAGCATCCATTCATCACTGCAAAATGGAAAGCTTTTTTCACTATCAAATTGTAACGACTACTTCTCTCTTTTGTGACTGTATCGTGAAGATATTTTTCTAGTAAAACAAATTGTTACATAAAGGGTAATATCATCTGTCGTCTGTGATAATAGATAATTTTGCTCATTTGAATAAAGACTTTTTGTTCTTTTTTTTCGACTAACAATCGTTCTTGAATTAAGTCTCAAATAGACATATTGTATTGTAATTTGACTCTTCCTAGTTTGTATTCTTTCTGGTACTTTGTAGCACTCCTTTCTGGTTGCACCACACAATACAGCGACATCTAGTGTCCCCTTAAAAGAGTCTGCCAGTAAAGCAAATAACATGTCTTACCTTATTTTTTTTATCTGACTTTGAAGTTGTTAATAAACTTAAGTGAATTTTTTTTATACAACAAACCCAAACGACTGTTCTCTGTCCGTTCTTAGGTATGGGCTTTGGAGACAAAACCAGCACATTTTGTGGGACTCCCGAGTTCTTGGCCCCAGAAGTTCTGACAGACACCTCGTACACACGAGCAGTAGACTGGTGGGGCCTCGGGGTGCTTGTCTACGAGATGCTGGTTGGAGAGGTGAGAGCTTAGCACACTCGCAAACCTTTTTTTTGTTGAAAGTTTTTGTTCACTTTTACTGCTTTCCAAGTAGTACCTCTTTATACGAGCACCTCTAAACACGAGAATTTCGCTTGATGAGTATTATTTGCAACAAAAACTCCATACATAGGAAAATCTAAATTTTTAGCAATCCCAGAAGTTACCATTAGAGACTGCTCACCGCCGGCATCATCTCTTTCAATTTGAGCTTGGAAACTACTCCAGCCACAAATAATAAATGAAAAATTGTGCTGTGAAATATGAATATAGGCAGCACGGCAGAACAGTGGTTAGCGCGTGTGCGGCACAGTTCTGAGGTCATGAGATCGAATCTTCCTGTGAGGAGTTTGCATGTTCTCCCCGTGCATGCGTGGGTTTCCTCCGGGCACTCCGGTGTCCTCCCACATTCCAAAGACATGAATGTCAGGTTAATTGCCCGGTCCAAAATGTCCCTAGGTGTGAATGAGCGAGTGAGTTGTGAGTCTCCGTGTGCCCTGCGACTGGCTGGCAACCAGTTCAGAATGTCCCCTCCTTACTGCCCGAAGATGGCTGGGATGGGCTCCAGCACCTTAGCAACCCTACTGAGGATAAGCGGTACAGATAATGGATGGATGGCTGAAAATAAAGTTACAGTAGCTTTAATTTTAAGTGTAGAGTAAGTGCTTATGTATCTCCAATAGTCTTTTGATCTCATACTTGTCAACCTCTGCCAAATGTGCACCTTATTTATCTATATACCCTGGTCATATCCCTCAAGAGGGGTGACCGACAGCAAGACAAACACATACATTAACAAAGAAAATAAAAGGGCAAAAATAGCAAAAGACACACACAAAAATGTTTGGACCATGGCCAACCCAAATGTCCAAACACCCAAACAAGTTAGGCACCTCGGCACCTAAGTTGGTCATGCTTTCATCCCTCCAGATGAAACAGGACACAAGAAAGCGGCCATGTCACTTGGGTCAGGGTGACAAAACACACTCTTTTGTTCAACAGCAGGGCCCGACAGCTTTCACTGGTTTACCGCTGCCGCATCATACAGGTTCCCTGTCCATCCCTTAAAACGCGCCCAAACATCCCACTGTCCTTTTACAACACCTCTCCACTCATTCCTATCACCAACAATAGCTCTAGCTTTCACAAGATTTAGACCTATTTCCTTCAGTGCACTCATAACACCATCTTTCCACGTCAATCGTGGCCTTCCTCTTGGTCTCCTTCCATTTAGTTCTGCTCTGTAGATCCTTTTCAACATTCGCTCCTCATCCATCCTCTCCATGTGTCCGAACCAACCAAGTACTCTCTTACATGCTTGCTCAGTTCCACGACTACTCCAGTTCTGTCTCTCACAATTTCATTTCTCAATCTTTCCAATCCTGTCACTCCTAACATACTCCTCAAACAACTCATCTCAAAAACATTTTGACCTTATTAACGGTTGCAAATCCTCACTATAAAGCAATGGTCAACCTTATAAACACTGCGCAGCACCTATTTACTCACAGCAAGACAGACTATGTAGAATACGGCATCAATATTAGCAATCTACAATGACATTGTTGTTTGCCGCAGTGACCGAGATGATCAGGATTAGAGGCGAAATGGGCAAGATGAGATGAGATTTTTTTTTCTCTTATAAAAATTGTTAAACGCCGCTCACAATTTGAAATTGTCAAAAAACGTACAAAATACGGGGAAAAAATATAAGTTGACCGTAGAGGTAAGATCTCGGGCCCGAGCCCGGCCCAAAATTCGTGGTATTTGTGCCTCTTCTGCGCAGCGTAGTCCTTGACTGCATGCTCTTGGGGGCAGTCATCCAAAAACGCCCCTCCTCCTGCCGGATCCTCACAAAATATTAAAATTTGGGTTTGATTCTGGCTCAAACCCTTATATCAAGTTAGTTGGTTGGGCTCAGGCTGATTCAGGCTTTAATACCTGCAGAACCGGGTATTTTTTTAGGCCGATCTTACCTCCAGTTGACGGGTTTATGCGATTTCTGTCATTCTTCCTTGCAAAAGGCCCCGCCCTCTGCCCCGACTGCCTCTGAGGTAAGTGCTCGTAACAAACTCGCATTTTATTTTGAAAATATCATCTTATCTATCTTATAACTGGATTTTCTTATGTTTAATTACTATTTGAATGTGTTTTTAGTAATCAGGAAAATGTGCTTCATAACTATTTTGGGTAGACTTTTTGCAACTGCTTTTTGGGCGGTTGCAAACGGGACAATTAGTTTTTAATTATTTCAATTTGGGAAAGTTAGCACCTTACATGATCAATTCGAGCTACAAGCACGATCCTGGAACGAATAGGGCTCGTATGAAGAGGTATGTGGTGAGTTTCGGGTGGTTTATATGAAACTTGTTCAGACCCTTCACAATATCTGATACTGATGAATAAGTTCTCAAAGAATTTTGGAATTGCACCGCACTCAATTTCTGATTAGGTGTACGTGAGCTGCTCATACTATAAACATGGAGCAAGAGGAAATCACGTGAATCTCTTCTTTTTAGTCTCCTTTTCCAGGTGATGATGAAGAGGAAGTTTTTGACAGCATTGTGAATGATGAAGTCCGTTACCCGCGCTTCCTCTCCACCGAGGCCATTGGCATTATGAGAAGGGTGAGATTTGCGCTTCCCGGCCAGTACATAACTCCTTTTGGAAGAAATCAGATTTGCAATCGTATTGTTTTCTCTTAAAGCACGTGTTCATGTATTTCCCATTGGAAATCAATAATTTTGAAAGTGCAGAATCGTTTCAATATGCATTCTTAAAAATGGGGTGCGGGATTTAAAAACTTAAGGCCGCAATCATGACTTTAAGCCAGGAGATGTGTGCATTTCTTACAGGTGCTTGAATAATCTCTTCTTTTTTCATCTTTTCAGGGCTTTTTATTCCAAACAGGCCTGATAAAAGTAAGATTAAACCAAATAGTCGCAATGGCAAAAAAGCATAAGGGCTCTTTGAACTCAGTTGGTCATTCTTAACACATCCCTGATAAAGAAAATATTTAAATTTCAACTTTTTAAAGGTGGGGTGTGTAGTTTAAGGTGTCATTAAGTTGATAGTTAAATATTGTCTATATTAAGGATCTGTTAGCAATGCTCAAGTGAGTTCAAAAAGCCCTTATGTTTTTTTGCCCATTGCATCTATCTGCTGCTATTTTATTTTTTTTCAGGTCTGTTTAGGGCGGAACAAACCCTCAAAAAGATGAAAAAAGAAGAGTTCATTAGAGCATGTCTAAGAAATCAACTCAAAACATTTGTTGCTCTGCTGCCACCCCTCGCTTAAAGTCATGATTGCAGGCTTAAGTTTTCAAATGGCCCACCTTTAAGGACACCTCAAACTACGCACCCCACCTTTAATATTGAGCTTGCGGCTTTTGATCAAATGCACTTTTTAATTTATGGTAATACTTTAATGCGCATCTTATAGTTGTGAAGTTATAGTATATACATTGTTACAATTTTATTAAATACTTTTTAGCATATATTTTCTCCTGTGTTTTAAGCTGCTGAGAAGGAATCCTGAGAGGCGGCTGGGCTCCGGAGAAAAAGATGCAGAGGAAGTCAAAAAACAACCGTTCTTTCAAGTGAGTTGGAATTCAAACTCTTTTTCACCGGCAAACAAAAACATTATATGAAGGTTCTTGAGGAATGAGATGAAAAACGATCTTGAATTATGCATTAGGAAATGGACTGGGACGCCCTCCTTCACCGGAAAGTGACGCCACCTTTTGTACCGACCATCGCAGGAAGAGAAGACGTCAGCAACTTCGATGTGGAGTTTACGGCCGAGGCTCCCGCTCTCACGCCGCCGCGCGAGAAGCGCATCCTCTCACAGAAGGAACAAGACTACTTTAAAGATTTCGACTACATGTCCGACCTCTGCTAGGGTCCTTAAGCGTTTAACCAATGCTAGGATGCGATTGTAGAGGAACTCTTTGAGCATCTGTTGTGGACCCGAGTTTGTGTGTGAGTGAGGATTGTAATTCCGTGTTCAGCAGTTTCACTTTCCTGCTGACCTTTTAGGGGAAATTAAGGTGATAACCGGGGATAATCCAGATTATGTAGCAATTGAGTAGTCCTGTTGTGTGTCAGTCATGTGTCAATAACAAAACGGCACTTGTGCAGAACATTTGAACAGCCAAAAAGTGACATTTGGAAAAACTGATTTGGCCACCAAGAAAATCACATCTTTTTATTCAACGTGCTGCTGTTTTCACACTCTGAAACAGGGCTGAGTCTACTGAATGTAAATTTAAGAAGCTCCTAAACGAACTCTTGGGGGCGCCAAAGAAAAGGAAAATCTGCTTACTCAAATTCTGTTTATGTCAGCTGGTGTCAGCGAACGTGTGACGCTGTTTAATAAAAGATGTTTCTTTCCAACGTTGTGTTACGATACCTAGATGTGTTTTCTCCCAAGGACATATTAAGTTAATCAAGCTGGGGGTCATTCGGTGGAACGGTGGTAAAGGGCTAGGGTCGTCATTGTCAACTGGTTTCCTGAGTTGTATTTCCAATATTTGATTTGAGCAGGGCGGCTTCTTGTTAAAGAATGTCACATATGACTAAATGATAAGATTACCCGGAATTGGATTTATTTACACTAATTTCTGTATGAAATTAAATTTATATGGAAACCTTGACAACATTTCTGAAAACTAACAGCATTATTTAAAGGAGTTTTACATTGTATAAAGGTTTTAATTTTTGTGGTTCCAAATATACGTTTTTAGGCGGTTATTTTTTGGTCCAATGTGGCTCTCCCCACATTTTGGGTTACCCCTAAGATAGGGTGAGAAGCTCGGTCATCCGGGAAAGACTCTGTGTATAGCCGCTGCGCCTCTGCGTTGAGAGGAGTCACCTGAGGTGGCTTGGGCATCTGATAAAAATGCCTCCAGGACGCCTCTTACGGGAGGCGTTCTGGTCAAGTCTCATGGGCAGAGGCCGTAGGGACGACCTAGGACACGCTGGAGAAACTACGTTTCTAGGCTTGCCTTGGAACGCCTCAGGATCCTGGCAGATAAACTGGACGAAATGGCTAGAGATAGGAGGTTCTGGGCTTCCCTGCTATGAAATGAAATGATCTGCATTTTATATAGCACTTTTCAAGTCAATGACTTCCCAAAGCGCTTTACAATGTGCTCCACATTTCCCAATAGCGGCCTTGCAGCCATGTAAGGCGCTAACCTGCTTATTGGGGGTATTAGGGGTTCAGTGTCTTACCCAAGGACACTTCGACATGTAACACGGACGAGCCGGGATTCGAACTGGGATCACTTGATCCCAAGACGAGCGCTCTACCTCCTGAGCTACTGCCGCCCCACATATGGCTATGGCTGCTTTCCCCGTGACCTGACCCCGGATGAGCAGAACATAATGGATGGATGGGTGTAATGCTGCGAGAAAGGTGTTTTCATTTCAAGTAAGTGAATTTGTATTAAAATATTTCAGATGATGAAAACTATGCCAAAAACGATACAGTAATTAAATCAGTAGGTCAACTGTTGGGGTTACATGTTCTGAAATACGGTAGAAAATATTTTGAATAAATACATACTTACCAACACACTTAATAGTTTTAGGCTTGCGAGCAAGTAAACCCAACACATTTCTATTACAGTGTACGTTTTTAACTGGTAACAAAAAAGAATTATAGGGGAGATCGAGGACAGTTGGAACATGCGGACAGTCAAAGTTTGACCAGTTGGACGTGAGTTGTTTTTTTTTTTTATGCCCCTGATGTAGGATACTCCACTTTCCATTCCTGCCTCACACAAGACCTTGGATGACTCAGTGACATTGTCTCAATTTTTTTTTTTTTTTTTTTTTTTTGGTCTTGCTAGCTAACAACCACACGGAGAAAATGTTAGCTTAATGATGGCTGATGAGTACTGTGACAGTTCTAGCTCATCAAAAAAGAAGACTTTTGTCTAGTCTGTTTAGACAAATGCTAGGGCAAAGAAAAGTGGGGACATTGTTTTGATCGGAAGCAATTTGCTGGTGAAGGCTGCACCCGCTGCAGGAACTGGTTTATACATACGGTCCATACAAAAGGATAGATATGACACAAGCACATGGTTCTATTGCATGGTCTTCTAGTCATCTTTTATGTGAAATAGAGTTCAAATATGGGACTATCTGAAGCCCTTTTGTATTAATAAACCACATTGTTACCACTGTCCACCGTCAGTACAGGCACTGTGTATCTCCCTGTTTGAGAAACTGTCTTTTGGAGCTACTTCGCACTCTACCATTGATGTGTACTAGTAAAAGACCATTCAAGGTACCATATATACAAGATTGCAAGGACAAGCACAAGAAAAATCTATCAAAAAATGGGGAGGGAGAAAGCAAAATGTGTGACAACTTTACTTTGTCTCCTCTGTATATCCACCCTTTTTTATACTGTGGTGCCAGTCAAGTGAGAGGCACGACCCCACCTCTTTCCCCACCATAGGTCCGTGAGCCTTCCCAAATTTACCCTCACAAATATTTTCCACAAGTAGCACCTCAGCTGGAAGGATGCATTCAAGTGACCAGCAGGTGAGTGTTCTGGCGACTGCAGCATTTGGAGAGTCCATGTTAGTGCGTGCTTGTGTGTTTAGGAAGTGAGTGGGCAGGGCGGAGATGTTCCGAGCTGTGGACGCTTTCATTGCGAAAGACTAAAGCCGCTTCTGGACCAGCTCCCTTCCAGGTGAGATCAGATTACGAGTCTTTGAAATCTTGAAATGAACACGAAAACAAGAAAAAGGGTTTATCTCTTTAAAATGGTTTAAAAAAAAAAAAATCTGTCATCTTTGAGAGAGAATTTGATAGTTTATGCTCCTAAACCGCTCTTGATAACTTGTATTGCTGGAGGTTATAGAATAGTCAGTGTGATCATTATTTAAAGTGCTAAACACGTTTTCCATATAGTGTGAACTATTTTGAAGTGTGTGGCTTTTTTTTGCCATAATAGAGGGTGGGGTCAATTGCAGCTTGACATGATTGGCTGTTGCTGCATTTGGCACAATCTGATTTGTTTTGATTGTGCATCAGGTAAAAGGATACAATCAGCAGTTGCAGACATAAAAACAAAAGAGTATTTTTAGTCCTGTGAATAGTAAAATAAATGATTTAAATAAAAATACTTAACAATGAGGCATATTTACATTTTACAAATGAGATTTAATAACAAACGCCTCATGGGGCAGCACGGCGGCGCAGTGGTTAGCGCTTGTGCGGCACAGTTCATGTCATGGGAACCTGTCGTGGGTTCAAATCCAGCTCTAGACTTCCTGTGCGGAGTTTGTATGTTCTCATCGTGCTTGCGTGGGTTTCCTCCGGGCACTCCGGTTTCCTCCCACGTTCCAAAAACATGCATTTCAGGTGAATTGGCCGGTCCAAATTGTCCCTAGGTGTGAATGAGCGAATGAGTTGTCTGTCCCTGTGTGCCCTGGCCACTGCCCGGAGATGGCTGGGATGGGCTCCAGCCTCCCCCGCGACCCTAATGAGGATAAGCGGTACGGCTGATGAGATGAGATGAGATGAACAAATGCCTCAGTTAATAATTAAAACTTGACTTTATTTTAACACAATATATCTAAATAATTTATGATGGAGTGCATATTTTAATTACTTCAAACGTTTTCTATACTAGTGTTTTGAAATGGCTTTCTCGACAGTTAAAATGTTTGCCAAAAAATTTTTTTTCTTATATTGTGACTGTTGAAGGGTGGCTTTGCTCCATGATCTAAGTAGAAGTGGTGATGAGGTATTCATTCTTATTGATTTTCTTTGTTTTATTATTGTATTTGTTTTTGTACGTATATCAAATATAGTTTTTGCTGTTTGTATTAAATGTAAAATAAAATATTAAAAGAAGGTACAACTGAGGCAGCTGATGTATTAGAATGTGAAATTGTGAATAGTTGCTGTATATTACTAAAGGACAATATTACTATCTTTCGCATGTTCGTTAAATTTCAGGTCATGATAATGTAGAATCAGAGGCTGGAGATGAACTACTTCTCGGGAAGATTTTTTTAATGGCAGAATATTTTAAAAATTGTGGCATAGACAAAGGCAGTAATGTGTCCGACAGTTTAAATAAGGTTTTTTTTTTACCTTTTCTAAAGCACTGAAAAACAGCTAGGTTGTTTTTAATAGTTTGATCATTATTGTGTTATCAGCCATTTTGACAACTTGACGCTGTGGTCTTGTGGACATAGCGCAACAATATAAAGCTGTAGCTTAATCTGATATACTTCTTTGCATAGTACAGTCTTCAACATGAATGCTATTTGTATTCATTTTTCTTTCCAATGGGATGTTGCAGGGAAGCTCATGACCTACTGTTTCATAATGCCTTCATTGTCAAGAATGGTTTGGACTCTTTTATGTATACTGTTACTCTGGAGAAGACTCACAGGTCAGCAAGCTTGTTTCTGATTTAAAGAATGCACATAAAATTAATTTATGGCATTATTCTGCAGCTGATAGTAAAGACAGGCAATGTTCTGTTGGCCGAGTGGCAGAATCGCATCCAGTCGAGGCTCTGCTGGAGAGGTTTGAGGCTGGGCCAGGCTGTGCTGCCAGGGAACATGGGGACAAGGAAACACACGTCATCGCCGTGGGAAAAGTCACCGGCAGCCCCAACAATGTGGTAATTCACATTGTCAATGGTTCTGGGACACAATGGCATCACAGGGACCCTGTGTTTTTCATCCAGAGAGAGGCAAAGTATCTCTTTATGATGGCATTTTTAAATAGTGTTTAAAAATATTGCCGAATTGAATAGTAATTAAAACGACAATTAAAATGAATGTACTAATCTACTAATATGGCAAGATTCTTTAGTCTGTATTGAGTGGTGTAAGACAGCCATTTAGTAGTTGGTTAGTTAGTAGTGCGATTCATTAAATGGAAATTTACAGAAAAGATGATACTCCCAACAAATAGATTTGCCTGCGGCACTAAACTTCTTGACTCCCCTTCCTTCAAGTTTTACATCATTTTGGTGCATTACAGACTCCAATTCCATTGCAGTGACTGAGTTAAGTTCAATGAGACTTGAAACCTGTCTTTGTTCTACATTGAAGTACAGTATTGTACAGTATTTGTCTATTTAAACACCCTTTGTTTCTTTAAAATTGTATTTTTTTCCCTATAGGTCACAGTACTACTAAAACCCTTGACTCCTGGTCAGAATCATTCAACGTTGAGAAAAGTTTACTTACTCCTCAGCTCCAAGCAGCCAATCAGCTGGAGGCTTGAAGCAGAGAGACTTCCCCCCGACTTCCTTGTACTAGTGAAGGTCAATGTAACTGACTTTAAAAAATTCCAAGAACTTTAGTTTATATTCTGTCTTCCAATAGAATATTCCCGGAACGTTTTTTCCATCGTTCTTTTTATTTTTAGGTGTCTTTAAAGTCCAATGTACAGTCCCGGACACTACGTTTGCTTGTCCGGCATCTAACTTGGATCCCCTTCCGCCCGCGTGAACTTCACCGCTGGGCTCGAAAACACAATGAAAAACTATCCTCCATGACACATGTTACCCATGGCAACCGAGTGTATGTCCAACTTGGAGAGGGTGAGAGGGTGACAATGTTTCTAATGTTTCTTCGAGTTGAATTTCACTGTCAAGCTAAGCATAAAGCTGAGGAAATTATACATGTGCAGTATTTAAAGCAACCCCCAAACTTAGCCCCACTAGTTTACGCTAAAGTTCTATGGAAAAAAATATTGGCATGATGATAGCTAGCAGTTTTTTGTCTTCCTTCTGCAGATATGACTCAGCCTCCAGTGTGCCATCTTAAATCTGTGTTCCTCTCCAACAACTACAAGACTTCGGATCTGCAACGGCAGGAAGTAAAAGGCTGCAGCCATTCAGAGGCAAATGGAAACAACCCAGAGGTTCATGTCATCAAACTCCATTCAGCAGGCTCGGGAATTTGTGGGTTAGTTATGCAGCAGACGCAAGAAACATATTTTTCACCCATTATAATGAGGACACATGAAGAAGATGTCGAGATGTGTCCTCCAGCTCATTGCAGGTGGAGGTGATAGTCTCCCTCGTACCCATGACGGAAAAGTCGAGGCGACAGAATGTGGTGCTGATTCTAAGCAGTACGATACCAGTAAACTGGGCCATTGTGGCTCAGGAGTTAAATGGTCACGTCTTAATTCATGTAAGAGGCACTTTTTGTTTTCATTACAGGACAATTTTGTAGTAATTCCTTGTATTTATGTAGTCATCGAACAGCGTTTCCCCTCCCTCCCCTCTTGAGCCCGAACTGAATCTGACTACCTCACTCCATCCGGAACTGTCCACCATAACAGACCTGTTGGCGTGGGTCAAAGACCACGGCTACAACAATGTGACCTCTTACACTGAGGCTGACCAGGCCAATCGCTTTGTGATACAGCTGGCTGGGATCAAGGCGGGTTAGTAATGAACCATTGTGCCTGTCTTTTTTCCATTTATGCTATTCAGATTTTTTTTAACGTGCTATCTTTCATTTTTTGTCTTGGTTTGGCCAATTGATATGTTTATAGTTTAGTAAACATTTAAAAAATAAGACAATATGTCAATCAATAAGAACAGGAAGGGACTGTGCAAAAATCCTCAAGATAAGAAAGTTTGAAACGTTTCTAAAAGTCCTCCCCTGAGCTCTTTATATTTATTAAATTTCGTTCCATAAAGCACATCAACTCTAAAGCGTGTGGAAATCAAAGGGATATCATCATTATTGGCCAGTAGTGCCAATTATGTAAACAGTGTCAAAATAACGAGAAAATGGTGTGGTATAGTATTTAAAATAATAATCCGCGCTGGCATCCTATGCAATCTCCTTTGTAGGTCTCCAATATTAAAAACAGAAACAACCAGAATAAATTGATCACCAATTATGAGGGCATTGAGGAAAATGAATCATTTTAGGCATGCATAATACATTATTGGACTGATAAAGGCACAATAGCCCGAGAGCAAGGGAAACTGATATTTGATCACTTGGAGCGAAGCTATAATGTTGAATCAGCTGAGAATATTAAAAAGATTTCAAGCAGTTCTGTTATTCATTTTCACAATATCTAGATTGTTTAAAGTAGTATGGAATAGTGCAAATTACAGCAACAGACGCTAACAAGTGTGTGAAACGTAACACAATGGGTTACTTTTCTGTATGAAACAGCTGAAAAAAGATGCCCCTGAATATGTAGCGTACATATTTTTTCTGTTTGGTTTGATTTGGGTCATTACTGTTATACATTTTGTAAAAAAACATTTGTATATAGCCAACTGTCAAACAAAGCAATGATTGATTGATTGATCATGTCAAGCGTTAGTCTCTCAAACTCTCATTATTGTAGCCTTTCTTATCAAATTACAGTTAACATTGAATTGGTTACATTTTTAAACCAGCATGTCCCCATACTTTTAGTATGGTTATTGAGCAGAGGTGGGCAAATGCAGCCTGTCGGGGTTTTTTATCCAGCCGCCTGATAATGGTAAAAATATCAATTTTTATATAATATATTATATATATATATATATATATATATATGTGTGTAAATAAAGTACTACTTTTCATTTTATTTATTATTTCTTCATTTACCTCATGTTAAGGTTTTGAGTTTTTCCTTGCCCTCATGGAGGTTTTAGATCAGGGGATGGTGTAATAATAGTCTGTAGTTTGCAGTAATCTGTGTTTTGTGCTGCCCTTTTAGACTCCGTGTGATAAAGGGCTAGACAAATAAACATGACTTGACTTGACTTTTGGTCTTGCCCCCATTGTCCCTTTTGTGTGTTTACAGCAAAAATGATGCTACAGAAATACTACAAAACTACAAAGACGCCAATTATCAAATTTAGTGTTTAAAAACAGGGACCTAATATATTATTTGGTATTATTTCTGAAAAGAAAAAAAAAGTACTACGGAAATGCTACAACAATACTGGTCCAGTATGGGTGATTCAAACATTTTGTCATCATTTCATAGTCTAATATCTTTGTTAGATATCTTTCAAATGACTTTCAAATTTCAATAGCATCTTCATTCAAAAATAGAAGAACTCAGGCAGAGAAACAAACCAGCACTGGGGTCTTACCCAATATATTTTTCAGGTGTTTGGCAGAAGCTGAATTACCGACTTGTTGTATGCTGTGTGAAATTGTTCACATAATCCACATGCTTTTGAATTTGTCTTTTAGATTTGAAAGAATAAATCTTGTGATCTTCAAAATAAATACTTTTTAATTTCATTTGCCTTAATCATGTACTTTCAGTGATATTTACTGTAACATAAAAATGTAATATTTTTTAAACATGTCAACAAGTCATGATTGCAGCCTGTTTGTGATTTGCATGCAAGTACGGTTCATGCATTTCTTAGACGTGCTTAAAAAAACTCATTTTTTTCCATCATTTTGGGGGTAGGCGTTTAGACTTCAATAGAAGCATGCCTTTTCTTACTTTCATAATTGTATGCTCCCCTGACAAATGGAAAAATCATGCATGACATCTCTCTCCCGCACTCCCCCATTCCTAGAACCTGATGTATTCTGCTCTGAACGGGTCTAATATAAGTAAGCTAAAAGCATAAGGGTTCTTTGAACTCTGTTGAGCATTTTTAACATATATTTAATCGAGGAAATATTGACCCCTTAACTTTTTAAGGAGACCTTCAACAATGCACCCCACCTTTAATTAACAACTTGTGAAAATGCTAACTGCGCAACATACAGCACAAATGAAATGACTTCCTCTTCTCCAAGTGCAAACATGATTTATTAAGACACACTACAAATAACGGTAAGGTAAAAAAAAGGGCCAGGAAAATGACTTCTGCTTTTACTATTTTAACAGTGGTTGTTTAAACTAGACATTGTTAACGGGCTATCAAAGACATCCTTTATGGTTTTAGAAGTTCAAATCCAGGTTACAAATTTGTGTCATCATGTTCAATGTTTATTTCCATTCTGGATGTGGCTGTAGGAATGAGGACCGTTGCCAGAAGCCCAAAGTCGGCTGCAGAGCGCCACCTGACAGAATGGCTCAAAAGTGAAGGTAAAGGAGAAGGAGGCACAGACACTTTCACGGTGCAGTGTGAAGATGGGCGCCTCAGTGTGGCAGTGGACCAACGCAACCTGCAGGTCTTTGACTCAATCCTTCTTAAAATCGCCTCTGTAAACCCATTGCAAAATCATCGGCAATAAATGATTATGTTGCGATTCAGAACACGATTGATTGAATTAATCATATGGAATGTGACATTTCTACACATCAGCTATGGAAAACATTTGAAATGAGAAGTTGTAATAAACATAAACCAGTATTAATAATTCCAATATACTTTAAAAGGGTGGGGTATTTATTTATTTGTATTTATATATTTGTAAATATTTCTCCTTACAAGGTTCCCCTGGTTTAATCCTGATAATGTATTTTTGTGTTTATTTAAGGTCAGGGATGTCAAACTTACATTGGCTTTGGCGCCGCATGTAGAGTTTCTGTTCTAAAGCAAGCCAGATCAGTAAAAGGATATCAACTTCAAATTATTAGCTTTATTTTTCAGTAGTATGCTTTATCATTCAGCCTACATTATTAACCTACCCTACATACTATAATAATGGATAACAAGGGATCTTTTCTAAACGCAACACATGTCTTCACAAACATTAGGGGGTATATTTTCATGTTTGGCATTGAATGTGTTAACTCTTATTTTTAAGTTTAGTGGTTGGAGTTTTACACCTGGATTAACTCACCAAGCTATACAAACTTAACACTGCTATCTATCAGCCAGGGAGAATGTTTGGTGTACAGTTAAAAAAAAAAAAAAAAAACATGACCCCTGGAACAATGGCATTTTCTATTTCATTTTTGAAAAATGCTATTTTGGAGATGGATTAAAGAGCATCACCTAACTTTTAACCAATATTCTACAAAATGAATGTGTATTATAATACAGTGTTTGGACTATAGGTTCCTCATAAAACATATTTTTAAGGAGATCCTTTGCTTGAAGGGGATTTTCAATCCAAATTTGACAAATCAACATTGAAAGATGTTTCTGCTTATGAATAACACTGCTGAGTCACAGAAATGTGTTACATTTCTTTCTTTCAGAGCTTGTCTGTGTCTGTTTCAACTGTAACTTTGCATGACCCAACATGCCAGGCTCAGTCCAATGGGAGCCATTTCCTGTTAGTTTTTCCAGTCATTTCTTGCGGTACTGAGGGACGTCTTCTGGAGCATAGTAAAAGTGTCCAGTATAAAAACATGGTGAGGACCATTCAATAATCAGATTGACCCACCAATCTGTTTCTATTCACACCTTGGGATGAATATACATTGATAATGGAAACTGAGATCATTACCAAGTCTGCATAGATTTTGATCTACGCATATGTTTAATCAAAATTGTGTTGCTGAAAATATTCACACAATAGGTAAGTGTGGTCTTAGGCTAAGGACGGAAACCAGGCAGGCCGCAGGAGAAACTTCAGTATATTTAAATTTGTGACCAGTGTTATACCAGTGCTTCTCAATTATTTTCTGTCATGGCCCCCCTCGGAAGAAGAAAACCTCTCGCGGCCCCCTCAAAAAACTCAATTGGCAGCTTAATTTATTTGGTTTCATGCTGTCCGCTGCCAACATTTTTAAACATAGCAAGCACACCGGTATTTCGGGTATTATCTCAGTGGTCACAGTGAAGCTGATTGCTACATATGCTTCGTTAAACTTCTTTGTCTTACCTTTCGCGAGCCTTTCATTTTCCTCTTTATCCCTGTTTCTCTCCGCCTGTCTTTTTTATTGGTGTCCCCGGAGGGTTTGCAACACTTTGTGTCTACACTTCACACCCACTCTCTCGGTTATGTATGTGCAAAGCGCGGATGCCTTACTACTGAGTGCACACTCAATAAGAGCTCTGCTGCCCCCTATGTAGTGAAGGTGTAATTCACTTTATTCTACGACAGTTAAAAAAAAGTTCACAATGTCAAACACGCCCCCCTTTGAAAAGCCTCGCGCCCCCCAGGCGGCTCATTCCCACTATTTGAGAACCACTGTGTTATACCAAAACTAATAAGTATTAGGAACCATTAATAGATGACATTTTAGTATTATATTATTGACCATGCTGGGCTTGCCTATGCTCCATATTTTATCCAGTCAAGTCTTATGTATTTGTATAGCCCTTAATCACAAGGGGTCTCAGAGGGCTGCACAGACCACAGATTATTGCAAACAACAGCCAATTATAACACCATCCCCTTTTCTAAAACTTACATGAGGGCAAGGAAAAACCTCAACATTAGGAAAATGAAGAAACCTTGAGAAGGGAGCGCACATGAAGTAATCCTTCCAGGATGACCAGGCTGTAATGGATGTTGCAAAAACAAATACACAAATATTGTCAACATGGAATATAGGTCATTCATAAACTATAGAATGGAAATGTGTTTTAATCCTAAATTCAAACAGTTCAAGGATTTAGTACATGAAGACAATGTTGTAAAGTTTTCCATATTTCATTTTATGCAGCTTTTTGCTCTCCGCCTATTTAGGTGCTGTTATGGAAAGAGAAGCCTCATACCATGTGGTCACATAACGAGACTGATTGGATTTCAGGAAGTTCACTTGCCATACATGTAAGACAACCGGGTTTTCATATGTGTGACGTGGGGCACTTGGAAGACCACCTGTCCAATAGAAACACTTACAGTATTTTGGGTTTTGCTCCTTGAGACACGTACTCAGTTGTATTTTAAGAGTTACGTTTGCGGAGGTGGACCTAAATGCAGGAAACCCAGTATGGAGGAATGTGTGCTCAAAAAGGATGGTATTTATTGACAAAAACCAGGAACAAACAAAACCAGCTCTGGTCTTAAGACAACTAGCAAAGTGTCCAAACAAAAAAAAACAAAAAAAACAAAAAAACTGAATTGGTGGCAGAAGACCGCATGGAAGTGGCATGAAAATGGCAACCAGAAGGACAATAGCAATTACCCGATTCCCATTCTGGCTTCCCTGCATTTTGGTCCGTTTACGCAAACGAAACATTAAGTTAGGTTGTTTACAGTAAATAATGGCTAAATGATTAAACAACAATTCTCCTTGTTTATTTTCCTAGTTCAATTGTGTGACAGATTTGGTGAGCAACACTCCTCAACTTGGTGTTGATGATGTCGATACTTCTGAGCCACCATTGCTTCCCTCGCCTGCCCCTGGACCTTCCCAATTTTTACATACATATGAGCCATTGCTTCGCCTGAAGCTTTTCATCACTGAGAGCTACAAGCGGCAACACGTCGGCCCCTGCTTCATTACAGCTGACCAACGTGTTTATGTTGAGGTGCCTTTTTCATTTTCGTTTCTGGTATTTTTAACGTATGTTTTCTTTTTAATTTTGTCAGTGCAAGCCACTTTAAAAAGAGAGGGGGTACCAGTTGTTTTTCATGGCCAAGTCAAGTCACATTTGTTTGTTAACTTTGGTCAAGTCATGTTTTGTATAGCCCTTAATCCCGAGATGTCGCAAAGGGCTGCACAGGCAACACACTAGAGGTAAAATTGGGCCTAAAACTTCCATCCCAATCCAGCCCACAGTTATTTGCGTAGCCCTAGATCACAAAAAGTATAAAAAGGCTGCACAGACTACAATTACAACATCCCCCTATTGGATATGGACTAAATTGTGGGCTAGGGCTAAATTATATTAAACGATTAAGATATTTTACCACAAGAAAAAACTATTTGCTTATCTCATTTTTCAGTACGCAGGAACCGCTTGTTGGTCATTGCTTCACCTATTGCAACTTGAATTCTCTCCGATCGGATGCTTACTTTGTGAATACATCAGTTACTTACCTCAGGAAGAAAAGTGGTTTCCAAGCACTATACTCTTGTATTCAGAGATTTTTCTTCCTTAGAAAAAAATCTCAAGATATTGATGTTTTTCTTGTACTACTTGTACTATTTTTCTTTTGTACTTCATATTCTTTACTTTTACCTTTGGCTCAAATTGATTTTCTTAGCGAGAGAGGCACCAATGCTAACTAGTGGCGGAGTAGTTGGTACAGTAATCGGACCTGCTTTTTTTTCACAGCAGATATGGCCAAAATTTTGTTGGTGATAGGAATGAGTGGAGAGGTGTTGTAAAAGGATAGTGGGATGTTTTGACGCGTTCTAAGGGATGGGCTGGGCACCTGTATGATGCGGCAGGGGTAAACCAGTGAAAGCTGGCCCTGCTGTTGAACAGAAGAGTGTGTTGTCACCCTGACCCGAGTGACATGGCCGCTTTCTTGTGTCCCGGTTCATCTGGCGGGACCAAAGCATGACCAACTTAGGTGCTGAGGGGCCTAACTTGTTTGGGTGTTTGGGCATTTGGGTTAGACATGGTCCCAAAATTTTGGTGTGGTTTTTTTTTGTTGCTATTTTTTCCCTTTTAATTTTCTTTGTTATTGTATGTGTTTGTCTTGCTGTCACCCCTCTTGAGGGATATGACCAAGGTAGATAGATAGATATATAGATAGATAGATGTATTTCAATCAGAAAATTTACTTGGTGGCACATAACCATCAATGGCATGCACTAACTCTCCCAGTCAATGTAAACTTGACCTTTTTTTCATTGCAGATCTCTGCCAAAGAGCCCTTTGTCGATGTTGCTGAGGTTAGGTCATGTGTGGTTTCTCCTCTGTCAGACTCCAAAAGCTCTCCTTCTTGGGCCGTTATCAGCAACAACTGTCCGGAAGACCCCTCCCTTACCTTTGTGCACTCAAAAGTTGATGACGATGACGATGATGAGGAAGAAGAGGACGATGACGACCTGGAAGACAGATTTGATGATAACAAAGGGTTTAGGAAGATCACTGACAAAGATGACGTTTTCTCTTTCCATGACAATCCCAAAAGAAAGGGAAAAGAAAAACCATCACAAAAGGCAAAAGTTATGAACCCGTTGCGCTTTAGTTTCATCCTGCGACCTCTTTACAACGTATCCATACAGTTTCTTCACTGCAGCCTTCGCCTTTGTGTCGCTGACAAAACGATAAGAAAACCCCAAAAGAAGAGACCAAAGAAAGGATGTCTGCGAGGGAGACGGATACCCCCACTAGTGTCCAAGACACTTGGACAGCAGGTATAGAATAGCAGTAAGACTGACTCACATTTCGTAAAAATCATGACCACTTAAGTATCAACTGCAGAACAACATGTGAGATTTTATGTTTATAATAAATGCATATTATATACACTACTGTTAAAAAGTTTTGTCTCCCTAAAAAAAGGGTATTTTACAAGAAAAGTGAGTTTTTTTAAACGTGAAATGAGTTGCGAAATCAATAAAAAGTATAGTCGAGACTTTGAGAAAGTTAGAAAAACAGAGACCCCTCGTGACTTCGCGCTTTGGTTATGACTGGTTCACTGCTTCGTGGATTTTGATTTGAATTATCTTCATTGTTATTTAAATTAATGCATTGTGCATTGTTTTCTGGGACAGCACACAGCAAATGCTATCACGGGGGACAGTTAGGGAGGGCTTTGTGTGTTGGTTGTTGTGACTGTGATAGGTTGGTTTATGCTGTCAAACAGGGGGGTGAGCGTACAAGTCAATGTGTTAAATCCATTAGTCGCGATAACCGAGGGATTACTGTAATGAATTTTATTTGAACAAAAAAAGATATCCTTCAAACTTTGCCTACTTTGAATAATGGAAATCTCCAAGCGACCCCAAAACTTTGAACAGTAGTGTATATAGACGTATACGGAGAGAGAGAGACTTCTAACTGTGTTGGTTTGTTATTTTAAAACGTAAAATTGATTATGATTTCTTCTTTCCTTTCCCAAACTCTAGTGCGAGATCCGAAACTTGTCCCGCCCCATGGTGGTTACCTCATCTGTTCATTCACCGGCTCTCAAAATCCCAAAACCAACCAGAGACATACAAACAAAAAGATTTGTTGGCTCTCCTGTGGACTTTCCTGCCTCACCCCAGACAAGAGTGTGACTTGTCAATAATTTGCAATCATTTATAGTTACTTAATTTACAGAATGCGCAGGTTCTTCAATGCACAAAGCTCCACCAACAAGATATCCCTTTGGCGGACTTTGTGTTGGGTTTTGGTTCAATGGGCAGGCATCAACACTTACTAACTCAAAAAGATCAACAGACCATAAAATATTTTGGGAAAGGTGTCATTAACTTAGGTTTCAAACTCCAGTCCTTGATGACCAAAATAGTGGATGATTTCAAAGTTTCTTATTAAACAGGTTTCCATCAATCAGACATGTAGAGGTCGGAAAATCACAAACATATGCTGGGTGTAATATTATATATACCACAGCCATATGCCCCTATTGGGAGGTGGCTAGAGTCATTTCTGACTCTTCTTGGGAGATTGATTCAGAGGAGGGGATTTCCAGCCCCCTCGCTCAACACAACTGAGGTGTTGGGAGTCATTAGGTGACCAAACCCCCCAATTCCAATCCCTAATGCTGAACGCCAAGCAGGGAGGCAACGGGTACCAATGTTTAAGTCTTAGGTATGACTCTGCCGAGGCTTGAACCACAACCTCCCAGTCTCGGGGCGGGCGCCATACCCCCAAGGCCACCGAGCTGGTGGGTGTAATATAATTGTGATAATTCAGTGTGTTAACAGCAACCATAAATACATTGTTTTTCTGTTGTCAGAAATGTTTGCTTATTTTAGGTATTATCTCATCTCATTAGCCGTACCGCTTATCCTCATTAGGGTCGCGGGGGGGCTGGAGCCCATCCCAGCCATCTTCGGGCAGTGGGCAGGGGACACCATGAACTGGTTGCCAGCCATTCGCAGGGCACACGGGGACAGACAACTCATTCGCTCATTCACACCTAGGGACAATTTGGACCGGCCAATTCACCTGAAATGCATGTTTTTGGAATGTGGGAGGAAACCGGAGTGCCCGGAGGAAACCCACGCAAGCACGGGGAGAACATACAAACTCCGCACAGAAATGATATTTCCCAACTTTGTTTTCAACAAAAACAAGAAAAAGAATTACTAAAACAAGCGATTTTTTTTTATGTGGCAGGTCATTCATATTTAAAACTGGCAAAATGATTTGCCAAAATTTTACTTGGAAAGATGATGATCCTAATTATTTTACCACTACATTTCCTTATTTTTTTCTAATTTGACTTGCAGTGTGCAATTTTTGTCATAATTATTTTTTGCCATATTTTTTCCAATTAAATAAAAGACTACCATACTAATGTAGCTACAAAAAATACGCCATACACTTTATCTACAAATAATTTTTTAAATGTTCCCAACAGAAAAGTTTTGCACTGTTTAAAGGTTACTTGGCTAAAATAATTGAAAAGGGATCCGTTACAACCACTGACTTTTAATAAGCAAACATTTCTGCCAACAGAACCTGATATTCGTTTATTTTTAGCTGCTGTACACACCAAAATACAATTAAGTTTTATTCATTTAAAGTGGTAGCAGTTCTTTAAAAAATGCATTATCTTACATTTAAACATCGATAACTTTCTGAATAGGCATTTATTGCATGCAGAGCTCATATTTTGCTGAAATTACTTGGGTTGGCCTCGTCTTCGATTGGGATGAGAAGTTGTACAGCGCTGACATGGCGATGCAGGCAATGTAGTGTTTTAACAAAAAACTCACACCACTAAATCCAAAGAGGTCATACTCGAAAAGCATGGACACTGCTCCACTCGTCAACAATCAAGACTGAGCAAAGAGTCCAATCCTTCAAACTCCTGGGCGTTCACAAATTTGACAACCTTTCATGGTCTGTCAAAACCAGAGTAATGGTAGCGAAGGACCAGGAGCAACTCCTTTTCCAGAGAGTGTTCAGGAAAAACAAAGTGAAAAGAAGCTACTGGTGTCCTTCTACAGAGCCAAGTTGGAGAACATGCTGCCATCACAGTGTGGTATTCTGAGAGCATTGCTGCAGACAGAAAAAACAATCCTCGGTACAGACAAGAAAATGATAGGCTGCTTTCGGCCCAATCTGGAGGACAATGCTGGTTTGCGATCCCGCAGCAGAGCCAACAACATAAAGGACTCCGCTTACACCGGCCACCACCCCAGGGTCATTACCATCCTAAACAAGAACACAAGGCTGTGAAAAATATATTTCATACCTCTGTAATGAAAAATGTATATTCACATTTTATTTACAGTATTTACTCTTATATTCGCCAAAGTGTTGCTGCTAATGGATGCATTATTTGAATTGCCCTGCTTTCTGATACACGTATAATTTAGGCCAGTCTATAAGCACGATCTTGTAAATATCGCCTATCCAAATATATATATTTTTTAAAATTACATCTTTACCATGGATTTGTACGCCTTATCTTCTTATAAATGACGTTCAGTACTGTAATCTATGACAATAAAACTATTTCCAATTGTATTACCATATTCAGTAGTTTTAAATGTATATAAATGTTTCCATTGAGGTTTATTTAAACTCTCTCAAACCCCTGCCTAACTCTCCATTTGAAAGGCATTGTGTGGCAACTAGTTAAGGGTGTCCCCTGCCCACTGCCTGAAGAATGCTGGGATGGGCTCCAGCACCCCCCGCAACCCTACTGAGGATAAGCGTTGCAGATGATTGATGGATGGATGGATGGATTTGATGGGGCCAAAAGACAAGGGCGTTGTAGTGTGAATGAATGCGTGAATTTTACACGAAAATTATTGCTTTATTTTAGACATTCACATAAACGAGGAATAAGACTCACCTTGCATTCATTTTTATTGAGGAAAAACGAGCATTTTCAAAGTTTTTGGCTTAAAACATTTTGGGTTTTTGGGATAAAACTACTTACAAAAGCAGGAGTAATCCTTACGCAGTAGACCAAAAAGGCTGGAATACAGAAAAGGTTTTTGTTAGTTTATGTAGACATGTTCCTGCAGCTCCCCGTAGTACAGGGTGGTTGACATCCTCCATATGTTGGGTTCCCCCCAGGTAAATGTGTACCTCCACAGTCGCATCGGCACTTATACTCTGGGTCCTCCTTTGCTCCAGCAACCACTGGACCCTAGTGTTGTAATTATTATTTTTTCGCCCATCCATTCTGAGTATCATTTTGTTTTCTTCAAAGTCTTGATATCACAGGTTTTGTCCTGGAAAGCCACGTCCAATCGCGTTGCATACAATATTTCACAACACTAAGAAACAATTCTAATTCTACTAACTATATTCGGTGTAGAAAACAGCTGTTTCGATGTATTTGGTGACATTAAAACGGAAAAGTGTAAATAAACATTTGGGGGTAGAAAATCCAGCTCTTCAGTAAACCAGGTCGAAAGAGCCGGTACTCTTAGAAGAGCCAAAATTCTCACCACAAAACTGAAATACTGAGTACTACTTTCACTCATCAAGCACTTGTAGTTTTCCCGCCACTGTTGTACAGGTACCGCCTCCTAGTGATGTTTTTTTCTTTAAACCCCTCCTCTTACTCCAAAATGGCCAATAAAATCCAACAACGTGATTATCAACCAATCAGGGGCCACAAAGAGCGCCTTCGCCGGACCGACTCGCGCGAAACCAGACAGGAAGAAGTTTAGTTTTCCCGCGAACAGGCTGTCTTACGCCATTGTTAGTAGAAGTTGAAGGCAGTGCCTTTTGTTTCCCAATCACGCCATCGTCCTCCTTGCATTATGTCTGGCTTCGACGACCCTGGAATCTACTACAGCGACAGCTTTGGTGGTGCCGAACAAGGTCCGGATGAAGGAGGACTAAAGCGAATTCAGATCAAGAAACGATTCCGTGAATTTCTCCGACAGTTCAGAGAGGGGACCGACAGAACTGGCTTCACCTATAAGTACAGGTCGGTGGTCCTCTGTACTTTTCGGACAGCGAATACTTAATTATATTACGGGTTTGTTTTTTAAATGTATTTGACTGTAGTACTGATTCAATTTAGAATACAGCCCATGAAGCATGGTGAATTGTCATTTGGTGCTTTTTTTTTTTTTTTTTTTTTTTTTTTTTTTACAAAAATGCGTGTTGCTAAGCTATCCGATTATCTCTTGTTTGTGGGGTTATATTTAGACTCAGCACAAACATCTGTTAGATTCTGACATCTATTAAACAACAGGATACAACAACATATTCACACAAAAATATCTGTATTTTACAGTGATAGAGTATAGGAAAATCTGACCAAATGGAGTAGGCTAAAGCAGAAGTTTAATTGCCTGCCCCATTCCATTATTTTCCAAATACATATTCAGATTCAACTAAAGGCCTATTATAAGAAAATACATTCCAGTCCTGCAATTAAACTGTTAGTGACTCCAATATATAACATGCAAATCTACTGTTGATATTTTAAGCCTATCTAGCATATTTATCGAATTTTTTATATATATATATATATATATATATATATATATATATATATATATATAATCATAACGCCACATCCCCTTAGTGTGAGGTGGCAGATACTCACATTTATTCCACTTCGCTCTTCCAAACCTGACACCGAACATTAAGCCCACAACACAATGGGTGAGTTGTTGTGCCTTGCAACCCTTCACCAGCAGAGAGGCCCGATAGCATACACTGGTTTACCTCCTCATTCTTAACTGTCCCTCGCCATTCTCATTCATGCCTAACAACACACTCTTGCATCCGTTTACTTAACCAACCTCAAATTCAGAGCATGTTTCACCCACTCCAACAATTTTTGAGCCTGCTTCTCATTCTATATCCCACCACTTCTTCAATACGAAAGTCAAGTCACATTTATTTATATAGCCCTTAATCACAAAAATGTCTCAAAGACCGTACAGGATTACAATTACACAATTACCCGATCTTAAACCAAACGTACTTTTTTGGTCAAATGGCCTTCATCATTCTTTCAATATGTCCAAACCATTTTAGAAGATTCTCTCAACCCTCTCTACAAGCTCCCTCACCACACCAGTTATTCTTACTTTCTAATTCCTTAACCCATCCAGACGTGTCACTCGACACATCCTAAGCAAACATTTCAAGACATTTAGCCTGTTACGCTCACAAACCCCACGCCTCTGAGCCATTCTTACTGTCATATTTCCTAAAATCTCAATATAATAACTTGGATAAGGCAAAATCAATGAACTGTACTTTATTTGAAGTGTTGGGTAATATATTTCTCTTCATCCTAGAGATGAGTTGAAGAGACACTACACCCTTGGCGAGTACTATGTCGAGGTGGAGATGGAGGACCTCGCCAGTTTTGACGAGGATCTATCAGACTGTCTCTACAAGATGCCTTCAGACAACCTGCCTTTGGTATTTAAATTTCAGCCTGTTAATTATTAAGTGACATTGCTCATCCTATCAACGTGACATAACATGACTATTATAACTAGTTGGAGGAAGCTGCAAATGAGGTGGCAGATGAGGTCACACGCCCACGTCCAACTGGTGAAGAGACTGTGCAAGACATTCATGTCATGCTGAAGAGTGATGCTCATCATGCCTCAATCCGCAGCCTCAAGGTGAAACCTATAAGATGACAGTTTTAGCCTGATTTCCTCACTCAATTGTGATAATTTTACATCTTTGCGCTGCAGTCTGAGCAGGTTTCTCGTCTGGTGAAAGTACATGGCATTATTATCTCGGCCACGCCCGTCAAGGCGAAAGCCACCAAGGTGTGCTTGCAGTGTCGTAGCTGTCGTTACACCATCAGCAACATCTCGCTGCCTCCGGGCCTTCAGGGCTATGCTCTTCCTCGAAAGTGCAGCAAGTAAGTCTGACATAAATGATAAGATTGTTCGAAGAGTTCTGTGCCATCATTGCCCATTTTCTTCCTCCACAGTGATGCCACCGCAAGAGTGAAGTGCCCTGTGGATCCTTATTTCATCATCCCGGATCGCTGCGTTTGTGTTGACTTTCAGACTCTGCGACTGCAGGAGTCTCCAGATGCTGTGCCTCATGGAGAAATGCCTCGTCACCTTCAGCTCTATTGTGACAGGTCACTGCTTATTTGTACTCTTATCAAACCTTGAATTCGTACCAATGACGAAACCTTGCCGTTTGGCAGTGTCAAAGAGAAACACCTGGACGTCATCCTCACAAAGTAAAATCCAGAGCCACCAAATGTTAAGAAATTTCTGTAGATAACTGCAATTTCATTTAAAAAAAGTATGAAATGCTCATTTTTCTAAGATTGAGAAATCGTCAATCGATGCCCGTTTTTACCTCACTAATTGGGTACTTTTGTCTTAAACACTACGGCTCGTTCAATATTTTTCCAATTGCATTTTTAAACATAGAATGTCATCTAAGACAGTGTTTTTTCTTAACTAGTGGGTTGTAGACCTGTTTTCCGTGGGTTGCAGGCCTTTGACTTGGCAAAATAATGCTGAGAAAAAAATATAACTGAGGGGTCAATTACACTCCTTAACAATAGATGGTGATATTGCCCTGCAAATGTGACTTGATACCCGCAGTTTCACACCACAGAAAAAGGCCTGTAAAGTTTGTTTGTACATGTTCAGGCGTTAAGTAATTTGACTTGATTAAAAACATACTACAACATACTATTGAATGAAACGTTGAAATAGTATTTCATCACTCTTGATGGATACCTATAATAGATAGATACTTTATTCATCCCCGAAGTACTGTTATTACAGATACCTGTGTGATCGTGTGGTCCCGGGGAACCGAGTAACCATAATGGGAATCTACTCCATTAAAAAGACTGCTGCTGTGAAGTCCAAAGGCAGAGAGAAGTCTGCTGGTGTGGGAATTCGTGCATCCTACTTGAGAGTTGTTGGCATCCAAGTTGATACTGAAGGAGCAGGTAAAATAAAATCCATAACTGAGCAGTTTTCTGTCTTATGGATTTTTATGGAAATATATTTTTTGTCCCCTGTAGGTCGTGGTGCTACTGGATCCGTGTCCCCACAAGAAGAGGAGGAGCTGAGGTCGTTGGCAGCTTCTCCAGATGTTTACACCTCCCTGGCTCGCTCAGTTGCTCCCTCAATCTACGGCAGTGAAGATCTCAAAAAAGCTATCACCTGTCTGTTGTTTGGAGGGTCAAGGAAGAGGTGTGGCTTTCGGGGGTTAAAGGAATACTCAGTTTTGTCCATCACTTATACACGTGAACACCCCTTTTTCTAGGCTACCCGATGGTCTCACTCGCAGGGGAGACATTAACCTGCTCATGCTTGGGGATCCTGGTACAGCAAAGTCACAGTTGCTGAAGTTTGTGGAGAGATGCTCACCCATTGGGGTAATGGTTCCTTTTTCTTTCTTTACCTTTTAAAGTGCATGGGGTCTTGAACTCGCGGGTCACAGTCTACCCTCGGGAAAATGACATATTTGTATATCACTGATGGTCTAGTGGTAAGGATTCGGCGCTCTCGCTGCTGCGATATGGGTTCGATTCCCGTTGCATCCTATGTTTTGCAATTTTAGTTTGCAACATTTTTTTGATTAATAAATCAATGCACAAATACAGTTATAAACTTCTGTACAACCCTATGGTATAACGTGCGCAAGAATAAACACAGTAGTTAAAATGCTCAATGTTAATGCGACCCGTGCTATTATGATTTGGGTTCCTCTTTGCCTATCAGTTAGGCATTTACCCATCAAAAACAATAATTCTCATAGTTGATTCCGTTAATCAACCTCATTTCTTAGCGATGGAGTTGTAAATTACCCCATTTAAAATTAAAACACGGAACAAGGAGCTGTGGGGGTCAGGGAAGGAGATTGTTGCTGCTGTTAAATTTAAGTTTAAAAAACAGTGGACGAGCCTTGCTTATTACTATTGGTGAGTTTCTGCCTTTGAGTCAAGTGTGTTAAACATGTTCCATCTGGTTGAACTTGGTTACTGTACTGAACAACAGTTTTTGTCGCCACTGTCATAGTTCATTTTTAAAAGGGCCAACCCTGTTCAAAGATGTATGCATCTTTGAACCTGAAAAGTAATATTTTCCTACTCTCATATTTGATATCTTAAGTTCTTATTTTTGCTGTAACAATATTTTATTAATCTATTTTTTATTTTCTTTTTCATTCTTCATAGTTGAAACATAAAACTTTTAATTAGTGTATATTTTTAGCAGAGCTTTTCTTGTGAAAAACCAGATGCCGCCTAACATCACCATGACCCTAGTTCCAGCATCCTTTAACTAAATTGAGTTTAGGCTCAACATATTAAACATGCCTATAAAATGTTTGCACAGTATTAGCCAGTCAAGTTAAAGAGGTTTTGTGGTGTTGAGGGTTGGAGTGTCCTTTATAATTTTGCCACTATGCAGTGAACTCTAGAACGCACAGACAAATGATAAATTAAATCAAACACTGCTCTTTTTTCACTCCCAGGTTTACACATCAGGAAAAGGGAGCAGTGCTGCTGGTCTGACCGCTTCGGTTTTAAGGGACCCGGCAACGCGTGGCTTCATCATGGAGGGCGGCGCTATGGTTCTGGCCGATGGTGGCGTTGTCTGTATTGATGAGTTTGACAAGGTAATATCAGGCTTTCAGTGGTGTCTGTATTCCTTGCTTTTAAATTTTCATTCTGAACTCCTTTTTTAAAAAAATAGACATTGTAGCACTCATGGTGTTAGGCAAGAAAGAAGAAAAGCTACTGGACTAGTACTAGGTTTAATGAGTGGTGAAATTAATAGAGCAAACACCAAAATTAATTTGAACAAAAACTGTCATTTTAATGAACAATGGACAGGACAATAGACAACATTTAACCTAAATTATCATAAAGGAACACTTATTTGGTTCCAACCTGAATCTGGTTTTGTATAAAACTCAGTCGAACAATATTGCACTTCAAATTTCAATGACAAGAATGTTAACCAAATAAACAAAAAAAACAAATTTCGATGTTCTCTAATTCAAGAAATCTCAAATCCATGGGTGTCACTGGTTTCTCCAAGTTCAGGAATCCCCAGTCAAGATAAAAAAATAATTCCATTCGTACCATGACGCCACTAGGATCAGAGAGAGTTCCATTCGTCAAAGGCCTCGAGGAATTTTTCGAGGAGGGGGAAAAAAAAGCTTTTTGGTTCTTTGTGATTAACACCGCCGCCGCGGGGTAGTCAAAGAAAAGGGAAGATTTGGTTTTCCAATTCCACGCAATGTCTTCGTAATGATTTCTATCATACTCGCGGTCCTGTTGTCTTCACTAGCGTTTTTGGTCTCCCCACAGCGCGCAATGACAAAAAAGAAGCTGGCTATCTGCACTCACTATGATGTCTGTCTTATTTATTTCAAACTCTTTTAAAAGGGGGTTACTTTTTTGGAGTACATAGAGGATTGTTTTGGTTCTGCTATGTAAGAAATCCTTTGATGGAGGTAACTATTGGGGCACTAGTGAGCAACCAATATGTCTATTTTCGGATGTGCTGGATGGCCATTAAGACCACACACTATTTATGAATGGAGTGCGTGTGCACTTTTTACCACTAGTGTTGGGAGTGCTGTGCTCCAGTACGACCGTTTACAAACAGGGAAAAATCCAACTAAGATCAGGATTCAGACTTTTGGACTAGTGGAAATTATTTGTCAACCTAACTAGTGAGTGATGAACATCCCGTATATGATGTTTTCAATGAATTCCATAACAAGAGTGAAGGAGGAGCGACAAAATATGCAAATAGCCATATTTTACACATTTAACTTTTGAAATCAAATAAGAGGATCTCATTTAGTCACTCACCAAATTAAGCTTATTGCTTGTTTGTGCCTCATTCAAAAGTGGTGCCTTCGTCCGTCCGTTTACAAGTTGTGCTCGTACATTGCTTGCCAAAAGCTTGAACGTTCACTATATATAGTGGATTGATAGAATTGGCATTTTCACCTTGGGGGCAGAAAATCAAATGGAAATGTCCCAGAGAATTCAACCAGTACACATGAGTTTTTTTAGCTTTTTTTTTTTTTTTTTTTTTTTTTTTTTTTTTTTTTTTAGCAAATAAGTCTTGAGTTAGTGTGTATCAATTGTCTCTACAATTCTACATTTCTCTGCAGCACCAACGAAGAAAAAAAACTGCATATGCAGTAATGCGCACATCAGAAAATTTGAATGCATATACATACATGCACGAGTAATCGGAAAATCAAATGATTAACCAAACAATTTCAATCGGGATTAAAACCATGATCGAATTTTTGTGTTTACATGGCTTTAAATTACTCGAATTCCAGGTTGCATGTTAATGTACTTGATATATTTTCCATAAAAAGACCATTTTTTTAGCCTAAGAGATCTATCGGGCCAGTTATGGTTGTTTTTAACGGGTTATGTAAAAAGAAAAGTACAACTTGTAATTACTGTGATCTCTATCGCGAGAGTTGGGCTCTGAAATGAACCTGTATTTGCGAAGTACAAACCTACTTTTTTTACAACTACTATACTCTCTTATACGCTGACACCAAAGAATAAAACCCATTTTGACAGGCTGAAGCCTTTTTAAAAAAATAAGTGTTGTATGTATGTTTGTTTTATTTTTATTCACAAATATCTGCTGGACCGTCAAAAGGGGGGGAGACTGTTTAGCCAATCTGAATGCAGAACATGGTGCACGATACAAATCTGAAGTAGCGAAAGCATAAAAATGTAAACAGTGTTATTTCGAGGGATTGCTATACTTATTTTTTCCATTTCTTACAACGAATCACTTTTTTTTTTTTTTTTTTGCAGATGCGGGAAGATGACAGAGTGGCGATCCATGAGGCAATGGAGCAACAGACTATCTCCATCGCCAAGGTAACAGATCATTATGATATATTGTAGGAGGAGAAACTGGGGAAAGTAGGTTTTGACCACATAAAACACCAGGGGAGGACCCAACAAAGTACACATGAAGTAAAGCAAACCGTTTCTCCAGGCTGGCATCACCACCACTCTGAACTCCCGCTGCTCAGTGCTGGCTGCCGCCAATTCCGTGTTTGGCCGCTGGGATGACACCAAAGGAGAGGACAACATTGACTTCATGCCCACCATCTTGTCCCGATTTGACATGATCTTCATAATCAAAGACTTGCATGACCAGCAGAGGGACATGGTAGCGGACCTCGCGCATTTTGCTTTATTGCGGCCATTTTTCGGTTTCAGATTGTAATTCCTGCCGCTCTTGTCCTTTGCAGACGCTCGCTCGTCATGTTATGAACGTTCACCTGAGTGCACAGACACAAACCGAGGGCGTCGAGGGTGAGATCCCGCTGGCCACCTTTAAAAAGTACATCGCCTTTGCCAGAGCGTAAGTCTTGATTTTGCATGCTCCCCTCATGACAAAAGTTTTCGACTGTTCAAATTTTCATGAATAATTGTGTTTCTGAATATTCCTACAGTAAATGTGGCCCTCGTCTATCTGCTGCTGCTGCCGAGAAGCTGAAAAACCGATATGTTCTGATGAGGAGCGGCGCGAGAGAGCATGAGAGAGAAACTGACAAAAGAGCTTCCATTCCGATCACTGTCAGGTATTTCCCTCATGCATCTCAGTGCGCTACACCAACTTTTCCACTGGTGCCCCGTGTGACCATAAACGTATCCCATTTTCTTAAACTATGCTCCTGAATCAAAATCAACCCACTTGCGCAACCTCTGTAACTCTGTCCGCTTTAGTGGGCTTATTAGTTGCAGTGTCAAATCCCACTTACGTTACTTAAATCATTTTTATAGTTTATCAATAGAACCATTTGATATTTTTGGGAGGTGATGACACCTTGCTCAACAAGGGGTCAGTATCATGTGTAGGCATGCCCAGAACTTTTTCAGCGTTGTCAAACTGTCAGATCCTCCTTACAGTAAATATTGTATGTTTGGAAAACATTTGACAGTTGTTTTAATGGTACTAATTTCAGTATTTGCCTGATTCCAGGCAACTGGAAGCAGTGGTACGTATTGCAGAGTCGTTGGCCAAGATGAAGTTGCAGGCAGTCGCTGGAGAGCAAGAAGTAGATGAAGCGCTGCGTCTATTTCAAGTTTCCACACTGGATGCCGCACTCTCTGGCAGTCTTTCAGGTTTGTTTTTATAGTTTTATCAGGGTTTTTGTCGCTACTAAAAATGCACAATGCTAAATCTTTTGGTCCAGCAAAATGGTTTAAAATATTAGTGTTAAATACCTGTAGGGTTTGATAAAATACCAGAGGCAGTTGGAATACTTTTATTCCTTAAAGTTTTTTTTTGTGTTCAATCAACTGATTCCATTTGAATGTTCAGGAGTGGAAGGTTTCACAACTCAAGAGGACCAGGAAATGATTTCTCGAATTGAAAAGCAGTTGAAGCGGCGCTTTGCAATTGGTTCCCAAGTGTCTGAGCACAGTATTGTCCAAGACTTCACCAAACAGGTTGGTATGAATGCAGTGACATTTGCCCCAACCAAAGAATATGCTAGATGATTTTTACTTTATTTGACTGTGATGTGATTGTAACTGAATTGATTTTTTTTTTTTTAAATATGTGATGTAATTTTTTTTATATCAATGCAGAAATATCCAGACCACGCCATCTACAAAGTCCTCCACCTGATGTTAAGGCGAGGTGAGCTCCAGCACCGCATGCAGAGGAAAGTTCTCTACAGAGTCAAATAGACGATTAAATCGACAGACCTAATGAGACAAGTTGGAAGACCTCATGTTAAGCCCGCAGCATCACCCCATGATCATTCGTGCTCTTAAATTAAAAAAAAAAAAAAAAAACTTACGGATCTGGATTTTGTGGCACCATATTCATATCGCCATTCCTTGTAAAGAATTTGTTTGCAGTCAGAAATAAAATGTTATTTCAAATCTTGTTGGTCTTTTCTCTGCATTAAAAAAACTTTGTTACACTTTTATATAGATGGATTATTTGTATTTGCTCAATATGTTTTGTTTTCAGATTGTTAGATGTATGATTAAAATCTAATATGCCACAAATTGGGACATTTGGAAATCCAAAACAAATCACCTGCTACTAAAAAGGAGATATTAGGCTTAGTCTCGGGTCTTTTTTCAAGTTTTTGTAATGAGTGGAGTTTTGGGCAACCACAATTGTTACTGTTCGAGTTTTAAAAGCGCCAACCAATCAGAGGCAAGTTTTAATAATGGCACAAGCCAATAAACACGATTCAAAGTTTGCAAGTACCACACTATGCCGCACCCACCATGTGAGCTCAATGAGTGTCATGGCGGACTCCGTAAACATAGTCCCAGAGTCAACGAACAAGAAGGAAACAGCTTGCACCGAAGAAGGGTGGTACATCACTTGTTTGGGGGCTCGTAATACACTGGGGAGCCAAGGGGGTGCCAACCTGCAAAAGCTTGGGAACCATTGCGTTACAGTATGTTTCCATAAATACACTCTAAAATAGAAGTCATCACAAACGACTGAATTTAATAAAAATGATCTAAGTTAGATTCTTAAAATAGAAAAGCCTGACGTTTTCAGATGCCACCACTCAAGTTGGATTTGTTTCACTAGCTGAAAGGGATAAGTAAAATGCAATCAGCGATTGCACTGTCAAGTCACATTACAAGATGTACATTCCCATTCCAACGGTAGCCAGGGTGACGCACAAGCCCACAGTCAAATGCTTCAGCGGGGGAAAGGGAAAAGTGGAACTGGAGCTTTTTGTGTCTTCCGTTGTGATAAACAAAAGTTTCTGCAAGTCATCAAAAACCTGGAGGAAAGCAAAAAAAAAAAATCGTCAATGTATTTCCTCAAAGAAGAATACTTTGCTGGATACACTTACCCGTGTGTTGAACTCAAAGGCCTCAACTGCCTCCTGGAGCACGTCCGCCCTCTGCTCTTCAGTCAGCTCGATGGCGTTCATGCGGCTCCTGTAAAGCCGCTTGAAGCGGTTCGGGCTGCTTATCCCAGGGAAGAAGAAAAAGGAAATACCTTCCTTTCCCGTCAACTTTAGGGATTTCTGGGTGATCTTGCCCAGAACTTGTCCTCCAGAGAGATCACCAAGATATCGAGTGTAGGCGTGGGCCACGAGAAGCACCGGATTTACTCTACCAATCTGCAGAAGACAAACTGGCATGAGTGGATTTCCTTTACAGGATGGACCAGCTTTTCGCTTTGCATTCACCTCTCGTAGCCTCTGAGTGTATTTGTGGGTAGCAGCTGGAACAATCACTTTCCGTCTCCAATCGGGGCCGAAGAAATGCTCTAGGTCGCTCTCCAAGTATTCCAGGCGGGAAAGTTCTTGAGGGAAATAGATGGGAGCAACAGCCGGATGGGAGCAATTCTTATCTAGCTCCTCTTCGAGGACCTTGTAGATCTCATGGAGTGAACACAGCAGCAACTGACAGAAAAAAAGGTTTTAAGACCTGATTTCTTGGTGCTAATCCCAACAGCACCGGTCATCTTTAGAAAAGTTGGATATTAGGCTAGAGCTGGTCCTTTTTAAATAGCAGTCTTAAAATTGGTTCGTGTTTAGCCAGTCCAATGTGGAAATTTTGTCCAAAAATCAGGTTTTATTGTTTTTATACCTCGACTACTGATTGTCTTTTCTGTTGTTTTTTTTCTTCTGTGTGGGTAGAAATTAGATTATAAAGTGTGTCACTGTGGTATGCTGGGAGCATGGTAGCAGACAGAATAAAGCATACAGAGAGTAATCAATAGAGCCCAGAAGACTGTTGGCTGCTGTCTTCCTAGTCCGGAGGACATTGCCGGCCTGCAACCGTGCACCAGACCCTTTAACATTATTTAAGACTTTTCTCAACCCAGCCCCCACCTCTTTGACCTGCTTCCCTCTGGTTTGCACCACAAGTAAAGCAAGGGCTAACAGGCTCAGAGATTCTTTCCCAGGGCCATCACCACCCTGAACAAGCACGCAAAACCGTAAATGTATATGTTGCTACTTATTTTGGAATTTTTTGTAGCTGCTGGATATTTTTGCACTACTATTCATTGCAGACTATTCATTGCACTACTGTTTCGATGCACTATTCTTTCATTGCTTTATCATTATAACCTAACCCTGTCTCGAAACACTACTTGGTAAATATTTTTGTCTATTTATCCTGAAAGTCTTTTCTCTTTTTTTCTCTTTAAAGTCTTCATTAGATGTTTACCCTGAAGAGCCATTCTAACCTAGTTGCCTACAATGTTTTACTGTAAAGACAATTAAATTCAATACTTCTAAAGAAAAGCGAGAAACTGAAGGTATGATATCTAGTCCATCAGTCCACAAACGTAATATTAATTTAGTACATTATTGTTGAACACACCTTGTACTGTGGCAGGGTGACATCTCCCCGCTGGTAACTCGGCATCAAATCTGTATTCTCAGCCCTCACATGGTTGTCCTTTGTCGCTTCTTTAATCTGATCTGATAAATCACTGTGGGTAGCACAATTACAATCCGTTGAATGATTTTCAATGCATTCAGCACACTTAACAATTCCTCCACTATACCTGCTCGCGTCCCCCATGTCATAGTTCCTCACACTCTTATTTGTCTCCATCTACACCAGAGGTTTACATTTATTATGAATAAAACATATAACATGGACAGAATAAAGACTTAGAAATAGTCGCCCATTTCCTTTTACCTTAATCTCTTTCGTTACACCGTTGAAAAAAAATGCAGCGTCTGATGGTTGTCGGTTCATACGGCCTTTCTGTGGACACACTGATGCTTGGTGTCTCATTTATACACAAGCGTAATGCTGAGACAGATGGGAAGTGGGACTGCTGAATGCTGACTCACCCGATTGCTTGCTTGCCACATAACATGACATGGCAAATGTGGGGAGTAAAGTGACAAAACATGACACAGTTGAATTGAAGATAAAAGCCAGCCCTGAAACAAACGTTTGGTTTTTGTGCCTTGGATCACAGTAAGGATTTCCTTATTAATCACCAACACAAATATGGTTGGTACATAGATAACACAGAAGCGGTAATTTTCCCCTCCCAAAAATGTCCCGCACACAGATAAAAAAATGGAATGGTGTCGCGCATCATTTATTTTATAGTTTTATAAAGATGGGAAAGCAATCATAAGAAACAATGCATAATAGTGCAAACATTTGAAATTCACAGAGCCTCACAAGAACTGCCAAATTAAAAATGTTACTTCCCAAACCAACAAATCCAAATGTGTACATTTTAATTAAATTGTGGCAAGTTGCTGAAATATTATGGGTTGCATGATGTCCCATTCTGTGCATGAGTACATTTTAATTAAATTGTGGCAAGTTGCTGAAATATTATGAGGTGCATGATGTCCAATTCTGTGCATCAGTGGTAGAATTCTCCCGCGTCATGTGGGAAGAACAACGGAAAGAAAACTTTACAGATCGAGCATGTTTATTTATATGTTATTTTTCTCTTTTAAATCTCTTATGATTTTTTTCCTACATCTAATTTTGTTGTAAATAATGTATTTGGCATTGTTATAAATGGAAATGGAGAATTTAAAATTATTATTCATTTTAAGTTTTGTTATTATTTTTTTCATTAAATGGATCTTTCATTAATTAATTCATTCTTTTGTTCATTTCAGTTACAATTTTTGTGTACACATATAGATATAACTTCAAAACATAACAGAATTCTCAAAAGGAAGTGGGACGAAGAAAACTAAATCCAACCACTTATCTCATACACAAAAACACAAAGCAAAGCAGTTGTAAGACAAGTGGTACAGTTCTAAAGAAACTCAGTTAATGGCTGGATATATATATATATATATATATACATACATAAAATGAGTGGGCTCCCTTTGCCAGCCTGGTGGTTTTATACCCGAAGCCCTTAGCTATTGAGGAGGAATTTGAATAAATAAAACAGCAGCGAGCGTTTATGATACATTTTTATTGGGAAGAAATGTAGGTATATGTTGATAACTTAACAGAAAACACTTTACCATTTTAATTCAAATGACAACTATATAAAAATACAGATATAAATGAAAACATATTTACAGTAATTTGAAATCAAAATTGTATTTGCCCTCCATCAGATTGTTAGGCTTTACGCTAAACTTATGATGTACCTTCATTACACACATTTTAAGTAGCAGTTAAGGGATCTGTGAACTGTAAGATTACAACATTAAAATCCTCCTCAGCAAAGCACTGGTCTCAGCAACTTTGTTGATGACGATGTAATTGTCTATAGACATGAGAATTTCCTTTTCAGTGTACATCAGCATGAATGCTTCCAAAGGTTTTGGAGACGGTAAGCTTCTCAGCCGAGTTTTCCCACATTTTAAAGGAGAGAAGCTTTGCTCAGATGCAACCAGAGTACAGGCAATGGTCAACAGGAATTTATATGCCAGCCCATTGAGATGGAAGGCACCTGTGAGGCAGTTATTTCATGAAAAGACCCACTTTATTTTTTTTTCATTCCTTCTTTCCCTTTACTTTTTTGCTTGCTTTTTTCTCCTCTTTTTATTATTCCCCCATGCTTTATGCTTCATTTTTCTCATTTTCCTTGTATACTTTTAATTCTTCTAGACCAGGGGTGTCAAACTCATTTTAACTCGGGGGCCACACGATAGAACAAACATTATGTCGGGGGCCGGAATAGTAGATTAAAGAGAAAGAAAAAGAGAGATAAAGAAATAAGAGAAAGAGGGAGGGAAAAGGCGAGAGGGCGGGACAAAGAAAGAAAAAGAAAGAGGGAGAGAGCGTGAGAAACAAAAGATAAAAAGTCGTGAGAGAGGAAAATGAAAGGGAGAGGAAGAAAGAAATCCAAATAGAAATAGAAAGACAGAAGGAGAGAAAAGAGAAACGAAAGCGTGAAGGGTATGAAGAGAGAAAGAGAAAAGAGAGAAAAGGAAAAAAAAAGTTAGAGCAAAAGCGGTTAAAAGACACAGAGAGTGAAAGAGACAAAGAGCAACAAAGGAAGAGAAAAAAGAGAGACACTGAGAGTGAAAGAGACAGAGACAGAGTGGGAGAAAAGGGGTGGAAAGAGAGAGAGAGAGAGAAATACAAGACCAGTGTCTTTGTGAGAGGCACCTGGCTTTGGCAACATCAAGTTGACATATTTCAACCTGCAGCTTGTTTTTCTCTTGCGCTTCTCTGAGTGTTGTCTCGCGGGCCGGATTCAATCCCTTAGCGGGCCTGATCTGGCCCGCGGGCCGCCTGTTTGACACCTGTGTTCTAGACCTTTACCTTCGTTTTTCTTCCTTTATTATTCTTTCTTCTTTTTTCCTGTTTTTGTTCTGATTTGATTTTTATCATCTGTTGTTTTTTTTTTCATTGTTGTCTTTTTTATCATTATTTGCCCCCTTAAAGCATTTTTGTCCAAAATGTCACATAATAACTGGTATTATATGAATTAAAGCAACAAAAACAATCTGAATAGCCTTTTGAGAGCAGAGCTGGAAGAACCACTGTTCATAACAACGCCTCTCGAAAAAGAGACAGAATCCCATCGCTACTAGCTTACTTGAGTGAGAGGAGCTAGCTGGTAAAGATAGTTAACTGCTAAATTCAGATGACAGGTGAAAAGTGCCAGATTAGTGAAATGAATGATAACAGTCCTTCTTTTAAATCTTTTCTTTTACTTTTCCTGTTGTTTTTTTTTGGCTCCAACTCGCACCTTTCTGCCCTCCATTGTACCGGACTCATATAATTTGTGCGATTCTTTGTTAATTTTACCGCTGCAGAAAAGAAGGGTGGTGTTGGGTCAAACGAATTTAAAATTTTTGCTGCTATGATGTCAAGGTTGCCCTGAATGAGGCCAAATAGCTGACTAGAGAGTGAACGGACAAGCAAAGTTGGATAGTGCAGGTGAAAGAGACATGTTAAAATTATGTTTCTTATCCAGCCAGCCTGAACTCCACCTTGACATGAGCTGGCTCTATTGGAAATCTCCCGTTCTTCCCGATAAGTCCCTCCTACATTGGGTTCACGGTTTCTTCAGGTTGGCGTACACGTTTTCTTCTTTTTCTTTAATTTTGTGTTTATTTTTTGTTGACAATAGCTGTGTATTATTTGTTATTATAACATCCATTGCGGCCTGGTCATCCTTGGTAGGGGGATTACCTCATGTGCGGTCCCTTCTCAAGGTTTCTTCATTTTCCTCATGTTGAGGTTTTTGAGTTTTTCCTTGTCCTCATGTAAGTTGTAGATCAGGGGATGGTGTAATGTTGGTCTGTAGTTTGCAATAATCTGTGGTCTGTGCAGCCCTTTGAGACGCTTTGTGATGAAGGGCTATACAAAAAAACTGGACTTGACTTTAATTTTTAAGCAGTTTAAGGGGGTCAGCTTCAATCTAAGTATATTCGTAATTTGTATCTAGATATTTAATTTTAGGTTAACATCCCCTCACATTTCTTTCATTTCAAACATTCAACACTGTTTAGTTGTGGCACTTCCCATTTGTAAACATCAGATTATACGTTGTGGTTAGCAGAAACACTATTACTATGCCATGCAGTATTATCTCATTTATTTCTAATAAAGTTCACACACTCACATGAACACAAAAGAGGAGCTAGGAAGGGTGGCGGGAGCGGTGTAATGAATCAAATGGACTGAACCCTTTCAAGGCAGTGGAATATCTACAATGCTGCATTGTTCACTTTTTTGTTTTGTTTTACATTTTTAATTTATCTAGTGTTTTTCATCATTCTGTATTTAAGCCTATCAAGAGAAAGCCTAACAAGAGAGTTTTGAAAATGTTATAATTTGGGGGGAGGTGCTTGGGTTGAATTTGGGGATGCTTCAAAATCAGCCTTGGTTACGCCCATGCCAGATAGCTACTTTCAGACTAACGCACTACTTTTGGGTATCATTAATCTGGGTGCTAGCACAATTGCTTTTAAAATAAAGTCCATCCATCCATTATCTGCACCGCTTATCCTCAGTAGGGTCGCCCATCCCAGTTATCTTCGGGCAGTGGGCAGGGGACACACTGAACTGGTTGCCAGCCAGTCGCAGGGCACACAGGGACAGACAATTCGCTCGCTCATTCACACCTAGGGACAATTTGGACCAGCCAATTAACCTGATATGCATGTTTTTGGAATGTTGGAGGAAACCGGAGTGCCCGGAGGAAAGCCATGCAAGCACGGGGAGAACATGTAAACTCCACACAGGAGGTTCGATCTCATGACGTCCAGAACTGTGCCGCACACGCGCTAACCACTGTGCCTCCGTGCTGCCCTTAAAATAAAGTAACTCACTATCTACTTTATTTCCAGTAACGTGCCCAACGCTGCAAAAGAGCGACAACAAATGCTAAAACATTTAACTGAAATTTACATATAAATGTAATAGGTAAGGATGAGAATACATATAAAGAAAGAAGAAATAAATTACATACCTGTCAACCTATACGTTTTTGCCTTACAAAGTACGTTTATTACGCATTTTAAGACGTGTACGACGTACAAGAAAATCTGTAAGAAAACGCAAAATTGTCAATTATGGGTACCATCCGGTATACAGCGACAATCACGAAACGGCAAATCAATCAAGTCAAACGAGTTCGCCGCGGTAGCCTCTATGTCGGAATCATTTTTTTCGTTGCAAATGAAGCGAGTAGTTTGACGCTACTGTGCGCATGCGTCTGCCGCCAGGGGATTTCCCATCATGCATCATTCCGTGGTAGTTGTGTAGTGAAAGGAAGTCCGTCTTGTTTTAGAGAACCGGATTTTTTTTCGCTAAAGAGAAACGGCTCACTTGCTTTGATGCATTATCTCATCTCATCTCATTAGCCGTACCGCTTATCCTCATTAGGGTCGCGGGGGGGCTGGAGCCCATCCCAGCCATCTCCAGGCAGTGGACAGGGGACACCCTGAACTGGTTGCCAGCCAATCGCAGGGCACACGCGGACAGACAACTCACTCGCTCGCTCATTTACACCTAGGGAGAATTTAGACCGGCCAATCCACCTGAAATGCATGTTTTTGGAATGTGGGAGGAAACCGGAGTGCCCAGAGGAAACCCACGCAAGCACGGGGAGAACATACAAACTCCGCACAGGAAGGTCGGGAGCTGGATTTGAACCCACGCAGGAGTTTCCCACGACCTCAGAACTGTGCCGCACACGCGCTAACCACTGCGCCGCCGTGCTGCCCTTGATGCATTGTATTATATTACGAAATATTATGTTGTATAAAGAAGTTAAGAAAAAAGGGAAGTAAAAAAGGAGAAAATGAAACAAGACAGGTTTGTGGTTATCCCTTTGATCAGTATATTACCAACAATAATTTAATGCAGAAAATGAATTAATAATTTGAATAACAAAATGTATTATTCTACTTAATTAAATTTGCATGTATTTTTTCCTTCTACGGTGAACGTCCAAGCTACTTCATTTTTGAACTTTTTTTATAATAAACCTCATTCATGTCGAGCAACTCAGTACCTCACAACAAAATTTTAATTAACAATATATATGATATAACGAAACACATGTACAATATATCATGTTAAACTACATGAACACGTTTGAAAAAAAATATGGTGTATGATTATTTTGTATTTTGTAAGGGCATGGAGCCCCGGAGGTTGACAGGTATGAAATTATTCCAATCATTACAACTTTTTAGTTGTTTAAAAGGCATTTTACCGCCTCGCCACTCTTCGCAAAGGTATTGGCCACGCCTCCTCGGGCGGGCACCATTCCTCTGGAGGACGAAGTGGGCGGAGCTTGACCATTTAGGGGAGCCCGACGATCATCAGGCGGTTGAAAACAAAACACATGAAAATGTAGAAATCATCCTACATTCGATTTTATCCTCATCGCCGATGTTGCGTTCGCGTCATCGACTGTTGTAGAAGGTAAAGCAGATTCGCTGTCTTTCTCCTTGACTGGCTGACCTGACCACTGTGTTCTTCTGCTTCAAGTGGCGGTGGTACTCGCCGTGTCCACTGGGAGCAACCTGAACACGGCTGGGGAGTTCAAGGAATGCGAGGGATTCTTAGCCATTTTTTGTCATGCTCTTTGCACCCTTTGTCTCATTTTGTGCCCCTCCATTACAAATATACTCACTTTTTTGACTCCAAGCAATAACTTTATGAAATGCTAAGTCGTTTAGAATTCAAAAATAGTTTTAATAATGGCCCTCATGCCCATGCACGTCACGTTCATAGGAACGCTTAGAGAGGAACATGTTGACATTAAACATGTTGAATGACTCTTACTCTTGCTACGGGTTTCTTCAATAATAGTATATGTTTGGTAATGATGAAATCCATGTATGTCATTTATTTCTAACCTATGAAATCCTACCCCACAAATCTTAAACATAAAGTATCCAAACCCGTGTTTTTCAACCCTTTTTGAACCAAGGTACACTTATACTTATTAAAAAAAGTTCCGAGGCACAAAGTCCGTCGAAAATGTTTGAAAATGAAGTGAGGTCAAATATTTCACTGTACTACCTCATAAGTAGGTAATTAGTATATAAAAAGAAGAAAAAAAATTCTTAAATTAAAAAAGAATGATGTGCTTTATTTATGTTTTTAATTTTTACAGTACAATTCTAAACCGCTTTATTGGACAAATGAAGTTATTCAATGTACTGTGCTATCACATGAGCAGATAATTAGTATATAAAAAGTATATAAAAATCTACTGCCACGTACTGATATGGATGACTATTACAGTTCCTCGTCTGAAGATAGCAAAAATACTTAATAATGGCCTGATTTTTTGGAAAGCTAAAATTGGGCAAATTCCAGCGGCACACTAAACAAGGTCTCGCGGCACACTGGTTGAAAAACACTCATCTAGGCCTGAGGAATATTTAACAGTATTAATAAAAGAAAAGGTCTTTGTATTAAAACTGTTTCAAGAAAAAAAAGAGAAATAAAGCAGCAATGTAACAAAAATAGGATTAGAACAATCTCAACACATCAGCGATACCTTCAATTGCACTATTATATTGAAACAAAAGTGTAAACAATACAATCTAAAATCATTTAACAGTATAACAAATACGGCTACAACAACTGTCACAGAGCAAAACTCAAACCTAAAAAAATCAGCAATGTAATAAAGAAACCCTTTTGTCTCTATTGCCATTTTGCCAAATGATTTAACGTCTAAGTTCAGCAACAGTAACATATTTACAATTTTGGTGGAGGCTCTTTTCTCCCTGGCGGGTGAACTTTTTCATTTTTTTAATATAAGTTGGCCACAATAGAGGACTTTACCATGGAAATGACACCTGGCATTGTCCTTTTCTGTTGTTGTGGGAAAAAAGTCCACACAGTGCTGTGCTTCCCTTTTGCCTGTGTCATATTGAGGCAGACCGGGTGCAGCAGCAGGCCCAGTAGGAAAAGGTGCTAAAAGTGTACCTGTCAGTCACACAAACAGGCATAAACTTAGAGAGTGGCAAGGGCGCTGCGTGAGAAAGATTGTGCCATCTCCATGTTGAAACTGCGCTTTGATAAAAAGGCAGAGGGGCGAGGTATCGATCTGAGGACAATAGGATCGCTTAGATTCAAGTACTTGCTTAGTAACGATAATATCGACCTTCCCACCCCGATTTTAAAAATAATATTGATTTGAATGATAACAATACATGAACTATTATATAAAAGGGTATTTTTAAAAATACATAGGTGAAAAAATTTGCCTGGCAAACAATGAGAAGAAAACGGTGCGGTTTGATCACTAAATCCATGAGTTTGTATTCTTTCTTGTGAAGTGGTTGGCAAACTTTTCTATACCACGGACCGGCTTAATGTCTGACTACATTATAACAATATTTAATAACAATAATAATAATAGGGGGGTTTGGGGTTTTTAAGGGTTATTGATCTATCTTCGTTATTCATTATCCATTATCCGTTATCGGTCAGTTCATTATACGCTACAAAGCCTAGGAGCCGGGACACTTACTCTCAGCCAAAAGGCTAAGCTAAGGTCCTAGCCCTATAGCCTTGTTGCGATCATTGCGAATGCACCGTTCCCGGAGGTACTGCAATACCGGGCCGATGCGTGGAGTGGAGTATAGTCTAAGCCCACTGTGTAATCACCAGACCACTAGGGATCGAGGTGACATAGGAAAAGGCGTTAGCTTTTTTTTAATCGTCACACCATTTTTACCCACGGTATCATGTTGTACAACATTGTTATGGCTCCCATGATTCTCCTTCCCAAAATTGTACAGCGTGGCACCGCAAGTCAAAATAAGTGTGATGATGAGATGACTTTTCATTGTCATCTACAATCCTGGTGATCTAGTGGTTCGGATTCAGCGCTCTTACTGCCAAGATATGGGTTTCATTGCCCTTAGAATAGAACTGTCTTTATTGTGTTATATAGTAAAGAAACATTGTATGCAATGAGATCAGACATGGCACTCAAGGGTAAAACATGTAATCAATACTGTGAAGAGAAAAAGATAGAGGACAATACAGATAAATAGGCAAAAGAAAAAATCATTACAATATAGGGTTTAAAAAACATGCCTTAATTATAATGATAATAATAATGTTTTTTTTCAGTTTTATTCAGAAACAACAAAAAGACAAAAAAAAATTGTCAAGTCAAGTCATTTTTATTTGTATAGCCCTAAATCACAAAGAGTCTCAAAGGGCTTCACAGATTATTACACTATATTACACAGACTATTCTTCAGCCGACGAGAAGAGTAGGTTATTCATATTCAAAATACTTTTTTTTTACAGTTTTGAGTTTCTTTAGGGTGGTGAAGGCTCTGGGAAGAAATTGTCTCTGAGCCTGTTTGTCCTTGTTTTGAGGGACCTTTAGTGCCTACAAGAGGGCAACAGGTCAAAGAGGTGGTGGGATAAGTGCAAATTGTCTTTTATAATGTTAATAGCTCTGCTAAGGTATCGCAAGCAGACAAAGTCTTCTAAACTGGGCAGAGGGCAGCCAATGATCTGTTGGGCAGTTTTTCCCAGACTACCGCACTGTGATGCTGTATGCCAAAATGCTTTCCACTGTGGCTTTGTAGACGGACACCAGAAATTTCTGTGCTGTTGCATCCAATGCTAACCAAATGAAGTCAGCCATATTTGTCGACCGAACAATCGTGTTCTAATAATACCGTAAAACCTCGGTATGATGCAGTCAAACTTTGAGGTTTGGGTGAAAGAAAATGCGTGTATACACGAATAAATACCGTATGACCAATAAATAAGGCAACTTTTTCTTTCTGCGCAGCGTTGTGCCAAACGACTCACAGCCCGGTGGTTGAAACCCCTGCTGTAAGGCACTCATTTTAAGTTTCAAGACACAAAACAGCAACATCTAGTTGTCTAACAATACACAATGTTCCTTAAACTTCCACACCTCTTCCACTTAACATTCAACAGGTTATGGATTTGAGCCTTCATTATATGATCCTCTTCATCCTTACCGGCGTGAGCAAGTGCATTGCAGATGATCATCGGCATCATGACTATTGTGTCATCGGAGCCGGGCCCGCTGGGCTCCAGATGGGTTTCTTTCTCTCCAAAGCCAAACGAGATTACGTGATCCTTGAGAGAAACTCTGGACCTGGCAGTTTTTTTCTTAAGTAAGCTAAATAGCTTTTCTTCATCTCGATTTTGTTAAAATGCGTTTTCCGCGTTCACTTTTCACGTTTTTTCAAGATATCCGCGACACAGAAAGCTCATCAGTATCAATAAGATATACACTGGGCGGCAAAACCGAGAGTTTAACCTTCGTCATGACTGGAATTCCTTGTTGAGCGATAGACCAGACCTTCGGTTTGGGAAAGTAAGCAGCGAGTTTTACCCGCCGGCTGATGCTTTTCCCCGCTACCTGTCCATGTTTGAGGTGGAACTTGGACTCAAGGTCCAGTATGGTGTGGATATCGGAAGGATTAGGGCAATGGTGTCCCCCACCAAAAGAAGTTACATACTGACTGATCAATATTTCAAGGATTACACATGCAGGTTCTTTTCCTTTTTACTGCTCTTGAAAGTCAAACTTCACACATAAAATAAAAGACCCAATTGTGTTCTTTGTTTCAGCATCCTTCTGGTAGCCACCGGTTTGTGGGTGCCTCAGCAGGTTGACTTTGTTGGTTCAGACCTAGTGGAGGGCTACGAGTCCATCTCTACTATTTCAGAGGACTATAAGAACCAGGCGGTCTTGATTCTGGGCAAAGGAAACTCTGCTTTTGAGACGGCCCAGAGCATTTTAGGACACGCGAGTCGGGTTCACATGGTCAGTCGCAGCCCCGTTCGACTGGCCTGGCAAACGCATTACGTCGGAGATCTCAGGTAGAGTCAGAGACTGGATTCAAATATGAAACACACGCTTTACAAATGCATCCTTGTCAAAACCTTTTACCGTGATGACCCATACTCATAAAATATCAAAAATATAAAAATCAAAGTAAAAATATCAACTTTATAAAGATATATTGCTATTTCAAAATTGCAATTGTAGCTTAGGATATTACCCCTGGGGTTAGAAAAAAATCTTTATTTGATGTATTTTGACCATGGAATGTCCACGCCTTTGCGGTCATATAACTTTACAATTTCATTTTTATTTTCTACTCCCAACCACTCAGAATGTTCAGGAGGAAATTTGCTACACATACATAAATGCTTTTTTTTGATACCCTCAGTAGAGCTTTTAATTCAATACTTTTTCTTGGATGATAACTCATCAAAATCATCAAAAAGAGGAAATATAATAATACCTCCCAAAGGTTAGTTTTTTTAAATTAATGTGCATTGTGGATCTCTGAAAAATGTTGACTGGTCTACCTAGGCACCTAGTCCTTGGTTTGGACGCCCTTCACTGCCTAACTTCTGTATGGCAATCAGGCAAATGTACTGTTTATTTCCCGAAGTCTCCACTTTTGATCAGACCATGTGTGTCATTTTTATTAATTAATGACTAATATAAAATGTTAAAACACAGTTTTGAGGTCATGAGATCGAACCGTCCTGTGTGGAGTTTGCATGGTCTCCCCGTGCTTGCGTGGGTTTCCTCCGGGCTCTCCGGTTTCCTCCCACATTCCAAAAACATGCATGTCAGGTTGATTGGCCGGTCCAAATTGTCCCTAGGTGTGAATGAGCGAGTGAGTTGTCTGTCTCTGTGTGTCCTGTGACTGTCTGGTAACCAGTTCGGGGTGTCCCCTGCCCATTGCTCGAAGATGGCTGGGATGGGCTCCAGCACCCCCGCGGCCCTCCTGAGGATAAGCGGGGCAGATAATGGATGGATGGATGGTAAAGCAAATTGCTCCTTAAAAATAAAAACTCAATCACAATGATAATGATAAAGATGAGTGAATTTAAATTATAATGCAGTTGAAAAAAGTAAGCCAAGTAAAAAGTAAATCAACAAAAATTCAAATGTATCAAAATGGTATATTGAGAACTCATCTATCGCAGTTTTTCTACACAACTCAAGTTTCTTAAGCGCTGTTTATATGAAAACAAATATATGAACGTAGTCTTGTGCATTGATACTTAAGTCGTAACGTGTAGTAAGATTTTCTCCTTTGTGACTAAATCCAATAAAACATTTAAATTCTGAAAATTCCAATTTTGGCATTGACATGATTGTGTCTTCTTTCCTGGATCCTACCGCCAACCAATAATGGTTTTTGACTTTAATACACTAATCTGGCAACCTCATGACCACACAAAACATAACCCAACCATTCAAAGTGTCTCATAAATCTTATTTTTACGTGACCAGACCTTTTATTTGTGTTTCTAGAGCTGTGAACAATGAACTTATTGACACATATCAGCTCAAGTCTCTTGATGGGTTAGGAGAAGCCAGCCTGGAGCGAATTGTGATAGTTCAACAAAAGGAAGACGGCAAAGGGAAATCAGGCAAAGGCAAGAAAGGAAAGTTCTTTGTGACGTTAAATAGCTACATGCAAAACCAGTCGGAAAGAAACGAATCCGATGCGACGGATGAAGATCTGCAAGGCGATCACATCGACAATTTTTCCATGAGGAAACCCTACGATCGGGTTATTCGATGCCTTGGCTTTCGATTCAACTTCAGCATATTTGACAGGTACAACATAATTGCTAATATTAATGTTTTTACATGCTGAACTTTTTATACTGAGTCATTTTTAACAGATAAATTTGTTCCATGACAAAAAAAAAGTAATTTTACAGTTTTGACAAATCGCATTTTGATGATGTTCCTAATTGGGCAGAGTGTATTATACGGCGCCTTACGGTGGTTGAAAAAACGTCAATAAAGGACTTATGAATAACAATACCGATTTAAGGGGGAATGCGTTGTTTTAGGTGTCTTCCAAAAGTTGAAAGTTAAATAAATTCTCTATAGAGAATGTGTTTACAACGCCCAAATTAGTTCAAAGATTCATTATGATTTATTTTTCAGTGCACCTTTTTTTTTGCTTATATCAGACCTTTTCGGGGAGGAATACATTAGGTTCTAGGAATGGGGCCTGAGGGAGTGCTGGAGAGCAAAATTTGACTTAAAGCCAGGAGATATCTCCAGAGAGTAACAAAGGTTCAAATTCCATACAGCACCTTTAACAATGATGATATAAGTGTTACTTTAGGTCTTAATACAATATGTAAAAAGCCAAAAAGAGCCCGAGATGTTTTAGCCAGTTTCAGGTGGAAAGTTATTAAAATGTATTGGATGGATGTTGTAAAAATGAAAACATACATCCAACCATTATCTGAACCACTTATCCTCAGTAAGGTAGCGGGGGTGCTAGGGCCCATTCCAGCTATCTTCGGGCAGAGGGCGGGAGACATCCTGAACTGGTTGCCAGCCAGTCGCAGAAAATGAAAGCAAACAAAAAAAAAGGCAGGCAGTTAGGCAGGGAGAAGGTGGCCTGGCAGCAGAACCTCCAGAAAGGAAAACTGGCTGAAGAAAAAAAATATACATATATATTTTTATCTTACTTTGAGCAGAGCTCTTCAGGACAGAACACATTAATTTCGAGTAATATGGGTTGGGTGAATGCTGAGAGTGACGTCACACTCGTCCCTGCCGTTTTTTAACATTTTTGATACAGCAGTTTTCCATGAAAATGGAGAGAGTTAGATTAGGCCTGCCTTCAGTCGAGTCCAAACAGAAATGCACCTAAGTTCACGCACATCATGAATGAGCTGACAGCTGCTGCAATGACGACACCAGCCAGGAAATGGCGGCTGAGAGTAACATAGTTCCAAATTTCCTGTTAAGTTTTGATCACATTTTTTATCCTGGAGTGCCATGTCTAATCGTGTTGCCTTGTTATCAATGACAATAAAAATCATTTAATGAAATAGTCGTAGGTCAAAAAATGTGAATTTATTTACATAACATGAGCCTCACCTAGAGGCTGCTGACATAATTGTCCATCTTGCTGCTACGAGTACCCCAAGAAAAAACAAAAACTTGTGAAATGCTTGGCAAAAGAATAAAAAATCTTACCTCATTTGGTCACTTTGATTATTGGGAGTTTGTATTCTTTCTTGCGCTTTCAAGCACTTGTTTTGAGTTGCAGTACACAATACAGCAACATCTAGTGCTCAAATAATACACACTGCAAATTTCACACAAAATGTGTTAACAATGCATAGATATTTGCTTTCTGCAGCTAGATTAGTGAATTTCGGTTTTCAGGTTTGCATTAGTACATTTTGTAATTTGTTATTGTATGTTTTAGTTAATGTTGATCTTAAAATGTACACATCCACAGCTCTGTCCGCCCACTGAAGAGTAAAAATGCAAAAGGAAGGTTGCCACATGTGACAGCCTGGTATGAAGGTCATAACACACCTGGTTTGTTTGTGTTGGGAACTGCTGCTCACTCCAGAGACTACAGACAATCAGCCGGTGGTTTCGTTCATGGGTTTCGCTACACAGGTGAACATTTTAAATCTATTCCCTTGGCCTGATCACTCACACGTTACTTATTTCATTGATGATCATTCATTAGGGCACTAAAATAGTAGCACAGTACACGTGTCATTTGAAAAGCTGTTCATATCATTCCATTTGTGTTTCAGTGCGGGCCGTGCATCGTATGCTTGAGCAACGTTACCATAGCACACCGTGGCCATCCACAAGATTGTTGTTAACACAGCTGCTGTCCGCTATTTTAAAGCGAGTGAACGAAGCCTCTGGGCCCTACCAGATGTTTGAGATACTAGGAGATGTGATATTGCTAAGAGGGTAAGTTTTATTTTACAAGAATTCAGAACTAAAAAATAAATAATTAAAATCGTATTTTGTTTTGGTTTAAGGAGCATCTAGGTTTTAGACTGTTTTGCTCCCTCTGGGCCTGGATGAATTGCTATTACAAAAATGATTTTCTTAGCTAAATGTTCTCTTTTTAAAAAAATGTTTTTATAATTAATTTCATGATTTGGGTTGATGTGGTCCAGTGACACACCTGGCCTCAACTTGTTTATATGCAGTGAGGAGGACATTAAAAGAGCCAATCAACTTCTTGTAAAAGAGGAAAAATAACTTAAATATTTCCTTTTTTTATGTTTTAACAGAAACACTTACCATTTTAAAGTAGTAGTTATAAAAATATATTCTATTTTTAAAATTACTCGTACAATAAGAAAAAAGTATTTTTTTCTTACTGTAATTTGAATTAAGTGAAATAAAAAAAGGACAATAAAAAATAATTAAAAAATAATATATACTTAAAACTTTTAATATTTCATACAGCAGGTGCCAGATAATTCATCATTGTAAGAATAATTATTCAAGTATTCTGGCTATTGGATTTCAACCAAATCTTATACAATGATATATTATTCACCTTATTAATATCTATTCAAATAAGATTAAAATATAATATATTAATTATTTTTAAATATATGTTGATTTAGTGCAGCTTGTGGGAATCTTGTGTTTTGTGCACAAAAATCAAACGAATCAGAACAGGGAAAGGAAATTTCCCCTGCGGGTTATTTAAAAGAAAATGTTTTATTACCTGACTATTATCAATAATTTTTGTACTTTACTGTAATATCTGTTGTAAATAAATAGTCAATTAACTTGTTTTTGCTATATTATCTTTGGATGTGCTGCTGTGACTTGAACATGAGAAGTTTTGCACATTTGTTTAATTAAAGAAAAAAATCTTGGACTGCCACAAACTCTGTCACAGTGTACTTAATAATTTTCAATTTTCCAAACGACGCTTGCATCATTTAACCTTTCTGAATTTGGCTTTCGTACTAACAAAATTGGACACCCCTGCATACCTTTTGTCCCCATCTCCTTCTCCATGACAGGTCGCACTGCCTATATTTGGAGGAATTCCCATTGCAAGCCTTGTCTCAGTTCTCTTCTCTCTCGGGCCATGAGGTTACTGAGCATGGACTGCTGATACTAGTGATGCAGTACGGGAAAAAAAAGATTGATTATCTTGGAGGAGGCAGGGCAGTGACAGACTGGACCCAAGCATGGAAATCCAACTTTCTACATCCAGTTTTATATTTTTTTGAAACACTCCCCACAGGTGAGTTCAGACTTGGTGATCTTTTTTGAGTAGGCTAAATAATTTCCTACTGTATTCCAGAGAATGAAATGATGCACCGTCCGAAAGGTTGGCCTTTGCCAAGGCCAAAAGCAATTCATCACATGGTTGAAGACTTCCTCACTGAGTGGGACAGCCCCATATCTCACATCCAGCCGTTGAGACGTTTCCTTGAGCACTGTATCAACACTGACCTCAGAGCCTTCTATGCAGGTAACCAAGTTCAGCCTATTTATAATAAAATTGTCTTTGTCTTTGATTACAACATAATTAACATGAGTATAAATCCATAATAAAGACTTATCAGTATCAGAAATTATTTTCCCCCCATTTTATTAACACTCCACTTATTGAAACATAAATATTTTGTTTGTTTGTTTGTACATGATTCAATTGTTTGTTTGTTTGTACATGATTCAAATTGAATCGTTTCTTGTACATGATTCAATTGTTTGTTTGTTTGTACATGATTCAAATTGAATCGTTTCTCCGGCGCCGTCACGAATGGCAGCCACTCCAGCAGCTCCCGTGTTATTTTCGATTGTTCTCAGCTCAGGGATGCTGCTGGAAAAGTGAATTTCCCTTCGGGGATGAATAAAGTATCTATCTATCTATCTATCTATCTATCTATCTATCTAAAGGTACTCACAAAAAACTTTTCTTCAATTAGGGACATAAACTGTAGTGTTCTTCCCCACTATTATGCAGATATGTTTCAAAATATTCCTCGCGCTAGAATACTCGAGAAATTTGGTCTCAAAGTTGACCCATCTAACTCATTTCCTCCTCTAGAGCTGTGACATTATTGAAGGAACACACCCCTTTCAACAAGGTGAATCCTGTTAGCGCAACCTATGAGGCAGTTTTGAAACAGCAATTGTAGTGAACAGGAATGGTATACAGCTAATTTCTGCTTGGAAAAATTGGAACTTTGCTTACACTGTTGTCAGGGGCTTGGTGATTATTTTGTCTGAGTTGCGTTCTTCGACCTCCAACGGCTGCTTTAGAGAGGTTTACCTGTTGCCATTACAGCGTGCGTTCTTTTGCCTTCGCCTCCTTCTAGGTAGGGTGATTGAAGCTTTTGGTATTTGTTTTTCGCTGTGTATGTCGCAGTAGGTATAATATTGTTCGGCTAGCTCCCAAATAGTGCCAGCGCTACCATAAGCTTTCTGTTTTGTTTGCTCCCAGTTATCCCCTTATTAGCTGCACAAAGTGTTGTTTTGCCGGTTAGCCTGTCTTGCACATTGATTCATTCCTGGCTGGGATCGCGTTTGTCACCGTACCTGTTTTTGGTTGTTGGTTCCCGGTTAGCTTGGGTGCTCACTGCATTTTTTTTTTGTCAGCCAGCCTCGCGTTTTCCACCCAGGTTGCAGCAGCTTTTTGTTGATTGTCCCGGTTAACCCCCGTTACCTCTCTGTGTTATTTTTGCCATTTAGCCTCTTTTTAGCTGCTCGCCCTTGTTGTACTATTACTGCATCCACCTGCGACACAACCTAGGCATTCTCCACAAAAGCTACCAAAACGTGGCTTAAAACACTCATAACCTCTTAGACAAATAAACATGTAAACCAATATATAGTGACTGGCTTGCTAGGGTGCCAGTGTTCTTCACATGACGTCACAGCTCCAAAAGTTAAAAGAGGAGACAGGCTATCTTCAAAATAATTGGAATATACCGATGCAAAAAACATGTACTATTTCCTTACATTATAGAATTTGGAAATACCTTTAAAGAAGGAAAATAAGATAAAATAAGTGTCAGGATAAATAGGCAAAAATATTTACATAGTAGTTTTATGAAATTCCTAAGTAATTAGAGTGCATTAAACCTTTTCTTTAACTTCTAAATTAACTCAAATTTACTCCCAAGATAGGGGCAGACTTAAAGTCACATTGACCCTGCTCAGTACTTACTGTCGCAAATCCTGTGTGTTCCTCCTTTTAGAATCGTGCTTCCAGTTATCACTTACCCACCGCATGCCTCCACTGTTTTGTCGTCAAGGATACCTGAAGCAGCAAGGCATCACCAAGAATAGTAAACAGAAACATTTTCATTTCACTTGGCCCTATCCTGGTTTCAAGCAAGCAGACTCATTAGGGGCTGATGCTGCATTTTCTATCTGATGCCGGAAGGAACCTCCATGTCTTCAGGACTTAGATTAGACTTATGACAGCTTCCACCACTGCATAACCACTCTTTCACAATTGAAATATTATTGTCACCTATCACATGAGCTTTATTTCAGGTAGGCCTACGCATAAAATCAACAAAGATTCCTGCTGAGTATTAATAGTCCTAAATTACTTTTTCCCCTGGTTTACAGTATCATCTGTTCCTCGTCGGGAAAGAAAAACAATGATAAAATGTTGACAGGTTCAACGTATCCAGTTGGAAATCCTAAAAGAACATTCTGTATAACTTAGCGCATCCTAGCTGTAAAGAACAACTTGATTTGAAGAATTATCAGAAAAACATGAACCATCCCATAAACTAGTTCAAACCATTGAACAACTGTATGCAAAGGCTAACAGTGCGGTACTTATCAATGGTATCATTGGAGTGTGGTTTCGAACCACAGTCATGCAAGACAAGGCTGAATTATCCCGCCAACTTTATTCAACATCTTCCTGGAGAGGATCATGTCTGAAGCTCTGGAGTAGCATGACTTTAGTCAGTATTGGGGGACACAACATCACTAAACTCCGTTTTGCTGACGATATTGCCGTATTGGCAGGAGACCAAGAGGAACTTAGAGATCTAGTCAATTGCCTGGACAAAGCATCAACCACGTATGGGATGGAAATCAGCACAGAAAAAAACAAAAGTAATGACCAACAATCCCAACATCACCATCAACCACAGAAAGCTAGAATCTGTCAATTAATTTAAATATCTTGGAGCTGTCATATCAGAAGAGGGGTCAGAACCAGACATTATGGCCAAGATAGCTTAAACCACAGCCGCACTTGCCAGACTTATACCCATCTGTAGGGACAAAAACATAGCAGTGAAATCATAGATCAGACTCATCAAGCGCTGGTTACTTCCATCTTCCTTTATGCTTGCAAAACATAGACTCTCCCAGCAAAACTGGACAAGGAGTCCAGGCCATCAAGATGCGATGCTACAGGAAAGTTCCAGGCATCAGCTACTTAGCCCATGTGACAAACGAAACAGTGAACAACACCATCAGAGAGCACATTGGACCCTACAAAGAACTGTTATCAACTGTGTGTGTGTGTTTTTTTTTAATATAAATATTCAAAAGGTTGAGAAATTTGTATTTCTTCACATAGTGAGTCCATATCTAGTAGTCACCGCCATGTTTGCAGCTCGCTTGCTACCTTGTGGTCATTTGGCACTGGTCTTGGTTACCATTTATGCCATTTGGTGGTCAAATATTACACAATGTACTTTTAAAGTACACAAAACAAACACAAAAATTAACCTTATAATACACAATGACCCTTAACCTTAAAGGTGGGGTGCGTAGTTTGAGGTGTCCTTAAAAAGTTAAATATTTTCTCTATCAAGCATGTGTTAACAATGCCCAACCGAGTTCAAAGAGCCCTTATGCTTAATTTTCCATTGTTCTGATCAGCTTTAATTCTTCTTTCATTAGGCCTGTTTGGGCAGAACAAGCACCCAAACATGTTTTTTGAAAAAGAAGTTTATATGTGTGTTTCTAAGAAAAGCACTCAAATCATGTTTTACTCTTCCCCCATCTCCTGGCTTAAAGTCATGATTGCAGCTTTAAACTGTAAAATGCATCACCCCACATTTAAAAAGCATCAAACATACAAAAATAATGTTTAAACGAATAATAGTGTAACGTTAATCATTAATTGTGAACTTACCCTAATGACGTGAGGGGGAAAAACATGAAATAAGCGATGGCTGGGGACGTTTAATTTTGTAAACTGTTATACTTGACAACCAGGGTTGGGTAGGGTTACTTTAACTTGATTACTTTCAATTACTTTTGGATTACTCCAATACCAAATATGCTAATAAAAGACAACAGAAACTAAATATGAATAAAATTATGACTCACAACACGTGGTAAGCTTTCTCTCCTGGCTTTGATCTCCGGCAAAACTAACATAAAATGCGACAGAAACAAAATGAAAATAAATCTAAACAGCTTGCCAACATCATTTTTGCCGTTCCATTTATTCCGTTACTCCCCAAGCCTGCACAAAATTAAGTAATTTTATTCATATTTAGTTTCTTTTGTCTTTTATTAGCATATTTGGTATTGGAGTAATCCAAAAGTAATTGAAAGTAATCAAGTTAAAGTAACCCTACCCAACCCTGTTGAAAACCGTCTGCACCTTTTTTTTTTTTAACCGTTCATTGATCCCTTTACTGTATGAATCATTGGGGCACCAATGGGGAGGCAACTATGTTGAGGCTCCCTGGCATGTGCATGTTCTTGGGTCGTACGTCTACATTTTTAATAATTTGTCATTATTCCCCTTCGGGTGAAATATAATTACTGTATGTCAGATCTGAAAAGAATGTGGGTGTAGATCAAACGAGTTTATGCTCAGCGGGAAAACAAATGGTGTCTCCACCTGGAAACTTCCGGTACTATTGAAAAAATGTTTAGCTGCTTATCTTGCTCCCATTGGATAAAACTAAACGAACAAAGTGGAAAATGATTGGTAGCTATTTAACACATGTGTTTGTTGCTGTCCAATGGGGAGGCCTTTTGTTGCAAACGCTGAAACGGAAGAAGGGAAGCAGGAGACATTTTGCCGTTGTGACGAGGAAATGTCTGTTATTGAGATACTTTTGGGGTGAAAAGAATGCACAGAAGAGCAATTAATGTAAAGTATTAATAGGACACAATGTCTTACTCGTACTCTGTTTAAATGCCACAGCCACCCAAGACTTCGGAAGAGACGCTAACTCAAGACATCAATGTGCTAATAAGGCTATTGTAAACACCACTTCCATATGCCTTGAAAACAAGTAAGCATGGACGGGTGCAGCTCATTCGTTGATCATTCAAGCTCTGAGGGAGAGTACATCGTTGATTCATGTCCCAAACATGAAATCTGCGAATTAAATGGAGGAGCGCATTCGAGCACTGTGGATGGGATGGAAGACGGGGCCACCAATGTAGGATTTGGATTAAGTGGCATAGGAGAAAGCAAAGTGGTTTTGGGACGAGTTGTACATAGAGACGATAAAGAACTTCGGTATTTGCATCTCTTATGGGAACCAGGACGAGCAGAGACTGGACCTGGTGGAGGAAAAATGATCAGGAGTAGGCGGTTTCACAGACTCTCAACGAAAAACCCCATTGGAAAAGACGTGCATGGTAAAACTTACTATGTTACTATGGTACTGGACAAATTGAAAAAATGGCTTTCAAAGTCCTTAAAGTGCTTCACTTAGGCCATGAAAAAAAGTGTACAGAATCTGAATTTAAAATTCAGTCTAATACTTGTGATAATTAAAAAAGAACAACAACTGTGTATTCAAAACAATTTGGTTTTTTTTGTCGTTTGTAGCATTAGTTTCAAGGGACAACATATATTATTTATGGCCTCATAGTGTTAAAGGTTGCGTTGGTCGTACGAGGTAACATTACAAACTTGAAAGTAGAATAATTTCTTTATTAACTGAGTTCAAAGAGCCTTTTTCCACCGTGTCTATCTGCTTTTATCAAAGCTTTTCAGGACGTGCAACACGTTAGGTTGGAGAGGGACGTTATGCTTCTCATCGCCAGTATTTTTTTCGTGTAGCTTAAAAATGGTGAAGGTTCCCAAATGCCTGTTTCAAAACCTTCCAAACGCCAACCCAAACCCCGGAAACGATGTAAAAGGAGGAGTTTATTTGAGTGTGTCTAAGAATGAGCTTGACAGGGGCTGCAATAATAACTTAAGCCAAAAGGTGGCATCTGTGAGTAGAAAATTTCCAATTTTCAGACAGCATCTTTAAAACAACTTAATTCATAAAAAGTGCCTTTTTTAATACTCGAGGGTAAGAAATTAGCATTTATTTTACATAACATACGCATGACCTAAAAACCTGTAAAAGGCAGGGAAAAAATAAGAAGTAAAATGGTGCGTCTTGGTAACTTTGAGTCTCTTTCTCATGCCTTTTATATCTCGTTTTCGGTTGCACAACACTATACATTGACATCTAGTGGTCAAATTATACAACGTCTCTTTGATGAAGTGTTCTTTAAAGCCCCAATGTGTAATATTTGCCTACAAAATGGCCCTGTGTTGTCTGGTGCGAGCGAGGGCCAAAGCGTACAGTAGGGCGGCAGTCTGTCGGACAAACATGGCAGCGACCTAAATGTGCGTTCCACTGTGCAAACGAAATACAAATTTCTCAACCTAGGAATTAAAAAATAACAGTGCTATTATACATTTTCTATTTTTGCCTAGAAACATTTGTTGGCCTGGAGAGGGATGGGCCCCACCAGGCTGTACTTGCCCTAGACACACCACTGCAAATGGTGCGCCTACGACCATAGTGGTCAAGGGATCCAACCAACCAGCAATTCAAATCATGTTTTGTATTTAGTATTTTTTACTGAACGAAACTTATTTGTACCACTAGGGGGCACTAAATATTACACACTGTCCATTTAATAATACCAGAAGGAGTGCATATGGAAATGTATTTTTTCTTCAAATTAATTGCACTAGTATGATTACTTGTTCGTTAACCTTTCTACTTATATAATATATTTGCATCGCAGCTGTGAAAAGACTGAGAGACGCAGCTAACGGCAACGACATTGACACCGGTACGTTTATAAAAAACGTAAATGAGGACTTCAAATTGGAATACAGCACAAACTGGTTTGGATTGTATATTATTTCAGTTCGAAAGCTCTTGCAGGATGACATTGACCCGTGTGCAGCAGATGACAAGGGAAGGACAGCCTTACATTTTTCATCCTGCAATGGAAATGAAAGCATTGGTAAGATGACAAAATGGCAGAAGGAATCAGTTATAATTAAATAAAATGTTCCTGTTTACATCCATAGTGCAGTTACTGCTAAGTTATGGCGCCGACCCCAACCAACGTGACAGTCTGGGTAACACCCCACTCCATCTAGGTAAGTGATTAGAGGGTCATTTTAAAACTGCAATCCACAGGCTTTCTAATATACAAATTAAGCACCACGAGATGTGTAACATTCACACTAAACATGAGGTATAAGGTTTGAAGTTTGTCTTGGAGTTTCTGTGTGGTGCGTCCATATTTCCAAAATACACACAAAAGGCTGATTTAAGACTAAATTGTCCCCAGGTGAGAATGCACATCAAAAAAACTTGTCCATGAGTAATAGATAACTTGGCACACACAGACAAATTGTTCCTCAACTTAAATCCAACGCTGGATTGTTTGGATCCAACTGACCTGCAAACCTATATAGTCAAGAAACAGATAGTTTTCCGTCTTACATACCAAGCAATTCTCCATTTGTAAAACCACAATTTTTTCTGTTGCTACGGAATCATTTTACCTGGTTTCTTGCAGCGGCCTGTACAAACCATGTGCCTGTCATCACCACATTGCTAAGAGGAGGTGTGTATTAATCTCCTACGTATTATTTAAAGAATTGTCCATCATGATAATAAACCGATGTAATAGTGTTTCTTATTAATATATTTCAATAACAATTTTGCAACTAATAACATGAACCTAACTGCTAATGTTAAGGATAATCATTGTGATGTAACTGACATCTTATTCTGTAAAGGTTCCCGTGTTGATGCCCTTGACCGAGCAGGGCGGACCCCTCTACATCTTGCACGCTCCAAACTCAACATTCTGCAGGACGGAGATTCTCGCAGTTTAGAAACCCTGAGAGGAGAAGTCACCCAGGTTAATAAACACAATGACTGAGTGCTTTGCAGCATTTCTTTCTATTGGACAAGACATACTTTGGTCTCTACCCCCAACCCTAAAAAAATCTAATTTGAAAAAGAAAAAAACAAATTCGACATTACAAACTGTGACCTTAATATGTGATGGGAAAAATGTCACTTTATCACTGTGTGTTTTTCTTTACTAGATCATTCAAATGCTAAGAGAATATCTAAACCTTATGGGCCAAAGTGAAGCCAAGGAGAGACTGGAACATATTTCCTCCCAACTGCAACACACACGGACCAAAGAGCAAGTAAGGTGTACTTAAGTGTTGCCACTGTTACCTTGAAGTTACTTAAGTGATTGCTCGCCTTAGAAAGTAAATAAATAATTAATAACAACTTGGTTTTGAAGTAACAGGATCATTATACTTTTTCATTTATGTTCTGCTGTAACATTCGAAAATTAGTAACACGTTACCGGTCACACTGGAGTATACACACGACATTGCACTTGAAGTGTCCTTGGGCAAGACACTGAATCCCTAATGCCCCCAATAAGCAGGTAGGCGCCTTGCATGGCTGACTCCCTATTGGTGTGTGAGTGTGTGTGTGAATGGGTAAGTGTGAAGCACATTGTAAAGTGCTTTGGGAGGTCTTCAGTGACTTGAAAAGTGCTAAATAAATGCAGACCATTTACCATGATATTTCATACGGTAAAACATCTCATCTCATTAGCTGCACCGCTTATCCTCAGTAGGGTCGCGGGGGTGCTGGAGCCCATCCCAGCAATCATCGGGCAGTGGGCAGGGGACACCCTGAACTGGTTGCCAGCCAATCGCAGGGCACACAGGGACAGACAACTCACTCGCTCATTCACACCTAGGGACAATTTGGGCCGGCCAATTAACCTGAATGCAAAACATATTACACCGAATTATAAAATAATCACGTGTTTTTTTTTCTTTGTTTATTTTTAGGTGGATGAGGTGACTGACCTTCTAGCCAGCTTTACTTCACTCAGTCTTCAAAAACAGAATGTGGGATCCAGGTAGAGGATTAAGAAAATGGATTTCTGATCTCTTTTAAAATCACACCTCTTCACTTCCACCTAGAACACGGATTTATACCTGTCATCATCTGTTTGCAATTTGCATCAGTTTCTCACACAATTACTGGAATAACTCTTTCAGACATCCAATTAGTCAGTAGCTTCTTGTCAAGTTATTTAATCAGGTCGGGGACACTTTGTTGTCCAAAGGTGACTTGTAAACGAATTTTCAGCGATTAAAATTATTGAAGTCAGTATAAATAATGGAAAACATGGTATTTTTAGGAATCAGGACTCTGATAGGACCAATTAACTTAAAGCCCCAGTATGTCATATTTGACCATTAAATGGCACTGTATTGTCTAATGTAAACAAAAAACAGTGATCACAGCTTAGCAGCATGACAAACATCTCTAGGGATTACACGATGTAAAATTAATACAAATTTCTTGTCCTATAATTTTTATCTTTTATAAATTACATTTTTTTTGGCCTAGTATTGAAATCATTTTTTTTACTAAGTTTTTGGCACTAAATATTATAAACTGTCCCTTTAAGTAATGAAAGTGTTGACCACCTATGAATAGTCTGAATGTGGTCTAAGTGCTTATAATACAGTATTCTCCAGTCTTTGTGAAGCAATGTGAATATTGTTTTGCTTAATTTTACACATTATTCTTATGGCTTTTTTGCACCTTGAGCCTGCTCTTCTTGCAACGTCTTGTCTTAGACCAGAAGGATGAAAAAAATTGTGAGAAATTTGACACATAGAGTCAAGGATAGTGTGAACAAAGCTTACCTCTATTGTGCCAAAAATACTCTTTTTCTTCAATGCTGTTTACAGTCAAGATCATGAATGTTTTCGTGGGAGGGTATGCTCCCTATTAAACATTTCAACATTTGTTGCTTCATAATTTCAAGTGCGGTTTTTATTTTGAGTTAGCCAAAACGCCAGCTTTGATTAATTCAGAATGAACTGGTTTCGAAATGTGGAATTGTTTTTGTCTGCCTTTTCTTGTGAATATAATGACGCAAGGTGGTCTCTTGTTAAACGGACATCCGTTTTTACCTTTATCAGAAGAATATTTCCTATTTGTATTGCATGTTCATGTTCGAACAGTGTAAAAGTACTGTCAAAATGTTTGTTTGGTCAAATAAATGAAATGGTGTTCATGATTGTTAGAGGCTCTTGTGTTGAAAATTCCTACCTGTCTGCCTCCGTCCGATACTTGCGCCCCTTATCAATGATTGCATTTCCTCTCATTGAGCGATATTAATTCTTTAAAACGTAATGCTACACCTATCTACTCACAGCAAGACAGACTTGGTGGAATAAAAACAATGATAAGTTGTGTAAAACAAGTTTATTTTATTTTGAATGAAAGCATCTTAGTTTCCCCACTTGCAGTACGTTTAGTGCTGTTAATTATACGTAGCAGTAAAAATACAATAAAATAATCCTGTAACTATATTTTGTACGGCTTACACAATTTAAAATGATTAAAAAACACAAAGGAACTGCAGCCTCAGACGTCCTCGTCAAGGATTCTCTGGCCTTAAACTGAGCATTAGAAGAGCTTTGAGGGTTATAATAATAACAATAATAATAATTTCCTTTGTATTGTCATTCTTTGTAACAATGTACACAGAACGAAATGTCGATACACCTGACCCGTTGTAGCGAGTCGATGCAGCCGCAGCCAGAGGGCGCCGCCATTATACCAATTAGGTATGTCTCGGTCGAGGCGCGAACCAGCGACCTCCTATTGTAGCAAGAGTTCTGTTCATGCCACGCCAACCTAGCTGCCCGCCGAGCCATTAAAAAGAAATAAATTTCCTGCACCCAATATGATTTAAAATGTATTCCTGCATGGTTTTTTTTTGTATGGAACCAAGCGCAACTTTGTAATTTGACCTTTCTGCCTACCTAATAATCCATCTGACTTTATAATAGTAATGGTAAAGCTTTCTCTGCATCATTCATTTGGCACCTATGCGTAGATGATTACAAAAATCCCTACCTTATTGCACCTTAAGCTTGCACGCTCTCTTTACTTTAGACCTTATGTTGACAATATATATATTATTTGTTATTGCAAAACCCATTGCAGCTTGGTCATCTCGGAAGGTGGATAACCTCATGTGCGGTCCCTTCTTAAGGTTTCTTCATTTTCCTCATGTTGAGGTGTTTGAGTTTTTCCTTGCCCTCATGTAGGTTTTAGATCAGGGGATGGTGTCATAATAGTCTGTGGTTTGCAATAATCTGTGGTCTGTGCAGTACTTTCAGACTCTTTGTGATTAAGGGCCATACAAATAAACATGACTTGATTTGACAAAATACGAGGAAACCTATAGTTGATAGGTATGAAATTTATCAGAACCTGCTCATGTAAGAAGAAAAAAAAAAAATCAGCGATAACTTTGATGACGTCACATAACCAAACGTCGATTGGTCGCAGAACCTAAGCCCCGCCCCTTCACGCAGACGTAATGTTCGCTAGGATAAAGATGGCGGCCCGACCCGCGTAATTCAGAGACTGAGGTAATTCATTGATAAACACTATATCGCCCGACTTTTTGCTAGCTTTGCAAACCAACTTGAGACCAATGTTGAGGGTGATAAAATGAGAGTAGCTGGAAGCACCTTTGCATGGTTATAATCGTAGTTAAGTGGCCAGGGGCCTCGCCTTGTGCAAGGTAGCGCAGGGTTGTGAGACAATAATCATGGAAAAATAGCTATTTTTCGTCATGGAGCGTTTCAGACATGCAAATCCCTAAAAAACCGGGCGGGCAACATTATTCGAGCCGGGGGTTTGTTTGTGTATCATTGAGAAAAGTAGGCACGAAGTAGTTTTCACTCGGGTGCACGATAGTATCTTTATATCATTATCATGCATTTTGAAAAACAACCTTATGTTTGGAGGATGTCTGCACAATGCATTACATGTGCAATTGTGTAAGTGAGGCGATTACATCGTTAATATCATATATAATACACTTCTCGTTTTTGGTCTGGCTGAGGATTTGTTATTAAATTAAAATCCATTATGTTGCTTTTGCAATTCCACCTTCATAGGTACCTATCCTGCCTCCATGCAGTCTAGTGAATCTGTTTGGCAAATAAACTGAGCAACAATGGCTTATGAAGAGATCGGCAATAAAGGAGAGATGGGTAATGACATTTTACAGCACACATACAACACCAGTGTTTCTCAACATTTTTCTTTTAAACCAATGCATTCATTGATAAACCTTTGAGGCACACGGTCTTAAGAATATGATCATCAAATGTGATTCCCTATTTCCCCAAATTTTACTCTGTTTGCATATTTTCATTTTAGTAAAATAAGAACTACAATACCAGGCAGCATGGTGGCACAGTGGTTAGCGCGTGTGCCACACAGTTCTGAGTTCATAAGGTTGAACCGCCTGTGTGGAGATTGCATGTTCTCCCCGTTCTCGCGTGGGTTTCTTCTGGGCACTACGGTTTCCTTCCACATTCCAAAAACATGCATGTCAGGTTAATTGGCCAGTCCAAATTGTCCCTTGGTGTGAATGAGCGAGTGAGGTGTCTGTCCCTGTGTGCCCTAAGCCAGTCTTAACCAGTTAAGGTTGTCCCCTGCCCACTGCCTGAGGATGGCTGTGATGAGCGCCAGCACCGCCGCTACCCTACTGAGGATAAGCGGTGCAGATAATGGATGAATGAAGAACTACGATACCTAAAATAAGCACAAATATCCACAGCTTAAACTTTTAAAAAAACATTTATTCCCCTTTTCTTGTTTTACCGTGTTTTAAATGTACACTTTTAGCAAAATAAGAAAAAAAAATGCATTAAATAAAGTGTATAACCTTATGTTAAACCAAGCGAAAATATTTATCCCAACACCATCTCATATGGAGATCTTGAAAAAAAAAAAAAGCTCTCCACATACTTGTCATGAAAGAATTGTTAATTTGCTCTGATAATTACTTTGTTGTTACTCAACACTATCACACTTTTGACAAATGCTGCAGTTGTTAATTCATTGTCACCAATAGAATGAAATAAAATTCGACAAATTGTTGCAACCCAAGGCAAGGTTTCGCCACACTCTAGTGTTTGTTGGTAAAAAATAGAATAGACTTCTGGGTCAAAAATGGGACTAACCCAATACTTGGGTCAATATTAGCCATTTAAAAAATAATCCTTTGACTCTCACCACACTCCCAGAGATAATTTTAACATTGGCCTTAACCAACCCAAAAAATGGGTTCGTCCATTATTGATCTTGAGCCTGGGTTATTTCAACCCAACCGATTTTGGAGTGTAGTGTCTCAATCAGAGCGCCAGGCACCCATTTAATCAATACAAATTCTTAAGGTGCAAATAACACTTTTCGCGGCTTAAAAGCTCAGACCTATTTTTTTGTTGTGATTTTTCTCGACCCCTCCAATTGTCATCACACAACATCAAAAAACAATATCTGCACTGCAATCAAACATTTGATTTAACGGCACCTGGATTTTCAAATAATAACTGAAAAGCCTCTAAGGAAGGTTGCCCTCTTAACAGGAGGGATCCAACTTTTTTTGTTTAAATAATATTTTTCCCTTGAAGTGCCCAAAATTCTGAAAATTCAAATGCCTCACAACACAATTGTCATTATTCCTGCCATACAAGGAATCAAAATTCAGAGTGTGAAACAAAATTTGGATTCCTTGTATGTCAAGTACATCTGAGGAAATTGACAAATAAAATTTACTTTGACATTGATACATTGATAGGTAAGCTTTAAAAACTGAAATTTTTGTGAGCGTGTGTTTATCAATTGCCTAATCTCCCTTTTATCACGCATTATGAAGTCTTTTCATTTTCATTTTATTTTTTTCAATTTTTAAAACTAATAGGAATGGAACAGAAAAGTCAAGTTTTTGACATCCATCCATCCATTATCTGCACTGCTTATCCTCAGTAGGGTCGCGGGGGTGCTGGAGCCTATCCCAGCTATCTACGGGCAGTGGGCAGGGGACACCCTGAGCTGGTTGCCAGCCAGTCGCAGGGCACACAGAGACATACAACCATCCACTCACTCATTCACCCCTAGGAACTATTTGGACCGGCCAATTAACCTGATATGCATGTTTTGGAATGTGAGAGGAAACCGGAGTGCCCGGAGGAATACCACGCATGCACGGGGAGAACATGCAAACTCCACACAGGAGGTTCGATCTCATGACCTCCCATGCGCTAACCACTGCGCCGCCATGCTGCCCAAGTTTTTGACAATTCACACGTATTAAAGACAAATAAATTCTAGATATCCTTTTCATAAATTATAAAATAACAAAGATAAATTATTTTTCATGGTCTTGCGCTCCACGACATGATCATATGTGCTATAGTATAAATAGACTGATCTTTTTCAATATCATAATCAAGGAATCCTGACTTATTTATCTTCAACAGGTACTTTTTGCCATCTAGCGAAAAATGTTGTTCTGCCATTCACTATACATCTCAGGAAAATCTTAAATAACAATCATGTGATTGTCTTTGGTTAAACTAATTTTTAGATCAATTGGATATAATGGGATATTTTTCTGCAACACCTTGACACTAATGCATTAAACATTGTTGTGCCATGATACCCTGCTAAATCAATATTACATTATTGATTTAGATATGAACTTAAAACCTTTTTTTTGATCAAGAGATTGGATTGGAGGGAGAGAGGAGTCTTGTCGCTGGTCGTAGCCAAAGGGAGAAGAGGAGATCATACAAAGATCTTTTACGGGAGGAGGAGGAAATTGCAGCTCAGGTCCGCAAGTCTTCCAAAAAACGACCGAAGGTATATACCTATAACTACATTATTTCCTCATGCAAAAGTCCTTATTTTTGGTGAATGATGATGGTGACAATTGTGTTGTTTTTTTGTTTGTTTTTTACTTACTAGGATTCAGAGCTATTCTTGCTGGGAGGGGACTCGCATAAAAAGAAAAAGAAATACAGTGATGACTACTATTACAGAGGTTAGTTCCAGTTGGGGATACACCTGCCCATTTATGGAGACACTATTTGAGAAAATATCTCTATCTACAATATTTCCATTTTGTTTCTTTGTTATCAGAGCATGAAGGCTCAGGCCACCTCTCACACAAAAAGAAGCACAAATCTGTCGAGCGCTCGCCGACACTCTCTCCTTCATCTTCCCACTCGGCAGATACAGCAATGGGTCTTTTGCAAGCGATCACCTCTCCCCTGGCCACAGGAACTGACCCTAGTTCCAATTTACACAAAAAACCCTCTTATCCCTCCATGTCCTCACACTCCTCAAAAGAGCGAAAGCGGGAGGGCGGCAGCAGTGGAAGCAAGGGAAGCCACTCATTGTCTCATTCCCGCCCCTTGTCATCGTCACCGTTGTCATCGTCTTCCAGCAAGAAGCACTCTTCTTCTTCCTCAAAATCTTCACTGTTCCACAGCGGTGCGCTCAAAGAGGATCCCCTAACATTACGGGAGGCTGACGGACTGCGAATGAAACTGATTATGTCACCAGAGAAAGAGGAGACTGAGGTTTTCCCAACAGCTCACCACTCCTCCAAGATAAGTGGCAAAAGAGAGAAGGATCGAGAGCGGATGCAGATGTCGAAATCATCCAAGAAAAAGCCACAACACAGTCGAGATCCTCTGCCGGTGGTTGGGAAAGAGGTGGAAGTGGAAGGTGAGACCACTTTTTTTATGGGGCAAAGGAATTTTTACTTGACAGACCATCAGTACGATTGCAGCTCTATTATCACCCAAAGTAAAATCAAGAGTCACATTTAAAAAAAAGGACGCGAATTTAGTCCCATTTAAGACACACTATAGGTACGAAATTATTACAATGCCTAGCGAAAGCATTAAAAAACGTTTTTTTCTTATTGCATCATTATTGCACAGTTTAAATGCTCTTGCTCTGTAATAGGCTCTTAGGTCTGTGAAAGGAGACATTGGAGAACAGGCATAATTAACAAACCAAAGTACACACCAGGTGCATCTGAATTTAAGTTATGCAAAAGTTTAAAACAGGAATGGGATACAAGAACATTTTGTAACATTTACATTACATATTACATATTACATATATCACATCATGGCGGCGCCCCTGTTCGGCTGCGGCTGCATCGGCTCGCAACAGTTTTTTACACGTCGGCCATAAGACCCAGTCTTCGACTCAGTTTTGACGGCGCACAAAGTCGGCTCGAACTGCAGATTAAGATACGATCGCAGTTTTTTTTTTTTTGCTGGATATGCGATCATCCAGACATCAAGCGCTCGGTGCTACGACCACTCGGGAGTGTTTATTAGCCACGGACTGCTATGTCAACAAGACCCAGCGGCCTACAAAGCAGCGAAGCAGAGTGGCAAGACAGGGCGTGACCGCCGGACGAGGAAGCGAGGTTGTCGGGCCGTGCTAACAGCTAGGCTAAAGGCTAAACGCCTCTCCCATCCATTCTCCAACGTTCGCTCTCTGGACAATAAACTGGACCATTTAACAACTGGAAGTGGCATCGAACTGCGAGATGACGAACTGCTGCGCTAAAATTCTGACGAAGACATGGTTAATCTTATCTATCCCGGCTGACGTTCAAAGTAACTGTGCGGGTCAGATGTATCGACATTTCGTTCTGTATACACGTGTCCTAGAATGACAATAAAGTAAATCTGAAATCTGAAAATATTTCCTGGAGCACTGTACGAGCAATAATATCAAAATGGACTTGTCGTGCATTCAAAGACCAGATACACAGTCAGAACTTTCAAATATTCTAAGAAAATTGTTTCTAATTGTTTTTTTCAGTTACTGTATATTCCAGATGTTTGACATCTAAATACCTTTTTATAATTAAGTTTTCAAATGCACTTCACCTGATAAATTCTATTGTATCAATATAGTGTGATCATGGATGCGATAACAAACATGCAATGTGTTTCCGCGCAGTTTTATGTACAAAAACTTGCTACCAGACATTTTAAAGAGATGGTAGGGTAAACTGGAATCGTGATTGCTTTGCAATCTGTGACTACAGATGAATTGAGCAAAAACACGAAGTTGACTGTGTTCGCAGTGACAAACAGAAATTTAGATATGACGGAAAGGTTGAAAAAGTTGATACAACTCTAAATCTCCAAGACATCGTTCATCTTTCATATGGCGTACTCAAAGTGCCATGTTTGATCTAATTGGGCACTATAATTCCTGTCCAACTTACAATTTAGAGCACAATAAACAATGAAATATACATGCAATACACACATTTAACAATTGATCAAATAGTAATTGACTTGTTCCCCTTTCTGCTATGTTTTGCATCCACAAGATGCGACCTTGTTGTTCAAAATGATCTACTTTCAATGTGCTTTCCCTCAAGGTCATTACGGAGGGGGCATACTAGATGACAGCTCGTCGTCAGGAGTAGAGCTGGAGGCGGGAGAATTGGTTATAGATGACTCATACACTCACCAGTCCAAGAAGAAGAAGAAGAGCAAAAAAAGCAAAAAGAAAAAGGACAAAGAGAAAGACAGATCCAAAGATAAGAGCGGAAAGGACAAAAAGTACAGCAAAGGCTTTGGAGGTGCTGTCAAATAGCTCATAAATACTTCTGTTCACAGCACATGTCCTAATACAATCAAATTAAATACTTGTGTTTCTTTAGATTCATCAAAGAGCCACGGAAACTCCCATCCCACCGTGTCTCACAGTGCCGTTGGTCCAATGTATGCCATGGGCACGCCTGTCCCTGCACACCAGCAACAAAGCAGTGAAGGAACGACAGAGAAAAAGAAGAAGAAAGAGGAGAAAGATCGGGAGAAGCACGACAAAGACAAAGATAAGGTGAGTCTTTTCTCGCACGGATACGTTTGCATATATTCCCCAGCCACTTTGTGATAGGAAATAGAAAATAATTGTGTTGAAATATTGCCCTTTTGTGACCGATAAGTTTTGTCCTTAGTAGACATTCAAAATAAGGAGAGAAGACCTCAAGGATTTTGAACTCGCAAGGAGAATAGGAGCCCAAACCCCTGTATAAGAAATCCCAACCTGTTCTTTAAGCACTGCCCCGATCCCTATCTTTTTATTAAATATCCTCTGTTGCAAAAGCAGATCTGCCTTAAATGGTGTGAAAACAAAGAACAATAACATGATTGGCTGATACTGACAATGATGTAAAAAGTTCAGAATAGTCAAGTCATGTTTATTTGTATAGCCCTTAATCGCAAAGAGTGTCAAAAGGCTGCACAGACTATGATTACACCATCCCCTTATCTAAAACCTACATGAGGGCAGGGAAAAACTCAAAAACATCAACATGAGGAAAATGAAGAAACAACAAACAACAGTGCACAATAGTAATCAAAATAACTAACTGGCATTTGATGGGATCTCCTTTTTACGTGCCCAATATTGGAAACAGAATTACCTTATAAGTGACTCAACCAGTGGAATTGAAAAAAAATATGTGAGAAGCGGGTAAAATTAAACAAAGCATTTGTAATTGTCTAGTTTTCCGAAATGCAGCTTGATTTATTTAGGAAAAATCCATTTTTTACATGTATTTTTGGACTTAGCTGTGCTGTTACAAAAAACAATATATGTAATATATGTTAATATATTCTTTCTGTAGTCAAATTGTTTAGAGCAAGCATTTTTAAGAAGCTTTTTTAATTTTATTTATAACAGTTGTTGAGTTTCGCAACTGCAATATATGCACGTAACACATATTGTTTAAAGTTCTTGTTTTTGTCTTCCTTCAGCCCAAGAAGAAGAGTGCATCTGCATATCAAGTGTTTTGCAAGGAGTATAGAGTGAACATAACTGCGGAACAGCCAGGATTGGGTATCTAACATTGTTGTAAACAATTTATTTTGATGCAATTTTAACAATGTGTGCTCATCTGCCTTATAGTTTTTGGTGAACTGAGCAAAAAGTTGGGAGAGGTATGGAAGAGGATGCCGGAAAAAGACAAACTGGCAAGCGGCCCTTTTATTTTGCTGATGTTAACCTGAACTCTTGTAGGGGAATAATGTGTTTTTTTTTATTTATTGTGCAATACTTTTCGTAAATTTGTAGTTTAATAATTTGAATTGCTCTTAACATTGCTCTGATACTTCCAATGTCTCTGTTGCTAGGGTGCTTACCCCATTATTGTGTTTGAAAATGATTCCCGGGCTTTTTTTGTGCCAATAACAAAGATGTAGTCCATTGGATTTCTTCTCTATCTTTTTTTTTATTTTTTATTACTCCTGCAGTTTTGGAGGCAGAAAGCCCAGTACCTGCAACACAAACAAAACAAGGCTGAAGCCACCACTATCAAACACAAAAGCTCAAATGAAAGCAAAAGCAAAGGTACACCTTTTTTGCACTCTTTCATCAAACCTGACAAAAACTGCAAAAAATCGTTTGTGGTTCTTATGAGCGTCTTTGGTTTCCTAGCCAAGTCTGGGATGGTTTCTCCCAATCGAGCACCAGCCAACATGTCTCTTTCACCTGTGCGAGTGCCTGAGGTGGATCCCATAGATGCAGCAGCTCACCTCCAACTGCTTGGAGAGTCTTTATCCCTGATTGGCCATCGGCTCCAGGAGACAGAGGTAAGTTAATTTTAACTAGTCCGAGGTTCGGCAACATGTGGCTTGGGAGCGCTGCCGAGTTGCTCCCTGGCACTTTTCCAAACAATTTTACAAAGTGAAAAAGAAGGGGGAGGAGTATATATAATTTGTCTCTGTAGGAAGACAAACACTTTTAACGTTTTCTAATGCTGTAAAAATATGTAGAAAAAAATTACATTTTAACTAGGGGCGTAACTATGAGAGGAGAGGGAAGATGAGCTGGTGCGAGTTCATGGGTGGGAACTGACTGCCACTCTCTCAGTGGTATTGGGTGGTAGAAACACACCTTGAACACAGCAAAGTAATAAATTGTGATGGGAAGTCGTGACTCTCAGGTTTGAACTCGTCTGGAAAATTTAGACATAATGCACAACTGTGGCATATGTCTCCTTTGCTTTTTTCCTTGCTCCCGTTTCGTGTTAGTCGAGCTTTGCTAGCCTAAGCTTTGCCCCTTTTAAAGGGGCAATATCACAAGCCCAGCAGGTGTGTGATCGGCGGTGGCCCCAAAGGTAAAAAGATTTTAAAAAACTGCGCATAAATCAAACTGAAACTGTATTCATGTGATTTTATTTACTTTACATTTTCAAAACGCTGCTATTTCTTTTTTATAAAGGCATGCTGTGTTTAACTGCACTCTTTTTGTTCCCCCAGATAAGGGGCACATTATGGACATTCGCTTTTGTTGTTGTTTTTTTGAATTCTCAAAATATAGGCAGTAAATCAGACTGTAATTCATTAATATTGTTATGAAGTTAAACTTTAAACAGAGTAGTCACTTGGCATCATTCTTCACATTCAACTTAGTCATTTTGATAATAAGCTGATATTGCTGATATAGATACATACAGCATGTGTTTCATTCCTTATGAGGCATATATAAGGCATTTCTTTTTTTGCGCCTTCAGAAAAATTTGGGTTTCTTTTGTTTAGTTTTTTTTTTTCCCCCAAACGTTTTGGGTTGCCGACCCCTGAACTAGTCTTTAGTCACAAATCATATAACAATTCTGCTGAATAAGTGCTCTACTAGGAATTGGAGAAGAAAAAAAAACAAAAAGTCTGTGTCTCGCAACTTTCCTTACCTAAGACTATGTAAGTCTGTGCTCCTAATGACCATTACTATTTTCTGTATTTTTTTAGGGCATGGTGGCGGTTTCTGGAAGCCTCTCGGTTCTTCTTGATTCCATCTTGTGCGCCTTGGGGCCTCTGACGTGTCTCACTGCTCAAATACCACAATTAAATGGATGCCCACGCAATGTGCTGGTAAAAATATAAGGAACATTATTCTGATACACAGCTCCTCTATGTACAAGAAACGAGAAATTCGAGATACAACATTTCAAGCAAAAATCCTGCCCAACATACTGGAGAAAATCAAAGTTATTTGAATTTCCAGATGCTACCTCTTGAAACTGTGAAAAAAGTGGCAACTGGACGTGCTCCATCTCTTTTTAATGACACCTGCTTTACATATTTCCATGATTTGAATAGGAGGGAAACACAAATCCCCATGGATATTTATTTTTTTCGAATGACATTTAGATAGTAAAAGTGTTGCAAAAACAAACAATAAAAAGGTGAGGTTATTTTAAGTGAACAGTAAGTGCTTACGGCATCACGGCGGCACAGTGGTTAGCGCCTGTGCGGCAAAGTTCTGAGGTCATGAGATTGAACCTCCTGTGTTGAGTTAGCATGTTCTCCCCGTGCATGCGTGGGTTTCCTCTGGGCCCTACGGTTTCCTCCCACATTCCAAAAACATGCACCCCAGGTTTATTGGTCGGTCCTAATTGTCCCTAGATGTGAATGAGCGAGTGAGTTGTCTGTCTCTGTGTGCCCTGCGACTGGCTGGCAACCAGTTCGGGGTGTCCACTGCCCGAAGATGGCTGGGATGGGCTCCAGCACTCCCGCGACCCTACTGAGGATAAGCGGTGCAGATAGTGGCTGGATGGTACTCCATATAGTGCTTACGTATCGTCAACAGTCTCTCCTGCTCCCCCACTCATCCAGCATAACGCATACATCTCCACTAGCAACTACCGTGTTTCTCCATTCAAACTGCTAATAAAAACCTGCATTTTATTTTGTTAATATCTTATTTATCCTGTCAATGTATTTTTTTATTTTAAATTACGACTTGAATGTGTTTTAGTGATCAGAAATATCATGTTTAATAGCTATAGGGTTAACTTGGATACTTTGGGAGGCCAGGAACTGATGAAATGGTTTTCAGTTATTTCTCATGAGGAAAATGTGCTCAAGATACAAGAAATTCATTTAAACAAGAGGCAAATTAATCTCGTATATAGAAGGGCCACCTTAGTAATGTTGTCTTACATAGTGGCAATTTCTGACAAGAATGTTTTTCATCTGTTTTTCAGTCAAATACGTTGGACAACGTCGCCTACATCATGCCTGGGCTGTGAGTGATGGAGAGCAAGCCTGCTTGAGAAATTTGGCAGCAAAAGACATTGGACTATATTAGTTGCCACTAAATTTTGACAAACTCCAGACATTTCTAGTCTCTGTTTTAAAGATTTTTTAAAAACATTTTTATGGTTGTATTATTGTCATTGTAAACCTTTTAAAGAAAATATTTTAGCGGAAAAAGGTTTTAGCCACTTCCAGTACTTTCATTCAAACTGTACATCCTGGGTTCGTAAGAAATAATATTGCTACTTTACAGCAATGAGTCTTGTCTCTGTGCGTGTGAGTGTGCCTATGTTTATTTTATTTTTTAATTTTGGTTTCTGTATGGTTTAATAAACATCTGCATTTTGCAACCTTTGTCGGTAGTCTCCTTTAACTTGATGATTTTATGAAAACACTGGGTTGTGGTGCAGGGTTTTCCGGTATGTGTTATGTTAGATGTTAATTTGGCAGATACTGTATATTAATAGAAGTGAATCAAATGGTCCTAAAATGTTAACCCTTTGAAACACACCTTTTAAAAGAATATTTTAAACATCTATTTTGCTCATCCTGGAAGGGGGATTACCTCATGTGCGGTCCCTTCTCAAGGTTTCTTTTCTTCATGTTGAGGTTTTTGAGTTTTTCCTTGCCCTGTAGGTTTTTGATCAGGGGGATTCTGTAATAATAGTCTGTGGTTTGCAATAATCTGTGGTCTGTACAGCCCTTTGAGACCTTGTGATTAAGGGCCATACAAATAAACACGACGAATTTGTGTTCTCTGGCAATCATTAAATCTAACTATGTACCCTGGTCATATCCCTTGAGAGGGGTGACCGACAGCAAGACAAACATACAAAACAAAGAAAATAAAAAAGGGGAAAAGTAGCAAAAAACACCAAAAAAAAATGGACCATGGCCAAACCAAACACCCAAACAAGTTAAGCACCTCTGCATCCAAGTTGGTCAAGCTTTCGTCCCTCCAGATGAAACGGGATACAAGAAAGCGGCCATGACACTCGGGTCAGGATGACACACTCTTCTGTTCAACAGCAGGGCCCGACAGCTTTCACCTGTTTACCCCTGCCGCATCATATGGGTGCCTTGCCCATCCCTTACAACGCGTACAATCATCCCACTATCATTTTACAACACCTCTCCACTCATTCCTATCACCTATATTTAGACCTTTCCTGCAGTGCACTCATAACACAATCATTAAATGCTATGTAATATTTGACCACTACTTGTAAATGTTCCTGTATTGTGTAACAACCGGAAACAAATCCTACAAAGATCCTATGGAGACTCAAAATGACCGAATTGTTTTTCTGCTAATTTTTTTTTTGCCCCGCCTTTCACAAGGTTTTTAGTTTTTGGGTGGTTACCGTAGCAGCAAAATGTGGAACAATCATGTCAGTTCTCTAGGTTATACTCATGTAAAATAGACATTTTTCAACCTATGAGTTTATTTTTTTTCAAATGCACATTTGAATGATTGTACATGCATTCTTGCCTATAATTTAAATCATCGTTTGTTTTAATTTATGAAGTTGTTGTTTTTGACTCCTAGACGGTGCTAAATTATACACAATGTCCCTATTGACTGAGATGATTTCAAAATAAAACTTTCTTTCCAAAATAAATTGTTAATACTAGAAAATAAATGAAAATTATTTCTTTGGAAAGAATTTCCCAGTACCGGCCCGTGAGTTGAGGACAAAAGAATTGGATAAAGATTTACTCAACTTACCATTTGAATGTAAAAAGAAAGGTTTTGTACATATTATAAAACAAGGTGTCTATCTAAGCAGCTTTACGTTTGATTATTAATGATTTTTATTCATTTGAAAAATATATTTTAAATCATAGCAATACTAATCCATGTAGATTTGTTTTATATAAATCATACTTTCTCAACTGATGGGTTGGGACCCAAAAGTTTGTCGTGGATCCTTGCTAATGCGGATTGGTGTGTTTACACATGATGGTATGGCCAAATGCAGAGAATGTACGAGATATGGATTTTATCTTGAAAACAAAGCCTCTGAAGACAAGCCATTTGGAAATACAGCAGATAAGGCATTAAAGTCATTTTAGTGAGTGAATTTTGTTCACTGTCTCTGGTTTAAACTGCACAATCCTTTCAATAAATTGATTTTCTTCCCTTGATTTCAGTCCCAGCTTGAAATTAGGTTGGGATGGTGGTTCTTGAAATCAGACTGGTTGAGAACTAGTGAGTTAAATCACCCCCGATGCATTTTTAATACCGTTAAACTTTTCTGTAAATGTTACTGAAGTTGCAAATACAAGTATACTTTGATCTATACATACATACATACAGTGTATGCTCATCGTTTCATTAGCCAAATTGTGTGAAGTTTATTTGTATATTTATATATTTAGCAAAGAAGGGAGTAAAACCAATACATTTTAATTATTACAATGTCAGTAATGTAAATTCAAACCATCTAGAACAAAATTTAGGGCAGGGGTCTTCAAACCCTTTTCAAACTGAGAGCTACTTTTTGTTACTAGTTAGAACAAAGGGCACCCATTTTGGTATGCATTTCTAAAATAACTTACCATGTTCTTACCGTGTTTTTACTATGTTATTACCAGGTTAATTTTTAGAAGTAGGGTTAAATAGACTCGGTCCACCGCTAAAAATAATTTGACTAGAAAATCACAACGACCAGAACAGGTCCGCAGGCACCTCAGCTGTCCTGAGGGGTCACCACGTTGGAGACCCCTTATTTAGGGGGAAGCAAACAAGAATTTTGATGAATGAAAATGTGTCAGTAACAGGAGACTCGTCCCCAGACGACAGTCTCATCTATTATTATTACCCCCATACCTGTCAACGTGTTTTGATCATTTCAAATTGTGTATGTCGTATCACAATTTTTGTGCAGAATTTATTCTTTCATAAATACACTGCTACGTGTAATAAGCAAGACTGAATTAACTGACGTGGGGAAAGAACTAAGAACGATGTTGCAAGGATTGTGTGTGTTGTTTATTCGGTAAATATCAAACGTGTTTACTTGTTTATCTTTGTTTTCATTATACATTAAGGGTATCTAACTCAATTAAGCTCAGGAGCAACATAGTCCAAAAAAAGGTTTAACGGGAGTGGGTTTTGTAGTGTAAGAGTGAAAAAAAAAGAAATGGAAAAAAGCAAGAGAAAAAGAGGGGGGGAGAGAAAGGGAGAGCGAGAGAAAAAAAGAGAATGTGAGAAAGAAACTGAGAAAGGGAGAAGGAAACAGAGGAGGGGAGCAGTAGAAAAAGAAAGAGATCAAAAGACACAATGACTTTTTACTTTCAATGACTTTTGGATTACTCCATTACCAACAGACAGAGAGAAAGAACGATAAAGAGAGAGAAAGAAACAGAAAATAGACAAATGAGATAAAAAAGAAAGAGAAACACGGTGTGACTGAGAGGGAAGAGATGGAGACAAAGAGAGAAATGAAAAAAGAGAGACAGAGAAAGAGTAAAGAGGGTTAAAGAAAGAAAGACAGAAAGAAAGAAAGAAAGAAAGAAAGAAAGAAAGAAAGAAAGAAAGAAAGAAAGAAAGAAAGAAAGAAAGAAAGAAAGAAAGAAAGAAAGAAAGAAAGAAAGAAAGAAAGAAAGAAAGAAAGAAAGAAAGAAAGAAAGAAAGAAAGAAAGAAAGAAAGAAAGAAAGAAAGAAAGAAAGAAAGAAGTAGTGAGAAAGATAGAGGCAAAGAGACAGAGAGGAATACAGCTCCAATTGTTTTGTGAGTGGTGCCTGGGTTTAGTGACATCGAATGGAAATATATTTATCTCCAGGGTTGGGTAGGGTTACTTTAACTTGATTACTTTCAATGACTTTTGGATTACTCCAATACCAAATATGCTCATAAAAGACAAAAGAAACTAAATATGAATAAAATTATGACTCACAACACGTGGTAAGCATTCTCTCCTGGCTTTGATCTCTTTGATCTCCGGTAAAACTAACATAAAATGCGACAGAAACAGCTTGCCAACATCATTTTTGCCGTTCCATGTATTCCGTTACTCCCCAAGCCTGCACAAAATTTAGTAATTTTAGTCATATTTAGTTTCTTTTGTCTTTTATTAGCATATTTGGTATTGGAGTAATCCAAAAGTAACTGAAAGTAATCCAGTTAAAGTAACCCTACCCAACCCTGTTTATCTCCTGCACTTCTCTCAGCATTGTTTCACGGGCTGGATTCAATCTCTTGGTAGGCCTGATTCGCCCCCCCTGGGCTGCATCTTTGGCACCCCTGTTCTACAGTAGATTGTCTGTCTGTTCTGTGAGTAAATAGTGTGCATGCGTAACAGAGTTTAACTTTGATTGTTTTGATTTTTTTTGAATTCTCACAAAATGTATGCGCCCCATGTCCCGCCCATAGCCACTGGCGTGAGTATCAGAAGGCACAGTAGTGGGCGCTGCGCCCCAAAACTGAATTCCATTCGACCGTCGGAGAAGGCGCGCCATCCTTCAGGAATGAGGAAGCGTGTCTGCCCGATTCTTCCCTAAATAAGGCAACAAACCAAGCGCTCGCCATGCCCGCTTCTGCTCCACAAACGGGTAGGTCACAGAAAGCTGCTGCTCGCTTGTTACATGTCGCATCATGGCGAGCAAAAATGCCATGACGTGACAGTAGAAAAGTTTGTGTCATACCTTAAAACATCATAAAATGAATGGTGGCTGGTGACTGAAAGAAATTGAAACAGCAATTATGTCACCAGGTCTTCAGTTTTGTTTGTGAGTAGCATGACATATTGCAAAAATGTCATAAGGCGTATGGCACGCCCAATGTCGCCTTTCATCCTACGCAGAGTTGAGGCTTGTCGTGCTGGGCCGCAGCGGTACAGGAGGGCGGTCTACTGTTTGCAACATCCTGGGCCTGCGAGACAACCACCAGGAAAAAGACGAACTTATCGAAAATGAGTGCGTTCGATTCCGAGGAGAAGTTGCAGGCAGACAGGTATGACATCCGGTAAATATTATTGTTATAAAATACCTGTCAACCTATACGGTTTTGCCGTACAAAGTACGTTTATTATGCATTTTAAGACGTGTACGACGTACGAGAAAATCTGTACGGAAAAACGCTAATTTGTCAATTATGGGTACCATCCGGTATACACCGACTATCACAAAACGGCAAATCATTCAAGTCAAACGAGTTCGCCGCAGAAGCCTCTATCTCGGTATCATTTTTTTTGTTGCCAAAAAAGCAAGCAGTTTGATGTAGTGAAAGGAAGTCTGTCTCTTTTTAGAGAACCGGCTTTTTCGGCTCAAGTCATGAAAGAGAGCTGGCTCTCAAACGGCTCACTTGCTTTGATGCATTAAATTATGAATTATTATGTTTTATAAAGAAGTTGAGAAAAAAAGAGAGTTTAAAATGAGACAGGTTTGTGGTCATCCCTTTAATCAGTGTATTACCAACAATAATTTAATGCAGAAAATGAATTCATAATTTAAATAAGAAAATGTATTATTCTACTTAATTATATTTGCATGTATTTTTTCCTTCTACAGTGAACGTCCAAGCTACTTAATTTTTAAACTTTTTTTTTATAATAAACCTCATTCATGTCGAGTTACTCAGGATCTCACAACAAAATGTTAATTAACAATAAATATATAATGAAACTCATGTACAATACAACATGTTAAACTACATAAATAAGATGGATAGATAGATACTTTATTCATCCCCGCAGGGAAATTCACATTTCCAGCAGCCTCCCTGTGCTGAGAACAATACAATAATAAAGCAAAAATAATACAATATACAAATACCCACTGTAGCGTGTTATATAGAGTATCTAGATAGTGCTACACCGAATACACATTGCAATAAAATACAGTAATATGCAATGTAGGGGGTGTGGTTTAATGTGGGCCTTTACGCCGCCGGGTGGAGTTAAAGGGCCTTGTGGCATGAGGGAGAAAAGATCTCTTCAGTCTGTCTGTGGTACAAGACTGTGACAGCAGTCTGTCGCTGAAGCTGCTCTTCTGTCTGGATATAATGCTGTGTAGTGGATGTGATGAATTGTCCATGATTGAGCGCAGCTTTTCCCGTGCCCGTCTCTCAGCTACTGTTGTCAGGCTGTCCAGCTCTGTGCCCACAACAGAGCTCGCTTTCCTCACCAGTTTATTGAGACGCTGTCTCCCCAACACGCATAGAAGAGGGCGCTTGCCACAACAGTCTCATAGAATATTTTCAGGAGCTTTTTGTAGAGGTTGAAGGACGCCAGCCTTCTGAGGAAGTAAAGTCGGCTTTGACCTTTCCTACATAGAGCTTCTGTGTTGGCAGTCCAGTCCGGTTTGAAAAAAAAAAATATGGTGTAAGATTATTTTGTATTTTGTAAGGGAAAATACGACAGTCTATAAGGGCATGGAGCCGTGGAGCTTGACAGGTATGTTAGAAAAGTAGTTATAGTTACTCACTACTTCTTTTACTCTATCGTAAAAGTAACTAGTAACCTTAGGGAAGTAACGATTTCCGTTACCTTAAAACAAAGTTGTTGAATTTTCAATTTGATGAGCAAATACAAATACGATAGCGATGGGAATTCTGACTTTTTTTTTTAGAGATGTGGCTTTTTCGGCTGAGCTCTCTAAAAAGAGCCGGCTCTTTTGGGTCCCAAACGGCTCTTCACCTTGTTTTTGTTGCCCTAAATTACAAATTATTATGTAACTTCATGCAAGGAATGAATTAAAAAAGGGGCAAATAAAGAAAAAAGGTAAGTGGGTAAAAAAAGAAACAAAGGGAAAACCCAATAACAAAATGAAAAAGAGATATAAGAAGAAGAAAGAATAAACATTTTAATATTAACACTGAACAACACAGGAAGTATAATTAAAGTATTTATAAATCTACAAATATAAAACAATTTTAACCTTTTTTTGTACTCAAAAAATGTAAAAGTCAACAACCCAGAATTTCAGAGGAAACCACGCATATTAACCAGTAACAAGAGGGAAAAAAAGCATCTCAAATAGACTGGTGAGGAGCAGGCTCCCCTCGTTTATTAATTACTTTACTTGAGCGACTGTAACTGAAAAAAAAACAAAAAAAAACACCTGCAGTTTCAGCAGCGCCCCCTCTAGGGAGAGGCTCGCTAGGCAATTGCTTAGTTGACCTGGTGTCAATCACAATGTTATTTCAAGCTGTATGGAATTTGGAACTTTTTGACCCATTGCTGCCATCTCCTTGATCGTGCCATCATTGCATCCTATGCCAGCTCGTTAACGATGCGCGTGTGAGTTAGTGCATTTCTTATACTCGTTCCAATAAATTCATTTTTTTTTAAAATCCTTTTGGGTGTTTGGGTGGGCGTTTGGACTATACTTGATATAAGTCTTTTTACAATCACCATTTTCATGCTACACCAACAAATAGAAAGAAGAAAAAAACACGGGGACAAGTATGATGTCACGTTCCTCCTACCTAACGTGTTCCGCCTCAAACAGCTGTGCTAAAAGTAAGTTAAAACAGATAATTTTCTTTTCTTCAGCTACAGTTTTCCTTTCTGCAGGTTTTTTTTTTACTACATCCATGCAATAAGTATTAATTACTTTCCACGTGCAACAGGTTCAAAATTCACGGGCACTCTATGGCCTTTTATAAATTGTATAGACCCATATCTAAAAAAACGCTCATATCTTCATTGTTTAAAGGTGCTGTACGGAATTTGAAACTCATTCTCTGCTGACATCTCCTGCTTAAAGTCAGTATTGCAGCCTCATTCATTATGCGCGTGCAAATACGTGCATTTCTTAGACAGACTCAAATAAACTCTTAATTTTTTTGTATCCCTTTTGGCTCTATGGGTTGATATTTGACTGTACCGTATTTTCCGCACTATAAGGCGCACCGGGTTATAGGGCGCACCCCGAAAAAATAGTTTTTGGTCCAATTTTTGACATAGATAAGACGCACCGGATTATAAGGCGCTACAATGGGAACGTGGACAAAACAGTCAGATAGTTAAGTCCAACTTATTACCCCCTTAACATTCCCAAAGCTTGCAAAGACGCAAATACGTGTCGAGAACACGTGCGGATGCGGTGTCCGTACGAGGTCACTCAAATGCATCGTTCCATCATTCGGAAGGTTCAAGTCTTGGGATTCAAGAAATGCCAACCATTCCTGAGTTTCTATTTTCTTTTTCGCTCGCAACTTTACTGTGCATATGACAATAAACACTTGGAATTGAGTTTAATTTAAAAATAGACACTCCATTCCATCCATTATCTGCACTGCTTATCACAGAAACATCGAGTTCAGTCTGAAACCGGATACAGGGATAATACATAGCCGAAGTAGCTCACCGAAGTCGTTGTGTTCATAATAATGTGCAGCCAATGTCCTCTTATATCTGTGAGGGTAGTAAATCCAGGAGAATAAAATAATTTCAAATACAGAATAGAAAAAAATGCTTTCTCTATGCCGTCAGCCACGTGCCATTAACATTCATCTTTTTTGGCCAATTGCAGGCTTTGTGTTGCCGTTTAAGCCAATGCCAGCCTGTAAATGATAAAAAGGATCCGCCCCTTGACCTCCGAATAACTTTAGCCAATAGTGATCAATTCAAATGATGATTGACACATTGGTTAGCCAATGAAACGCCGGTAAATAAATCCCAGCATACACCGTTGTTTTGGCCAATTGCAGGCTTTGTGTTGCCGTTTAAGCCAATGCCAGCCTGTAAATGATAAAAAGGATCCGCCCCTTGACCTCCGAATAACTTTAGCCAATAGTGATTGATTCAAATGATGATTGACACATTGGTTAGCCAATGAAACGCCGGTAAATAAATCCCAGCATACACCGCGTACTATTTGGCGTTCGGGGGAAAATCGAGTCGGCGGCTGCAAGTTAGTTGGAAGACTTTGCAATTTTAAAATTGATCCATAAATAAGGCGCACTGTATTATAAGGCGCATTGTCAGCTTTTGAAAAAAATAAAGGCTTTTAGGTGCGCCTTATAGTGCGGAAAATACGGTATTTGGAACAGATCTTTTCTTGCTTTCACCATTTTCATGCTCAGCTAACAAAAACATAATGACGGGTCTGACTTTAAATCACTCTCCAACCTCCCCTCCTGTTTCCCTCTCCCTTTCTACCTGATGCGTTGCAAATCTCAAAAAGCGGTGTGAATTAAGATACAGACAGGAGCAGTGAAGATTAAGTATAGGTGTTCTATGAATTTAGTTGGGCATTGTGGAACACTTACTTAATAGAGAAAATATTTATAAGGTCACAACAGACGATGCAGCACACCCTTAAATAACACTGACATCCGGACTGTCTTTCATCATGAATGTGTAGGTACTGGTGGTCTCCAGTCCGGATTGGTTCAGCTCTGATTGCAAGACAGAGGAAAGAAAACGATACATCTCCTCCCTGATTACTTTATCTAGCCCAGGGCCACACGTGTTTTTGCTGTGCGTGTCTGTGAACCAGCCGTCCGATGGAGAGTCCAAAGTACTCGATGTGTTGGAGGAGCTGCTCGGTACCTCTGCGGTCAGCGGACACACCATCATCCTCTTCGGGAACATGGATGAGCTGGAGGAAGATGAGAAGTTGGACGATTTCCTTGTTACGTGGCGCAAAGACCTCCTTGTGCTACTGGAAAGATGCGGCGGGCGACATCACACCCTGGATGTCTCATGCGGGAAAGCAGAAGAGAGCCGGGTCGAGGAGCTGTTGGAGAAAATCGAACAGGTGGTCAAAGAGAGCGAGGGGAAACCCTTCAGCTGCACGTTGTACCAGGAAGTTAGCGATCGAGTAAGGAAGAGGCAGAAGGAAATATTAAGACAGAGAATGGAAGCATACAATGATCCTTCATCACTTGTGAATTCAGTGGCGACAGATGAAGACATGGAGGAATTCCTGGAAGAGGCATTAAAAAGCGTAGGGGACCTAAATTTAGCCTTGGATCATCTTTTCCCCACTTGCAGCATGTTGCCCCCCTCTCCTCTTCGAGCCTTTTGGGAAAGGTTAGTGGGATGGTTGAAGTGGCTGCCTGCAATGGTGAGAAGGGAGGCCCTGCTCGGGGCGCTAGTGGGGCTGTTTGTCGGCGGGCCCATTGGGGGCATGGTGGGCGCCACCGTGGGTTCAGTGGCCACAGAAGTGCGTAGGAGGAAAACGCACAAAACAAAATAATTCTTATAATTAGAGTGCATATTGCCACAATACTTTGTAGTGTTAAAAACAGCACCTGAGTCTCTTCTATATGTACACAACCAGGGTTAGGTAGGGTTACTTTCACTGGATTACTTTCAATTACTTTTGGATTACTTCAATACCAAATATGCTAATAAAAGTCAAAAGAAAGTAAATATGAATACAATTATGACTCACAACATGTGGTAAGCTTTCTCTCCTGGCTTTGATCTCCGGCAAAACCAACATAAAATGCGACAGAAACAAAATAAAAATAAATCCAAACAGCTTGCCAACATCATTTTTGCCGTTCCATGTATTCCGTTACTCCAAGCCTGCAAAAAATTTAGTAATTGTCAGAAGGACCAGAACAGAACAGGAAACCCCAGAGCGTTCGTTACAGTTCTTTATTTAGGGAAGAGTACAGGGCTAGCGGGAGACGCGATGGCTGTCGGACGTCAGCAGCGGAGCCGGGAAGGTAGCTTCGGAACACGTAGCCAAATGGAGTGCGGAAGTCTAGCAGGTCAAGTTTACCGGGACTGGAGAGGAGATTGTAGCGTGGGACGGAAGCAGGTCGGATCGGAGGCAGGCAGAATCAGGTAAACAGATCAAGACCGAACAGGTAATCAGGAGAGTCATACAGGGTACAAACGTAATCCTCAGACGAAGAGGTCTGGGCGTAGCGTGCTTAAGAAGGGAAAATTAGCCAATCAGAGGGTGTCCACGTGATTGCTCCCGGTGACTCGAGTTAGCAATCACGACAGTAATTGTATTCATATTTAGTTTCTTTTGTCTTTTATTAGCATATTTGGTATTGGAGTAATCCAAAAGTAATTGAAAGTAATCCAGTTAAAGTAACTTTACCCAACCCTGTACACAATGCATTGCAAGGCTAAGCAGCTCATGGCAGTTGGTCATTTCATGTCATTGCTTTTGTTACAGGGAAAAAAAAACGATTTCTGTTTGGCTTGTTTGAGATTAAATTTGAGACTGCTCAACTTGTTTGACTTTTGAATTATCGTACTCAATAACCAGTATTATGTTTGCTAACCATTTTCAGACAGTTACCCAATAGTGAAGCAAAACACTTAGTTAAAGCATGTTGGTAATGAAATGGCCGCCTACGTATCATTTTAAACAACAAGCCTTATTTTAACAAGGCTGTCAGGACCAGAACGGAAACAGGACCCAATTGGGTTTGGTTTCTCACAATTTTTATTAAAGGAAAGAGGAAGAGCTGCGCCCACGATCTGGTGTTCGCTAGGCGCGGGAAGCAAGTCGCTCTCGTACTCTGATTGTGATCCGAACACGGAAGTGGATCTTCCGTAGCGAGCTATGGCGGTGTCGGGGACGCAAAAAGCAGGTCGATAGCCGGGACTGGAGAGCAAAAACGTGGTCGGGTTCAGAAACGGGGCGTAAGCCAGGACGGGAGAGCAGACGTGGTCGGGATCAAAAAACAGGTCGTAAGTCGGGACGTGGGAGCAGACGTATTCAGGATCAAAACGGGTCGTAGCCGGAGACACACGGGAGCAAAAAGGGCACAGGTTGGAGTCAGGGTCGAAAAAGGCTTGCCTAGTATACACTGAGGTTCGCAGATGGACTGACAACAGGGGACAGACAGGACTGGGTTCAAATTCTGACAGGGAGCCAATCAGAACCCGCGGCAGTTGGCGCCAAATGAGCGGGCACAGCTGAGTCACATCAGTTATCATGACAAAAAGTGTGTGTAAAAAGTGTTCTTAACACACACAACAGGGCGTGAGGGTGGCATTTTTCCTTTTAACTACCACAACAAAAACTTACTATTTCAGGCAAAACTAATCCACAATGTAATAATGTATTCTTTTAAAATACGTAATATATAAAATATGCAATAACATTTTTAAGATCTACTGGCTAGTAACAGTAGTGGCAAACTATAGTTTACGTTAGACTTTTGTAAGCACAATTCCCCAACACTTATCCTATACTTGCACTTACTAAGTCAAGTCAAGTCATGTTTATTTGTATAGCCCTTTATCACACGGACTCTAAAAGGGCAGCACAAAACACAGATTACTGCAAACCACAGACTATTATTACACTGTCCCCTGATTTAAAACCTACATGAGGGCAAGGAATAACTCAATAACTGCTTTTGAAAAGACCTGTATTTTCTGGAAATTGTAAAAAAATGATGTTCCTTAAAATTGTCATTTGTGCACCTGTACACACAACAGTTGTGCATTTTGTTTTTGTAGATTGTGATTCTAAAAAGGCAATTCAACATTTAAGTCTTCCTTCGGTCCATTCAAACTCATACTGTCACGGTTGCCAATTGGCCCCGCCCGTTTGGCGTCAGCTGCGGCTCATTGATTGACTGGCTTCCCTCCTGTTTAAGCTCATTGCTCTCACTCACCCTTTGTCAGTCCGTCAACAAACCTCTGCAGCCACAAGACGTGTTTTGACTCTGTCCGGTATCCTGTTTGTGCATCCTGTCTGTTATTGTTCCCATCTATCTCGTTCTGTCTGTTCTCTGTCTCCAGTCTCCCATATCCGTTATCTATCCCGTCATTCACGTTCTGTCCGGTATCGGCTCGTGTGACTGGTATCAATCTCGTTGGTCTCTGGCTTCCTGTTGTTCCATGCCAGACTTCTGCCTTACCTCTTCCGCCCAGCGATCGCCGAATCACTGGCATTTGTCTTGAAGTGCATGCCCCATTTCCCGTGAAATAAAGCTTGTGTGAGAAACTTTACGCATCTGGGTCCTCTTCCTGTTCTGGTTCATGACACATACTGCTACTCCCGCAGTTATTGGTCAAAAATGCGCACACCTTCCATTAATAACGTAGACTGGAAAAGGGTGTATACGGCTGTGTTGAATGAAAAAGATAAATACATATCTGGTTGGTTTTCCTTTAGATTTTTTTAATATAAGTTCATGAACCACAAATCGATGTCTTGGACCTGTTTTTTAAAATTTCTTCTTTTTTTTAACAAATGATTCAAAGTAAATGCCTTTTATAGGCCTTTTTTGTCCTGTATTTTGGAAAAATTTTTTTTTTCGTTAAGTTGACCTTCATTTAAATACATTATTATAATTAAAACATCTTTCCCATCTAATGAGTCCAACCACATAGATAATCATTTTAAATAAAAATAATAAATCGAATTCGAATTAAACCTGTGAATCTTTATCTCCCAAATTTATATATTTTCAACCAAACTAGCTCTCGTTTTTACTCATATATCAAACTTGCCGTGAATTCCCTAAAACGAACGTACAGTACTGTTTTTTTTTGCATTTAAAAGACGCAGTGCTCAAAAATACCCACAAGATGGCGACATAAGTCTTTCCAACTGATGGAACCGGGCACAATATAAGGGGACAGAAACGGACTTGAATATGATTCGGATTGAAAACGTTATACCGTATTTTAAAAATACAATGCTTGTTATGCTAGGAGGAAAATACCTAAGAGAAACACACATTTTTTACAACAATGAAAATAATTAACCTAATATTAGAGTTTGTGAACCAAATAGTAATTTGGAGTCGTAAAACAAATTAATACATGGATACTGTAGATAATTTTTACATGGTTTGGTAAATGCTAGCAATTTTCTTTTTTGCTCTGAAAAGCTTCAAAAACATTTTTCAAATGCATCTTATAGTGTACGAAAACCGAACTTTAAATTATACCAGCTTAGTTGCCAAAAACATGTATTCTGTATTATGTTTAATTTTCCTATTCATATGTCACGGTGAGCAGGATTTCTACCACACGCTTATAAATGATCACCAAAATGATATTGTATTTGAGATAAATCTAATCATATGTTTTCCTCAGCAAAACCATTATTATTATTATTATTATTATCATTATCATACCATTATAATCAATAATATTATTATTATTATTTCATTTTTATTCATCATTAATCCATTCGGTCTTTCATTTGTTGTTTCATTATCCAGCTTCTCGTCCTCATGTAAATTTATTATTATTATTACAACTGTTATTATAATTATTATTGTTATCGTTATTTTTTGTGGTGGGGTTGATGTCGTTACTATGTTGTCATTATGATATTACAAAATGACTGGGCTACAATAAAATGCTTCTTAAAGGTTTCTAGTCATTTACCTGATTATTAGATTAAATTGTCAATTATTCAGTGACAGCTTCCTTCAATGTGTGATTGTGAAGACACTGATCATGTTTCTCATTTTGTACAATAAATAAGAAGTATCTATGTAGGACACTAGGTATTTGAATGAATGCTTTCAGTTTACATGTTTTTATTTATATTTTTTTTAATTATAAAAGTCACAATTAAATTTAGAACTATCTCCTGTGAGCTAATTAAGTTGGTGTACACGTTTGAAGGATAAAACATTCCTATTCAAATAAATGCGGGTATTTAGCCCTGTTATAATTGGATGAAGGGTGTTTTTAATTCGGGTTCTCATAGACTATTACGTGTTTTTGCCTGAAAGCTCTTACCTCAATAACTAAAGCTAAGGGAAGGCTTTAAAATGTTTCAATCAAAACCGAAATTATAAAAAATAACTCAAACTGAGAGATAATATTTTTCACAAAAAAACACCTCATCCAGAAGATTGGAAAAAGTATGTTTCTTTACAAATCCTCAACTAAAATCTAACGTTAATAGTAATAATTAATTTTATTTCAGTTTATTTACAAGGTCGCTGGACGCAGAATTAAAACCAGTGATATTTTAAAAAATGATTAAATACCAAGAAATAAAAACCAAGTTTTACTCACTTCAATTCCCTTAGCAGGCATTTGTGATGAATAACATGGGCAGAAAACAGACTCTATACCTAAATTTGATCATATTTTTCTATCATTATCTAAATACAGTTGTAGACAGAAATCAATGTGATATTTTGGGCCTACAATAAGTAAAAACTATTTTTTCATGAAATGTTATTTTATTTTGCCTTTTTTTAAATATCCCTGAAAGAAAAGTTAGTAAAATTTTGGGGAACATATTTGTTTTAGCTTAACCTGTATATATTTTAACACACCTAAATGACTAAAAATTAAACAGGTCAAGATAAAAACTAATGTTTCCCCTGAATATTAAATTGTTTTTGGGGATTTTATTTAAAAACTGGGAAAATACTGCAGAACATAACTAAGGTTGTCGAAAACTTCTTCAAGGATCCCTTTTTTTGGGTTCCTTTATTGATGTTAAATGTTTTTACCACACTTCTCGTCATTTCCATGATTTGAACTTCACCTTTGCACTTGTTGTTCAATTCTGTCAAGGTACTTTCCAGTTTTGCCTTTCTCATTTTAGCTGCTGATTTCGCCAAAAAGTCCAAATATTGTGCCACATAATCATGGAAAAGAACATGAGAACATTTGTAAACAATGGCCGAAGAAAATTACGTTTGAAGGGGCAGTGTGTAATAGTTACTGCTTCCTAGTGGTACAAAAAATGTAATTGAGTAGAAAAAAAAATACATTTATTCAGATGTTAGGCAAAACTACATGAACTATCATACCAAGGTTAACTTTTATTCAAAAAAATCATCATAGGTTGAGAAATTTGTATCTCCTTAACATCATGGAATTCCTGCCTTGTTTGTCCGGCATCTTGCTGCTACGCTGTCCTCTTGACACTGGTTTTTATTCGTAGTAAACAATACGGTGCCATCTAGGTGTCATATATTACACACAGGGGACTTAATGAAATGAAACAATTTTCACTTACACTCGGCAAAAAATCGTTTGAAAAACGAGTTCACCGAATTGAAATATCTTTAGCAGAAAATCATAAAATACCTTTCAATGATATAGGTTGACAGGCATGGGAAGCTCTGACCATAAATCCTGAAAGGAAACTTGCCAGCTAGACATAGATAGTAAAAATGTTGGTGGGCCCCCTCTAATGATCTGTTTTTTTTCATAGTTGAGTTTTGTTTACCTATCTCCATTTTATTTGAATTAAATGGGTATTGTGTAATTTCTAGCGCCTCTTAGTGGTAAAAAAAACCCTTCATTCATTAAAAAAAACAAGATTGATTTGAATAATCAGTAAATATACACGAGCTATCATATAATTGTGCTTTAAAAAATGCTTATTGGTCAAGACATTTGTATTTGTTTTACATAACATGAGGTGAAGTAAGCTCATCTATAGGGAACTGACAGGATTATCCAGCATTTTGCTGGTAAGGGTGTCCCCAAAACAAAAAAATATTGGGGAAAGGCTGGACAAAAAAACAACAACGTTGGTCCGGTTTGGTCACTTTGAGTCTCCGTAGTTTGTATTCTTCTTTGTAGCACTCATTTTTGGTTGCACTACATAAAACAGCGGCGTCTAGTGGTCATATATTACACAATGATCCTTTAATCATATGCAACTATAGAGATTAATACATTAAGAGTTTCTTTGGGTATTATATGTTATAAGAGTCGCTAGCAGTACAATTCTATGTTTGCAATGTAATTCATTTGTTCTTAATTTCCGCTCTGTGGGGTAAGTTTCTGTTTTCTTGTTTTGATTATGAATTTTTCTTCCCTGCAAGGAAAAAATGAAATAGGGGTAGGCTTTTAAAAACTTCGGCTTCGCTCTTCTCACTTCGGCCTCGTGTTTATGTATTATAGTATTGCATGAGTCTCCAATGTGGGGCCCGCGGGCACCACGGACAGGATCTGAAAATATCTCACCAGAGATGGGTCATTTTCTTGTTAATTAGATTTTTAGCAGTTGACTTAACTTCTACGAATTATAACTATGTTATAAAATAATAACTAAATATAAATAGGATAAGTTGTTATTTTAGAAAAGTACCGTATGTCAAAATTGTTGCCCTTTACTCCAATCAAAACCAAAAAGTAGCTCTAATTTTCAAGATGGTTTGTGAGCCTTGTATTATAAGTTATTATTATGAGTATTATACAGCTGTTTAAGTGTGCAAACATTTTGTAGTTTCCTTTCATTAAATAGAAGTCGATGTATGTTTATGTGCTGTGCCTACATATAAAATTACCAATAACGTCGTTCAAGTCGAATTGTTTTTTTCTTTAAGCCAATTATTGCCATTCTGACTCGCATTGGAAGGCCGACAGAAGTTCCGTAGCTATATAGACTAGGACATGTCAAAATAATGTCTGAACCGTCTGCGTTCTTTTGAAAGAATATGTTTCTGGCTTTTACCAGTGTTTAGTAAGGAACAGTTGAACATTGCTATGCTTCTTAAAAATACTTGTTTTCAAGAAAACAGCTTTGTGAAAGGATGCAATTCAAGCAGAACTTTTCTTTTTTTTCAATTTGGATTTTTTAAACCTCCAATTACAAAAATACTTTACATAAACACAGGGACAATTTGTTTGCAGAAAAACATTTTATTGCAAGTCCACTAAACTGATGCATGAACTATGCATGAACGATGCATGATTTTTCAGTCACCATAGAGATTGCGTTCCTTCTGCTGACTGCCTTTCTTCCGACGTGCACGAAACATCATCCTCTCTGATCAAACAATGACAATGGGACTTTGTCAGCTTTTTTTTAAACGAATACACTCCGTTGATGAGTTAACTGCCTATTAGTTCATATGTCGCGACTTACATTGCTTCACTACACCTACACTACCAAGACTAGGAAATTGGGCTTCCCCGATGGGTGGACAAAGATCTGATCAAACCATTCCTGCCATCTAATAGTGATTTATCATACTGAAATCTTTCCCAGAAGCTTGATATCTACTGATGAGCAGCACCACACCCTTTATAATAGTTTTTTTTTTTTTAAGAAAACAAGAAAAACACATTTTTATGTTTTGGCACTCAGGGATAATGCTTCTAAAATCGCATTGAATGAGTTAAAATGAATCAAAATTAAAAATGTGGGATACTTTTTGGAATACAGTATTAGATTGATTGTTTTCATTTATTTTTCTTAGCAAAGTGTTTCAAAAGTATCAAATTAAGTGCTGGGTGTTTATTTTCTGCTCCGAGATGCGTATTGACTATTTGTAGGAAATCAGCTGAAGATGAACAGTGTCTAAAGATGGCTGCGGTGTGGGGATTGAAGCTACATCGAGCGAGAAGGATACTGATGCAATGGGAGCCGTCCGTCCCAGCCAGTTTCCCCCTGACACAATAGCAGGTTAGGACTTCTACAATGATGTAATTGATACCCTGCTAAAACCATCAACCCTCGCCCATCCTTACATCCCTCGTTCCCATTCAGTTGCAGAGGAACAGCGAGGCGTTTCCGAATGCGGGTGGTCCGGCCTTGTGGGAGGGAGCGAGGCACAGTGAGGGAGAATTAGCCCGGCTCTCATGTTTCCCAAAGAGAGAGGGAGGGAAAGAAAAATCTGACATGAGGAAGAGAGAGTGAGTTAGAAGGAGTGAGAGAGTCAAAAGCTTTGGGAATCCACATCTGTCTTCCAGATGTGACCGCCGCAGTTGTCTGAATCCCGGTGGGGAAAATAGTTAAAAAGTAAAGGAAAATTGGTGCTAAACAGTTTTTTATTGTTTGGGATTACACACGTAGAATAGGATACGGTGTACAGTATCAATGGTCGGGATGTCTTTTGAAATCGCAATTATGTAGAACACCAAAGCCCTTGACTTGATGCAAATGTATATAATATAACACCTCTCCAAATATACGCCGTCTTCATGGACGCACAGCACGCATCAGACATAGAAAGCCTGTTGACATTTGGTATTACTGCATTCAAGACAAGATAATGAAACACAAGTCTTTGTCTATACGGAGGATTTTCAGATACTTTTCTTTATACTCTTTTGTCTAATGACTTTTCAGGAATAAAGCGACTTCTTGACTATCGCAGGGTATTTGTTCCAAAAAATCCCGTGATCGATGAAATCTATATATTTAAAACTAAATACAAATTTATTAAAATTATAAAACATAAAAATCCAACTCTTTTAAGTGGCTCAAGCATTAATTTGACAAATTAAGTTTTTTCCCCTATTTGTAAACATCTATTTAGTCATTTTTTGTACCAGTACTTAGACACACCACAGGAAGTGGTGCCCCTATCGCCCTTGTGGTTAACAGATCCAACAAACCAACCAATTTTTTTTCTTAGGGACGTTATCGGCAATCAGAATGCAGAACACATTGCAAGATGAAAATCCATGATGCAGCAAAACCGTGAAAGGTGAGCAGCGATATAGTGAGGGATTACTGTAAACCCAAAATTTGATATCAGATATTTTCCAACATCATTATCATTAATATTTGTATGCTTTTTACAACCAGTGCTATGCACAATCCTAATACCTTTCTATTATAACCGATTAAGCAATTACATACAAGAGTGATATAGAATCACTTATTCCAGAAGAAAAATATTAGGATTGCGCATAACGCTGGATATGAAGATTATACAAACAGTTTATAAAATCCAACATGTTTAAATGTACAGACACATGCTTGTTGGCGCAAGAGGGAACAGAATGCATTGTGCGGATCTTCCAAAGAGTAACAAAGAACAATTGCTGGTTAATAAAAAAAAAAAAAAGTATGCGAGAGAGAAGCCCTGGCCCGGCCCAAACGTAATGATTGACAACACTAAGAGGCATAAGATCCTCTTTCTAACGTACAGTTTATATACGCATACTAGACTGCTTCTACTTAATAATATATTGTGTTAGCATGGATGGTGGTCAGTGAGATGTTGGAAGATGGGACTTCATAGGAGAAGAGAAAAAAGTGAGCCCGAGTGAATTTGTGCTTGTGTGTGGAAGAAAAAACTAAATCTGAACAAACAAGAGAGGGAATCACCAGTGAGCCATTATTAACACACCGGCTGCAAGTTTTGCTCCTCTCCCTCGGCTCATAAATGTTGTTGTAAGGTCCTTGCGGTCTCTCGTCGGATTCTGGGGCTGTCCGTCATGTGAGCGATGGAGGACGCCGCAATATTTCGCTGTTATCATCGTGCCCCATTGGCTCCTAAAGACAGCAAACCCAGAGAAAATAAACAAGATGACACACTTTTTCCTTCCCAGCAGTAAGCCATTTTCCCAACTGCTGATTTACGTCGAAATAACACACTATGATTGAACGCTACAGACGAAGTTCCTCCAAGGAGACAACTCTATAGTCCAAAAATAACATTCCAAATAGTTTACGCATATAGTAATTCATTTTATTAAAAAGTTCATAATCTTACATTGGAATAATATAGTAGAATAATAACAATATTAATAATGAGACTGTAATAACAATAGTTAAAGTTGCACCAGCTACTTCTTTTCTGTCTTAATTCTGGTTTATCTTATTTAACTTAGAGTGCCATGTTTAATCTCGATGCATGCAACAACAACAACACAACAACAACAATAATAATACTGTACTGAGGTTGCAATAATACCAGTTAAAGCTGCACCAGCTTCGGTACTTCTTTTCGGTCTTTTTCACGTGTTTATCTTGTTTATCCTGGAGTCCCACGTAATATCTTCTTGCAAACAACCAATGTTCACAATGATGTTTCCATTGACAATAAGACTATTCGATTCTATTCTGATCATTACTATAGTACTGTCGCGATCTGATGCGCTACCTTCTCCTATACTGTCCCAAAAAGGTTTCGAACTGGACACAGGCGTGTCGGATGCCAACACACCTCTCCTCAATCATCCTAGGCTTTATATTGACTGTAGGGACAGCTCTCTGATGGTCGGGTCATTGTCATTTTAATGCTACTTCCATCCGTCTTCAGTTAGTATGTGTGGTTGTGTGGTTTAGGTTTTTGTTTCTGATTTGGACACTTTGCATGTTGTTTTTGTCATGCACCAGAAACTGAGACAGAACCCAATTGCGTTTGTTTCTTAGTTTTATTGAGAAGGAGACGAAGGCTGGCACCCACGATCCAGTGATCGTTGGTTGCGGGGAGCAGGTTGCTCGGGACGCGGAAGTGGCACTTCTGTGGCGAGCGACAGCGGTGTCGAAGACGGGAAAACAGGTCGGGTTGTCAGGGCGGAGGAGCAGAGACGTGGACAAAACAGAAACAGGTCGAAGCCGGGAAACGTACGAGAACCAAAAAACTGGAGGGAGTCAGGGTTGAAAGGCTTGCCTTAGCGGGAGCTGAAGGTTCGCAACGACCGGACTCCGGTAACAGGGAGCCGGGGGGTTTAACAAGTGGCAAGGAGCCAATCAGCGACCAGGGCTGTTGGCGCCACCGGGGCAGCCGCATGTGCCCCGAATCAGTAATCATGACAGTTTTAAGACTTGATTTGTTTTTGTTTGTATGTTCCTGGTTTTTGTAAATAAACCATCCTTTGTTGAGCACACCTGCCTCGGCTTCTCTTCATTTCGGTCCACCTACGACATCATGACAGAACTACCCAGCGGAAAGCTTTTATCCCCTGTGTCCCTTCTTTTTGGCATCAAAGGACTGTTTGCTGCACCCTGTTCCGAGTCGGTCTTCTCGCTTGCTTCTGTTTCCTGGTGAGGCGAAGGTCCCTTGGTCACTTCTTGTTCCAGCGGCTAGAAGGTTGCTGTCCTGGCGGCAAGGTAAAGGTCATCCGGCCGCTTCTGGTCCCTGCTTCAGCGGGGAAAGACAAAGACCTCAAACGCCAAAGTCACTGTGGCAAGGAGGTCCCTGTCCTAGCGGCGAGGAAACGAGTCCTCGGCTGCTTCTGGCCCTGTTTTGGCTGGGACAGACAAGGTCCTTCAGCCGTGTACTGTTCCAGTGAAAGTCTCTTTGATGCAGCCTCTGTCTTTTTGTTTTTGGTCCATCTAGCATCCAGCTCTTGAGGGGGAGGTAATGTCACAATCTGATGCACTACCTTCCCTCAGAGGGCCCTAATCAGGTTTGGAATCCGGCACAGGATGCCAACACACCTGTCCATAATCATCCCAGCCTATATATTGACTGTAGGGACAGCTCTCTGATTTTTGGGTCATTGTCATATTCATGCTACTTCCATCCTGGTTTGGGTTTTTGATTCTGATTTGGACACTTTGCAAGTTGTTTTAAGACCTGATTTGTTTATGTATGTTCCTAGTTTTTGTTCATAAACCATCCTTTGTTGAGCACACCTGCCTCGGCGTCTCCGCATTTGGTCCACCTTCGACGTCATGACAGGTAGCCCTTTGCAAAATCACCTATAGTTGCTTACTAAAGATCTCAACATTATATTTTAGAATTACCTTTAGTGTGCTACCGAAATATATACATTTTTTTCAAGGATTTGTAAACTGGTTTTAACAATGTTGCAATGAATCTTTTGAATCTGTTTAGCAACTAAGCTTTTGTGTTAGGGAATGGCTTGGGAACCCTTTTGACTCAAAGAGCCTTAAAAACAAGTATGTTTTTAGTTTATACTTTTTGAGAGCCACACCATATATTTGAAGACAAAATTCAACAATACCGCTACACCTGTTCTTTAGACAAAGGCTTATTTTTCAGCCGATTTTATTTCAGTGTGACATTTGATAAAACCCTAAAATCAAAATGTAACTCCAAATAATATTGTTAGAGCCTGTGTCACATATAAATATATGACTTAAAATTTGTCTCCCTCACACAATTATGAATTTTAAGTCTCATTTTGGCTGTCATTTTCTTAGATGATGCTTTCAAGGTGGAAGCAAAGATCTTTTGTAAAAACGTCAATATTTCTATAAACGAGGATACCGATGTAGGCAATTTGTTTATTGCCTAAAAAGAAAATATTATTGGCATTTTGAGAAAAAAGAAATTCTTTGAATTCCGATATCAGATTTAAGTAAGACTTTCCAGTGGGGTGCGTCGTTTCAATTGTCCTTAAAAAGTTGAAAGTAAAATATTTTCTCTATTAAGTATGTGTTAACAATGCACAACTAATTTCAAAGATCTCTTATGTTTTCTTTCCCACTGCATCTATCTGCTTACTTTTAGTCAAGTCAAGTCATGTTTATTTGTATAGCCCTTTATCACAGTCAACTCAAGTCATGTTTATTTGTATACCCCGTTAACACAAGGAGTCTCAAAGGGCTGGCCAGACCACAGATTATTGCTGTTTGAGGTGGAGCGCATTAGGTTCCAGGAATGGAGTGTCATGCCACTATCGAACTCATGGGTTTTTGTTTTGTTCTTATTTGTTAGTGTATCATGAAAATGTTGAAAGTAAGAAAAGGCCAGGTTCAAGTAGAGTCCAACTGATGCTGACTCAGGCTGCATTGACGACATGAGCTGGGAGATGCCGACTGCCTGCCTGGTGGTGATACGAAGGAGAAGGAGGATTTGAGATGAGCCAGCGTACCAGCGTTTGACCTGAAGCATGTCAACGCCTGCATTGACCAGCTGGCAGAGGTGGGAACCTGCGTCGTGGCCGTCATAGACTTTCTGGACTAGTTTACAGGCCGGGGGCATCGCTGCTGTCGTGCACTTTCCGCACAGATTTTCAACATGTTAACTAGTGTTTACTATGTTTGTGTACTGTAATGCTAAATGTAATTAACCCTGGTCATCCTGAAAGGGGGATTACCACTTGTGAGGTCCCTTTTCAAAGTTTTTTCCTCACGCTGAGGTTTTGAGTTGTTCTTTGCCTGCATGTTGGTTGAAGATCAGGTAATTGTGTAATTGTAATCCTGTGCAGTCCTTTGAGACATTTTTGTGATTAAGGGCTATATAAATAAATGACTTGAGTTGACATGTGAAAACAACCTCTTGTTGCTCTTGTCTGTTTTGGCCACATAGGGGCAGTGTGGTGCCATATATACTCTTCGAATGGAAAGAAGAAGTCAGAGATTAAATTCTACTAGCCTTGATATTCTTTAACGGATTGTTAAAAGATTTGTTACTCTGAGTGTGTAACATCTATAAGTGTGTCTTTTGACAGCATTTGTGTTTGAATTTTTGTTACTAAAATGATAAAAACAAAATAGATTCTTATTTCCTCCTATTATATGAATGTGCCTTCCTATGCATAACCATTAGCATGAGGATAGTGGTGTTTTTTTATCTTCCAATATATGGTGGATTTAATTGTTCTTGTATTATTTTTAGTTTTACAATTATCTACAAATTAGGTGCCATTAAACAGCACAATAGAATGTTATTTTTATGCAAAATCTTCTCTTTGATGTTAGCGTGCCTAACGGCCAATATTCCTTTTTCGGTTGCGTTCTCTTGGAAGGCCTCTCATCTTTTTCCCATTAGTGCTCCTTTTATGTTCCTTCTGAGAACATTTGTGTGGCTGCACTTGTTTATGTGTGTGTGTCTGTGGGCAAAGCTTGGGTGCATGTGTCCAACTAACTTTATTTAGGCATCTAAACCCCGTCTCAGTAAAATATGAGTGATTTAATTATTCTACTGTCTTCTAAGTGTTCTACTTCTACCTAACTAACAGTTTTATTTGTCACAATAACACGTGTAATACTTCAGGCAAAAATACATACTTTTTAAGAAAACGCTATATTGTTGAATTGAATTATCTTTATTGGAGGAGGTAGCACGCTCGTCTTGGGATCAAGAGATCGCAGGTTTGATACCCGGCTCCTCCGTATTATATGTCGAAGTGTCCTTGGGCAAGACACTGAATCCCTAATGCATAAGCAGGTTGGCGCCTTGCATGGCCGCTATTGGTGTGTGAGTGTGTGTGTGAATGGGTAAGTGTGAAGCACATTGTAAAGCGCTTTGGGAAGTCTTCATTGACTTGAAAAGCGCTATATAAATGCAGACCATTTACCTTTTACCTTTGATAACAATGTTGTGAAACATTGTATGCAATATTAGACATAGCACTCCAAGGTAAACATGTAATCAAAACCTTCGAGAGAAAAATGTGATAAAAGACTGTCTGCATATATAGTCACATTAAAAAAAAAAAATAGTGCTTAGAGACTGGCCTAAGCTATAACAGTACAATGAAAGAATAGTTACAGTAGTGCAATGCAAAGTAGTCAAAATACATATATTTTCACAGTTTTCCAAGTTTGTTTAGGGTGTTGATGGCCCTGTGGAGGAAACTCTCTGATCCTGTTTGACCTTGTTTTGATAGACTTGTATCACCTACCAGAGGGCAACATGTAGCTACAATTCTAACTTGTGAATTTAATGTCGTTTTTGAATGTAACAGTAAAAAAAGAAATATGTGTTTTATTTTGAATAAACTCAAATTAATTCGTATAGACGTAAAGGTTTGCGTACAAAGTGAAGTAAGAGTAACAAATCAGGTCAAATAAATAATACAAACGTTAAAGCTATGGAAAACAACAAATATACACAGTAGGTTATAGGAAGTAACAAAAGAATTTAAGTTGTTTTTTCTTTTTTTGATTAAGTGTAATATTATAGGGACATTGCGTAGTATTTGATCGCTAGATGTTGCTGTACTGTGTAGTGCAACCGTAAATGAGTGCTACAAAGCGCAAGGAAGATCACAGACTAATAGTGGCACATTTTTTGCCCAGCCATTTACAAGGTTTTTAGTTCTCGGTGGTACCCTTAGCAGCAAAATGGCGAATAATCTTGTCAGCTCCTTCTAGCGTCATGTTACGTACCATAAATACAAATTTCTCGACCTACGAGTATTTAAAAAAATTCTTGTTTACTTGATAGTTAATGTATTTGTGGGTATTACATTATTCATGCAACACTGTTTTTTAACGATGTTTTTATTAAAACTAGGAGGTCCTATATGATACACAATGTCCCTCCAAGACAGTGCTTCTCAATTATTTCTGTTGCGCCCCCCCACCGGAGGAAAAAATGATCTCACACCCCAGACTAATAAAACATAAGTCTATGTGCAATAGGAGAAAAACACCTCGAGTACATTGGTTGTATGCGCATGCGCTTCAGGAGGGATTGTGATTTAACCCTTTCTGCATTGCTTTGATCGATCAATCTTTTTTTTTTTTTAAATGAGCACATATTTTGGTGGAAATAAAACATATTGGTGGTAACACTTCACCTCCGTCCATGCCAAATCTCCACCTTTCAGCACGCTCGGCCGAAAAATACTCAAGCATGAGGGTGTAATTTTTTCAAGTTGCACCTCAATTTATTTCGCTTCATGCTGCCCGCTGCCAATTTATTATAGCAAGCATGCTGAATTTTAATCTTCTTCCTCCGTGGACGCTCTAGCTGTGTAAATCTTAGCTTGTGGGTTCAAGAGAAGGCTTTTGTTTGTTTCGTCACCTCGTATTTGTCCACCTGTCTCCTCGTTCGTGTTAATGTCACTTGAGGGTCCACTCTACATCGTGTTAACACCTCATACTCAATGCTCTCACTCTGTAAATGTTAAAAACATTCTGCCAATGAGAGCGCCACTGTTTCCTAGTGTAGTGGAGGTGCAATCGCACTTGATTCTGGGAAGGTTAAAAAAAAAGTTTGCCGATCTCAAACACGCCCCGTTTGATGGAGTGTCCTCCTATTGCTCTTAACCTTACCTTATTTTGTCACTCCCTTTTGGGTTCAATTGTCCTCCTCATAGTTGCGATATCTTTGTCTTGATGTCCTCTCTCGTCTTTATTTTAACACTGTGTTTGCGTGATTCTGTGCTAGTTCGTTGTTCTCCATGTCACATCCCAATTACACTTGTCTCAGCGTCTTGTTATAGCAGTGTACCGAACCCTTGCCCGCTCTTCCAGGTCCTGAGTACCACATCACCAAATCTTGGAATACTGCCCACCCTGTTCATACTAATAGAACACCGACCCCTCACCTGCATTTTGGACCACGATTGTTGCCTCACTAACTGACTTTCTGTGTACCAAACCCAGCCCGAATAAAAAACCACAGTTTTCTGAACTAATCAGTTTTCCTGCACATTGCTTCTGCACCACTCCGAGTGGGTTGTTGACAACTTAAATCTGATTATAAGTATTTATTTGGAATTTTTGTCACTGTTTGGACATTGACACACTTATTACATGTCATAGGTATATGTATTCTGTCAAATGTTTATTGATTTATGACATGTAACAAAGTATTTGCACTGACTGTAGGATCTAAACCGGAGGTCATCTTGTAACAGGCTATGAGGATTCTGATGCTGTTGTTGCTTGTGTCAGTGGTGTGAGAAGACGACTTACTTGCTAGCTGCGGCGTCGGATCTCCTTGGAGTAATGAGTCATGTGGTCCACATCAAGTGCCATGCACTGTGGGTGCAAGGGGGCTCCATGGTTAGGGGGCCTTTTGAGGCCACAGCAAGGGCCCTCTTCTCTGTAAAGGACACCACTGTGTGGTCAGCGCACGCACATATGCTACCCTTCAGTAATATTGCAGGGCTTTGGAGGATGTGATTGTATTATTGCTGTTGTTACACTCACTTAATTCGAGGCAGATTTGACCCCCGCCTGAGTTTCTCCTTTGCTGCTCTAGTGGATCAAAGTATGAACCCTGCGCTCACCACATGAAAGCCGGCGTTATGTTTATACATACACATCAAGTGTCAACCGATTTCAGGCGATGTCGTGTAGTGTACAGCGGGTACCGCCGTGTTGTACGAAATTCGAGAGTGAAGAGCTGGAGACAGACTAGCGGTAAAATTATGGACGACGGTTCACTTACGTACTACTCACAAGAAGAAAGGCCCCAGATAACACCTCGGTAACCTACAGACCGTTCCAAAAATAGCCAAATAGTTGAAAACCGAAATTTGAAATTGTAAACACTTGAATAGATTAATAGTTTTATGTTGAAAATATCTTCTTTCTAAAGGGCATAAAAAAAGGTTTACTTGACCAGTGATCATACCTCATGGAGAATACATCTTTTTTAGAATTTTACACCATATATTCCTGCATATAAGTCAAATGAACAGAAGGTGGCTGAAGACAGGGAGGGACATCCAAGTCAGGCTCTCTGTTGGTTTAGCTTCACCAAGCTCAAATCTTGTAAGTCAGACTATTTTGCCAAATCAGGAGCTTCGCATGACCCCGTCAGCCTCCATCTGGTGCAAACAATTGAGCCGTGTCCTCAGGTTACCCTCTCGCCCAAACCCTTCACCCCATTCCTTTAAACGGATCAAATCAGGGGACCACATCTCATTTCATTGTCATTTAGTGCATTTTATTGTCTTTTGTTGGAGATGATAATGGGTTCCAAGAAAGTCAGTCATAAAGGAGAGGAAAAGTGGAAAACAGTGACAACAACAATCAAGTCGAAGATGTTTCTGGGGTGGATATGAAGTTGTTTTCGCAGTGCCGCAATCCAACTTGTTCCGGAGATCTGATCCCTGCCACTCCACAAGGAAATCTTCTAATAGGAGCCTATTTGGAGGCACTTCCCTAGAAGCGCCTCAAACAACACCAGGAAATACGAGCGCCTGCTATCTGCCAAACACATAATCAAGGGCCCATTATTTTCATATCTCCTGAAACCTAAAATGCGCTCGACCTTGAGCAAACAAGGTTTGCCGGCAATGCCTTTCGAAACTTGCGGTGGGCTCGACATTTTGATTCAGCTAAAGGAACGGGAGTCCCTGGGGTTGCCGTTGATCCGAACTCAACTTAAATGAAAGACCACGGTCTGGGCCTCGGATTTGTTTTGCGGTCCTTTTGTGAGGCTCCATCCTCGCAGCGGGCAGGAAAGGGAAACACCGAGTTAACACGACAAGAGAAATAAGATGAAGATGTGCAGATACACCCAAGGAGGGACAATGTGGCAATGATCAAAAGTTTTTTTTTCTACCATCGCATCCCTTCTTTATTATTTTATTTTTTTCTGAGGGGAGCTTTGTCAAATAAATTGAATTAGCGCCGCGCTCCAAGTCATCTATATTGAGAAGAAAAATTGCAGATGTTTCTGGGCAGTCTTGCGGATGTCACATGAACAGCGATCAAAGCCCACAAATGTGTTCCAGTTTGCGCGAGGACAAGCGTGTGACAGATAAATCGTGAGAGGAGTGGACACATCGCGGTGGCTTTCATGTGTGCTATGGCTGGTGATCTGGAATAGATAGGAGGTGGAGAGATGGTACGACAATAGGACTATTGTCTTATCCCACCACTACAGTAGAAGAGCAGATGCAACTTGCGTGCTAGGCTTTTTAATTCGGAAATGGCTCCCTCATCCACTACGCCTCCATAGAAGAAACTATTGAGATGACGATCACAAAGAGTGGTGAAGCGAAAAGAACACTCTTTAACATCTTTAAGCGGCTCATAGAAAAGCAACAGGCGTTAAACTGAAACAAATCACTTGCTAGGATAACTAAATTGAGTCTTATGCTCCTGTCAATGTGATCGCGATTAACCAATCTGTTTTCAATATGTCAGTCTCTGTTCTGGAATGGGCAATGAATAAAATATTTTAGGGTAGCCTACCAGTTATCTTCGGACCAAAAGAGGTCGCAAGTTCGATTCTTGGCTCCTCCGAGTTAAACGTCGAAGTGTCCTAGGGCAACCCTAATGCCTTCGATATGCAGGTAGTCGCCATGCATGGCTGACTCTATCAGTGTGAATGGGTGAAGTGTATTGTGAAGTGCTTTGGGAGACCTCAGTGACTGGTAAATCGTTCATTCAATTCATTTACCAAATAAAATAAACTTGATTCATACATTCAAATGGAATTTTTGTGTGTTTAGGTAAAAATAAAATGAAGTCACCCAAAAACTCAAGAATCATAACTTTCGCTACCAGGCAAATGAAGGCCATCAAGACAAAGACATACATTCACATTGATTTTCAGATACTTGATTTGGGATTTGAAGAATATTTGCAGGTGGCTTTGCAATCAGCATCTTCTTCCCATGCTCATCCAACTTAGCTTAGCTCATGCTAAGTGGTTGCTAATGGCACTGGTAAAGGTATTTGCTTGAATGTTTTGAAGACAAATGCGGCATTCAAAGTAGAAAAATAAAACAACCAGTTTTGACTCAACACTCTGTCGTAAAAGACCTTATGTTCACTGAGCTAGAGGTAAAGGTTTACTTGCTAAGTGTTAAATTAACAGTATTACCAAATACACTTGAAATAACCAGCGTTAAATGATCATTAACAGAATAAACTTTGAACACTGGCACAGAGAACATATTGTCCTTATCGACAAGATGATGAACCCTGACTTCACTGACTAATTTCAATTCATAATCGTGACACCCATCGAGAGATGGACCACAAATGAGAACAACATGGAATAGATATGAATTTATATTTAAAGCCCCAGTGTGTGATGTATAGAATAACTTCATTGTGAAATATTCCTAGTTTATTGAAAATAACTGTCCAGAAATTAATTATGTTGCATCATTCGTGCCATCTTGCTACCATGGATGCCACTATAAAAAAATTGTGAAGTTAGCTTTTTCCGGTGGTGCTTTAATTGATACTTACGCTTTGTCCAGCATGTGATAATCTCTGAGTCACATGATTAAGGCATTCACCACACCACACAGGAAACATAGATTAAAATATTTACGGATGTGCAAAAAAAGATAATAGAAAACAATTTAACCCTTTCTTATACTCAACACATACAAATTCAACAACATAGAATTTCTGGAAAAACAAAACAAAAACATAACATGCATGTTGACCATCCCAAGAGAAAGAAAATGTCTCGAAGCTTTCTTTTCTCCGCCAATTAAATGATGAATAAGCTGTAAGTTCATTAATTTGTAAATCTGTGCCACACCACACCAGAAATGAACCTCACTGCACATCACTGATGCTGTGACTAAAATAAAACATATTTTGGTCTATTTATTTGACACAAGTTGACTTGGAGAGACTACTCTTAACACAGCATTAAATTATCATTATAAGCTATCTATGTTGGTTTGGATTTCCCTAAAATGCTTTGAGGTCAGAGCTGGGACAATCCAAGTAAGAAAAAAAAACATTCCCAACTTTTTTTGAATATAGCATAAGTAACGTTTGGTTTGTGTAACATCAAAACAAAATGGATATTAGCATCAGCGTAAAAATTGATGGAAAAATGTGGGCAGTACACAAAGTAATAGGTTAAGTTCAAATACCTCAACTCATAGGCTTCCTTTCTGTGAAAAGTCCATTTATTTTTCTGCGCTTATTTGCGACTTAAAACTACATACCCAAAACATGCATGCGAGGTATTTAAAATCTCCCTATTGTCCAGAGTATGTTTGCATACATTTTGTGGTGATGAGGTTCCAATCGAATAGATTAGGGAAAATCATGTTTCGCAACAACGAATCTTTATCCATGTTGTTGTGTGTTGATGCCCCGCATTGTCTAATGTTGTTGTACAAGAAAAACTGAGTCCAAGTATTCCTGACGCAAGTATGAGCAGCTCATGCAGATATGAAAGCCATAAAGCCGCATCACTCAATTTTTAGGTGCTCTTGCTTCCAAGATGACTTCATCTTGCAGCGCAATGCCAGACCTCACTGGCGGTCAAAATACGAATCCGCCATCACTCACTGAAATATCACAGGCTCAGATAAACAAGCATCCGGGATTAGAAAAACGATCCCCTCTACTGATAATTAACGGATGCTATGACTCCATTTTTTTAATGAGACTGTCATGTTGATTTAACAAGGAAGCTAAGACGACTAAAGTGTTTTTGATCGTGACCATGACACATTGTCTACAAGGACCCCCGCCCTCCTTTGCTCTCAATTGTGGCAGGGTGGTCCAACTCTAACTGTGAATGTGGATGTGTGCTTCCGTCACAACAAAATATAAACCTCAGATCAGACCTAGATGCTAATGGTACTTCAACAATATACACAAGCCGATCCCACAAAACACAAGGCTGCTATTGACACTGACTTCCATCTCTTCCAAACTCTTGAAAGCCCCCTTCTCTTTCCCGTCAGCCTTCATCACCCTCCCACGTTGTCCGGGCTGGCCGTAGGGGCCGAGAATGCGGTTCAGGTGCGGGCGTCTGCTGTTTCCAATTATCAGGGTATAAATTAGTGCGGCTCTCTTCTGTCTTCTCTCCAAACATTGCTGTCTCTTCATCCTTGTCGACCCTCCAACATTTACTCCGGTGTTGACCTCCCCTTTCTTTCGCAGTGACACGTACATTTTTGGCTTTATGGCTCTTGCAGGTAACCTCTGAACTCTCTGTAAGCTTGCCTCTGTTTTGCACACTCTATATAAAATCTCCATTACGCCCAGTCTGTGTATAAATCTACTTTCGGATTGGTACTGTAGTGGTCGGCAACCGTTTCTGTATCCAGGGTTTGTACAGGTGTTTGGAATCATTTGAAATGCTTGAATTTTGATGTTTTGTTTTCACAGGATGAAAAGGGCTTGAATTTTGATTGAAGCGCTTGTAAATGCCTGAAATCGTTGCGTTGTTTCTTAAAAAGTGTGCCTAAAAATGACCCCAACACTGCTCCATGGTGCTTTTGCTTTGCCTTTCCATTTCTTCTTCCTTTGTGATTAACAGCGGCTGACATTCTTTTGTAGGGCAAATTGCTCTAAAATAGACACTTACTCAAAGAAATTGAAAATACTAATTAAGCGTGTTCCTAAACATTGATAATTGTTTAACTATGTAGCTACATTGATTGTTATATTGGTGAAAAGCTACAAATAGAACATTTTGAAACCATTTTCTGTGCCTTTCAGCAGTGCTTTAATGGCTGATACTCATACACTATTTTTGCGTGGAGGCAGATGGCTTTTAGTGGCTTGTTACATTAAAAAGACTTTCATCAATTAATTTGAACTCTGAGGAAAGTCCTAAAAGAGCAATATGGTGATCACCAGCGGGTGCTCTGTGGATTGTTATTGGGTTTGGAAAGCCCACTGCTACGGCTAACCTAGCCACCCCTGTCGTACCTGTATCTCACCAATGTCAGATCAATTGCCTTTGAAACAGATAACTTGGGGCTGCATCTCGTGGGAAACAGCTACATTTGTGAAACTCGTATTTTGATCATCACAAAGACCTGGCTTATTTCGAGGATATCCAATGCAAGCATGCAGCTAGCCAGCCAGCCACTCTCTAAATCACTTGACTCTAAAAGGGGAAGCCTAGCAAATTTTGGTGTACTCTTGTATAATGACAATTAAGACCATTCAAATGCAATTCTGTGTTCTGTTTTTTTATTTGTACATCTATAGTTATATTGTTCCAGTCATATGCTTTCAGTCGGTAGGGATGTCCTCTCGAGTAAGTTTGACTTTTGGGAGCTTTTATGAAGGTGTGACACTTCTTCGCTGATTTTCACTCTTCGCAGGGGGTTCTGGTCCCCATTAACCACAATAACCTGGGGAATACTGTATACAGGAATAAATATGCAAGCAAAAATCAAGGGCAACATTTTTTTGTTTCTGTGCAGCCCAGTACCAAACAACTTTCGGCCTGGTACCGGTCCGCTGCCTGGTGGTTGCCGACCACTGGCTACTGTATATCTGAGAGGAACATTACTCTAAGGTGAGAGAGGTGGGCATGGATCAGGCTTCAAGGAGATTCAGTTTTGAGCAGAATGGCCTTGTTGTTTGTGGGTGTTTTCTACCACAGGTCAGTCTGTTAAAGCGTGTGTTATTTTTCCAGGGTGGAGAGATCAACGGCAATGTAGCCAAGTAGGACCTGAGGTCATTCTGGCACTGAAGGTTCACATCTGTTCAAATAAATCCTCCGCTGTGCTATAAGCAGTGCAAACACTCTCGCACAAGCACTGTCCACCCACGCAATTGCATACGCTTCAAATGGTGGAATGTTGAGAATTTCATGATATAATTACAACAATTTCAACATCACTTGCCTTTTTTCATTCTCAAAGAGTATTGAAAATTTACATGGTAAGATGAAAAAATGAGAAGGATTAGGGTGAAAACAATAAGAAACCGCAGAATTTAGTTTCCCCATTTACTGTGTTTTTGCCTCAACCCTTTCCAACTGGACATTTACAGCATTGAGAAAAAAACTTCTAATAAAACACAACGATGAGAAGAAGAATAACATTTTTTATTTCGAAAAAACCTTAACATTTGTTTTTTGAAACCACTAAATGCAATAATTGCAGTAAATATATTTAATCTCTAATCCCAAACAACAGAATTACAACATTTAAATGACGAATAATATGTAATAGTTGTTTTTTGTGTCCGGATTTTTGTGTTCATGGACCTGGATTTAATTAATTCTGAATAACCTTGCTGTCATAGTAATTGTTATTGTTTTTTAGTTTTTTGTGTTTGATAAGTTTATTCTTTTTTTAATATTGTACACCCGTAAAGGAGATTTTATAGGATGCCAATTTTTTAATTTTGACTATTATTGTGCACTTTTGTTCATTGTTTTGACTAGTGTGAATGGATTCAACGTTGTCATTTTCAGCCAATCATGTTTCTGATCACTTTTGTAACTTAGGAGATTTGATAAAAATAAGGGACTCAGGCAAAGGCCTTTGGAACAGGTTGGGATCTTTTATCTGAGTTTTCTCCCTGTTTTCCTTGCAAGTTCAAGTTCTTGCCTCATTTCTTTCCACTTTCAAATCAATGTTTCTTGGAGGGACAATAGATTAAAATTAAATTGTAGTTAAATCTGTTTTTTTGAACGCATATGCTCTGCAATATGCTAAATAAAAAATCAAGATGTAATTTAAAAATGAAGAATTGCAATCTGTTGCGGTGACATAGTGCCAAAAGTCAAACAAGACCCCCAAAAAATATATATAAAAAACAAAGGAAGTAATCAGCACGATGATAATATTTAAACTTGTCCTTTCCCCCAACATTCCTGCCTTTGGCACCTGTCACGAGTGTATTTTTATTTCACCTTATTACAAACTCAGGCTGCTGTTGCTGAGGAAACGGCACATAGGGAAAGTGAATTCGACAGACCGTATCCTCCCTAGGCCGTGTGGCGTTCCCAGGGATCAAGTACCCCCAAGGTGCACTGCGTGTCAAAGCCTCTATTACTCAAGCTGTGGAGCTCTCCACCTCTAGATGCCCTTTGTGCAGAGGTTTACGGCTCCCTGTTGGAAAATTCAAAAGACAGAAGCAGAAAAAAAGTAAAAGTCCAAAGTTTTGAGTGCTTCTGCTCTTCAAACAAGGCCAAGTGATTGAGGAGCTCAGAATGTTGGCTGCAACCTTAGACACATTGTTGCTCCATTGACTGCATTCTCTGAACTAGTCTGGAACACGTTAGAAGGACATTAAAAGAGCCAAAATAGATGAAGATGATAATCGTGAACTTTCTTCCCCGGACAGCCCACCACACAAGCAAACCCACTGATATGAGCCCCTTCCTCTGCAGGGAGTAATGAAGATAAACACGGCGCTCGCTCCTCAGCGACTTTGGCTTCTCCGGTCCTCAACTTCCCCCTCCCGTCCAGATGTTTGGCCTGACGGCAGCAGCTAGAAAAGCTGAGGCCGTCCAGCGGGGATCTCCGCCATGGATTGGAATGCTGACCCTCAATCCATCTCCATCAGCAGAGATGCGTTTGTTTGACTTGAGATGTAATTGTGTTTTTACTTGCCCACACCTGCAGCTTCCTCTGAACTGCGCCGGCCCACAGAAACCCCCCTCCACATGGCCACCCTTAACCCTTTCTCCTTTTTTGACTCTCTAAACTGATCGATTGCTTCAGTTTGGAGTAGTACCGATCCTGCTGCTACTACTCATGTTTTCCGTTCTCCCAAAGAGTTGCTTTACGGCCAAAGGGTCGAGGTTGGACTTTTTCTGCGAGGCATTTTAATCCAGTCATCTTGTAAAATGTAACAGGCGTGCAGTGTGCGCTGACAGCTTTAGTCTTCCTTCTGTAGTTCTTCTGTAGTTTGGATGGTGTCCTACTGGCACAATATGCATAAAAACAACTAACTTACAATGGTGTTGTGATGCTAATCTGGGGGGTATTGCATTGAAGTGGAATAAATAAATAATGTCTAACTAAATAAGCGCAGCTTGATCTAGTCTGGCTGGCACATTTTGGCTTGATCGGTTGCACGTTAGCCAGGATGAAGAGGAAAGGCTGTTTCGAGCCAGCTGTAGATATTTGGGTTAAATGCACATTCCCCCAAAAGAGCAGATTTGATCTTGGCATTGGTGGGGATGTAGTGCATATTTTTAAGTGATCACATATGAATGATGGAGACCAAACAATGGACGTTCAATATTCGTGGGGAAACTTCTCCTCCGTCCATTCAAGAACTACGCCCTTGCGTTTGCAGCATCCTTAAATAGACCCGAGGATCCATCTAGGAATCATGAATCAAAAGACGGAAAAGCGTCACCCTTTATCTTTTGTGACCTCCTTATGGACTTTTATGGAAATGTTAAATCATTTTTGGTATCCACCAATACAGTTCTCAATCCAATTCCTCTGCAATACTAGAGGAAAAAAACTACTGTAGGAAGATCCAATTGTTCTCATGTCATTGCTGCTTTTTGATAAGGATGTACATGAATTATAGGCCGTTTTTTAAAAAAACATTCTATTCATGAAAAAAATAAAAATAACCAATAATGGAGATGATATGCATTTATAAATGAGAAATCGTAAATGAATAAAAGTTTCATGAATATATACAAGTTCCATTTTATATTCGATTTTCTATAAAGTAATAAACTTTGTCCACTTTTTAATCACTAAATTTGATGAAATGCATTAAAAACTTTAAACTCAACACAGCAAGTGGACTTATATAGCTATAAATTTGATAAATGTCTTAATAGATTAAAAAAAAAAATATAGCAAATAAAGAAACATGTCGCCAGCTATTTGAATGTTGGAGACAATAGGGACAAGGGGGCACAAATCCTGACATTTTTTATTGGTATGTGTTTTTGTTAAACATTCTCTGCAAGTTTTATTATTTTTTTAGCATTTGGCCTGGCGGACAGCATGTTGCCCACGGGCTGTCGTTTTCCCACCCGTGCTCTAGAATGGTGCAGACTAAGTGCCTCTCAGTGATTTGACAACAAGCAAGTTTATTTACCGACTTCATTTGGCTTTAACAACTCCCTCGAGTGATGACGGTTAACGTTGAACTCTTCATTACTGGTGGATGTTCTTTCACTTAAAAAGAGAAAACATATTTAAAGACTCAGGTAATGATGTGCTGCGGTGGAAGTGATAAAACAGATGGCAGAGAAACATTTCCCTTCTACTGATTCGTTTTCGTGTCCCATGAGTAGGAAGACAAGCTAAGTGAAGATGGGTATGTTAATCAAAATGAATGAGTACCTCTCCTTGCTGACAACTACCACTCAATTTATAAGAATCACCCATTAGACATTAAACTTCCAGGCGCTCACTAGCATGATACCTTTATTCTTTGACCTGACCTCAATGTGGCCTTTTTACAATCTATTCTTTGGCTCTATTAAGATAATTACCTCATTTGATGCCAGACTCAAATGGGAAGAGCATATGCCAGCCAATTTTTGCCATTTTTACTCATTTCTAAAGGCCTACCGAAAATGTAGGCATAGGAAGAAAAAGCTTTGATCTTCGATCATCTTTCGTCAGAAACAAAAAAAAGTTCTAACTTCTTTCTTTGTGTGGCTAAATTAAAGTAGAACATTGTTAAGTTTCTTAAGAAATACTTTTGTGATACCTCCAATCCCTAAACAATAAACACCATAAACACAAGGGCACTTTGCTTGCAAAATAACATTTCATTGCAAGAACACTGAAATTATGAATGAACCATGCATAAACTTTGCAAAGACTTTGCACTCCGGAATATAAGGCGCACCCCTCCCAAAATAATCTTTTGTCATATATTTTTCATATACAAGTCATATGGAATTAAAACTACAGTAAGAGTAAGCATTGCATGAAAAAGAAATAAAAACATTTCTACGCAGATGACACTTAACTGTATTTTCCAATGGAGGAAACTGCCCCACTAAACTGTGGAAATTTAGAGGCCTTCTTTACGCAGCTAAAATGATGGATGCCACTTAAGTTCTTGTGCCTCAACCCTGAAAAGACCGAAATGTTTATTGACTTATTCTCGAAAATTTCTATGATTATTGACAAATTACCCAGAGGGACTCAGTCAAAGATCTAAGTGTCACATTTGACCCCAATCTGTCCTTCCAAACACACGATAAGAATATTACTAGAACAGCTTTTTTCCATCTTCGCAACATTGCTAAAATTCGCCCTATGCTGTCTCAGTTGGATGCGGAGATTATAATGAATGCAATTGTTGTCTCAATTACTTCTGTCTACTACTCTCCGGTCTTCCAAAGTCCAACATCCAGTGCATGCAGCTGGTACAAAATGCTTCAGCGAGGCTTTTAACTAAGACAAGAAAGTTTTATCTCAGTACCCAGATTTTAGCCAACTTTTATTGGCTCCCTGTTAGCTTAAGATGTGATTTTGAGGTTCTGTTGGTAGTATACAAAATCATGCATGGACTTGCTACCTCATATCTTTCCAATTTCATTCCCCCCCTATGTTCCTGTCCAGAGCCTTCGCTCTGAAAATCCTGGTCTGCGAGTGATCCAAGAAAAGATCGGCAGGTACGAGAGCGTTTTCTATCCAGGCCCCGGTGTTGTGGAAATCTCTGCCCTATGAGATTCGTTCAGCAACCTTAGTGGAACTGTTTAAATCTAAGCTTGAAACACATTTATATTCAATAGCTTACGAATGACCTTTATTTAATAATAATATTAATAATAATAATAATTTCCTTGTATTGTCATTCTGTGTAACAATGTACACAGAACGAAATGTCGATTGCACCTGACCCGTTGTAGCGAGCCGATGCAGCCGCAGCCAACAGAGGGCGCCGCCGACCACTTTTTAAGTCTTAGGAATGACTCGGCAGTGTCTCTGCATTGTTTGTTATGCTACATCCAATGCATACTTAGTCATCCTTTTTATTTTATTGTTTTATTTTTTATTTCATATGATACTTAAATTTTTATATTTTATAACTTTTATATTCTAGCTTATTCTTCATTGTTTGTTAACGAAACATCCATTGCAGCCTGGTCATCCTAGAAGGGGGATTACCTCGTGTGCGGGTCCTTTTCAAGGTTTCTTCTTTTTCCTCATGCTGATGCTTCGAGTTTTTCCTTGGCCCCATGTAGGTTTTAGGTCAGATGGTGTAACAATAGTCTATAGTTTGCGTTAGTCTGTGGTCTGTGCAGCCCTTTGAGACTTCTTGTGATCAAGGGCTTTACATGAGTTGACTTAAAACAATTTTTTACATAAAACATAAATAAACATTAAGCCATCTTGTTTCACCATGAAAATGTATTTATTCATTCATAAATGTGCTGTAATCACTCAGAAGTATCCACTCACCATTGTTACAATGTAGTATTATTTATTGCATTATTATTATTTTAACTTAGGCCGGTTTTATTTAGCAGTATGTTGTAATGATTCTTTTTTGGCCCATTCACCCTCAATATATTTTATCTCTTTTCCATTCAAACTCTATATTACATGGTTTACCCTGGAGTGCCATGTCTGATCTCATTGCATACAATGTTTCAAAACATTGATATCAATGACAAAGAAGACAGTTCTAGTTCTAAAGAATTATTTTCTATGCCAACTAGACAGCGAGTGAATGAAGTGCAACCACAATAAAGGATTTGAAATGTGCATTCAAAAGGCAGCGTCTGTGTTGCCTTCAAAGTTCTGCATTTTTCTGTTTTCCCGTCTATACTTTTAAGGCCGGACAGTGACCTCACACCAAGAAAATTGAATGTGAAATAATTATAATTTATAGCTACACTATATGATTAAACATAGACAATTAAAAAACATGATTAGATGACAAGCTTACATATTGTTAACTGAGCTCTGTGATTTGGATCAGGACGAATAAAAAATGTTATTGTTACATTTTGTGTCACGACCGGTACAAGCAGGGAACCCAAATGTGTAACGTTTAACACAATGCATTATTGAGGGATAGGGGAAGTCATGGCGAGAGGTAAAAGACAGCGATCTGGTGCTTGCTGGGCAGGGGGAGTGGGAAGTTGGAGATAGGTAACCGGAGACGATCGGGAAGCCAGGGACAGACGAGCAGGATACAGGAACAGGTCGGGAACAGAACAGGAGCCAGAGTCAAAAATGCTTGCCTTGCATGTGCGGAGGTTCGCTGACGGACTGACCAGGAGTGAACGAGAATGACATGCTTAAACAGGAGGAGGACTAATTAGGGAAAGAGTGGCAGCTGGGGCTGACCAAGTGAGCACAGGTGAGGGCAAGTGGCAAATCATGATATTTTGGTTATTTTGGGAACCCCTTTCATCATTGGTTGAAAATGTAACTCAGTAATTAAGAATATACTGAATTATATTGAAAATAAAATGGACTGAGAAAAGCAGATTGATATCTAACCAGTGAGCACAATTTCAGTTAATACTTACTGTATTTTTATTGTTGATTCTGATTGTGTACTATATGTTGGTCCCCTTGCAACATCCACTGCAGCCTGCTTATCCTAAAATGGGCATTACCTCATGTGTGACCCCTACCTCGAGGTTCCTGAAAGTTCCTCATGTTGAGCTTCTTTGAGTTTTTTTCTTTGCTCTCCTGTAGGTTTCAGATCAGGGATCAGGGGTTGTTGTAATGGTGGTCTGTGCAGCCTTTTGAGACTCTGTGATTAAGGGCTATACATATGAATGTGACAAATATAACAAGCATTTCCGTGTAAATATAGCCTTTCCTGCCATCGGAAAAACATCTGTGTTCACACCCACAACGGTAAAATTTGGATTTTCTAACTGTGCACGTTTTATAAATACATATGGAGGAAACTCAAAAACGCACACACAGTTAGACCTCAATGTCCACTTTCTTGTATAGAGTAAATAATAGGGGCCTTAATTTGGTATAATGAACATTTAGCTTTATAGTGACTGGAAGATATGTTTTAAACTGGATTATGGTGTGGATGCGTAAGTGCTGATACTACATATCATAACTGTGCTGATACCTGTCACAATCACCCGGATCAGGAACACCTGTGCTCAGCATTTGGTGCCAACAGCCAGGACAGCTGATTGGCACACCCTGCCCATTTAAACCCTCAGCTTCCGGAAACAAGCTGTCTGATTGTACTATGCTACCTGTTGCCATCTGATCAGAAAGCCCGTACCTCCGACTCTTTGCCTGCCTCCTGTATTCTTCTGCTTGATCTCCGTTGCCGACCCGTTTCCGAATTTGCCTACGTCCTGCCCTGCCCGTCTGACTCCTGATCACTCTTCCGAACACGACGTCCTTCTTCTCCAGCCCCGACCAACAACACGACGATTACGCCTGTCCACGACCATTCCCGCCAAGCCTTCACCTGCCTGTCAAGCCTCGACAATCCGTCAAACAACGGATCAAAGAATCACGCCTTGTCATTCCTTCCTTCCAATAAAAACCAAGTGATCTCTGTTTTCCTTCCGTCCCGCCTGACAGATACCAGCCTTTTTTAAGTTATCGATGTAGCCGATACCACTATCGGCTGCCTTCCAGTGGCTATTTATTATTCAGAAATCTGAAAGGAAGGAAAACAAAAACTTTTAGGAAACATAATTTGAAGGTGGTGGATTCAGTTCGAGAAGATTTTGTATTGAACATCCCTAAATTTTAGTGTATTTAATCATTGTGGTATTTTTCAACTACCGTATTTTCCGCACTATAAGGCGCACCTAAAAGTCTTATTTTTTTTCAAAAGCTGACCATGCGCCTTATAACACAGTGCGCCTTATATATGGCTCAATATTAAATTCGCAAGGTCTCGCAACTACGAGAAACAGCCGCCGACTCCATTTTTCGCGCTGTGCATACTGGGAAATATTAAACGATTGGTAGTTGCCGGGGCTCGTGTTGTATTTGTTTACTAAGTGGCAAAATGGCTACCCCATTAAACTGCTTAATTCATATTCAACAAATACAGTATTTGTCTGAATCCAGGGTTATGACTGGTGAAGATGTAAAGCACAATTTACCTTAAACAAACGCAGAATTATTCAGAATGTCACGTTTGAGAGAGAGAGAGAGCGAGAGAGAGAGAGAGAGCGAGATTCTCTTTCATACGTGCATTTGTATAAGAAAATGGCTCCTGTTAAGAGACACGCGTACAACGCCGAGTTTAAACTCAAAGCGATCAGTCACGCAGCACAACACGGCAATAGAGCGGCAGCGAGAGAGTTAAACTTAAATGAATCGATGGTACGGAAGTGGAGAAAGGATGAAGATAAGCTCCGCCAAGTAAGGAAAACTCAACAAAGTTTCCGTGGCAATAAAGCAAGATGGCCAGAGTTAGAGGAGACACTTGAACAGTGGGTTGTTCAACAAAGAGCGGCAAGCAGAAGTGTCAGTACGATAACTATACGTATGAAGGCAACAGCGCTGGCACAAAAACACCGGACGTGTTGGATGGCCCATTCACTGAGATATGGTCAATTCGAACACAGCAGAAGAAGAATTCGAGGGATTCGTCGATGAGGAGCTTATAGAGTGATCTTTGTTTTTCTTTTGTGTGTTTACGTTTTACATTTTACAGTTATTATATTATTGCTTTGCACTCGTTGTTTTTGCACATTACGAGTGTCACTTTATTGCGATTGCACTAACGTTTCATTTAAAATAACAGTATCAGACGTTTTTTTCTTTGCGTGTTGACTAAATGGACAAAAAATAAAATGATATGTCGATGTTGTTCAAAGATGTCAAAGATGTGTCACGAAAATGCTTTACCTCAGAGAAAATAATAAAACGGCTGTTTATTTATTTTGGGAGTGAATGGAGTTGTGGAAAGCTTGTTTGTTAATAAAGTTTGACCTTTTTGAATATTTTGTTGACATTCCCTTGAGCGTGGCAACATCTAGAGGTTGCATAAAGTAACTACATTCTCTACTGTAGTCAAGTCGTCACATTTATTTACCGTAAATAGCCCTTAATCCCAAAAATGTCTCGAAGGACTGCACAGGATTACAATTACAAAATTGCACAATTACCTGATCTTAAACCAGCATGCACTTATAGCGCCTTATAATGGGGTGCGTCTTATGTATGGCATAAGTTTTAAAATATATCATTCATTGAAGGTGCGCCTTATAACATGGTGCGCCATATAGTGCGGAAAATACGGTACTAATTAGGGCAATAATAAACAAATCGAAAAATATAAACACTATTTTTTTTTACTGGGAAATACTTTCAAACGTGTTTGTAAATAGTTTCAACAGATTTACAGTTGTCCATAGGAAGGTCAAGAAAGGTCTAATAGGAATCCAAATTTTAAAAATGCAAATAATAAACACTTGGTACTTTTTTAAATTGTTTAATAATATGTTAGGCTGATTAAAAACGTGCACCTATATTATAAAAGAAAGTAGGAAGCATTAAGTCTACAGGCACATCCTTACAATATTACACTTTTTAGTGTGTCGGCCTAACAATTTGAAAGAACTACACTTGGATTAAAGAAAAAAAAAGATAGTTAGCTTTTAGCCTACAGATACATCCTTTCAAGAATGTTCAAACCAACTTTAAAGTACATTAGAATATAACTACTGAGTAGTTTAGTGCGTTGGAATGTATTTTGAAATATGTTGAAAGGTGCAGGCCAGTCAGATATTTTCATATAGCAAATATTATATTTTGATACGGCATGATGTGTGGTGTTTATCGAATAACTCAAATAAAGGCAAAACGTGAGTTTAGGGGCTTATTTTCATTAGCTACTCGTGATTTTTTTTTTTGAACAAAGTCCTTTAGTGATAAAATAAGATTTCATTTTAGCATGCAATAACTCAGTTAGTGCCAGATGCTTATCTAAAATGGGAACATTTAGTTCTGCAGATATTTAGTTCTGTAGAAATTTTGTTTGGTAGATATTTAGGCATTCTACATATCAAAAGAAAGTTTCAACCTTCACCTTTATTAGGAAAAACATATGTATCTAGCTTTTACCATTGTTTAGTTAACAACAGTTAAACATGCAAAGTTTCTTGCAAATACCTGTTTCCAAGAAAACTTCTGAGGAAAACAGCTTTTTGCATAATTTTTGTCTTCAGTGTTTTTTTTTTCATTTGGGCTACCTACAAAATCTAAACAATGCTTTACTTAAACACACTTAGCAAAGTAATATTTTATTGCGAGAACACTGAACTGATGCATGAACGATCCATGAACTTTGCAAGAACCTCTCCGGTGATGTGATCACACGGTTTCAGTCTTCCTGGGCCGCCCACACACTCTCAATCGCTGTATATAGGAAGCAAAGCAAGAGTGGGCTCCTCAATGTCTTGACAAAGATCTGATCAATGGCATTCCTGTCATCTCTTGGTGATTTATCATACTTAAATCCTTCCCAGAGGCTTGATACTTATATAGGAGCGTCAAAGCCTTTATTATAGCTTTTTTAAATAAAACAAAAAACAGTCAGGGACGGTGCTTTTGAAAACCTATTTATACGTTAGGACCAAAAGAGTAAAAAAAAAACCCCAGCTACCTCAAAGTAATAAGTGATATAGGGATGATATAATTTATAAGTCATGTTTGACCGTAAGTCATAGTCCAGTCGGAGAATTAACAAGAAGCAAGTTTGTTGTTTACTTTTCCAAGTACTGTAATTACGCATTACTTGCTTGAGCTTGAGGACTTTCTTCTTATTAGGTCGCTAGAGTAAGCTTATGAGGCAATCCAAACACGGATAAACCAAGCATTATTTTGGCTTGGATTGTCCGATTAGATCTGATTAGATTAAGCCCTACATGCGCTGATGTTCAATCCATGCAATGAGTTTTAAATCTTCTTTCTTCTGGGGCCTCTCAAGTTTTGCGTACGCCTCATCGTCACTAATTGAATTTCGTCCCTTTCGCCTCGCTCACTGCTCTCCCCACTGCTCTCCCCACTGCACGCCTTCGACACAGCAGCTTTTTCAAATTTGAGTCTTGCGTCGCTCGGCCAAAAGCCACAAATTGCCCCCCTCTAGCAGCGGAGAATTAGGAACAATTTTGTGTTTGCTATAAAAAAGGGAAAGAGGGAGAGAGAAGTGAGGGGAAAATATAGCTTCCAACGGGGACCACCAAGGGAGGCAACGTGGGACACGAAGACCAGCGGTTTGGGTGGCAGGGCGACGTGAGAAAAGCACCTTCAATCAATCCTATCATATCACATCTACATGGAAAGCCAAGGGAGTGATCAAACGTAAAGCGGATTTATGTCGCTGTCGCTTGCACGCCTGTTAAGTTTACAGTGGGCTGCGTCCCCGCAGCAGGCAAACCCGCCAACCCTCGCAAACTCAAAGCAGCGCGATCGCAGCCGACATGAGGGGACAATCTGGAATTTCGTTCCCCTTTTATACAGGGTGGTATTTTCAGATTTACCTCAACGAGGCGGTTGGTCCTTATATGTGAACATTAGTCGTAAAAATATCTTTTTTTTGTTTTTTACAAAGCGTGAGGTTTGGCAAACATACCTCAGCAACGGTACCTCCATTGGGCTGATTCATGTTTTTCCCATTGTGGCACACATTTCCACTTTTGAGGGCGAACATGCAGATATAAAAGTAAAAGGGAAGGTTTCTGTGATGTTCTGTGTTTCCTTTTTTTCTCTCCTCCTCCTTAATCTTGTTGTCAAGGAGTGCAGAAGTACAATGCACAAACAGATTAGTGCAGTGATCTTTATTTCGGGCTCGGTTCTGTACACATGGAGTCAGGTATCGAGGCATCAGTATCTACGACACCAGAGGCAGCCGTCGTGGTCCACGAGGCAGATAAGAGGTTGGTCATCCAGCAGGCAGCCACAGTGGAAGTCCAAGAATCACGATACAGAGCGCAGGCTAGGGTTTGGGACACTGGTATAAACAAGACTATGACAAGAAGGCTTAGGGTTATACTAGATAGGCAACGAGCTAGCACAGAACGGAGGAAACAGAGGTTTTAAATAGTGAAGGGGGAGAGGTGCGATTTGAAGGTAATAAGGAACAGTCACACCAGGAGTGGGGTGAAAATTAGAGCCATGAAGTGAGTGACCAGATGAGGTGAGGACAAGTGAGAGAAAACCAAACCTGAGTGCAGGACTGTGAGACTTGTTCACCTGTGCTCTGATGTGACTCTCTCTGGTGTTGGCCTATTAGCTATCTTAGCCAGGCGCGGATTGTCAAGGTGGTATAAAAAGGTCCAGGCTAACTGAATAAATAAAGCTTAATCTAGTCTGACCATGTTGGCCTAATCGGTTGCACGTTTTCCAAATCAGAATGACAGGGTGCGACGATGTCAATCTAGCCGTAGATAGTTGGGATAAACGTGTGTTCACAGCATCTTCAAACAGACCCCAGGATCAAGCTCAGAAATACGAATCGAAAGAACAAAAAGCGCCCTTCGTCTTTGGCAGCTGCTGAAGAACATCTCAGGTGTTTGATAAAAATGTGAAACAAATTAGATTTTAAAAAGGCTAGTCAAGCACGTTTATTAAGGAAGAAATCACTGGCATACCTAAGTATGCTATTAGTGCGTGACAAGTCAAGTCAAGTCATTTTTATTTGTATAGCCCTTAATCACAAATAGTCTCAAAGGGCTTCACAAGCTATTACATATAAGAAGTTTAGGTTATTCGTATGCTATAGAGTAGAAGTGAGTTTACATTCAGAATACATTCAGCGGTACATCGTTATGACTTGCCTGCCACAGGAGAGGTTAAGGTTTGATTCCCTTCTAATGCAACAAAGACATTATTTTCCTACTTCCATCCATTCATACATTATCTGCACCGCTTATCCTCAGTAGGGTCCCTGGGGTGCTGGAGCCCATCTCAGCTATTTTCAGGCAGTGGCCAGAGGACACCCTGAACTGGTTGCCACCCAGTCGTAGGGAACACAGACACAGACAACTCAATCGTTCATTCACACCTAGAGACAATTAACCTGCCAATTAACCTGATGTTAAGGTTCGATCTAATGACCTCAAAACTGCGCTGCACACAGGCTAACCACTGCGCTGCTGTGCTGCCCTATTTTCCTAGTTGTCTAAACATTTTTTCAAAGGTTATTGATCTCTTTCAAGTTTTTAATGTTTATCTTTGGGCGACATGTCTAATTAACAATGTAAACAATGTTGACTATGTTGTTATCAATGACTGATTATTGTAATTCATATTCATTCAATAAATTCTTTTTGAATTTTATGATATTGATCCTTTATAAAGGACATAATTCTCTCTCTCTCTGATGAGGAATGGGAGACTATACTGTATATACTATGGAATATTACTCTTTATCAAAGACTTTCTTTGACACCACCGACACACTTTTTGTTTCCCTCTTTAGAATCTCAAAAAGTGGATCATAAAGATATTCACCATAGCTCTAGTGTCAATTTAACAAGCATTCGTAATCGGCCATGCAGTAAAACAAGTGGCCTGACAGCAATGCATTTACTACATCAATCATTAATACAAGTTGACTTGACTATAAAATGACTGTTGCACTTATACAGATAACAGAGTTTAATTAAATGACAATATGGCCAATATGTAAAATTCCCTTGCAGGCTTATTAAAATAATGCACCATATCAAGAGAGTCCATAAAAAGCCTACAAAACACTTTTTTGTTTAAACCAAATTTGACAGAAGAGGTGCCAGATGTATTTCTGGGGAAATGCTTAGCTGTTATTCACCTTGTCTGGAGCAGCCTAATTGTAGAGAACAAATAGCAGAATAACTGAGCCATACATTTAACCATCTTTCATGCAACTAACTTGCAGCTTAATTCAGCCAAGATAATAAACATATCCTGGCTTCCAAATCCTTATCTTAGTTTTGTTGCATATGCCCCAAGTGTCTTCCATTTTTTTGATAGTATGTATTTAATGCCTGATTTTCAGATATTGTCATTGGATTGTCATGTCATTTTGTGTTACCTCCAATGTTGATGTAGTTTATAAGTCTCAACTTGTTTTACTACTTAGTTATTTAATTTTCAACCGTGTATTTCTGTTCCAGTGAGTTTTGTTTGTTTGTCACTCTGTACCTGCGCTGTGATTTATTAAATCTTTGGTTTCCATTGGCAATTCATTGCCAACTGTGGTCTTCCGGCCAATGCGTGCCATTGTCGGTTATGTGACGGCAAGTACCTTTTATGATTTGAACAGGCAAAGCACTGATTTGGCCACCTTTATTGTGAAAATCAAGCTGGTCCATAACTTTACTAATTCCGACCACTACTAGATACTGTCTCTTTCTGTAAATATCAACTGGAGACCAAAGTAAAAGTAGAAAAAGGAGAAATCCAAAGCCCAAGATGAGATTGTTTCTAATAAGGTGGAACCCACCCAATCACATCTTAAAAATAACAACTTTTTTGAGGTAAATCTATTCATATATTTAATAAATGAGCAGAAATGGCAGACATTTAAAGGTTGATCCAAAATTTGAAACCATACCAAAACAGCTGCTTCTGCTGCATACGCGTAATGAAGTCACAGACATTTGGAGTTACCTTTCTGCGAACTACAATGAGACCCATTTGAGCATATGGGATGTTAATCCCAGTAGAATTGGTGCGTAAAAGAACATAATGTGTTCTGAACATCTTCCAAATCACATTGATTTGATCCAATTGTGAATGTTAGGATACAGATAGTGTTTTGACATCAGTCTCTGTAGAAATAATGCTGGTATGTGCTATCTCGCAATATATTTTGTACAGAAATTTACGGATAGTACAGGTAGTATCTCCGAGATTTAGTCTCGAAAACATACCATATTGCCACTGACGTCGATGGATCAAATTTCCATTGAAGTTAGCTAGCATTGAATTAATTAACGAACATCGATATTTTCTTACTTTGACACGCATAAAAAGGTTGGAAGCTGGAATTAGTTGGGGTTGTTGCTTCTCTTTGCCGGGCATCGCACCAAAAGGGAAACTGCATTGAGCATGTCTCTCTCCCTGACACGTGTTGATTGTGCTTCCTGCTCCATGTTGATGAAATTAAAGTTTAACCTTTTGTTTGTTGGGCCAATGGCTCTCATTGAATGAAGTGGTTTTGTTTGCACGGTGAGTGACATCACACTCTTATTGTCTTTGATCAGGCAAGGGTTGGGTGGCTTTTTTTGCTCCATTTTTGGGTGGTTAATTTAAACAAAATGCCTTCATAAATCCCCAGGGGTGCACAAACCCCCTTTAAAGAACCACCGGTCTAGTAGGTCTAAGAGTCTTTAGTTCCCCAAAAATATTTTAAACTTAAGTCCTCTTGAAAAAGGGAGAAAAAATTGGTTTTCTTGATTTTATTGAGCTTGTTCAGCCTCAAGTGTCAATTCCCATTTGTTAAACAACCAGCTCAACAGAGGTTAATTGAAACTGGTATTGGCTGCTGTGTTAAATATTTACACCAAAAAATAAGAATGGCTATTGGCCCTTGTATTGGTTTGTGGCTATTCCCAAGTAATTACTCCTACGCTGGACAAAGTCAACCAGAATTTTTGAATGCTACTGTACTTAATTTGTCTCTAAGTTTCAAAAAATGTAAATCATTCAAACAGGTTTGAACCCTGACTATAGAGTGAACCAGGTCATTAAAGGTTGGTAATCATGCATTCATCTTTTGACCACTTGCCCTCACACACTTGACAGTTTGCCAGCCAATAGCAAGGCACAGAGAGAAAATTCACTCACACATCCATTTCTAGGAAAATTTTGGACTCATGAGTCGACCTCCCATGCATATATGCCTTTGATACCTGGGAGGAAACTGGAGTGCCTAGAGACAACCCCATCAGGCATGGGAAGAACATGCAAACTCCATAAGGGGAGGCTGGTTGCTGGAATTCAACCCATGACCTCTGAAGTGAGGGACAGAGGTTTTGACCAGTCATCCAGATTGTGAATCAGTTCCTTGTAATTGCAATCTTTGTAAATATAAAAAAGAAATAACTATATAATCAGCTCGATTCCTTGCTTTCAAAAGCGTATAAGCTTCACAGTCCATTTAAAGTTTTCGTTTGCTACAAAAGCCGCCAACATTCTCTGAAAGTGAGTTTTCCGCAGGAGATTTAAACATTTCTGAAGAAGATTTATCCGCAGGATAACCTTGAATGCATTTGTGTTTACTGGAGCGCCGCATTTCCTTTGGGGACTGGCCTGCACACAGAAACCGCACTTTGAGGCGAGGAATATAATGTCTAAGCGGTTTATTTGGAAATGATTGAATTATACTGCATAGCAAGTATTTCAAGATGTCTTGGACAAACGATTCATTTCCAATGAAGTGCGTCTTTTCATTTCAGCAGACCATTTACTTGCTTTTTTTTCAGAGGGGTATAATTCTTTACATGTTTTTTTTTCTCCGCACTTGCCTCCTTTATTGGGTTTTATTGTCCCCTCTAACCTTCCGCTTCAGATCTCCCCTCTCTTGAGTTGCTCCCACTCCAAGCGAGCGCGTGGCTGAGGTGTGAGATCATTCTCTTTCTGGGTGGCTTTCCTGTTATATGTCACTGTCATGTGTTGGCACTGACATTTGGAAGTGGGGGGGGCTTTTCCAAAAACACATCGCACCCCACTTCACCAGTCTGAGCACGGGACTGCAGAAGGGTGCACCAGCAGAACGGTGCGTTTTAATGAGTTTGGCAGTTTAACGCATCGACTATTGAAAGAGGAAAAGCGGAGGGAGTTGCAGATGTGAAGAGAGGAGGGGTGGGCTTATAATTGAATAACTCCTGAGAGAATGTCTGGAGCAATTTTCTCTGGCAAAAACTTTTGTGGAGGTTGAGTGGAATTGCAAAAGATTTAGCGTCAATAACTGTAAAAACCACAACACTTTGTCGCGTTCACTAAACTCTGATCCTGCAAATTTGCTGTATGAAACTCAAAACTGAATGTAAACATATCAACAGCATCTGACTCACAGGACAATATTTGGCAGTGGTGGGCTGTGAGTGCCTGCAAGTCCTTCTCTCTTGGCCTAAATGTATCAGAATCATGTGATGTTAACCCCTCAACCCCGGCATGTCTGTACAACTTGGGATTAAATATATGATCACCATTCCGAAATATACTCATCAGAGAAACATACCAGCTCAGTAGCCTAGATGGTAAGGCGCCCGCTTTGAGACTGGGAGGTCGGTGGTTCGCGCCCCGGCCGAGTCATTCCTAAGACTTAAAAAGTGGTCGGCGGCGCCCTCTGTTGGCTGCGGCTGCATAGGCTCGCTACAACGGGTCAGGTGCAATCGACATTTCGTTCTGTGTACATTGTTACACAGAATGACAATACAAGGAAATTATATATATATATTATAATTATTATATATATCACGATCAGTCTGAAACAAGATACCTGAAAACTATAAAGCCGAGATAACTCACCATTACGTCCCATGGTCCTCTTAAAATTATTTTAATGTGTCATTTTCGACCCTGATCTGTCCTTTCAAACACATGTGAAGAAAATTACTAGAACCGCTTTCTTCCATCTCTGTAACATTGCTAAAATTCGTCCTATACTTTCTCAGTCGGATGCGGAAATCATAATTCATGCGTTTGTTACCTCCCGTCTCGACTACTGTAATGCACTACTTTCCGGTCTTCCGATGACCAGACTCAAGAGTCTTCAGCTGGTACAAAATGCTGCAGCGAGGCTTTTAACAAGGACAAAAAAGTACGATCACATCACCCCAATTTTGGCTAACCTGCATTGGCTCCCTGTTAGCCTAAGATGCGATTTTAAGGTTCTCCTACTACTATACAAAATCATACATGGACTTTCCCCCTCATATCTTTCAGATCTGATCTCCCCCTATGTCCCGGCCCGAAGCCTTCGTTCCGAGAGCGCCGGTCTCCTGGTGATCCCAAGAGCCAAGAAGTGTTCCGCTGGTTCGAGAGCGTTCTCCATCCGAGCACCGGTGTTGTGGAATGCTCTTCCCCCTGAGATCCGATCTGCAACCTCGGTGGAAATGTTTAAATCTAGGCTTAAAACTCACTTCTACTCTATAGCATACGAGTAACCTAATCTTATATGTAATAACTTGTGAAGCCCTTAGAGACTAATTGTGATTAAGGGCTATACAAATAAAAATGACTTGACTTGACTTTAAAATGGCTTTGTTACATCAATGACAATCCATAGAATCCGACTGTGTAAAACACTTACTCCAAACCATATGATAAAGCTGACAGATAAATAGAAATCAGCCTAAAACAGTTTTTCTTCGTTGGACGTTGCTTCTTGACATTTGTACGTTTCACCCCAAAATTCCCTTTGAAAATAAACAGACTAATATGGTAGTTAGCCCTCCCCTTTCGATTGGCACCTTTCTCTGCAATAGCAGGCTTTTTGTCACAGTCGATGGCCCACGTTAGCCTTTATGGGCCTGTTTGATAAAACAGATATCAGCTCCAATAGGTCCAAATATCTTCAGCCAGAGTAACCAAATCGAATGATGCTTGATACATTGGTTAGCCAATGGAATTTCCAAAATAATTTCATGACATTTTTGGGGGTGTTTGCAAAACAGAGTTGAAAATAACGTGCGCAAGGCAATCCGTGATTTATTTTTACGCACCATTATTATGTGCAAGTGTGCACAATCATTGATTTGAATTATGTAAGAAGGAGTCAAACATTTGCAAATCTTTCACAATGGCTAAAAAATGTCTAATGACAAAAATAAATTTGCAAACGTTATAGTGTAGTGAAATAGTCATCTTCAAATGGCCGCTTTTGGAAATGCCTACACCTACCCTTGGAAAATGAGTAAAATACAATGTTTAGTTTTTCAGATTGTAATCAAATTTGACAACGTACCAGGTTAGGCTTCTAGCTAAGACCTGTTTTCCAGCCAAGATGCTCATACTACACTCATCTGCAGGCATTTAATTGCAAAAATAAATTCAGAAGATAATAAAAACCTTCTATTTCTGTGTGTACCAACTCAGATTACTCAATCTTAGTCGCACTTGCAGTGATTGTTTCAGTTGAGGACAAGACTTCAGAGTCCTACCTCTCAAAAGAGACCAAAACCGTCCACATTCTCCAAATGGTTCAAGAAACGAATTTAATTTACTTTGGGTACGTTTTGGATTGGAATTTTAGGCAAATTGTACAAGAACGTTAACGGCTTAATTATATTTTGTCCATTAATACTTGTTAATTATGACTGATGCTGTTTTTTGTTCTTTGCCTAAACAAAGCCACAAATGATGGTAACGGAGTAAATGAGTTTATAATGTCTGTGTTGGTTAGAAAATGCTGGCAGCCTGGTACGGCCATGCTGGCGCTTAATGTGCATTGGGCTGCGTCTGCTCCATTTTCCAAAGGGAACCGCCTTCACATCATCGGGAGGATACACAAATATGAATGTCCACGTGGAAACAGGGCAACCAATGAATGAATCATGAATAGAAAATTCAAATACAGAGTAATGTATAAGCCACGTGTGTTACAAACATTGAATTATACTTAGGCTAAATGCACTTATTAAAAAATATATGTATACTTAATCAAAAAGTGGACACATTTGTGTGTACTCACAAATAAAAGGAGTTAAATCTTTGATATTTTTCCCTCATGTTGCCCTCGATAACAATAAAAGAGTGTTAATGTTAACATTGATTTACCATGTAAATCAGTATCATACATTTTAATTATTTTATAAAAATATATAATATATAAAGTAATTCAATGTTTTTTAACCAGTGTGCCAGGACACATGTGTGCCGTGTCAGCTTGTTTTGTGTGCCTCATGAAAGTTCTTAATTATGCATTTTTTGGCTGGTGCGACTTAATCTCCAGAGCGATTTAAATCCTGGAAAATACAGTGATTGCTTTATATTGGCAACAATCTAAAAATTATAGTAAGATTCAGAACAAGGTTTTATATTGGAAATGTCAACAGAAATGTTTTAGCAGCTTTTGGAATGAACTGATTGAAACACACACAGTTACTCACACACATGCTATGAGTTTTTCTTTGCTTATTTAGGTGCACCAGCCTGTCCCCCCGCTCAAACAACACCACTCCTTTCCACCCTCCCCAAGCGCCAATCAATCATTGAACATCTTGTCTTTTTCTCTTTCTTCATCTCTATATTATCATTGACGAAAAAATCTGTGCCCGGAAATGACACTTGCTTCCATTCGTCGTCACGTCTGACATTTTCCTGTGACAAGTCTGATGTATGCCTGGAAACATGGCCGTTCTAATTGAGACATCCAAACAGTGTCAGGCCTTTAATTTATTAGACCTCAAAATTTCCAATCACAGACATTTTGGTCGCAGAAGTGGTTGATGTTGATCTGTATCCTAACCACAGTTCTTGGCTGTTAAGCATTACAGTCAATGATATTTGGAAATGAAACAGAGAAAAGAAGGAAGCGGTAAGAGCAATAAAAAATTGATAAACTCCCAAAGATATAGTTTAAAACAAAATCGTTTACGAATACGTCATCATCCAAAGTGCGCCTAGATGTCCAAAGTCCAGCCCAGGAGCCAGTTACGGCCCGTGATCATATTTTTACTGGCCTGGGGCCTATGTCATAAAGATAATGATATGTGGCCGGCAAGTAATGTTGATCACAGTAAAAAAATCACAATTTCACCAGATGATGGCAGTACCCCTTTAGCTACCTTGCCCTTGGCTTTCTTTAAGAATTTTAGCCCACACCATTTCTGATATGGCGACTGTAAATAAACCCCCAAAAATTTACTTGTAGAAATTGGAATGTTTTTTTCACCGAAATCCGAAACAACTCTGTCTATCTAATTTGCCAAAAGACTGTGGCTGTTTTCAAAGAATAAAATATCAAGAGGCACTGCTAGACGAAACATGCTGACTACAAAAAGCTGACTGGAAACGAACGCTGTCTGATATAAAACATCTAGCAGCGCTTTTTCACCAGACCCTGTGAGTCAAATGAAAATGCTACAAAGGCGAACTACGAGGTCATGACACTGATCGGCAAGCACTGCAAACCTTTCATGGAGGGTGATTTTTTGCCAGGTTGAATAAACGACCCTCACACATTTTCAGCTTATCAAATCTGTCCCGCTTTCTGAAAGGTTTGGACACCCCTGGCCTACTGTTTTGCCACCTGGCTTTTTTCTGAGATACCTTAACCCTGACCAAGAGGTTAAATACATGAATTTAAATGGTCTGCATTCATATAGCGCTTTTCAAGTCAATGAAGACCTCCCAAAGCACTTTACAATGTGCTTCACACTTTAACCCTAACCCTTTTGCAGCATCAGCCATGCTATCAGGGGCATTAGGGATTCAGTGTCATATAATTTTGACATTTTTTCAACATATAACACGAAAGAGCTGGGAATCGAACCTGTGACCTCTTGATCCCAAGATTAGAACCCTACCTACTGAGCTAAATCAGATCAAGAGTTTATTCGGATGAAGGGTCACCAACATTTTTTAAGCTGAGAATTATTTTTTTGTTACTGATTAGAGAAAAGGCGACCACTTTGATCTAGATGTCTATATTAACATGTTATTACTTTGGTGTTCCTATGTTATTACTTTGTTATTACCTGGTTGTAATTATTAGACAATGAAATAGGATTTGTAAACTCATAAACATCCTGTCAGTTAGAAACTAAATATCCTAGAAAACACAATGCCCCAAGACATATTTTAAGAACCAGTTCGCAGGCTACTCAGCGGGTCTTAGTGCTTGCGGGCACCACATTGGCGACCCCTGATTTAGATCTACTCAATGTATTTGAATGAACGAAAAAGAAAAAAATTGAAAAATATGGTGGAATATCTTTGTATATACACACACGCACACACACACACACACACACACACACACACACACACACACAGTAGAATATTGCATTATTTAGTGTAACAAATTCATGTCTCAGTACTTAAAATATGCAGCAGTACTTCAGTGATTGTAATAATGTTTAATATTCTTCTATTAGACTTAATGAGGGGCTGCTTTGTTAGAAGACAATAATTATGAATTTAAAAAATGCAACACTATTATGATCATTTCATTTTTTTCAATTCCAAAGTTTGAGGTCCCTTTTTTACCATAACAGTTTTTGTGTCCAACTGTTTTTCCTCATACCTTTTTTCACAAGATGTCTAAACAAGCACATTCCTGAGAAGATCACCAAAACTTAAGTCCAGCTTCCGTCCGTTTTAACAAATTACAATTACTTTCTTTATTTAGGGTTAAGAAGCGCCCAAAGTAATTTTGGGGAGAAGTCTGTCATCCTTTTTTTATTTTCAAGTGATTTGTTCATTTTTGTGCTGTGATGTTTGTTGCAACAAATTAGAAAAGAAAAAATAAACAAGAAAGTAAAAAATACAAAATACTGTACTTCCTCAAAGATAATGTGGCGGACATCAGTAGAATTGTGATCGATTTAACTTTATGTTTTATCTGTAAAATATTCTCAATCAGCTTGTAAAATAGCTACAACCATTGTCTGTTAGTTTATTTATGCATAGAATATATTATGTGAGGAACTAATCATCTGTTTTCAGCCTCTATTTTGAAACCTGCCTTCTCGGTACCTGGAGCCAACCAACACGATGAGGAAAAAGGCAATCCTCAACATCATAGGTCACCAAACTATGGCCCATGGGCTTTAACAGGCCTACAAACGGATTTGAACCGGCTTGCGAAGCGATACCACATAAGGAGCAGCTTAAACAATGACCTGCAGTTTGATATACTGTATGTCCATTGGATGTTGTCAAAACTACATGCCACTCCATCCACTGTAATTGCTGAATACCATTTATAAAACGCCCACCCCGATGTTTTTGATTTCGAATACAATTATTTTTTAAGGCAATACAATTGCACTCACCTGGATTTCTAAGCCTGTGTCCCTTTGTGACCCTTATATCGCCAACCCCCACTCCCTCCATAAAAACTATATTTTTCATTGCACTCATCGTCAACATTTAAATAATAGGCTAGAATTTTCTGTATATGCTTCTATAAAAATCTATTTGATTTATCAAGAAAATAAATTTCAAGCAATAAATAACTTTTGAAGTAACCACTGTTGCATGACGTTTTTAAATACAAATGATCAAATTTAATGCTTAAAAGGGAGTTACTACTTTGCTATTGCTCTTACTTTTTATATGTAAATAAACAGATTTATTTGTATATGTTGTGGGTTTTAAAACAAATTGGATGAAATGGCCCCTTGAAAAACAAATTGACAACTTGTGCAGGTAAAAGCAATGAAGAAAAAAATGTATTGCTAATGTATAATTCTTTGTTTATTTCTGTGGTTTTGGGTTTAATACTCTATATTAGCAAATACAAAAAAATAATGGATCAATCTGATTTTTTTCAAATGATTTTAAACTAATGTGCATGCTACTCGAAGTTCACAGGCTCCTGCTCATAACCCTCCATTGTTATAATTATTGTCAAAATGTATTTAATTGCAAAATGTCAACATCAGTATTATAAAAACGGTTATTTAATTCTATAAACATAACATAATAACAATTGGGGATGTTCCTTTGGGGAAAAAAAACAATAAAGTGGCCTTTGAAACATTCATGTTTTTTATTTACATGGCTAAACGAATACAAAAATAAAACAATTTCAAAACCTGTCAAGATTGTCTTCCTTTCTATACCTGAGAAAATTCAAAGTCTTGGTTACACACCAGTTTATTCATTGTCCTGTTCTGCGGAGTGTTTAGCTACCAGTTGGTGAGTTCCACGTTGAGTGTGCAACTTGTGATAGTCGTTCTGCAAGGTAACCTGCAGGTGAGGTGAGGAGACGACCGGGTGGAAAAGTGCCGGGGCCGCAAAGGCCGCCGCGGGGCTCACCGGGGCGGGGTAGGCTGCACAGTGGGCCGCCGAGAAGGCCTCGATGACGGGTTGCGACTGGAACAAAGCCTTGGCAGTGATGGCGCTCCGCGAGAAGAAGCTGGAAAGCGCCGGTAGGATGCTGCTCACAGGCGGGATGGATGCGTGTTGGTGATGCATGTATGGGTAGATATCCAGAGTGGGCATCTGGAGGCCGTGTCCGTAGTGCCCATGCGGAAAAGGGTGCAGCACACTGGGTTCCAAATGTCGATGCTCCTTGTAGCGAAAATGTTGCCGCTTGAAGCGCTTTCTCCTGCGTAAAAAGCTGCCGTTCTCGAACATGTCTGAGGAGTTCGGATCAAGCGTCCAATAGTTCCCCTTACCAGGGTTGCCGGGCTCTCTAGGCATCTTTATGAAGCAATCGTTGAGAGACAAATTATGTCGGATCGAGTTCTGCCAAGCGGGGAACTTCTCGCGGTAATAAACGAAGCGGTGGCTGATAAAATCGCAGATCTCGCTGAGGGTCAGACGCTTTTTAGGACTTTGCAGGATGGCCATGGTGATGAGGGCGATGTACGAGTAAGGGGGTTTAACCGAAGCGGGGCTTTTGCTATCTAGTGGACTTGATTTGCGCTCCGGATCCGGGTGGGACGTCCGAACATCCTCCAGCTCCAGCGGCTCTCCGTCGTTCCCTCGAAGTCCTTCCCCCACCACGTCGATGACAATATCATCCATGATATCCGATCCCAATGTCATAGTAAAAGTTCACCCCCAAAGTTGCCAGGTCCTTAAAACTGAGCAAAGATGACCGATTTTTATGCACTCGTCGCAGTTCAGCGCACTATTTCTGAGATCTTCACAAAATCCGGAAATCCATTTTCCACATTGCAGACTTTTTTTCCCTTTATAAGCAGGATCAAATATGCGTAAAAGTGCGTGCGCTCTCTGAAATAGGCCGGCATCATCTGGAGTCTTCTGCGCCGCGTGGGTCGGGCCTCAGGCTTGGAGATGATGTCATAATCCGGCCTGTTGAAGAAGAATCCGACCAATGAAAAGGACGGAAAGGTAAAACAAGAATGCCTGGACCAGTTAGAAAAAGAAGCAGTCGCATCATTTTTCCATCCGTGCCATGTGGAGTTCTGCGTCACTGATTCATTCTTAAAAAAAACAGAAGAAAAAGACTAGGGGAATATGCCACAAAAGCATCAAAAACATATTTTGTTTTCGTCCTCAGACTTCTTGTTTTCCCCATAATTTGCTGCTTGACATACAACAATTTACGTTACATGTTTGCGAAATGTTGCATTGTTTTTATGATTTTCACTATATTCTCAAACGAATCCAACTGAGACCTATACGCTCACAAATGTTTCTAGGCCCTAGCAGCCATTAAGTTATTTTCTCTTAGTAAAGTGTAACTAAATTATGCTGAACCAATCTTTTTTATCATAACTATTAAATACAACGTAAACAAGGCTCTTGTAAACATTTGAAGCAAGCTACATGCCATCAATCAATTTGCCTGTAGGAGGCATGTAAGCAATGCATCTTATAATTGAAATCAATCTAGGATGTACATATAATATACATATATGTCTGTATATATATATATATATATATATATATACAGACAGACAGACAGACAGACAGATAGATAGATAGATAGATAGATAGATAGATAGATAGATAGATAGATAGATAGATAGATAGATAGATAGATAGATAGATAGATAGATAGATAGATAGATAGATAGATAGATAGATAGATAGATAGATAGATAGATAGATAGATAGATAGATAGATAGATAGATAGATAGATAGATAGATAGATAGATAGATACTTTATTCATCCCCTAAGGGAAATTCACATTTCCAGCAGCATCCCTGAGCTGAGAACAGTACAATAATAAAGCCAAAAGAATACAATATACATATACCCAGTGTGACGTGCAAATGCCCACTGTAGCGTGTTATATAGAGTAACTAAATAGTGCTTCACAGAATACATATTGCAGTAAGATTCGGTAATATCCAATGTAGGTGGTGTGGTTTAATGTAGGCCTTTACTCTGCCGGGTGGAGTTAAAGAGCCTCATGGCATGAGGAATAAAAGATCTCTTCAGTCTGTCCGTAGTAGAAGAAGCTTACATAGCATATAAGCAAACCCACCCCCTAAAACTGCTTTAAAAAAGCTACGCACCAAAATAAATTCAAAATATTAATAAAAGGTGTACCTAAACAAGGATTTGTGTAGATAATAAATATAAAAACCTCATATATATCACATTTTAATGTACTTTCCAGCAGGGCTTCAATGACAGACATGTGCTCGTACACGAGTTTCGTATTCCGTAATTGTTTCCCTCTTTGAATTGATTGTTGTTCGTTATTATTTTCCACTTTTACTTCTCCTTATCACTAACTTTCTTAGGACCCATTATTATGATCAACAAGCAAATAAAACATACAAAATTGCAATGAAATTAGATGTTATTATAATATAAATATTATAATTGGAACGGTGCAGATTGACTGAACAGAAAGAATAGATTAAGCAGGGCATCTACTGTTAAGGAGTGTAATGACCCTCCATTTATTCCTTTTCTTAGCATTATTTTGAAGAGTCAAAAACCCCGAATCCCACTGAAAACGGGTCCGTGATCAAATTATCTAACAACCAATTGAGAAACACTGCCTTAAAGTAATACTGTACTTATAGGCCTACCAATGTATGGCTTATGGATTTTAATAAAAACCTATTTCATAAAAATCACTTGAACCCTGTTCTGACCAAGCAGTGCAATTTGAATGCTTACTTAAAAGTTTTCGCTCTTAAATTATCTTGACATCTCATGGCGGCTATTAAGTTAGGAGAAATGTGCTAGATTTGCAGCAGCCCCGACATAAAAGAGGACCTGGGAGAGGCGGACGCCTTTTTGTGTATTGTAGCCTACGGAGGCCTCTGCTTGTTTGGGTTTAATGATGGAAGCCTTTGTTGGGGATTCTCACATTTCCTGCCTCTAATCGTCTTGATACCTCGGGGCAGAAAATGGGACCCGGTCCGGGCTGGGTGGGCTATTGGAGACCAGCAAAAGCTGTAGATAGTTTCCGGTATTTACCAAGCATGTCTGTGGATTGGAAACAGCCGCTTGCGATTGTACGTTTGAGTTTCAAAGAGCACTGCAACCCCAAAACAAAACCAAATTGGGTATGCATTATCAATAATGTGACACAGATCTATTATTACAATTTATTAAGTTATTCCTGTTTAAATATTTTTTTCTTATAAATACGACTATATCCTAGAGTTGCGTCTGGGCGTCAACGCACTGGATAGTCCACAAAGGTCATAAAGCAAAATTGAATTTTAAAATATTTTATTTCAGTAAAAAGTCAAGTTTGTCCACGAGTTTAGGACGCTCATAATAGAAAGAGCGCATATATAAACGTCAGACTTTGTGTTGGCACTTGTATCACTGACCTTCAACTTTTGCAAGGTCGTTCAGAAAATCTGATCAAAATGTGTCTGCTCACAAGAATGAAAAGCTCTCTGTAATTGTGTTTTCTTCAAAAGTTTTTACACATTTTACAGTGATATACAAAAATTGTTGGGCCGAAATGTGACGTTCCGCTAATTAAAGCTTGCGAGTACAGAAGGCGAACAGTGACATCTTGTGGCAAAAAGGGAGCAGTTTCCTTTGAGTTCACTGATGATGTGGTGTGCAATGGTCCCCATTTTTTTCAGTGGGGCCACATAACTTTTCCTTTCTCTGATAAGGGACCAGCCTTAGTTTGTTAGAAGAAAAAAAGTGTCTATTGCAGGAGTGCTAAATGTAAAAAAATATTGATTTCCATCCGTCCATTCATCCATTATCTGCACCGCTTATCCTCAGTAGGGCCGCGGGGGTGCTGGAGCCCATCCCAGCTATCTTCGGGCAGTGGGCAGGGGACACCCTGAACTGGTTGCCAGCTAGTCGCAGGGCACACAGGGAGAGACAATTCGCTCGCTCATTCACATCTAGTGACAATTTGGACCGGCTAATCAACCCGACACGTAGGTTTTCCGAATGTGGAAGGAAACCGGAGTGCACGGAGGAAACACACGCAAGCACGGGGAGAACATGCAAACTCCACACAGGAGGTTCGATCTCATGACCTCAGAACTGTGCGCACACGTGCGAAAGCGAAAAAAAAAACCCTGCCTTGATTCTTCACATTTTTGTACGGGGTTTCTGTCAGATAGGGACAACTTTAGGATTTTTTTTCTGGGGGTTGTCAGAGAGGGTCACGGACTTCAGAAGGGTGGAATAAAATAGTTACTGACAGTTAACAATAAAAATAGTTTATAACTGAGGAACATTTTATTGCAAAAGTCCAACTTTATTATCAAACACAAATACAAATAAATGAAGAAAAAAAGTCTAAAAGCTCTCTGGTATTATTCAGGGGTCTGAATGTGGAGGCGGGCCACATCCGTCCCGCTATCCGTTGTTTGCAGACCACATAAAGTCAGACGGATGGATGTGCCCAATTAAAAAACAAACAAGCACAAGAATGTTGAAAATTCTAAATATAACACATAAAAGCTACTGCAAGGGTTTCCTACCTTTTCCAAGTTGAGAGCTACTTTTGATTACAAATTAGTGCAAAGGGAACCCGGTTTGATGTGCATTTCTAAAATAATTTATCATCTTATAACCATGTTGTAAATATGTTATTACCAGGTTATTTATTTGTGGTAATGTTAAACAGAATCGGTTAACCAATAGAAATACAATTTTACTGTCCTTAGGTGGAACCCTGGTACCTGTAGACACCACGTTGCAGAACCCTGGTCTCGTGATGCTTATTGAACCATATCAAAAGCTAAAAAATATATAAAATATGATAAGATAAATAAATATTTTCTTTTTGCTCCTTCCCTAATCTTTAATTGTGAAAAGGCACAAAATACACATTTTCCTGATGTGAGAATCCCCATTGCATGAACATTAAATGAATAAAGCTGTTATATTTCAGGCACCGTCAATAGTCTATATTCTATATTTTAGCAAAGGTGGGCTATAATCACTTCTACGGACAACAATAATAGCAACTTTCTATTATTCACTAAATAACAATAAAAAGGCGCAAGGAAAAGTAACGTACAGTGAAGACAAATACATATATGTTTTTTCCTCCTAGTGTGGATATAGTGTTTTTTGGTTCTGTTTTGAATCTGTTCATTATTTTCTTTAGCCACTGTTTTCATTTTGAGGTTCTAATGCCGTGCCACCTTCTCACTGCCTGAACCCACTGTTTTTTTTGTTTTCTTTTTTTTTCATTTTTACCACATCCATCGAATAAGTATTGATAACTTCCCACCTGCAGCAGGCTCGGACTTCAAGAGCCTTATCTGGATTTTATTTATTGTTCTTAGTTTGTAGTACATTTTAAAGTCCCCTCCCTCATATACGGTAACTCGTAAATGGTTGCACAAAGGATGACGTTCCTCAGGTTATCCACTAGAGAGAGCTCAAACCCCTAAAACTATTGTATTTCAGTTTCATTCAGGCAATGACACAAGAGACTTTTCGTTTTCCATTATTTGAACCAAAACCACAATTTCTGTCTTGTGAATACACTCCAACTATGGCCAAATAAACATCTCCTGCAAATTGCACCAGAAGCATTTGAAACTCGAAAATGCTTGCAGATGATGATTCATGTGAGAAGACCTTCTTTATGTTCCTTGTCATACACAAGTCCAAATAATAGGGAAGAATGTTAGAGCTTGCAAGGCAAAACAAGCACATGTACTCATTAGGTCACTACGGAAACTCTCCACTTACGGTCTTTTGGTCATTGTGGTCACAAATGGTTTGTTTTCTCCTCTCTGCACTGGCGATGTGTTATAGAGCATGTCATGAGGAACAAGGGAACAATTCCATAAAGTTAATCCCATGTCAAGAATTTGTTTATCACTGCATCTTTTTAAAAGTGTAATAAATTGTGTTCTTGTGTGATTACAATATTCGTTTAGACAAATGTCAGTGGACAGTGGGGGGAAATAAAAAAAAACCTCGGGTATTCCTCAAACATAAGAAAGCCTGCCAAACTTCATGATGATGCGAGGTTTGTTTCTTAGATACTTACGTTCCAGAAACAATGTTATAATTCATTTGTAACACCACAACATAACTTCATAATTCAAACGAAAAGATAAAATTGACAAATGCTTGTATTGGTTCTGTCCCAGTAAAGAAATGAAATGATAATAACAGAAAATAAACAAGTACAAAAAACAACGAAATCACCGCTAGGTAAAATCAAAACTCTTATAAAATCATTGGCTTCTCTCTGCCCAGTCTGAAGGAAATGCTTACAATGCAGAGCCATGAACATTCTAAAGGCATTATAAAGGACTTTTCTCACCCTGGCCACCACCTCTTTGACCTGTTGCCCTCTGGTAGGCACTACAGGTCCCTCAAACAAGAACAAACAGGATCATAGACCATTTCTTCCACAGGTCCATCATACCCCTAAACAAGCATGCATAACGGTAAAAAAATAGTATTTTATACGAGTTTTGGGAATTTGTGTTATTAATGTTATTGTATTACTTTTCATTGCATAATTATTACACCTTAAGCCAGTTATAAATCACTATTTTGTAAATATTTTTGCCTATTTATCCTGACATTCTTTTGATCTTATTTTTCTCTTTGGGGTATTTAATAAGTGTTTATCGTAGAGAGCCGTATCTGATCTTGTTGCATACATTTTTTCAATATGTTATTATGACAATAAATCAAAGACAAGAAAGACAATTTAATTAAATCCAATTATAGACTCACCTCGACTAAAGTCATAAAGCACGTTAAAGAAGAAATATTGACCAAGACATTTTCTTTCTTTCTGATTTTTGATTGACCACACTAAACAATCCAATTGTAAATTTGGATTATATCAAAATATCAGTTGTATTTTCACATTGCAAATTGTCAAATTTAAAATAAGTATCAAAGAGTTGCTTTTTTATCAGGACAACACAAATTAATGTTACAAAGCAATGTAGAATATTATCTATTTTTTTCTAGATTCAGAAGAAAAACTCTGGTGAAACCAGGCGGTCTGGTCTGGCTAGGCATTGTTGGCAATATTATCCTCCAAGGTGTTGATCAGGGGTCCCCAAACCCTTTCCTGTGAGGGTCAAATAACTTTTCCCTTCTATGATGAGGGGCAGACATCAGTTTGATACACAAAAAGCATGATGATTGCAGGAGTGTTAAAAATGTATTGTTTTCCAGAAAGCCACAATAATAAAAATCTTCTGGATTCTGCACAGAACAAAAGTCAGAAAATGAGTAATATAATATTTGTCGAATAAATAATAACCATAATAACACTGTCACAAAAGAAAGTCCATGGACCATAAACTTTTTGTTTTGCCGTGCAGAGTCTTAACAGGTTATGCTTAGCTACCTGAGCACTGGTCCACCAGTGGAATAGATGACATGTAAAAAGGCAGTAGATTGTATCTCATTATCACACTATTTTTAGTCACGGAACCAGAGACGAATGTTCATTTTTTTATGCGTTTCACATGACAATAGATTACTATTCTTCTATTCTAAGCTTTATAAGGGACACTTTTTTCAATACTTGAAATATACAATAAAATTAACATTTGCCTCTGGTACCTTGACTACTGTGGTGTTGAGGTAAAACCCTATACCTTTTTCTACATCCATTACCTTATATTACTTGTATTCTAGTGGTACGAGTTCGGCGCTCTTGCTGCCACGGCCCCAGTTTGAATCCCATTACAACAAAAAAGTGTACCTAGACGTTGAATTGTATTTTAGGCAAAAATTACTTTAATGTACATGAAGAAATCATTCAAAATGCTCCCTGGTGTTATTGTTGAGGGTGCCGGTTTTCTGCCGAATTGTCCTACCCTGTCGAGACAGCCTAGCAATGGCTGATTTGTAGCAGCAAATTTGTTTTCAAGTAGAAACAGCCACACTGAAACTCTGAATTATTACAACCAGAACCTTTACTGATGATATAAAACAAGGGTTTGCATGCATGCATACATACATTGTGTGATTACCGTATTCAACAAACATTATCAACATCACCAAAAGCTACCACAGGAAAAAAACGCCAAGCTCAAAGCTAAGTCAAAAAATTGTATTTTAAAGTAGTAAACAGGTTAAAATAACAAAAGCAAAAGGAAAATCGTAAGTACTCACAGCAAGACGAAAACACATTTGTGCATGCGCCCGCATACACACTGGGCATTGGTCTCGTAAGGTAGGAAGGAATTTCAGAACACCGGACCAAATGTGCAAGGGGGCCGTAGTTTGGGGACCACTGCTGTTTATGATGTCTGTTGTTTTGTCGAGCGGGGCTGTTTGGTAGGCTAGATGCTAAGTTCTCGGCCTGGGAGCAGAATCACCAGTGTGTGATTTAGTAGTTTGCTCTGGTTTGCTCATCTACCATTTTTCTCCAATTTCCAATTCAAGTTCCCGTGCCGATAATCATCATTCCAATGATCCTGATGATAGGCAGATAAATATTCTCAGTGTCCTCGATGTCCAGAGTTGCCGGACCCCGACCACGTCTGGAATTTCGGCTGTCAATGACAAACCCCACATGAATGTGCCCCGCAGACAGCCTCTTTCAGTTCTTTCAATTCTTCTAGTTCGGGGATGTCAAACTCAGTTTGGCTCCGAGGCCGGTTCCAAATATTCTGTTCTCACAAGGGCCAGATCGGTAAAAGAATATCAACATTTTTAGCTTAGCGTAGATTTTCAGTATTGTGCTTTCATTCAGCCTACTTTAGTAGCCTAGCCTCCATATTATATTTGTGAATGACAAGTGTCACACATTTATTCACAAAGAATGGAAAAAAAAATGATTTTCATGTCTGGCATTGAATGTATCAACTTAACAGTTGAGTGAATGCAGGTTTACGCCTGAACCAACTCACCATGCTATACAAACTCAAGTGGGAGCAATGAAAACAATGTCATTGTCATGATTACTCATTACACTCACTTGTGCCCATTCGTTTGGCACCAGCTGCTGCTGGTTACCTGATTGGGATTGGTTCCCCATCCTGCTTATGCTCAGTCCTTCCACTCGCCTGTTGTCAGTCCATCAGCGAACTCTGTTTTCACAAGGCAAGCATTTTTGACTCTGACTCCTGTCGGTAACGTTTTGTCACCCATTTTCCACTCTTCTATTCCTGATTTCGCCGCTTGTCTCCTGCTACGACCTGTTTTTTGACCCCGACCACGTTTTGATCTTCATCCCGGCTAATGACCCGTTTTTTTGACCCTGACCACGTTCTGATCTTCCGTCCCGGCTAACGACCTGCTTTTCCGTCTAAATACGCTACGATTTCCCGCTCCGGAGGATCCCATTCCGTATTGGGAACACGCTCCGATCCGGTGAGCGGCTTGCTTCCCGCGTCCAGCGAGCACCGGATCGCTGGCGCTGCCTTTCCTCTATATTTCAATAAACTTGTGAGTAACGTTACGCATCTGGGTCCTACTTCTGTTCTGGTTGTGACAGTCATGTTTGTCCTGATTGTACTGGTTTGAAATGAATGAAAAGAATTACAAAAAAAGTTTGAAAAATGCATGGGCTATAACATTAGACTACATTAGATCAAACTACCAGGCTGTGTATCCTTTACTGCCCTTTGGCTGCCAGAAGGAGCATTTGGTTTGCATTTATTTAAAAACAATCACGACTTTTGATAGAAAGGACCTAGGGACCCGCTTCTTTTTTAGACATGCTCATTAAGTTATGGAGGGGCAAATTAAAAAATCCAACATCCGAGGCCAGCCTGTTTTGATTACGCACATTCTATCACGTACGACCAAGAAAGGAGCTCCAATATAGTTTGAACGATAAAAAAGTAACACAGTCACGCACGATTTACTGTCAAGGTAGAACAACACGAAAGGGGTGAAATGCAATAAATCATTCCCTGACATTTGACGCAAGTGTTGTGGTCACATGCTCTGACCCCCAACCTTTACACCAACTGGTCCCCAAATGCAGCAGGGTCACGACCCCCAGGGACTCTGGTGTGTATTTAGACTTCAAACTGCTACTCTCAATCCCGCTTTTCCTTCAACACGGGCCCCCAGCGTTACCCATTACAAGGCAACAATCACAAAAAATACCTGGTCTTTTTTCACCGGAGGGAAAAAAAATGTTTGTTTTTCCCTCAAAGGATCTGAATCAACTTTTGGCCATTTTGAAATTCCTGACAAAAACTATGGAAAACAATCCTCACATATTTAGACATATGTAGAAATACATGTCTAAATAAGTAAATAACAACTAATATATGCCGTATAAATAAATGAACGGTTAAATAAATCTCACAATACTTAAATATATGACATAAATGCAATTTTTACATTTATTTATGCCTTTTTTTCATTTATTTGGTAATTTGTTCATTTTGCTTTTTATTTTGTCATTTATTTTTTACGTGCACGTACATCGTCGTGTATTTTTTGGGGGGCATATTTTGTAGTGTAGTATGTCACAACACGTATGAAAAACGGATAAAATACTGGTAAAACGTGTTTAAAAAAAATCTAACAAAAATGCAAAATAACAGTCAAAATAACTAACAACTGCGCGCAACAATAGTCAATATTGTCACGAACCAGGTACAGAGACGGGACCCATTTGCGTTCGTTTTACTCAGTTTTATTCAGAAGGAGAAAAGGACTTGCATCCACAATCCGATGGTCGTCGGTCACGGGTAGGAGATAGCCGGAACGCGGAAGTGGCACTTCCGTGTCGAGCGAATGTAGTTGTTGACAACGAGAAAAAACAGGTCGATGGCCGGGCCGGAGGAGCAAAAACATAAAACGGGTTCAGAAAAAGGTCGGAGACGAAGGTTTGCCTAGCATGTAGCGTAGGTTCACAAACGATCCGAAAACGATTGACAGGAAAGCGGGGAGACTCAGGTCCCCCGCATCAGTAATCATGACAAATATAACGCACATATTCAGCAAACCTCTTTGCAGGTGTTTGATATTAAAAACCGAAAAAAATATTTACTTATTGTTCCCCTTTTGATGTCAGAGAAGCAAATCAATTATATTATTATTATTATTATTATTATTATAAGCAATGTTTATTTTCTGTAAAACTGAACAACAAACATTAGATATTTTACTCAATGATGATACTAGTTGAGTACGGAAGATGAGTGGTTAATGTGTCCGCAGCACAGTCCTGGGTTCAAATCCAGCTACCAGCCTTCCTGTGCAGAGTTTGCATGTTCTCCCCGTGCCCGTGTAAGTTTCCGCCCGAGCACTCCGGTTCCCTTTCACATTCTAAAAACATGCATGTCACGTTAATTGGCTAAATCCAAATTGTCACTAGGTGTGAATGAGCGAGTAAGCGTAGCAAGCAAAATGGCCACCCTAATAGCTCCCTTTAGGTGAGGCTCAAGTTCTGTAAAATAAATACAAATTTCTCAACCTATGTAAATGTTAAGAATTGTACGGGTGATTGTTCTTGTATTTTTGCTGAATATTCAAATCAATACATGTATTGTTTTATGTTAAATTAATGACTTTACACATTGTTCCTTTAAAACTTGATTTCAGTTGGTGCAAAAAAAAAATCATACACACACTTGTGAAAGCAAGCCAACTGCTCCTTGTGACACCTTCAGCTGTGTCGTGAAACACATTCCACAGGTGAATTCCTCTGGACACGGGTAAGGTCGACAGCTACATTCCTTAGCACAGAAACTCACTCATGTACATTCACCTGCTCTCTCTTTTTCTCTCTCCCTCTCTCTCCCTCTCTCTCTCTCTCTCTCTCTCCCTCTCTCTCCCTCTCTCTTTCACCCGTGTTTGTCAGTTTGTTTGTTTGTGTGATTTTCTGTGTACCCAGGAAAGGGGTGAAGGAGTTTATACCATCATTCACAGGCAGTCAGGAAGTTTAGCCTGAATGTGAAAAATGCCGAGTTTTATATTCCACTCTCCCAGGCCAAAACGACATTGAATATCAACATCCTCTTTTACAGGCAGTCAGGTAGGTTACCCCAGATGTAAAAACTTCCCAAAAGAGCTGACTTGGCATTTTTGGTTTTGTTTATTAGACTGTATTCCCAGAAAAGCATTCTATACTCCCATGCCAGAACAAGTGGGCCAGGATCTCACTATTTCAAAAGCAATCAGGTAGGTCACTTTAGAGGTGAAAATTTCTTAAAAATTGACTCCGCACTTTTGGTTTTTCTATCTCAGAAGTTTTTCCATAAATACATTACCCTCACCCAAGACCAAGACACCATTCAATTTCAATTTAATGTCTCGGAGAAAGTTAGAAGGGTTGGCCTATATGAAAAAAAAATGCCCAAAATAGTTGACTCTGCACTTTTGGTTATGCTGACACAGCATTTTTTTTGTCTCCATCTGGACACTGTCTTAAGATTGGGGTTTTTCAATTATATTTCCCAATGACCCTGTCAAAAAAGGGAAATTACAATAAAAATGTTTTTTTGCATTTCAACATTGGTCATGGCGCACAAACCTTTTAGTTGTTTATTTGTTTGTTTGTTTGTGTGTCTGTCCGTTTGTGTGTCTGTCCACCCCAAAAAAGGGGGGAGGAGTTTAGATATGACCACCATCTTTCCCAGGCAGTTGGATAGGTTATCCTGATGTGAAAATTGCCCAAAAAGCTGAATCACAACTTTTAGGTGGTTGACTTATCATTGTTTCCGCAAAAAATAGCAAGATGGTGACTGAACAGCTGCTTTTCAACTTCAAGTCTCCTGTTTTCTTTTTCTTTCTCCTTGGATCCTTTCCATCTCGAGGTTAACCTTTTTCAAACAATATGAATAGACAATTACATATTTGTTCTGTTCATACTCCCAATTCCGGATCTTAGTTTCCATCTGTCTGTCTTACCCTTTGGGTTTGCCATTATCATGTGCCAATGACCCTGTAAAAACAGTCACCCAAAAATGGTTCCGTGCCTCAACGTTTCTGACAATGCAGTTTATGTGTGTGAATGGGTAAGTGTGAAGCACACTGTAAAGCGCTTTGGCAGGTCTTCAGTGACTCGAAAAGCGCTATATAGATGCAGACCATTTACAACTTACCATTTATTGTACATCCTCAAACATTAATTGTTGCAATAATGAAACCACGAAAACCTGTAGATGGGAACAGAGTAGATTTAATACGTTTGTGGTAAAAATTGTGTCTAGATAGATACAACGCAGGTTTTACTTTTTTTGGTGTGTGGTTGGAGTGTGGCAGTTTGTCCCTTCAAGAACTCCAAGATGACTTTATGGCCAAGTTTCATTTCAACTCTGCGGTGAATTTAGGACAACCTTAATGTCCTCTGCTGAAATCTCTTGCACCGAAGGTTCACATTACATGCATCATGTAAAGCAACTCAACAGACAGGAGCATATATTTGTTATGTTTAGTTTTACATGCTTAAAACCTGAACCACAATTTTTTTATCATATATACAAATACATACATTTTCCTTCTTAAAAATACTAACCCCAACATAATTGTTACATTTATATTTTAGTAGACACTCAAAATAAGGAGAGAAGACATCAATGGGTTTTGAACTTGCAAGGAGAACAAGACCTCGGATAAGGAATCATAACCTGCCGGAGCGGCAGTAGCTCAGGAGGTAGAGCGCTCGTCTTGGGATCAAGGGATCCCAGTTCGAATCCCGGCTCGTCCGTGTTACATGTCGAAGTGTCCTTGGGTAAGACACTGAACCCCTAATACCCCCAATAAGCAGGTTAGCGCCTTACATGGCTGCAAGGCCGCTATTGGGAAATGTGGAGCACATTGTAAAGCGCTTAGGGAAGTCATTGACTTGAAAAGCGCTATATAAATACAGATCATTTCATTTCATATTCGAGAAAGTCCTACACAATCCCTTTCTTTTTAATAAATCTATCTACAAAACACAAATAAATGGTGTGGACTTCAAAGAACAGCAACATTACTGGTTATTAGTAACAATGATGTAAGCAGTGCAGAATAGTGAAAATAACGAACAATAATGAGGTATAATAGTCAAAATAACAACCTGGCATTCGACGCAATCTCCTTTGCAGGTTTTCAATATTAAAAACTGAATAAACTTATAAAGAATATGTACCCTCAAAGGGACATTGTGTAATCATTAGAGCCTCCTAGTGGTACAAAAAAATCTTTCATCCAATAAATATAAAACATTCATTTAAATATTAAGCAAAAATATGAACTATTTTTATAAAAACAAAACCCCTAGGTTAAGAATTTTTTTTTTTTTTTTAAATATTGCAATCCCTACTTATGGTTGCAGCTATGTTTGTCTGGCAACTTGCTGTTATGCTGTGCTCTGTGGTACTAGTATTTGATTGCATTAGTGCCACCCAGTGGTCAAATATCACACACTGGGGCTTTAAGGGACAATGTATTTTATGTAGCTCCTCCAAGTGCAAAAAAACCCTACAATCATTAAAAAATAAATTGATGATCATTTAAATAACAAGCAAAAATACATGAAATACCATTAAAAGGAATTTATAGGTCAAAAAATATGCATTTATTTTACATGAGGCTCACCAAGATATGATTGCCCTCAATCTTGCTGCTTAGGGTATTTTTGAAGAAAAGCAACCCTGTGAAAGGCTTGTCGAAAAAATGAGAAAAGAATGGTGCAGTTTGGACACTCTTTAGTTTGTATTGACTCAGCAGTTTCCCCAGAAAGACATTCTACTCTCGCAGGCCAGAACAAGTTTGGCCAGGATCACATTTTTCACAAGCAATCAGGTAGGTCACTCTAGAGGGGAACTTGCCCCCCAAAATTGACTCAGCACTTTTTATTTTGCTCACATTTAATTTTAGTAAACTGTCCAGCAGACGGACCTATATCTGAAAAAATAGTTGACTCCGAAATTTGGAGACATTCAACTCTGCTAGACCAGAACAAAATTGAATATCAACACCATATCTTACAGACAGTCAGGTAGGTTACCCCAGATGAGAAACTGGCCAAATAAAGCTGGCTAGGTATTTGTTGTTTTGCTGACTCTGCAGCTTTCCCAGAAAGACATTCTACTCTCTCAGACCAGATCCTTGGTCAGGATCACAATCTTTTACAAGCAATCAGGTTGGTCACTCTAGGGGTGAATGAGCCTGCCAAAAATGGAAATGCCACCCAAACAACACGGGTAAGGCTCTAATTCTAAATCTAATTACTTGTGAAAACGAAATTGAAGCAGGTGTGTGTGCGTGTTTTATGGAAGTAGTCAAAGTGTCATAAATAAATCCTTTTGGCGTTCTTTGTAGAATAACAGCTGAGCCTTCAAGAGCCCGCTTTTTTCTTTTCAAGATCACTGACCTGCCCGAGGACATTGGGTGGTCACCTGCTTACTCGCAAATGTTCACGCAACCTCGATAGGACACAGACAACCATGTCTGTTTTTCTCCAACTGTCAATTGCTGCAGGCAAATTAACCTGCAGGACAGCAACCGGATATACACTTTGGTAACAGCTTTGCCTGAAGCCTTGACTCATTTGCACTCGTAGTAATCTCAGTCGGACAGTGTAGCCAAAGGAAAACAGGTTGCAGCGTGTTGCACTTGGCTAAGCACAAATACCTCAGGGAAATTTCAAACGTCATTTGCACAATGAAATAGTGCAGCCAGTCAATACAGTTTATCAATGGTAGCATTTAGGGATATCATAATTCTACTCGCGCACGTGGGAAAAGGATGAACTTGCTCTTGAGAAGGACCAAAAGCATTCCAGTTTTGAATTATGTGAGAATGAGGCCTCAATGTCAATGCTTATTGTTGTTTCACATAGAGAGGGGCCAAGAAAAATAAAAGGAAAGGAAAGAGCTCTTATCAATGGTGTCTCTCCCAACTGCGACCACTTCTGTTGAACAAACAGTTCAGTGTTGCTACCGTCATTATTTTAAGTAATTGGTAAACGTGACTGAGGAGTGTCAGGGGCCCATTCGTGGACATTTTACTTTCACACACCTGTCATCTTCAACCCTTATTAATGATTGTAATTCCCCTTAATGAGCGATAATGATGCGCACCCATTTACTCACAGTCAGAGAGACTATGTATTATGAAAATAAAGAATTGGTGTAAATAATAACTCACAAAAAATATATGCTTGATCAAGGATAATATTTTCTAGTGTACCTTGACAATATTTGCAATCTAAAATGACATTGTCCTCTGTTACCAGTGACCGAGACGATCCCGATTAGAGCCGAAACAGGCAAAACGGAATCGGTCTGACAAAAAAAAACCAGTGAAGATTTGGGGGGCAGTAGCTCAGGAGGTAAAGTGCTCGTCTTAGGATCAAGAGGTCGTAGGTTCGATTATCAGCTCCTCCAAGTTATACTGTATGTCAAAGTGTCCTTGGGCAAGAAACTGAATAACTAATGCCCCCGATGAGCAGGTAGTTGCCTTGAATAGCTGGCGCTGCTACTGTCTAAAACGGAGAGTGTGAAGCACATTTTAAAGTGCATTGGGAGTTCTTCAATGGACTTGAAAAGCGCTATATAAAATGCAGAACATTTGCATTTATATCTTAAGCAAAAAACGTATAAGATATGGCGAAAACCTAAAAGTTGCAACTTATGCTATCAGGAACTTACCAATACATGGTACTGGTATCAACCATACTTTTAAGTGATGATACTGTGGCAGATTTGTGTATCGGCAGCCCTCTAATGGCGATTTCACGATCAGACTTTCCAAAACAAGAATTCGGTATCATTCCGATACCAACTTGATTTTAGGGTATTAGTGCTTGCCATGGTGGCTGAGAAGACAATATTAGGCTGCCCTATTGTGATAATTTAATTACAATCCCTATATTCAGATTCAGATTCAGATTCAGATCTACTTTATTGTCATTCTAGTACACGTGTATACAGAACGAAATGTCGATACATCTGACCCGCACAGTTTCCTCGAATTTACAGATATAAGTAAAAGTTGTATTGTATTATGGCTACGTATAGTATTTTACCATAGTGCCGATAGTGCAAGAGGAGTATTAAGGTGTTTGTCCTTGCGACTGAGGATAATATCAGTATTGGGTGCCCTCTCGTGGTCCTTTTACTATCAGGATCTTACCAATACTGTGCATGGTATTTGTATCAGTGGTGAGACAATCCTTTAATTAAGATGTTTATACTTTTGACTAAGGATGATACCAGTATCAGGTGCCCTCTTAGGTGTTTTTACTATCGGGAACTTATCAGTACAAAGTATCGGTATCTGTGATATCAGTGATACTAAGCATATTTTAAGGTGTTGGTACTCCTGACTGTGCCTGATTCGCGTATCCTCACCCCTTCAGGCTTACAGATAGGAGTCTTTATCAGTCTGTTACCAACCTTTTTTTAAGTTATTGTTACATGCCAAAGTGGGTGATACTGGAATTGACTGCCATTGTGTGGTCATTTTACTGTAAGAACTCACCAAAACAGGGTTGATACTATCATTGCTGTATTTTAATGTGTTGGTACTCAAAACTATGGATGATCCCAATATCTAGTACCTCCTCATGGCTGTTGAAGAATCAAGCTTACCGTTGCAAGGATCAGTACCAATACCATCATTATCTTAAGGAACTGGTTCCGGAGACTGTAGATGACACCAGTATCGACTGTCCTCTCGGACTCTGTTTCCAAGAGGTTGTTACAGATATTATATATCTGTGTTATTGCCAATAACAATATTTTATAAAGTTATTGATAATGGTGACCATGGCCGATATCAGTATCTCTTGCTCTCACATGGTTCTTATTGCTGTTATACAATCGTAACATTACCAATACAAGGGATCGGTATCAATGGTAATATTATATAATTATTTCATGTAGCATCCTTATTTTGAGGTACTGATAATGGAGACAGTGGCTGAAAATCGGCAGCCCTCTAATGGCTGTTTAACTATTTCAATTACACATTGTCGGCATGAGTACCGATATCAACCTTGCTTTAAGATATTGATAAGAGAGGTGGTGGTTGATGCCAGTATTGGCAGTCCTTTCGTCCCTGTTTTACTATCAGGAACTTTCAGAGACAAAGTATTGTTAACGGTGCCAATCTTTTTTTGTGGTATTGTAACATTAGACAGTGGCTGATACCAGTGGTGGAGCTGCATTAGTATCAGGAAGTTATTGATACAAAGTATTTCTCTCATTGCCTCGGGCACTTTTTTATGGTATTGACGCTGGCAACAACAGCATATTGCCTGATCTCTCGTGGTTGTTTTACTATTAGGAACTGCATAAATTAGAAGTTTATTCGAAGCATTATATGTATATATGTAAATCTGGAAGTCTAACTTGGTCTTCTGAAACAAAATACTGACTTGAAATCATCCCACTAAGTAATGAAAGATGGCTAAATTACTCACCAATTGCCAATGTTAACGTGAGCAAACAGACAATGCCACAACAGTGAATAAAACTAGGTCAGTGGGGCAAAAATTGAGCGTAAGCTAGTTAGCATTGTTTTGACGTGCAGCAGAAATACAATAACATTCCAAAAAGGGAATGCGCTGTAGAAAGTTCACACGCTCTTTCAATGGCATATTGTATACATAGTTCGGGAGGCTGACTACCTGCATGGATTCTCTAGAAATCATTGACTTTTAAATTTGTAAAATATAGCAGCATGGCGGCTGAGTGGTTAGCGCGTCCGCGGCACGTTCTGAGGTCATGAGATCGAAACTTCCTGTGTGGAATTTGCAAGTTCTCCCCGTGCTTGCTCAGGTTTCCTCCAGGCACTCCGCTTTCCTTCTACATTCTAAAAACATGCATGTCAAGTTAATTGGCCGGTTCAAATTGTCCTTAGGTGTGAATAAGTGAGTGAGTTGTCTGTCTCTGTGTGCCCTGCGACTGGCTGCCAACAAGTTCAGGGTGTCTCCCTGCCCACTGTCCGAAGATGGCTGGGATGAGCTCCAGCATCCCTGCGACCCTACTGAAGATAAACAGTGCAGATAATGGATGGATAATTGTTAGTGAGTGCTAAAAATAAGGGACGGGGGGATTTTTTTATAAGTTTATTGTCCATTTTTCATCATCCATTATCCATTATCAGTCAAATTATGACACACTTCAAAGCCAACAGGCCGAGACACTTGCTCCTAGCCAAGAGGCTAAGCCAAGATCCTAGCCAATAGGCCAAGAAGCGATCAGTGCGAATGCACCGTTCCTGGAGGTACTGCAATACCGGGCCGATGCGTGGAGTGGACAGAGCAAGCTCCTATTCCATCTCCCAGTTACAAATATCAAAACTACACCTTCTTGATCATGGTAGGAAGGGAGGACGCAAGTTCCTGTCCACTAGATGAATAGGGTGAACCACCTTCTTGATCATAGTATCTCCCCTGCAACACCTTCTTGATCATGGTATCTCCCTGACACTATCACATGATCTAAGCCAAAAGGCCAAAATAAGGTTGTTTTTTTTGTTTGAACAATTTTATTGACACTATTAACAGCAATTAGGAAATCAAAATTCAGGCACAGAAAAATAATTAGTGTAAGCACAAAACATTCGAGTTTTTAATAGAATGCCAAGCTAATAGCAAGAAAGCTTACACGTACAGCTTTTATTGAAGTTAATCAGAGTGACACTTTTCAAACATGATGACATCATTTTGAGTGACGGCACCTAGTGTTACAAGGGTGTGCACATTTCTGCAAACTGAGTTTCTATATTTTACCTCTCATTCTATACATACGTTCGTTTTTGCTTTGTAATCTTATGTTCGAAATAAAAGTTTCATTCATTCACTCATTCATTCAAAATAATTTGGTTTTCTTCCCTGGTTCAAGTAGACTTTCGATACTTGTACTAATAAATGTACAATGAATTCACTTTTTTTTTTTACCTCAGTGGATGCTTTCTAAAGCTTCTAAACAGTCCAACATTGTCAAAATGCGTTCAAGCATAACCTCAAACACGTTGGGATATTTATCACGTCAGCACATTTTGTGTGTGCACACAATGTGTGTATGTGCTTGGTGTGACATTTTAATCCCTTGGTGGACGGGATTTGCAATGTTATCCAGCACACGTGATCACTGGACAATGAAGACATTGAATAAACTGATGATCTGCTTGGACCCCAAGTCGTAATGATGGTTGATGGTAAAATTCTTTCAGACATTATTGATATTAGTATTGTACTTATGCTTGCAAGACAGATACTCTCACAGAAAAACTGGGAAGGAGAATCCAGGCCACGGACATAAGATGCTATAGGAAACTTCTATGTATCAGCTACACAGCCCATGTTATGAACAACCCTACGAAGAACTGTTGTCAACAAAAAATGCAGTGGTTTGGTCACGTTACAAGATCATTAGGACAGGCTGAGAACTATCCAGGGCACAGTCCAAGGTGGCAGGAGGAAAGGAAGACCAAAAAAGAACTAGGCCGACAACATCATGAAATGGACTAGTGCCAGCTTTGCCACGACCCAAGAACAGGCCTAGAACTGTCAACAGTGGAGGAAGCTGTCCAGAGGTTTAGCCTCATTGGTGCCCCGATGACCCATGCGGTTCAGGGATCCATGAACCGTGATTGTACTTAGGTTTTTGATACATTTGTGAAGTGAAATTACAAAAAATCTCAAATTTTCTTTTATAATGCTTTTATGGTGATGTACTTGTTTTGTTTATGCGTCTGAGAATTTGTTGGCAGAAAGTGATTTCGAATTTTATTAGAGTACTGGACTACACAGAGCACCTGATTAAAAGCCTTATGCATAAATTTGAAAAAAAAAACTCTAATTTAAATCTTATAGGTTGACTGCACTGTTTGAAGTGTCTTTAAAAAAAGTTGAATGTTAAATATTGTCTCTATTATGTGTTAACAATGCCCAACTGAGTTCAAAGAGCCATTGTGCTTTATTTTCCAATGAACCTACCAGCTTTTATCTTACTTTTGTTTGTTTCGAGAAATAGGGGGTGGGACGAGTGACATCATGATGGTCCCAGCATTTTCTTTTACCTTTTTAAGTGTAGGATGAAAATTGTGAAAGTAATAAAAACCCTTCTTCAAAGAGTCCAAACACCAGCCCAAACCCCCAACAATAAGAGTTTATTTAAGCGTGTCTAAGAAATGCACGTATCTGCTCATGCAATCATGAATGAGCTGACTAAGGCAACATTCATGACGTTGAACCAGGAGATGGCGGCAGAGAGAAACAAAGTTTTGAATTCCATACAGCTCCTTTAAGTAGTATAATCCCTTGTTATACCACAGTTAACTTTTTATGGTTTCACTACTTCACGGATTTGCATTGTGCATTGTGTTCTGGGTTCTGATTGGCTAAACAATCTCCCTGCCTATTATTATTTGACGGGATGGTATTTATATGTAGAAAAAAAGGTTTATACAGTTCTTTTATATGTTATACAAATGCTTGAGCCTGTAAAAATGTGAATGTTCTTTGGTTTCTTTGGTATTTAAGTGTATAATTGTAAACTTAAAAAGGTTTTTACTCCACAGATATTGCCTGTCATGGGTTCATTTTGGAACTTGACCCTGAAATAAACGAGAGATTACAGTATTTGTTTAGCATGCTGCATTAAAAATGAACAAACCGAACCGCTTGGATTGGCCATGATTGAAGATGGCCTTGAAATCAGTCACACCAGCGCAGCCCTCCCTATTGCATTCTTTCTGCTTTGCTCTCTTTTGTCAAATTACCAGCATTGGGTTAACCTGCCCCTGCACAGACCAAGACCGCACACCACACAGAATTTGAGCCGGTCCAAAAAGGAAAGCCCACTCTATAAATAAAGCGCACCCTTAGGTCATTCTCTCGATGTCAGAGCTTTTTGGTGAATCTCCTTTCAATGCAACGTCACAAAGAATTAAGCTCCAGGTGTCGAAAGTAGAAACAGGTTTTCTCGAAGAATTTTGAAGGACAGCTTGAAGGAAGCAAAGATAACAGCTATGAAATTGGATCTTTGAACGTTACAAAAAATTGTGTGTATGTTTTTTGCCTCCCACCCATTCAGTGCTTGACACCAAAATCCCTCACACATGGCATCAGCTGCACGGGCTCAACCACTTTTCCACAGAATCCTTGCTTTGGTCAAAACCAAGATTTTCAAAGATGAAAGCTATTTTTCTTTTGGATGCTTGGGAAGTAATGAAAGACGTTATGTGAGAGGGAAAATACACGTTCTTCAAAACCTAACGTATTTTTTAGGGCGAGCGGCTATAAATCACCTCGGTCGAGCCGATCCCGTTTGCCGGGACCACACTTTAGTGGCACATATGTGATGTTTCAATCTCAGTGCTCTATTTCAGGTTCTTAACTCTGTCCTGCTTTTAGTGTGTTATTCAGGTTCCTCAAATTCCACCTGGAGAATTTGTGGGAATATGGATTAATCGATTTCTGTATTTATGCGTGAGTGTGTTTTTATATTTGAGCTCAAGCTCCCATTTCAATGTTGATGGTGCCCAATAGTCATTTTAAAAGGGTTACTTTTTAGGTGACTTAAAAAAGAAAAAAAAATATTAAATCGGTGGGTTGGGCGGATCCCTTAATCACTAGGGTCGTGGGGCACCATTTCCTACAGCCAGGCCGCGCACATCCCTCTCGAGGCCAACATATGTTTCCGCCCGACCCAATCTGACAGATTTTTAAAAATATAACCTTGTTATTGTTGCTTTCTTTAGTAAAATAAATATATACTGGAATTCTTTTTACAAAAAAACCCCCCATAATTTTCAGGTTCTTTAAAGGACCTAGAGGTAAGATCTTCGGCCCGGGCCCAGACACATTAAAGCCACTTTTTTTTTTTCCTTCGTGGCAGATCTGCAAACCACACACTTACTTTGAATCAAGTAATTATTTAGATAATAGAAATGCTTACCAAACTATCAATTTCAAAATCAAAAAAATGTTCATCCTCTGTGTTGGGTTAAAAGACGCGCCGCTTCCTCCTTCCAAAGCTTTAAGGCATACAAACGTCCTTTCTTATCTTTGGCCAAATATTTCACTATTTGCAGCTTGTTATCTGCAAAATATGATTGTTTTTTCGGTGCCATATCGTTTGGTTTCACTTTTGTTCGCTGCACGTTGCCAATATGCGGACTTCGACGCTAAACCGTACATTTCGGCGCTGTACTTTCAGTCCAAACTTAATTTAAGGGACTCGGCCCCAGGTTAACCCCAAGCTGTGAAGTTCCTATTAACTGCTAGACAAATAAAGAGAATTAAAACAGTGCGTTTTGGTTACTTTAAAGCAATGGTTCCCAAACTTTTGCAGGCTGCCCGGTGTATTCCTACCGCCCCGCAAATGCTGCTTTGATGGAGGCTTGTTTACCTCTGAGTCCAATTGTAGATGCACCTTCTTCGTCTTTATCTTTTAATCTTTTTTTAAAACAAATTCTAGTTACCAGTTTGATCTGCATTTCAAAAAAAAAAAAATAGGTTATTACAATGTTGATTACTATGTTATCACCAGAGTAATTATTGCAAGGTGGGTTGGATAGACAGCCCACCCAAGATAACCCTGCACTGGTAAACTTTAGTCACAACAAGTTTTGGCCACCTGACTGTCCTTAGGGGGCAACCTGGTGCTCGTGGGCACCACTTTGTAGACCCCTGCCCTAACCCATCTTAACAAACAAACACTTTTTGGGAGCATTGGGGATTATTTGTTTAGAACAATCTAGCAAAGGGGGATGGGGACTCATGTTGAAAGGCTCAATGCTGCAAAATGCTCAAAAGACAAAGTAAACTGGAAAATTATCAAAACCAAAAATGGGGCTCATGAGCCTAAGTCGAGATTTGTTCCCTTTTGACCCAAAATATTTTGAAGTGTAGATGGTAAGTTTTTATTCGCCTATCTTTCAAACAAACCAGCAAACCATTTTAGAGAGGATTGCATTGAAAATCAAACAGTTGTTTACAAAGAGAAACAAATTGTTGTTCCACAAAGTCTAGCAGGAAGTTGATATCGGCAAAGGCAGGCGACTAAATGCGGTGATACCAAATGGCAGGAAATAAATATGTGTGGGCTAAAACGAATCCAGCCTTGCACCATAATGAAACCAATAAAGACATGTGCAAAGTCTTTAAAAATGTGTCAATCATAAAAACATGCGTCCTGCAAAAAGTGTGCATGACGTGTTAACTGTATAGTGCATGCTTTTTACGGCATGCACATGGACAGTACATGCTTTTTTCGGTCTGTTGGCAAGTGAGGAGTGATTAAAGGGTGGCACCGCACTGTTCCCCTCAGGCAAGCACGCCCTGTTATTTTCCCCGCCAGGTCTTGCGCTCAATGGGGAGGGTGGGTCTTTGACCTCCCTCCCACACACGACCACGGGAGAGGGAAGCGCCCTTTCCAACAAGCCCTGTAAGACGTCGAATTCACACAGCTCTCAACCGCCAAGTTCCACTTTCATCAGACCAAAATTTGACTGATGTTTGGGTTGCGTGGCATTCTCATAGCTGGGACATCTGCAGTAAGTTTTTGATGTTTGAGAGTCAACAAACCCAAGTGATGATGTCATCAGGCTGCCATCTTACACCCAAACTCTGTTTACTCACCTACTTTAAATGGCACTGTAGGATGGATGGATGGATGGATGGATGGATGGATGGATGGATGGATGGATGGATGAATGGATGGATGGATGGATGGATAGATGGACTAATGAAGGGGTGGAAGATAGATACAGTCATTTAAATAAGAAAAAGCACACAAATGGTTGATTGTGGATTAAAATTCTTCCTGTTAGTGCAAAGTCCAGACCACAACCATTTTAAAACATTGAGTTACATTGAGTGTGGCACATTTTTGGTAAATTCAAAGCTCAACATGTCACACCCTAGAAAAACCTCAGAACCAGGTGGGCCACCTTCTTTATTATGACTAAGTGAACATGGAAATGATGACAATTTTACCGCGCACACATCCGTTCTCCAAACACAAGAGAGGCTTAGTGGTGCCACAGCATATAGTTTATAGTATTCTCCGTGACATCATTGCGCTCACAATAATCACATGTTTCCAAAGTTGAAGAATTGGACCAGTCAACGTGTTCTCAACCGCTGGGGGACGCTAATGTGGGTCTTCAGCTGCTTTGCAACTTTGTGCTATTTGGGATGATATGTTTTAGTCAAAACGAATAACAATGCTAGTTATTTAGAATAGGAGCAAGGGGATAGGAAGTGCTTGAAAGATGATATATATCTACAACTTAATGGGAATTGCAGTTAAAAAGCACACTTTTACCTTCGGCAAATTGCTATAAATTAAGATTTTAGAACTTCAATACTTTGATATGGTCAGAATTCAAGCATAGTTAAAAATAAGTGTTTTGAATGACCCAAACTAAATAGTAAGTACCGTGTTTTCTTGACTATACATCACAGTTTTTTTTATAGTTTGGCCGGGTGTGCGTCTCATAAGTGAAATAATTAACACATTATCATATCACTGAGTTTTTGTTTTTTATTAACGGTATATCATTTCACATCTTTTTTTCACTCTATACCCCAAGAGGATGATAATTTCAACCTTGACTGCGATGTAAAAGTTGGAGGAGGAAGTGGCGCTTGGTCTACCTTCTGGACATACCAGGAGTTATTTACCGTTGAAAGTGACACAAAGGGTGAGGATTTGATAGGTTTTAGTAATTTGGAGTGAATATGATAGTTTGGTGGGCATCTTTTTTATGCTAGAGTTATCTGAATAACTCTTAATATGTTACGTTGTTACTGACATTACCAGGTGACTTATACTCCAGGTGCGATTTATGTACGTTTTTTTTCTTATTATTATGCATTTTAATATGGTAGTCAATTTGCTGGCAAATGCAAGGTTAAGGTCTCAATCTGTACCTAATATGAACATCTTTTATGTATACATCATCATGAGCAACTGTTCAATTTTTAATGATTAAAAATCTATAAACAAACTTCAAATTTTTATGTTTGCAACTTAGCATTGCTTTTTCCTTTCTTTTTTCTTCTCATACTGTACATTTTTTGTTGTTGATGATGAAATTTGAAATTGTACTATCTTCTCCTTAAGCCATGGGGATACTGATGCAAACAAAATAAGATCTGTCTGTTTTCTAATCCTTTTCACCCAATTCGAGAGAGGATCATTTTATTCTGTGTTTTGTCTTTTGATTTTTGAGCAACACCAACCAATCTATTTTTTGCAATTTGTAAGGTAGTCCTTGAGTCCAAATATTGGGAGGCAAGTACCCAATAATTCCAACTTTGTTCTCAAAAGACTAAAACAGCAATTATTCCAGTGATACAAATTATGAACTTGTTAACAATAGAGCTTGTTAACGATCCTGGTGATTGGAAACCTCCAAAAACATGCCGGACATGCAACTCTTGGGGACCGTGTTACCTATTTCTGAGGTAAAAAAAAGAATAAAGCAGCATGTATACAGTTAGAGGCCTTATTTTGGAGCAAACTACAAGAGAAAGCATTTCACTAATTGTAGGAACGCGACCAATCAGAATAGGAAAAGTAAAAAGAAAACATGGCTCGAGGTGTGAACCTGAGCAGGACCCCAGATAAATAAGTGTTAAAATATAATCTGAGAATGAGGAGATCGGACCTGGGACAGTGAATAACTGGTTAGGACCGGGATCCTGAGCGCTTCTGGGTGGCTCCCTGTCACTTTTTCAAAAATGTCTACATATTGAAATATATTTTTCTTTTAATACGGTTTGTTTAGCAGCACGGCGGCGCAGTGGTTAGCGCGAGTGCGGTACAGTTCTGAGGTCATGTGATTGAACTTCCTGTGTAAATTTTGCATGTTCTTCCCGTGCTTGCGTGGGTTTCCTCCGGGCACTCCGGTTTCCCCCCACAGTCTAAAAACATGTATGTTAGATTAATTGGCCGGTCCAAATTGTCCCTTGGTGTAAATGAGCGAGCGAATTGTCTGTCCCTGTGTGCCCTGCAACTGGCTGGAAACCAGTTCAGGGTGTCCCCTGCCCACTGCCCGAAGATAGTTGGGATAAGAGGCACATTATCTACTTTCCTTTTTTTAAAAACCTTTAAAATGAAAATGAGATCAAAAATCTGATTTCTTTATTGTATTTCTTTAATTTTATCAGGTTAATTAAACACACTGTGATTCATTAATATTGTAATGACGTGAACTCTACAGTAGAGTAGTCACGTAGTTTATAATTCTTCACAGGATGTGCTGCATTAAACTTGGTAATTTTGATAGTAAGCTAATACAGCTAATATAGATACACAGTCTTATATAGAGCTTTTACTTTCTTGCGGCTCCAGACAAATTTGTTTTTTGTTTTTTGGTCCAAAATGGCTCTTTCAACATTTTGGAATTCCAGCCACAGGCCTCCCTGTGTGCAGTTTGCATGTTTTCCCGGTGTCTGAGTGGGTTTTATACAGACACTCCAAGTTCCTCCCATGTCACAAAAACATGCAATACATATTGATAGTCCCTCAGAATGAGTGAGTGTGTGAGTGCCTCTGAGTGCTCTGCGATTGGCTGGCAACCAGACCAGAGTTCCCCGGTTCACTAACGAAAGACAGCCAGGATGGGCTACAGCATCTCAGGAAAATGAATAGATGAGGTGATAGCTTTTCACTTTATCTACCTAAGCGCCCGACCAATGTAATGATCAAAATAGTAAAATGGTCTGATTCTGCTTTTTCTTTCAAGCGTCGAAAAGCCCCAAATGTCCGCGTGCATTCCTCTGCTGTGCTCTCGCTTCTGTTTCAGATGAAGTTGCATTGGTCCGAATGTCAGAGGTCTGTCTTTGAAATGCTGTATTCATCGTGAGTATTGATGATGACATTTCACATCCACATTCATCGTCATTCACATGCACACACAAACACAAGAATACACATGCTAGCCGCAGCTTGGACACATTTATACCCTATCTCCAGCCGGAATTTCGGCTTTCCTTTGGGACAATGTGAGGATATGACTTTCCGATGACGAGTTGTGATAAAGGTCTTTGCGTGTGATTTTGCGAGTGGGAGGCCGAGGGGAGGGTTGCGGGGGAGGGTCACATGGATGCCCCTTTTTTTGCTAGGATGTCGCCACGGTGGTCTCTGATCACACTACACTGCATCGTGTAAGTATTGGCTCCCCAGGAACATTTTTTCATATTGCCACATTTCTGGCTTCAAACATTAAACAAAAACACTTTTTAAAAAAAAAAATAATTGTAAGAATCAACAACATGTGGGACACGATCGTGACGTTGAATTAAATTATTACAACATATCGTATTTTATTTACATTGGAAAAAAAATGAAAAGTTGTTGTTGAAAAAAGATTTCCCCCTTGTTCTAATCAGCTAAGCCATCGGCCTCCAGAAGTTCCCTGATGACTTCTGGCTGATCCAATGTCGACCTAAATGACTAACAATGACAAGCTGAGTGTACCTGTTGGTCATTAAGTCTCAGTTTAAATTCACCTAAACATACCCCCAAAATACTCGTTGCTGTGATCACAGCAAAAGTAGGTTTGTACAAAGTATTAAATCAAAGGGGGTTAATATTTTTGCAACACCTATTCTGCGCTATAATTTTTTGAGGCACTGTACATCGGTCAAAACATTGAAAAACAGCAGCTTATGATCTATGGAAGTGGTTGAATGAGTCCAAAATATGTTTTTGAACCTTCGGGAAAATCTTGTCTTAACTCCTTGACCCTACGGTGCTATAAAATAAAACTCACAGACACTTTTCATAGGGCAAAACTGTCACATGCAGGTTGTAATATGTTTTGCACCATTCAAGCTTCAGACAACAATATTATTGGAAGGTTTTTGTCTTGTTATTATCACGACTGGAAGAAAAATTGGCATTTGGCCTCATGTGCTCAGAAAGAGTAACTACTGTGGCAACAGCAAGAGCGGTCAAAACCAGGACACATTCAAACACTCCAGGAAATGCTTGGAAATGATTTACATTTCCTAACGGACAGTAATTATACCACTACTACTATAACTAGCACTAACAATTTTAATAAAAATTATAATGATAATGATAAGTGTACCATACAATCATCATTTTGATAAGTGTAAAAGTGTAAATCCTTAGTGGGTAGTCAGTCCACTCCTTCCGTTGATGACAGGCACAACTCTGAAAAGTTCAACTCTGATAATCCATCCGTCATCTACTGGGCTGACTGGCACTTACAGTATGTACCTGCCCCTTTTCCAACCTAATCACGGGAAATCAGCTCATCTTGGACTTAAATCAACTCCACATGTTTCCTAAAGCGCTTTGTGTAATATGCAAACACACATCCTTTTTTGGGGGGCCGGATTTTATCTTCTCCAAGAGTCCACATCAAGGTCAGGGACTGTTTTCTGAACAATAGACTCGGGAATCTCACTTTAAAAAGTGGTGTAGTCATTTAGATACCTCTATCTCTGTGTCTAGCCATGCGGGGCATGTCACCAGTATCACTTGCTAAAACAATGCAGTGCTAATTGTGATGCGAGTGGCTCAGATCTTAACCACAAACACTGTGTGGAGATAGTCAGTGCACACTGTTTAGGGATTCACAGGCCAGCACTTAACTCCCCGTTTGTCTTTTTAAATCCGAACCCTGCGTCTTTGCAAGGTAGGTGCAAAACAATCGTTTGTATTCTTATTTATTTATCATATAATTATAATATTACAAGGATCAAGGTGTGTTCAGAATCTTACAAAGTCGAGAATTTGATCCCACCCCAAAATATCCTGAACTTGTGAAGTAGTGTACTTGTGTAAACAAGATAGACCTACACTTTGGATACGCTGTCGGACCAAAAATGGTTTTATTATTATGTATCTTTTTCTGTAAAGCAAACTACTATATTGGTAGTGTGATAGAAACTATACCCAAAGTTTGGGATGTTAATCATGTTAAACAAATAAACAACATCAGTCAAAGTACTTTTTTTAATCTGGAACAGAAGTGAATAAGTTTAAATTTTCTTCCCAAAAAGTTTAAGAAAAAAGACAAAATCTATGCTTTGTGCGCGGTCATCAGGGGAGATCACCAAGTGTATTGCTACCATCAAAACGCAGATAACACAATAGTAAACAATACCTTCTTGTCAAAATGTTTGGCAAAAGTGTTACAACTTCCTTTCTTCCCCTTCTCATCTTTCATCTCGTCTCGCAAGAATTCCCAAGGCCTTTGTGCCAAATTACACTGGTCGCAATTGGTCCAGCCAGCCTTTCTGGTTTTTGTGGCCCCTTGAGAGTGGCCCAGACATTCAAAGAAAGGGGGTGGGACTTTTCAGTCACCACCTTAAAGGGGAAGTTAACCCAAAGATGTTCAGGATCTAGTAAAACCTCAGTACTTGACCATAATTTGTTTGTGATTGGTGTTTGAGCACAAATTGTTTTTTTTTCACTTACGAAGTAATGGTCTTTTTTTCTATACTTTTCTCTGCATTACAAAACATTGCAAATTTTAATGAAACGTGTACATAAAAAATGATAATCATGTAAATGTGTAGATTAAACATAATAAAGATAAAATAAAAAATACATTGAAACAGTTTACTGTACTTTGGGCAGCAATTCGAAGGTAGACACTCAAATTATTCTTTCGTAAGATGCAATAATTTACTTCTACAACTTCTTGTTCACAATGTTTTACTCTTTATTTTCCCCTGTTTACTAACTTTATTGGGACCTATCATTATTGGCAAAAAAGCCAATAAAGCGCACTAAATCACAAATAAATTCTTAACATGTTTTGTCAGACTGACAATCTCTCTCAAAGTGATGCTATTCGACCGGGCTTGAGAAGTTAAGATGGGCGCTCATCTCACTTGGCCACGCCTTTGGCTTTGTTTACGCACTGATCACTATTATCTACATGCAATATTAGTTAAGGAGCTAAATACACTTTTATCAAATTTATTTCAGTTCAATAACAGTTAACCTTTGTCTATTGCTAAGTCGTGTTTGGTTATGAGCTGGGCCCTGAGCATCTATGAGACAAAAGAGCTAATACGCTGCCACGTTAATTGAATAAAAATGGATAGGTATTTCTTCTTAACCCATCATCTACAAAAACAATAATTATATATTTCAGTGTAGATAAGCCTCCCTCAAGTCCCTTTTCTCACGTGGTTAGTCTGTGCCTTGCCAACATCATATTTTATTTTTATGACTACTTATTTTGTTTTTTTGTTTTGTTTTGTTATTTTATGATTGTGTTTGCCTGCGTGTCAGGTGTTTTGGGTTGTTGGGTGGGGATAAAGGAGGGGATTTTTATTATTGTCTTATTGTACCTGTACCCTGTACCTGTACACATATTGCATTTTTAAAGGAAAATTCTGCCTGAAAAGTGTTTGACAAATAACCTCAAATTGATTTAAATAAGTATTGTAAGGAATACCTTTAATTGTAATTCAAAACTGAGTACTATTTTCTAAAGTGTCTGCTCAACGAAGCCGTTCATCACGATGGTGGAGAGCAGCTTCTGTAAAGTTATTCGAACTATAAAGCAGGAAAAACGCACACTGATCAGCCTCAACAGCGGAACTCTTCAACACAATGAAAGCAAACACCCCTGTGCTGACATTTAAAGGCACTCCGACAACAGAAAATCCAGTAGGACATATTTATGTACATATTCAGCCTTCAATGTGAGAAAGTGGCGAGTGAAATCAAAGGTTACAAAAATTATACTCAATAGGATAGAATCTTTCAGTCCCTGTCATTGAAAGAAAACTATTGAACTCAACATGTGCATTGAACAGCACATCTGAAATAAACACAGCATTGCCAGATGTGACAATCAATCAACATGTTTGTCAATGCTAATTTGAGTTTACGAGCACAAATCTGCAGTTCTGGTGTCTCTTTTTAACCTGGCCGTCTGTAGTCAAAGGAAGGAGCTGTTACTACCACATCTGAGTTGTGACATTGTTGAATGTGAAAAGGTTTGAGCTTAATGTGACTGTTCACATTACATTGGCTTGGGTTATCGGGCATCGGCAAAGCGACCTTTATGCGCTTGGTGTGGTGTGCAATAGGGGTGGGCAGATTGGTCCGAACTTTGATATTATCGTCTTGGGATTGCTACTTCGCTCCTCAGCCAATTTGCTAAAAGTGCCGCTTGTCTGTGCAGATAGCGCAGCCTCTCTCTCGCCCAATGCCCTGTGTTACTCTCTGAGTTGATTCCTACCTGGCCTGCAGAGGCCAGGCAGCAGAGAGGGCAACGAGAGAGTAAAAGGACAGCCAGATCGACCTGCCCACCCTTACTAGAAATTTAAAACTAAAGAGGCAATCAGAAAGGACACTGCGGGTTTGACCTTTAAAGTTGTCCACTACTGTGGCAACCCCACAAATTTACATAGACACCCGGGGGGGGGGACAACCAGAAACAGTAACATATTATTGCTCTTGAACAAAAACCTGTTTATGCTTTGTCACTATGGCAACAGGAACAAAAGGACTCATTTTTGGAGCAGAGAGCAAAAGGCTGGGGATGTGAGCCAAATGACACTTTTTTTTAATTCGTGGCTAACGGATTACAGATCCTTTTCACCGCCAAGGTCATAAGGGCACCCCTTATTGTGGTGTGTCTTGGGTCAGTACAGCCTGGTGGCGACCATCCCTCTCCAGGCCGTTATTTTGGGTTGGGGTTTGCTCCCCCACATGAAACAGATGGTTTCCATGGTTACCAGTAGCAAAAACAGCTTCCAGATCTGACTCAGATACAGCAGGTCCATGCAAACATTTGTATGTTAGTAAGAGAACCTTAAAATCACATCTTAAGTGGACTGGGAGCCAGTGCAAGTTGGCTAATACAGAAGTAATATGCTCAAACGTTTTTGTCTTAGTCAAAAGTCTCAATGCCGCATTCTGAACCAGCTGCAAACCTTTGATGCTAGACATCGGGAGAGCAGAAAGCAATAAATTACAGTAATCTAGCCGAGAAGTAATAAACGCATGAATTATAACCTCTGCATCTGATTGAGACAGCATCGGACGAATCTTATCAACATTATGGAGGTGGAAGAAAGCTATTCTAGTATTTTTTTCACATGTTACTAAAACGACGGATTAGGATCAAATATAACATCTAGATTTTTGACCTAGTTACTATAGGTGATATTACATGTGTAACGCCACAGGGTACGTCAGAATGTTTAGAAGTCAGATTGCCACAGTTAACACATTGCGTCTTGTCTGACGGGGAGGACGTAAACCTGAGGTACCAATGCATTTTTCCAGACGAACAAGTAATAATGTTGTGGTCCACAGTATCAAAAGTAGCACTGAGATCCAGCAGCGGTAACATTGACGACGCACTGGAATCTATTGCTAAGAAAAGATCATTGGTTACTTTAGCCAGGGCTGTCTTAGTAGAGTGATTTGCTCTAAATGCTGACTGGACAGTTTCAAAGATAATATTTTCCGACATCAAGTCGTTCAGCTGCTGTGCACTCCAGTTTCCTCCCACATTCCCATAACATACCTGTCAGGTTAATTGGCCCGCCCAGATTTTCCCCAGGTGTGAATCAGGAAGTGAGTTTTCTTTCTCTGTGTGCCATACAACTTGCTGGCAACCAGTTTAGGGTGTCCCCTGCCCATTGCCCGAAAATGGCTGGGATGGGCTCCAGCGCCTCCACGACCCATGGAAAACAGATGGATTAACCTAGCAGTCTAAAATGATCAAATTAAGAGATTGTTTAAATTGATGGGGTACCTCTCTCATGTAGCTTAAACACATTAAAGTGACATACAATTCCTATTTTTAACAATTGGACTGAAAAATAAAAACTAACTAAATAAATAAAATAACAAAGTGGCTCATTGTATTTTGCCATGGGCCAGTTTTGTGCTGTCCTTTCTGATTCCGTTGCTTTTCCTGTCATTAGGCTCACATTAGTGTCTGTGTCATTGTCTGTGCTCAATGCTCCATTGGTGCCAACACTAAATGACTCAGTGGCAACGATTGTCTGTAGCTGCAAACAACGTGCTTGCGTGCAAGCATGAAAATGTGTGCCTGCGTCACTATTGTATGGATGTGTGTAGCTATTATCCACTTTGCTGCCGATTGAAGCCGTTCTTTCGGTTCCATGTCTGGGATCCAGGTACAGGATCACTGGCGTGGATGTGCTAAAAACAGTGTTGAGTTGGTTACTTTAAAACAGTTAGACATTATAGTTACTCACTACTCCATAGTAAAAGTAACAAGTTACCAGGGAAAGTAACTCTTTCCGTCACTTTAAAATGCAATTCTTGTTTGTCAAAGAATTTGACATTTTCTGAGCAGTATTCGAGTCAGTTGAATAGAGAAGAACAGGCAGGTAGTTGAGTTATAGAACTTTGTAATATTCATCACACCTCACAGCAACAGAGTTATCATACACATGAAGTGCAACAAAAATAAACAATAAACAATAAAATAAAATAATAATTTGCAGTAAACAATATAAAGTGAGCTTAATCGATTAAATCTAACTCTCACAACTAGAGACAACTGGCAATTGAACTTAAAATATTTTTTTCACAACAAAAGTCCATAGTAAAACATTATCAAGTGAGTTCCACTTTGTAGCATAAATAACAGTCTCATGTCAGACAACTGGTCAAGTAGACATATGCTAATGCACTTCAAAAAAATTCGCACTAAGGTAAACTGTTCAACAAAAAATACACAACAAAGTTGTCAAGGTTAAAACACACTCGTTAAAACTACGGAGATTAGTTCTTTGATAGCCCTTTTATTGGAGTCGCGCCCCACCTGAGCTTTCCCCCAGATCTGCTTTCAAGATCAGCTCGGAAAGGAATCACACACACCCAATAACTACAGGCTCATTTTTTAAAATCACAGGCATACGTCTGATTGGCTTAAACAAGATCACATGAATACATTAAACGAAATTGATTGGCTTAAACAAAATCGCATGAATACATGAATTGAATGATGCTGGTCGCTAGATGGCTTGCGAGCATAATAGATAAACAGTATGGAAAGAAAAACTTTTGTAACCTAAAAGTTCAATGAGTTAATTGTTAACCCAAGGGAATGTAGAAGAGATTCAAGCTTGTGACCAGACTTCCCAGCACTAAAGTGAAGGACATCTTGATTAATAGTTAGCGGGCCCCAAGAGGATATAATTGTTGTAAGAATACAATAAGCACCTGGATACAATCTATTTCAGCATGATATTCAAGAAACTTAAAACAAAAATCAATGCCTCTTAAATAAATACAGCATCTCTTAAACGATACTGCAAAATTGGATAATTAAAGCTGCGGTCATATAAGGCTAGTAAAAAAACTAAAAAGAATGTGTATGGTTGGGTGAAGCTTCAATTTTTAAAAGGCAGCCGCTAATCTAAATTAGTAGAAGTACTCTGCTACTTTGATTTTCAGTGAAGTATTTCTACTTAAGAAAGTTTATTGAGGGTTACTTTTTACTTGTTTACATTTGAGGGCTAGTATCTATGCTTTTTAATGTCCTCTCTAGCCAAGCCTTTCAAATATTTATCTTGAGGACTTTTACTCAGAGTAAGGCCTTGCTCCAGATTAGAGGTATGTAGAAACCGCTTAGCATTCTGTTACTAATAACTGTTCGCCTTATTGTCTTTTGACCAATCAGAACTCTCCGAGTATCCGCAAGCAAGTAACAGAATAGCTTTCTTTCCTGTGAGCGAACAGTTTCTGACTTGACTTAGGAGCATTCGACAAATAAACATACAAACAAACTAACAAACAAAAAAAACTAAGTATTTTGCCTAACTTCAGTGATGAAAGTGGACATGTACCACGTAAGTTTGAATTGGTATCAAGTACTTTTACTCTTATTTTTAGGTACGTTTCAAATTGAGTTCTTTCGTACTTTTACTTTGAAGTGGGGTGCGTTGTTTGAGGTATCCTTTAAAATTTGAAAGTAGAATATTTTCTCCGTTAAGTATGTGGTAACATTTCCAAACTGAGTTCAAAGAGCCTTTATAAAGAAATTCCGCCGCACCTATTTGATTTTTTTTTACCTTTAGCAAAGCTGTTAAGAGTGTGCAACACATTAGGAAGGCTAAATGGGGGGAAGAGTTGGGGGGTTGAAGAGTGAGTTCCTGCTCATCCTTGCTTTTTTTTGTCGGTGTGGCATGAAAATAGTGAAAGTAAGAATAGGCCTGTGCCAAGTACAGACTAAACGCCCACCCAAACCCCAAAACGATGAAAAAAGAAGTTTCTTTGAGAGCATTCAAAATGCATGTACTTGCATGCGCCACATTTGGAGATTGACGGAGGCTGGAACGATGACTTTAGCCAGAAAATTAAAGATATGTTTCAAATTCTGTACAGCACCTCTGAGTAGATTTTTTAACTGATACTGCTACTTTTTGAGTAATTTTAGTCAGGTTTATGTCTACTTTTACTCAAGTATAAAAACGGAGCACTTGATCCATCACTGCCAAACTGTGAAGTAGTGAGGAAACACTGTAAGCAATGAATCATTTGATTATTTGTTTAAATAATACTTTTTCTGTGATTGCAGAGAGCAGAAGTTACAGTTACTGTATAAACTTCCACCCGATAGTGCTGAAAGAGAAAACTTTGGGTTTCTTTGGGGACATCAGTCCCGGAGTTTTTCCACACACCTCGTACATGGTGTGAATAACAAACCCAAGAGGGTGAAATATTGAGGATGCGCGACAAAGATTTAGAGCTCCGTTGAAACAAAAGCCAACCGAGGGGGAAGGTCTTGGGAGACTCACGACCAATGACCTTGGAACTTCATCCCTGTTACTCCTAACTATTTAGTGCCTCCATGGAGCAGGCGCCGGTACTCCTAAAATATGTCACCCAGACGCTGCTCTTGTCAATCCAAAGACTTGAATGCAGACAGCACATACACACAGATGTGGGGTGGACTCTTCTGGTTGAGCGCAGGAACCTCCACAGCGGCTGGAATTTCAAAACAACCCACTTCCAGGTTGGTTCAAGCATCTGCCTTATAGCTTTCCCCCCAAATGTTTATATTTATTTTAAAACAAAAACCAACACTTCTGATGTCGAAACCTCAGTTTGATGAAGCCTGTAATTTTTTGTTTATCAGGGGGAAGCCAATGCCTAAAACCAGTGAGTGAAAAAAAATCACAAATACACATGTAAATAAACTGAGAGTGGCAAAAAGACAGGTAAAGGATTTAGGGCAAACTACTGCCCAAACCAAAATGGTCAAAATATAATGACAATATATGCATTAAATAAAGTTATACCAAAAAATGTTTTTAATTCTACAGAAATATTACAAAAATACTGCAAATTATTTCAAAAGTCATCTAGATCTAATATATTTTTTCTATCATTCTGAAAATAGATAAGTGCTATAGAAATACTAAATCACTACTACAGTACATACTATAATGTTCTTCCCCCTGAGATTCGATCGCCAACCGCAGTGGAAATGTTTAAACCTAAGCTTAAAACACAATTGTATCCTATAGCATATGAATAACCTATATTTTATCTTGACAAGTATCTGTGTACTATTCGTGTAGGTTTTAGATATGGTGATGGTGTCATAATAGTCTGTGGTTTGCAATAATCTGTGGTCTGTGCAGACCTATGAGACTCTTTGTGATTAAGGGCTATACAAATAAACATGACTTGATTTGACTACAAAATACTATTACAGAAATACTACAAAAACACAACTACAGTAATGATTAAAAAATACTACAGATATACTGCAAAAGCTCCACAATGGAAATACCACAAAAATGCCACAGAAATATGACTACTATGTAAATTATTAAAAAAACAACACTTCTACAGAAATAATAGAAACATTCCACTACAATAATCCATCCATTATCTGCACCTCTTATCCTCAATAGGGTCGCGGGCGTGCTGGAGCCCATACCAGCCATCTTCTGGAAGTGGGCAGGGGACACCCTGAACTGGTTGCCAGCCAGTTGCAGGGCACACAGAGACTTACAACTCACTCACTCATTCACACCTAGGGACAATTTGTACCGGTCAATAAAACTGACATGCATGTTTGTGGGAGGAAACTGGAGTGCCCGGGGGGAAACCACTCAAGCACGGGGAGAACATGCAAACTCCACACAGGAAGGAGATCTCATGACCTCAGAACTGAAAGATGAGGATATTAGTGGAATTTCCAAAACGGATCTGGGAAAAAAAAACAAAGAACTCGACAAGATAATCATAATCCCAACAACAACCATGTGTTGAAACACACCACCTTTCTTCACGGTGAAGAATCTATCCTTTCTTTCGACAGCTCATCCAAATAAACACCAGGGTAGACGCCAGTTAACAGGAATATCAACAAAAGTGTAAAAGAGAGTGTTTACTCAGAACTGCCAAGTTTATACATGAGGTCGATTTTGGCTAGTTTGAAGTAGAAATGTGAACAGTAATCCACCAAGCGACAGAAGAGCCCCAGGGTTTCAGCCGGAGAGGTTAACTCCTGTTTAATGTTTATGGCCCAATAGTTCACATAACTTCCCATCCAAGAAACACATGCACAAGTTTGCAGAGTCCCTTGTGTACCCTAACCCTTCGTGTGTGTTGGACGAGGCCGCATTATAGTGCCCGGAGATACTCAATTGTGGCGTCACTGTCAGCAACTGGACTCCAAAAACAACTGTAACATCCTGTCCACGTCTAGACCCTTGACCAGTGGCTGTTTAAGCTTGTTGAGGTTGCGCACACTTTTACTGAATCATTCAGAATTGGACTGCTAAACTTAAATCACGGGTCACTTTTTAGAACAAACATCTATCCACATCTAATCTAAACTACTTTATACATTTCTGTGGCTCCGAAACGGCTACGCCGATTTTCGTGAGAATATAAACAAGGTAGCTGGGCCTCCACAAGTGTATTTAGTTAGGGTTCGTGTCAAGGTATCTTCAACAAAATCGATAAACACGTGCTTTTGTGTGGTCTGCTTTTCTGGAGTCTCTAACGCCAAACCCAAGACTACTATCATGGCCAGTTTTTGCTTGTAAAACAAATAGAGAAATAATAGTTTTCTCTGCAATCGTTTAGTAGTAGTAGCATTAGTGCTTTTCCAATTTGCTGCTACTATTACTCTGATATCACACTGTCAAACCATCAAATGAGAGAGTGCTTAGGAAAAACAACCTGGAGCTGTTTTGTTTTGGAGGTGGATGGACCCATGTAAGGACAACAAGAACTTGAAACTGGGGTGTTCAAAAAGAAGGTTGTATTTAATAACAAAAGCAGTACCAAAGTAGCAAATAAACAAGTTGGCACAGAGCAACTAACGAAATGTCCAAACAAGAAACTGACACAAAATCCAAACCTGAGAAAGTTCAAACTACAAACAACCAAAACGTGAAATGAAATACCTCAGGGGGGGGACAGAAAAAGTCAATCCAACCTGACATGAAGCTGAATATAAAAACGACAACCAGGATGACAATGGCAGAAGTAATGAACATAAAAATGACAGTAACCTGACAAACGTGTGCAGATCAAAATGTCCTATTTAAACACACCTGTGTCCAGTTAAAACCCCAGTTGGGGGTGCCCTGGTTGTAGGAGGTGTGTCAAACCCCAACAGGAGCAGACGGTGTCAGTGTCCTTCTACGGTACCACATTAGAGAGAATGCAAAACACATCATGGGGCGGCAGTAGCTCAGGAGGTAGAGCGCTCGTCTTGGGATCAAGGGATTCCAGTTCAAATCCCGGCTCGTCCGTGTTCCATGTCGAAGTGTCCTTGGGTAAGACACTGAACCCCTAATACCCCCAATAAGCAGGTTAGCGCCTTACATGGCTGCAAGGCCGCTATTGGGAAATGTGGAGCACATTGTAAAGCGCTTAGGGAAGTCATTGACTTGAAAAGCGCTATATAGATGCAGATCATTTCATTTTCATTTCATCATATTGTGGTGTGCAGGGAGAAAGGTACAGAAAAACCTGACTTAGTCATCAACACAGCCCAGATATTATTGGGCTGTTCTCTGCCCCGTCTGAAAGACATTTTTGTCTCATGATACTGCAGCAGAGAAAACAACATCATAATGGACTTAAAAGAAATTTAAATATGACATGTTTATGTAACTATGTGTGTTTTTAGTTCTTATTTAAATATATTTGCTTTTTTTCCTGGATGAATCCAGAACTTTTACACTATCAAGGTTCACTGTATCACGCCCAGAGACTTTGACACATTCAAAAACCTGACTTTTTAGGCGTAGTGACTCATAAACCAGTAAATGTAATTAAATGGATAACACTCCCTGGAGTAACTCAATGTATGGATCTAAGTGCAGGGAAATTACTGAGATGGTTACCGAACACATTAGTGGCCAACAGGAACTCACAGATTTTATTGTTTAGAAGAAATCTACAAAAATAATCATCGTTTTTTTAGGAGCAGCCCCTATCTGAAATTGCTTGTAGTTCGTACATTTTCAACAAAAAGTGGTAAATGGTACCTCCACCTAATTAGATTTAGGTGTTACGTGAACCAGTGAAGTGCACGTGTATGTCTAGTGCAAAAGGAAATCACAGTTCTTCACTTTGAATCAAGTTCAGCAAGTCAGCTCTCACGTTGTGACGCAAATGTCGTGTTTTCCTTCGTGTAAACCATGTGCGCCTGTGTGAGCATGCACACAAATGAATTAAGTGTGCGAACCAAGCTGGTTTTAATAGTTTCCAGAGATTGGGCTTGTGCGAACCAATTAAAATACAATCTTTACAAGACATTGAGTAATTTAACCCTGGGATCGTCTGGGTTATCAACACCAACGAGTGCCAAGAACAAACAACCTGTTCGGTTGGTTATTGTAAGAAGGATCATACTTTCACACGCGTTTCTTTATTTGTTTTTTTGTGGGTTTTTCTGCTCCAGGCACAGGAAATGACATCGGAAGGGAAAAATCCAAGCAACTCAACACATCTTTGAATGATTAGTGATACAAACCTAAGCCACTAAAGCATAAAAAGCAACCAAGCCATTAATTTAAAAAAATCCTTACATCATGTAGCTTCTTTCTTTGCCCACTTGAATGATTGAATCTGTTTTTAAAATAAACCACTGAAGCACAAAGAAATGTTGATGGCCCAGCGTTCCCTTTCGTCTTACTTTTCTCTTGTTTATATGGGAAACATTCAAGAAAACCAGATAGTGAATAGCAAGACTTTTGGTTTGGACTTAAATACAGGATCATTTTGGCTGCTGGGATGTTGCGGCACATCCGAAACGGCTGCCAGTTCCCCCCTTTGCGGGCCCATGTCGCATTCAAAGGGCAAGCTCACAATAAAAGGGGCCCGCTTGGCTTCTCGGAGCCCCCTGTGGAATGGCACACATTGTGCTTGCTTTCACAAAACAGTGCTTAAACAGAACACAGCTCCTTTATCAGGGTAGGTCCACTTAGTGGATTTTGGTACATTGCAGAACCTTTTTTTGCTGAAAATGAATCTTTTTAACATATTGCCACTCTTCAGAAAAGTGCTTTAAAAGTGTCCTGCATTATGTTTGTACACGTGCAGCTGAGCAGAAATCCCAAAATACATGGAAAATAGTTACGGGAAATGAGTTCACCACAATCTTTGCTAAATGCTGCCAGGTTTAAACCTGGCATAGCTCGGGAACGGGACAACCAAATATGTCATTGCCTAATTCGTTTTGCTTGAACGACATGTGCGCAAAAAAATTGTTTGTGTTGTTTTCTCCATCCTCATTGAGAGTGTTTCCATTTTGTGTTGTTGTGTTTGGCTGCCAGGAAGCCTTTAGAAACAGATGAATGAGTGTCAGCAGCTGAAGCCTACTTCAAATTCAGGTGGTGTCTAATTGAAGCGCTGCAAAGAATCAAACGTGGAATGTTGTTGAATGTGTAGAAACTCTTTCCACAGCTATACAAGTAAACTGCTTTCAACGTTTGGATTTGTATTCTAAATCAGTGTTTATCAACTGGTGGGTCGGGACCTAAAAGTGGGTTGGGGGCCCGTTTTCAATGGGTCACGGGTCTTTGCCTTTGTAAAATAACGATAAAAGCTATAAATGGAGTGGCAAATACACTCCTCAACATAAGATGGCGATATTGCCCTGCTCGATCTCTTGTACCTGTTCAGTCAATTGGCACCTTTTTACTATACCCATAATATTGGGTCTCAAGATAGTGTAATGATAAGGGAAAAGAAAAGCGTAAAACAGTGACAACAATGATAGAGACAACGAAGTATACATATTACGAAAAATGGAAATTATATTTGAGTGTCTGCCACAATATTTTGTATTTCTTTCTTTCTATTTCTTTTGGCTATTTTAAAGCACTTTTAGTGCTTATATGCAATGTAGGCTTATATGTGAGTGTGTACGGTACTTGAAGGCATTTTGGTTTTGCCAGGCTTTTTATTTTTAAAGGTAAATATATTTTCTCCAACCCCTAGCAAAAAGTATGGAATCACCAGTCTTGGGCAAGCCCTCATGCAGACATTTTATTCTCTCGAAAGTGCATAAACATATTGGCTTCCAGAAACGCTAAAATGCATGTCAAGTCAAGTCAAGTCATTTTTATTTGTATAGCCCTTAATCACAAAGAGTCTCAAAGGGCTGCACAGGTTATTGCAAACCACAGACTATTGTACACCATCCCCTGGTCTAAAACCTACATGAGGGCAAGGAAAAACTCAAAAAACCTTAACATGAGGAAAATGAAAAAACCTTGAAAAGGGACCGCACATGTGGCAATCCCCAGATGCATTAATAAAAAACATTGCAGTGGTCAGTAAATCCTACTTTTATAGAGCAGGGAAATAAATATGGAATCACTCAATTATAAGGGAGAAATATAGAATCAGTGCAAAGGACTGCACAGGTTACATCCCCTGATCTTAAACCAATATGCGGACAAGGAAAAACCCAAAACCTCAGACATGGGAAAATAAAAAAAACCTTGAGAAGGGGCCTCAGAAGTGGAAACCTCACTTTCCAGGATGACCAGGTCGCCATAGATTTAGCATTAGGTATCAGTACACAAAACATAGTGAACATCAATAAAAGAAAACAATAGGTAAGATGTTGAAATTTGCACAGAAAGTGCATGACACAATGACACCTCAAGCCTGTAAAATAGTCCCAAGAGTCCATGACAGCAACGACCCAGCTTCCCATCGCTGCCGGCTGGTCGATGCAGGCGTTGACACGCTTCAGTTCTAGATGCTGGTCCGCAGATTCATCTCAAATCGTCCTTCTCCCTCATATTACCACCAGCCAGGCAGTCAGAAAGGCAGGAAAAGAAAAGTATGAGGTGGGTATCATTTATAAGCCATTGAATAGAAGTGGGCCTAGGACATATAGGCGTCAAGACAAACTAAAGGCCATATGAGTTGAAAACAGAAAATGCACAACAAAACAAATGAAGAGGAAACTGGAGGAAGTTGAAGCCAATGTATGTGACAGAACTGTGCAAAATTCCCTGAAGGAAACGGGATATTCATATAAGAAAGCTAAAAGGAAACCATTATTGACGCTTAAACACAAAAGAACAAGACTGCAATGGGCTAAGGAGAGGCAAACATGGACTGTGGATGACTGGATCAAGGTTATCTTCAGTGATGAGTTACTAATCTGCATTGACAAGGTGATGATGCTGGAACTTTTGTTTGGTGTCGTTTCTGGTGAGATTTATGAAGAGGAAAACATCAAAATTCCCACAGTCCTTAATGATATGGTGCTGCACGCAGGCAAAGGAGATGTGTTCAAATCTGCAATAAATGTACAAGTTTACTTTGACATTTTGGACTGTTTTCTTATTCATTCAATTGAAAAAATGTTTGGGGATGATTAACTCATTTTCCAAGATGTCAATGCATCATGCCACAGAACAAAAATGGTGAAAGCATTTTTTGGAGAAAGACACATTCAGTCGATGTCATCGCCTGCAAATACCCCAGATCTCAACCCAATTGAAAACCTGTGGTGAAAAAAATGTCCACAGCAAAGCTTCGACCTGCAAAGATCATCTGGCAACTACAATCAAAGAGAGTTGGCCCCAGATTGGTGAAGAATACTGTTTGTCACTCAAGTCCATACCTCAGACTGCAAGCTGTCATAAAGGCCAAAGGTAGTGCAATTAAATATTGGTGATATGTTTTGATTGTTATTTCTTTGTCTGTTTTTTATGATTCCATATTTTTTTCATCAGAATGGAGTGATTCCATATTTCTCCCTGTGATTGGTCTATAAAAGTAGCATTTACTGACCACCACAAAGTTTATTTTATTCATTTATTTTTGTGTTTCTGAATGCCAAACAGTTGCACTTTTGAAAAACACAATTATTTTTTCATGCTTTTTATGAGTTTTTTCTACAGAATCAAATGTCGGAGTGAGTACTATTCCAATACTAATGATTCCATACTTTTTACTATATCTGCTTTAAACTGCACAATCCTTTCATTTGATACATTTAAGAAGTGGATTGTCATTAGGGTGGACTGGTGGGTCCTAAAATCAGACTAGTTGAGAACCTGTGTTCTAATTGGGGTCTCGCTTGACTTTCCAATGCATCTTGCATAGGAAGTTGCACATAGCTAACTCAAGCTCTAGAGTGACACGCAGAAGTATTTGATGGCCACCGTTTGTGACGTAATGTGATCAAGCCGGGGAGGACTGGCTACCCAATATGGCTTTGTTTTCCTAACTTATCAGGCTTTGTGTGTTTGACTGCATTTTTCTCAGAAAAGTCTTCCTGATAGGAAATCTGTCCTGGCCACTGATGTGTTTGTGTAGGTGTATGCGTGCATGCATGTGTGATTTTTAACAATTACACAGAGTTCCCGCAATTTCTTTTGACATCAACTCCTTCATCATTACGCTTTTGTGTAGAATATGCAACTTACTGTAAGTGATTCCTGTATCATTTTCCTAATTTGTACTACATTACTATTTATTTCTAGGTTTTTATTCATTAAATATAATACATTGGGAAGTTGTTTATCATTAAGTCGTCTCGAGCAGTGGTCCCTAACCTTTTTCTATACTATAGCGTGGTTTAATGGAAGTATCACAACGAAAAGGTGAAGAAAAATACAGCATCCCCGTGGTGGAGACGGGGATGCTATATTTTTCTTCACTTCTTCTGTCGAATGGACATTTTCAGTCCAAAATCGAATAAAAACTTAGAAGAAAAATATGACATACAGCTCCGAAGGCGATATAAAATCCCTACTCGATAAAACTTAAACGCACAGATGATTGTACGACAGAGTAACTCAAATCTTCTTGAGGAAAGAAAAGATGATAGATTTTGTGCACAGATAAAAAAATACTTTGTGGGAGTAAAATTCTGCTATGTTCTTAAATAAAATTGCAATTTAATGAGGTTATTATCTTAAAGGTACACTGGGTCATATTTGACAACTACATTTTACTGAATTGTGTAGTGCAACTGAAAACAAGTGACACAAAGGTAGAATACATACTTCAGAGACTCAAAGTGACCGAACCCGCACCATATTTCTTCTCTTTTTTTTGCCCAGCCTTTCACAGGGTTTTTCGTTTTTGGTGGTAAGTACCCATAACGGACAATCCTGTCACTAGGTGAGCCTCATGTTAGGTAAAAAAAAAACTCTCCTCAACCTACGAGTATTTTAAAGTGTTGCATGTGTATATTATAGATCATGTTTTTTTATTTTGCTTATTTGTCAAAAGAAAAGAACAATTTTAACGAATTAAGCGTGTTTAACCTTAAGGATACCATAAATAATACAAACCATCAAGTACCACTTGAAGTTCCTTCAAGTACTCCCGGGGATACTAGTACCACAACAGAGAACTGGTCCAGTTGGTCATAAATTCAAACCTGCCAAATAAGGAAACATTTGAAATCAGAAAAAAATCAATCACTTGATGCTGCATTTTGCTGCATAAAAATGTTACATGACTTCAGATCTGCATGGAAAAGAATGAGTTGAGAAATCTCCCAGGTCTCTCGGCTTCTCATGACCTTATGATCGCCCCCACAGCACAGCCTTTATCCCCACTCCCCAAATCTCCTCCCTTTTGTCTTTTTTGCTTTCAGAGCCATCCCAGAGTGCTGTTGTATAACAAAAACGCCTTTCATAAAAACTAACCGTTCAAATGTCAACCCAACAGCCAAGTGTGGGATAGAAATGCATGAGCAAATTATTGTGTGATCCCGATGTGACACCTGCATGCCTGCGGACTGTAACCAACACTTTATTCGGGCCTTATCAGACAATGTAGGAAGGGCCAAAGGTTAAGGGTTGATAGTCAAATGGTCATATGCGGAAAAATGTCGAGCAATGGGAATCCATACAAAGCCACTACAGAAGTGTAGGTCACATCCGGGTTGTGATGCATAGAAAGAGAATGACATCACAAATTAAAACGTTTTACTTAAATGTCTATTGGGGGAAAGGACACTTGGTTTAGATGCTCTGAGTCATGTCAAATGGTGTCCCACAAGGCTCAATTTTGAGGCCCCCTCTTATTTCCTTTGTATTTAATGTACTGTCCCATAGTTCCAAATGAAAATTGAATCTATTTTTCCTATTGTGCATATGAAAGGGATGCTTGTTCAGTGAGTCCATTTTTATCTTGACTGATGTAAACTAAAGCCTGTATGGAATATGTTTCTTCAGCTTTGACAAACAACAAAACAGAAGTTATGGTCTGTGTTTTGTCTTTCTTAGGCATAGGTATTATTTAGTGCCTCCTACTGTTAAAAGAAAAATACATTAAATGAAACCAAAAACAATATTGATTTGAATAATAATCAAAAAATGAATTCACCATCATGTAAAAAAACATTTTAATAATGAATTTGAGGCTCACATAGAAAGAGGTGACATGATTGTCCACCATACTCAAAAACAAGAAATCTTGCAAAACACTAAACTAAAAAGTACATTGAGTGACAAAATCACACTATATTGTCAATTAGTTTGTATCCTACCTTGTGCTATTTAGCACTAGTTTTGCATGATGCTGCGTTCCTACACTATACAGTGTTATATTTTGGTCAAACAACACATACTGTCCCTTTAAAGAGACAAATCCATAATCATAATGCTGAGTCAAGTTCATACTTTTGCTACAGTATTCATGTCGTCATGTTTGGGTACAGTAGCAAATAATGTAGGTTTTAGTAGTATTTTATGGTTTACTAAATTAAAAGGAAAAAAATCGTACCAAAAGCTTGTTTGTGCATGGAATAATTACTTTATATTATAATATATATATATATATATATATATATATATATATATATATATATATATATATATATATATATATATATATATATATATATATATAATAATTTTGATTTCATGTATCATATGATTTTTTTTCCTTTCCTAGATTAGGTGAAACATATTTTATTTCATTAAACATAATTTTATTTGCGTTGTAACACCAGTGGTGCCCACACTTTTTCTGCATGTTAGCTACTTATAAAATGGCCTTGTCAAAAGTATCTACCTGCTATAAGAATGCAAACCATATTTATTTTTCGATTACATTCTTTTACCATCACCATTATCGGCACCGCTCATCCTCAGTGGGGTCGCGGGGGTGCTGGAGCCCAACCTAGCTATCTTCGGGCACTGGGCAGGGGACACCCTGAACAGGTTGCCAGCCAGTTGCAAGGTACAGAGAGAGAGACAACTCACTCGCTCATTCACACCTAGGGACAATTTTGACCGGCCAATTAACCTGACATGCATGTTTTTGGAATGTGGGAGAAGACCAGAGTGCCTGGAGAAAACACACACAAGCACGGGCAGAACATGCAAACTCCGCACAGGAAGGCTGGTAGTTGAATTTGATTCTATAACCGCAGAACTGTGCCGCGGACACGCTAACCACTCAGCCGCCATGCCGCTTTTGGGTAAATATGTGTGGATGTATTTTAAATTAATGCATGAGCCCAGTACATTTTTTTTGTTATTTCTTTGCTTTGTTGTCTTGCACTGAATGGAATCAACCAGGGATGCATAGTCTGGACAGTAGCTGCTCATAGCCAGCTTCAAGCACACTCCCAAATGATTGTAGAACAGTAGTTGGACTTAATAATCTTCATGTGGGAAAAGGCTCTTATAAATAAGTGGAGCCAAATAATTCAGTCAAGGAGGTGGCACATTTCCTCATGTTGGGGTACTTTTTCTCTGTGAATAAGTCCCAGAACTGTCCATAAATTAATAATTACAATGAAATAAATCTACCTATGGTAACCATTTATGAATAAATCCATTCATTCTTGTGTACTCTATGAAAAAAATACATTTTATCTTCTGTTCTATTATCTTTGGTTCCAAGTGCATTGTCCCGGTTGTGTATGGTTTTACTTTGGCCTGGAGAGGGATGAGCCCCACTAAGCTGTACTTGCCCAAGACACACCACAGGAAATGGTGCCCCTACGACCTTGGTGGTTAAGGGATCTAACCACCAATCAAATTTGAAAGTTATAATGTATGTACAATCTTACGACACATTAACAATATTATTACTGTGATAGTTAAAATCAGAAAACGGTATCAATCTTGAGACAATAGTATCGATCGATCGGATCGGTTTGTCAACCTTTAAACAAAAGCGCTTTCACAGATCAAGGAAGTCAGAAGCTCAACGCTGAGAATTAAAGAAAGTTTACATTGGAATTGAGGATGTTTGTGTTTGCATATAGAAAAAAGTGCTGTTTACATACACTCAATATATGACTAATAAAAATGTTCTCAAAGAGGGGAGTCACTTCCCGTGTTTATCAGTACTAAAACTTAAATTCCACCCGCACCACTTGCTAAGATTCCCTTTAGGAACTTTCACAATTTGAAGTAGATTTGTTAGTCATAAAAAAAAAATCAGTTCCCACTGTGTATCAACACCCTCCCCCCTTCCAAGGATTTGTAGTCCTCAAGGGAATGAATGTAAAAACACAATCCAGGATTTTCCCAGTTACGCTTCCTTCTCCCCATATTAGGAGCTCCAACGAAGGCCAGTGACCAAACGCAGCTGCAAACGAAAAAGAAAAAAAAGCGCGGTAGACAAAAGCTGACATAGGCACTCTATTTTCAGGATTCTCATAAATCTCTGGGAGCCGTTACCATACTGAACAACTTGGCTTTAAATAGAACTCACTGAGAGATTTCAGAGATTGCCATTTTCTGTTCTCGAGTCGGCTCACAAGTGCAAATGTTTCACCGCAGATCGATCATTGGTGCATGTCATTGATGGAACAGTGTGTATTATTTTTCCACTAAATGTTGCAGGATTGTGCAAACAAAAACATTTGCTAAAAAGCACAAGGAAGAATACAAACAATGGAGACTCAAGGGTTAGGCTCACACTGCAGAGTTTAATGCTCGCTTCGAATTTTTTGATGAATTCAGATTATTCACAGTTCCAACTAAATACCTGAATCTCTTGTTTTTGTTATTTTCCTCAGGTTGAGGTTTTTGATTTTTTTCCCTTGGCCTCATGTAGGCTTTAGATCAGGGGATGGTGTAATAATAGTCTAAAGTTTTCAATAATCTGTGCAGCCCTTTGAGACTCTTTGTGATTAAGGGCTATACAAATAAACATGACTTGACTTGACTTGAATGCAACTTTATCTCTTGTGTGAACGTCACATGTGTCTCATATGCGCAGAAGAGCACACGTGATAACACACGGAATTCGCTCATGTTTACAGAAGTATTGATGGATGTTAACAATTCATCCTTGTCCCCCTCATATATTAATTTAATCCAAACCTCGCTTTCCCCCATTTGATGTTCTCCCCTGTGGTGTGATTTGAATGTAAATATTTTTCACTACCACTATAGAATACTATCTCTTTATCAATGAGAGCCAGTGACATTGAGCAACACGTTATGATTCCAGTTGTGTGGGATGCAAAGTTTGCTGTTCCGTGAGTTACAAAACAAACAAGTGTTCATCTTCCATGTGTGAATTCAGAACACTACCGTGTTTTCGTCCGCCGTGGTTGTTGATTTCTACACTTCTTCCCGCCTGGTTGAAGGCAGAATAGTGACGTCTGTGGCCTATTGATGACGTGCAGGGCGCATAAATGCGTTTCAACCATTCACGCAGAAGTCACATTCCAAAAGATCAGATATGTATCGGATTTAGGACCACATATTAAAGTGGCCTGGGTCTTGTGTGAAAAAAAGCAGAGTTGTGCTGTTCAGACAGACTTTAAAAAATCGGATACAGGTGTGTCTATGCCCAAAATTTCAATTCAATTCAAATTTCCCTTCAGTGTGACCCTAGCCAGAACGCATCATTTTACTTATATTTTTTGGGCTGAAATTTTGGATAACTGTAGCAGAAAGATGGTGGAAAATTATGTTATGTAAAATAAATGTAATTTCTAGACCATTGTGTATTTGAAAAATAATGCATTTTTATATGATTGTTCATGTACGTTTGATCACTACTTTAATCAGGCATGTTCAAAGTCCATCTTGAGGGCCAGTTACGGCCCCTCATCAAATTTTTACTGGCCCGCGGCCTATGTAATGAAATTGATAATAATCTGGACATGAACATTACTTTGACAAAAGCTACTACATGTTTCTGTCAGAGACCAGAAACGGAGATAGGACCCACTTGCGTTAGTTTTTCTCAGTTTTATTTAGAAGGAGGAAAAGGCTTGCACCCTTGATCCAGGGATCGTCAGTCACTGGTAGTAAATCGCTCAGAACGCGGAAGTGGCACTTCTGTGGCGAGGGAAGGCAGTGTCGAGAGCGGGGGAAGAACAGGTCGATGGCCGGGACGGAGGAGCAGGAACGAAATCGAGTTCAGGAAAGGGGTCGGCGCCGGGAATCAAACGGGAATCAGACTAGCGTGGGGCGGAGATTCGCAGACGGACTGACAATCGTAGACAGGAAGACAGGGGTTTAAAAAGAGATGAGCAGCCAATCAGCGTCCGAGGCCGTTGGCGCCAAAGGCGCAGACTCAGGTGCCCTGCATCAGTAATCATGACAGTATCAGTCTAAATTTCTAAATAAGGTACGGGCAAACTTTTTGAGTGGAGGGCTACATTGGGTTTAAGGATTTGGTAGAACAGAGCAGGCCAGGAGTGTAAAAAAAGGTTGATTCATTTTTTTGTATCTGCAGATACAGTTTCAAATGCTATTTCAAAACGAAATATCTGCATTTAAGGGCATTTCTTTATTTTTTCCCAGAAATTTGGGGAAAGTTAACCCAAGTTGAGAATCATTTAACATTTTGATCCAATTTGGTTTCGGAAGTGTGCAGGCTGTACTGTGCAGCAATTTCACTTTTAATATTAATAAGATGACAAAACAATTCAATTTCACTCCACTTGAAGTAAAAAGCACTCAAATACTGCATACGTCATCTCAGTAGGAGCAGGAACAACTGACTTCCTTTCTACAAGTTCACTTACGTCACAGGAAAGAAATGGCTCACAGCCGGGACTGATGGAACAGAACATGGAATACAGAGAACTCCCTCCCCTCCCCAAGAAAGACTGGGTGTGCCTGCTCACCATGGCCCAAAGGCTAAAGCGGCAGTGACGGAGCAGACCCCTCCTGTGAGAAGCATAAGGGCCAGTCCTGCCGCCGCGTCTTTGTGTGTTAACTAATCAGAGGCCCCACACGGGGAGCTTGTCACTTTGACTCAGCGGGGGGATTTAATCACCATACTGCTAACAGGCCTCGGGAAGAGAATTTCGACCTGGTTATCACTTCGTCTGGGGCCTGCTTGGGAGCGGTGTTGAGCATGTTACATTAAAAAAAAGTCATTAGTTATAGTTACTCACGACTTCTTCCAAAAGGTAACTGAGTCAGTAACTGAATTACTCTATCGTAAAAGTAACTAGTTACCAGGGAAAGTAACCATTGTTGTTACTTTAAAAAGATGATGTAAGTCAAAGAATTGATATTTTCTGAGCATGTACGAAACACTGCGTTACGTCTAGAGATGGGAAATCCGACAATTTTAAAAATCGGCTTTTTCAGTGCAGTTCCCCAAAGGGAGTCAGTTCTTTCGGGTCCCAAACGCCTCTTCAGGTTTTTTTTGTTGCTTTAATTCCTACATTAAACATTATTATGAATGACTTTAAAAGGGGGAAAATAAAGATAAAAGACGAAAATAGAAAAAAAGAAACAAAAGGAATAATACAAAAAAAGGAAAAAGAGAGATAAAGGAAGCAAAAGAATGAACATTTTTATACGAACACTTTAACACTGAAAAACACAGGAAATATGTTTAAAATATTCATACACCTACAAGTCAAGTCAAGTAATGTTTATTTGTATAGCCCTTAATCACAAGGAGTCTCAAAGGGCTGCACAGACCATAGATTATTGCAAACCACAGGCTATTATTACACCATCCCCTGATCTAAAACCTGCATGAGGGAAAGGAAAAACTCAAAAACCTTATCACGAGGAAAATGAAGAAACATTGAGAAGAGACTGCACATGAGGTAATCCCCCTTCCAGGATGACTAGGCTTTATATTGACCAATCACTAGAGAAATAAGGCTTCTCAGAGGGAACCAACTGTTGATTGGTTGGGGGGCAAAAGTCAGCTCATAGAGACGTTTTGTTTGCGAATGATACGAGTTGCGTGCTGTCAAATATACATTTTTCGCCTTTTCTTTTAGCGCATTAGTTAATACTATATTCGTAATGCTGGATGGGTGTAGGTTTACCTCATTATTTGTATTGACATTCGAAATATGGCGATCAAAGTTCTAGTTTTGAGTCATCGAAAATGCCAATTATTCAACCACATAGTTCTTTGTTGATGAACCAAAACCTGTTGGCAATGACTATGACATCTACTGTGACCCTTGCAACATCAGTCACGACGTCACCTTTCCAAATGAAACACTAAAACTTTGCCCAAAGGTTGCCATCTGATTGGAAGAAGGACTCAATGGAGAAGATTTGAAGATTGTAGAGCTTCTAATGGGATTACTTATGGGTCACTGAAATTACTTGAAATCAGAACACGGAAATATACAAACATTTTAAATTATGTCTGAAACAGTTTTGGATTGGAGTTTTTGTTGGAACTTCCAGTCTGTTAGATCTGTATCATGTCTGGAACTTGCACCAACTACTGTGCTAGATTTAGCCGAAACTAAATCGGGTTAGCCCTAAATGATTTTTGGAATATTTACAGAAGATCCAGTATTTTAGGATGAAGTTTAAACATGTGTTTTACCTTTTATACACAAACAGACAGATGGTCCAGACACTTGCTCTACTTTGTGGTCCACGAGACCAAGTTCTAATGAAATAAATGTTGGCTGACATTTGCTATTGTAATAATATATAATTTTGCTGCTGTTGCGTTAAAAAGGGGAGATTGTGGCTCACTAAAAAAAGGATGTTAAAAATATGTTACGACAACAAATGTTCACTGATGTACAAACAAGACACAGACGCGCAAGAGAAAAGCTTTTGGTGTAGGGGTTGAGGTTTAAATAAAGCGATCCCTGGGAATCGTCGATCGGCGCAATATCGTCGGCTTGGGGTTTTAGCGTGCCCGGGCCATCCCCGGGGGTCGCATTGCGTTAATTTGGAGCCTATCTCTGCCCTCAACTCACCAGATAAGGGTGCGCTCTTTTCGGTAGGGCTTTAAGGACACTCTGGGCTTTCTGTGGAATTCATTTCGGCCAGGGAACGGCACAATATATAGAAATACAAATAGAAAATACAAATATACAGTAGAGTCACAGAAAAACACCTTACACAATCCTCTCTCATTGAAACATCCAACAAGACCCGTGACAAAATCAAACCGCTTCCGGTGGACCCATCCAACATGGCTGACTGTTTACATTCGGGTATAAGCATTACGTCATGCAAAATCCATAAATCCCAGGTGTGGGGCAGAGTAGTCATAGACTTGAATGACTCCACATGACGCATTCCTTCCACTTGTGAGTGAATCAAAGAATCTCAATGATGACCTCATTGCGTTCCAGCAAGGATATCCCCTCGCTCGCTCCTCGATGCACAATGAGGCCGCTTCCTGTTTGGAGGAGCAGGACCCGCCCCTGTCCATGACTGGCATAACTTACTCGTCCTTTTTATTTGGTAACCCTCTGAATCTTAGAATGATGTGACCATACAATCCACGTTAGCAAAGACCAGTGATGAGCAGATGCAGATACTGTACATATATGGCCAAAAAACATTCAAATAATGTAAAGTTCATTGCCTTATTCAAACCATTGATGTGTATAACACTGGGTAAGAAACTGTTTTCGAAATCCAACATCTTAAAACTTGAAGATATGGTGGAACTTTAATGTCTATTATTAGTATACAAAGCAAGTAAACATCTAGTCCCAACAATCATTCAACAGTCGTTTTTTTTACAGAGCAGACAATTATCATCTTAAGCGAATCCATAACTTCAAGGTCCAATATTGTTGTACAATAATGATAAGACATTGTGCCACCCAAAAGGTATTCATTTATGGAAAGATTTAGATTATGACCTTAAAATTGCACTTATTTTAGATCAATTAAAAAAATTAGATACAATAGATATTATCGATAAATATGCTTAAGAGGATTAAAACATGAGAATTAGAATTTGAATTGTGTTTAGTGTCATTGATATCAACGTTTTGAAACATTGAATGCAACGAGATTAGACATAGCACCACGGGTTAAAATGTTTACTATAGAGACTTTGAAGAGAACAAATATAAAAGGATATCAGTGTGAATTGGCAAAAATAATGATGACCTAAATCAATAATAATAATGCGATGAAGATTAGTGCATTGTAACAATAGTACTCACACACACACACACATGTATACGTCCATACGTATGTATATATATATATATATATATATATATATATATATATATATATATATATATATATATATATATATATATATATATATATATATATATATAAAACACAAGAGTTTATTAAGGTAATATATGTTATTTGAGGAGCAGCACAGTGAAACAGTGGTTAGCGCGTGTGCGGCACAGTTCTGAGGTCATAAGACTGAACCTCCTGTGTGGAGTTTGCATGTTCTCCCCATGCTTGCGTGAGTTTCCTCCGGGCATTCCAGTTTCCTCCCACATTCCAAAAACATGCATGTCAGGTTTATTGGCCGGTCCAAATTGTCCCTAGGTGTGACTGAGCGAGCGAATTGTCTGTCCTTGTGTGCCCTATGACTGGCTGTCAACCAGTTCAGGGTGTCACCTGCCCACTGCCTGAAGACAGCTGGGATGGGCTCCAGCACCCCTGTGACCCTACTGAAAATAAGCAGTGCAGATAATGGATGGAATGGATGGATGGATGTTATTTGAGTCGCTAGCAGTACAATTGCAGATTTGAAATGTCACTTCCCTAATTTCTCTTTCGTGGGGTAAGGTTTTGGTTCATGTTTTAATTTGCAATATGTCTTTCCTGCAAGAAAAACAATTCTTAAAGCTTTAGGTTCAGCCTACTTCCTTTAGGTACATATTTATGCATTACATTATAGTATTGTACAACTGTACTTTTGTGCAAATATTTTTAGTTTCCTTTTGTTAATCAATGGCTGATATGGTTTTTGTGCTATGCCTAAATAAAAAGACCAAAATCAACCAACAAAAAACCGCGACTTGGACAATGAATTCAACTCTAATCTTGTGGCGTTGATTTCATTACTATACAAAACAATATTTCAGAGGCTTGAACTCCAAGTTCTGAGGTTCAGTTCTGACTGGAGTTTGCATGTTCTCTTCGTGCTTGTGTCAGTCTAGTGTTCAAGGAAGGACTCAAGCTTTTCCACCAAACATATTCTTTGCTTTGTGCACTGGAGTTCAGGAGCAAGTTGGAAGCCACAACTGTCTCTTTGGGGCAACCACATGAATACATTCAAATAATGAATACTGTACCTGCATGGAGTTTCATGAGTCTGTTCTCTTGGTTCTTTGCTGTTTCTCACTCACATGGCTATGACAATAGCTAGCACAGCGGGGAACATCGAGATAACAAACGCATACATGTCTACCTTTGCTAATCTCCGCATGTTTTGATTTGCATGACCGAATCTGAATGTCTCAAAGAACAGCAACAACTGTTTGGTATAGAAAAGACTTTTTTGACCAAGCACTGATAATTCACGTAATGTGTGTAAGACAGATTGATAAATAAATAAATGTTCATTGACAACAGACATATTTTGTCAGTAAAATCGTAAAAGTTTAAAAAAAAATGCATCATATAATCTAAGCGGAGTTATATTGACAAATAATATGTAAAATATATTCTAGATAGCTGTTTATACCAGGCGATTGACAGAAAAAGATTGTGGATGCAACATAGTAACATCTCAAATAAGCACAAAGTATGTGCCAGGAGCAAGGTAGCGACTTTTTTAGTGATTAAGGTCACCAAACAAAAAAATGTGTTCTTTTGAGCAGCGCTAATGACTGGTTCATATTTACAGTAGCTTAGTAATTTAAAATTCATAAGAATTGACTTTCCTTGGCAAGCACCCTTCCCAAAAACTCCGCATTTGTTAGTGGGATCAATAATCATTACGATCCTCAGTCAGGTCGCGGGGGTGCCGAAACCTATAACAAATATCTTCGGCCAGTGGGCAGGGGACAACCTGAACTGGTTGCCAGCCAATCGCAGGGCACTTAGAGACAGACAATTTACTCGCTCATTCACACCTAGGGACATTTTGGACCGGCCAATTAACCTGACAAGTATGTTTTTGGAATGCGGGAGGAAACTGGACTGCCTGGAGGAAACCTGAGCAAGCATGGCGAGAACATGCAAACTCCACACAGGAAGCTGCTATAAACAATATAATATTGCATTTTTTAAATATATATTATATAATATTATAAAGTTGTTATTATTGTTAGAATAATCATTGTTAAAAGATCTACTAGCTAGAACAAGTAGTAGAAAACTTACAGATCATTGACAGCAAACACTCAGTATCCTACTTGCAATCTGCATCCAAGTAAATACGAACCAGACCGCCACAATGACTTACCAGATTTGAAATTGACATTTCAAACCCGAACATTCTCAATGATGTCCTCGGTCCAGTCAGTCATTTTAATGGCTTGCTGCCACAGGTTCCTACAGGGGGTTTTAAAAAGGCCGGTTTCCACTAGGGTTTGCAAATAAAATGGTGCACTCGTACACACAACAGCTGGGCATGTTGTTTCTGTAAAATGCGCCCCTAAAAATGCAACTCAACATACAAATATTATCTGGTTTGTTCGGGGCAACAATGCGCGCGCATCCTGCGGTGATCCGGGGATGACGTAGGCTGGAAAGGGTTCTAGTAATCTGTGCATTCAAAACAACATCAACAACGTGTGTTTTAAATTAATAAATACATACATTTTGAAATATTTCAAAGATGACGTCATACTCTTCCCGAAATCCTCTCAGGCAGTCGAAAACTCGAAGAAGGGGTCACGGCGAGGCGGGGTGGGAGCAGAATGACTGAAGGACATCGCAAAATTGGGGACAGCCCACTCAGCGTGGATTGCTCTTTCCCTCTCATTCTCACTCGCTTTCCTGTCCTTCAAGGATCTCTTTACAGTCTGCCTCCGATGCTGTGAAATTCTCAACATTTATCAACTTACTCTCACATTTTACAGGTGCGTGAACATTTTGAAATCTGCTTGGATTTGTACTTGGAGGTGCGCTTGCTTTCTAAGGAACGTTCAATTTACTGGTTTCATGAGTTTGATTAACTGTTTAATAAGCAATAGGTTATAAACAAATAGGCTTGTGCGGTTGAGTCGCTTATCGTGGGCGTTTTGCGTGTGATTTCAAAGTCGAACTTGTAACTATATTGGAAAAAAAGTGTTCTTTTCAAACGATTAGCGAGCGTTTACGTGAATATACACTCACAATTCACCCTCACTATTTATTTACTGTATTCTTGTCAACCTCAGTCAACTGCTCCCATCATTAATGATTGTCATTCCCCTTATTAAGCGGTAATACACTTTACAAACACAACGCGGCAGCTATTTACTTACGACAAGACAGACTATGTAGAATAAAATAAAGATAATATATTAAACGAGGTTAATTTATTTATCAAATGAACAAGACAAACAACTATTTCAGTATCTTTAAAAGTTCTTTCCGCACTTGCAGGACATTTTGTGTTGCTTTTTATCAAGGGCGTTGGTGTAGTTTTAATAATTATTACTATTATTGAATAATTTATATCAAACTAAATCGTTATTACTGGTCCATGCCAAAACTACAGCCTTTGCTCATTAGCAGATTTTATTTTATTTTTTTGTAGGAATACTTTTAATTACTTATTTATCATACGTTTATCCGTGATCACAATATATATTTGCTGTGTTAGTAATTCCATTTTTAGCGTTCTCAGTTAAGGTTTTTTGGTTTGAACAATTTTATTGACACTATTATAGCAGATTACAGATTAAAACGTGAAACGAGGTTAATTTACAAAAACTTTTGTACATGATTTGAAATGATTAAAACGTAATTAATACATGGAAAACGTATAAAATGACACATACATTGTTATTGGTGTGTTAAACTATCCGTTTTTGTTTGTTTTGTCTTTTGCTGGGCATGATTTCCCACTATAATGATTAGTGCTTGTTTGCCAAGATTGTTAAACAATTTCATGGACAGCATGTAAAAAAATAAAGAAAAAAGTTTCCTTTTAATGTACTAATTTTCCTTTTTTGTGTTGATCTGTGCAGGTTGACTCGCATCCGCCTCCTAGCGTTGACAGCGAGGCACTGAAAATGTGATAAGAGCAAGAACGGAAATCCTATTGACTTGACCGCATCAAAGGAAACTTTTACATACCACTCTTGCACATGTTATCCGTTTAAATTTGATACAAAAAGGAAACAATGTGGATTATTGGACCCCACCTCTGAGGATTTAAAAGTGCCGCACTTTCCTTAAAAGTTTTGAAAGTTATTCTAGCGACATGTCAACAGATAGTATACACACCACCTATGAGGGGGTGGCTCCATCTGAGATGGGCATTTCGCCATCAGCTGGAAACCTGCTTCGGATGTTTCGGGAGTACCAGAGCAACGCAGTCATCCTGGAGCACTACAACTTCACTGGAAAGCTGAAGGAAAACAAGTACAAGGAAGGACTCAAGCCGGAGGCCATCGCTTTCCTGTTGGTCTGCCTGCTGATCATGGTAGAAAATGCTGTTGTGCTGGTGGCCATCTGGAAGAACAAAAAGTTCCACCTGCCCATGTACTATTTACTGGGCAACCTCACGCTGTCAGACCTGCTGGCCGGATTCACCTACATGGTCAACATCATGACATCAGGTGCCAATACATTGAGCATGACCCCCGTGCTGTGGTTCCTGCGGGAAGGCGGCGTCTTCATCATGTTAGCGGCTTCAGTCATCAGCCTCCTGGCCATCGCCATTGAGCGCCATGTCACCATGGTCCGGATGAAGCCTTACCAAGGCGACAAGCAGGGCCGGATGTTCGCTTTGATCGGTGCCAGCTGGGTGCTGTCCGTGCTGCTGGGAGTATTGCCCGTCCTGGGATGGAACTGCATGGGTCGGCTCGAGCAGTGCTCCACTGTCCTGCCGTTGTATGCCAAGAGCTACATCTTCTTCTGTGTCACAGTCTTCAGCGCTATCCTCTTGTCCATCGTAGTCCTCTACGTGCGCATCTTTCGCATCGTCAAATCCAACACGCAGCGTCTGGGCACAGGTCCGCAGAGGAAAGGCCTATACCGTAAGTCACAGAAGTACATGGCCCTGCTCAAAACAGTCACTATTGTGTTGGGGGTCTTCATTGCCTGCTGGTTGCCGCTCTTCATTCTCCTCTTGCTGGATTTCTTCTGCCCCGCCAAAGGCTGCCAGGTGCTATTCAAGGCCGACTACTTCCTGGGGATTGCCATGTTCAACTCCCTTCTCAACCCCATTATCTACACTCTGACCAGCAAGGACATGAGGAGGGCCATCCTTCGGCTGCTCTGCAGCCGCTGTCTTCTGACCAAAGACGGGCAAGTGAAGAAAATCGGAATGCCCTTCCTGGACTGCAGCACTAGCAAGACGGATGCTGCCTCCCATAGGTTGGAAGGAGTGGAGACCACAGTGTCTTCGGGGAACTTCACACCGTCTACTATAAAAGCTATCTTCCCGAAACTGTCTAAGACATGACGCTAACTTTTTATAAGACATGACCACTGACTGATGTGTGTTCTTTGAAGCGAAACCCTTTTTTCGAAAAGAGTTATGAATGTGGTATTGAAGTGGTGTTAACGTACTTTCAGTGTGACATCGCAAAAGACAGAGTTTGTCGCAAGCGTGACATGTTCTGTCGTTTGTTAACCATACATAGCTCTTAGTACGGGAAAAATAATCTTTTGACAGATGAAATAGTAACACTAGAAAGGTTCTTGGACCCTTATCCACTTATTGGTGGAGCGCCATTTCATCTCATCACTGTTGACTTTAGAGCAGAAAATGCAATGGAAAACGCTCAACGCTGTCCAGATGTTTCACACAAATTACAGCTAATTACGCTGTCCATCCAAAAGAGTGGGAGCAAAGACCCAGCATGAGGAGATTCAGCCGTATCTCTGCTCCCGGTGCAGCCGATAATGATACGTTGGCGCAAACACGGGCCTCCACACCCAATCTCAGCAGCCAAAAAAACATGTAATTTCTCCCATCTGACTTTTGGTCAGGCAGCCTGGAGACGCACTGAAGACGTCACATGGTTCTCTTGGGTGGGTTGCAGTTCTGGGGGTCCTCTAATACGAAGGGATGGATGATGCATGGCTGCAAAGGATTTGGTTTGTGGGAGCCTGAAGAGTTTTGGTAGCAGAGTTGACATTGAGGGTTTTGCCTGATTTGCACGGTCCGCCCCCCCACGGGCAAGAGGAAGCTGATGTTCAACACAACAGCAATCTGCACTGTTAACATTTGGTAGCAACATGAAAATGAGCATTTTGTCGAGCATGTAAATGTGTAAACACAATTTGTAGTCATCTTTTTTGAGGTTATAAGAACTGTTTCTAATGTAAAGCATTTTTTAAGTTATGTCAATGTGTGTATGTGTGTGTGTGTGTGTGTGTGTGCGTGCACTGAATAAACTATTTGTATTGACTTTTGTACATTTTTTAAATTGAATAAGTGAATGTGTATTTCTATTCATACTGTCTTAAATGGACAATGTGTATTAATTAGCAGCTTCTAGTAGTAACATGCACTATCATATAAGCATGCGTTTCCTTGTGCTTTATAATTGAATTGTCTTTTTGGTCATTGATATAAACGTTGTGAACATTGTATGCAATGAGATTGGACATGACACTCCAGGGTAAACATGAATACTTTAAAGGGAAAAAGATAGAGGATTTTCGGGATAAATAGGCAACAATATTTACAATGTTGTGTTTAGAGACTGTCCCAAGTTATAAGACTGAAAAATGAAAACCGAAAAACCAATGTATCGTAACAATAATGCAACGAAAAGAAATGCAATAACATTTGGCAGCAACTACATTCCCCACGCGTTTTTGATATACAGCGACATCTGGTGGTCAAATAATACACTGTCATTTAAAAAACGACCATTGTAGTTTTCCTCCCACATATTTCTGTTTTAGTCATTAATTACGCTTCTTAAAAACTTTACAATTAATGTATGAGGCTTTTCCATTAAATGACCTATTTTCAGGAGTTGTCTTGAGTAAAATAAGCCAGTTTTAAGGATTGTTTTGGGCAACATGACTCAAATTGTGTTGTTAAGATCCCATAACAAGCCCAAAAAAACTGAAAAACACGACTGTCTTTAATGTAAAAATAATATGCAAAATACTCTATCACAGTGTTAACACTGAGATTAATGAACTATTTCATAAAATTAGTATAAAGCTAGATTTGTGTTCTTATTCAACCCACAAAGTACATACATGTTTTGGGAAGTTAGACATTTATTATTCATGCTGATTTTCAATCACATATCAAATAGACAACTACAACTGAAACTACAAGACTTTTTAAGCAAACAATGGCCTCTCTATTTACCATTTATCTATTAAAGTATTCAACACCGAAGGTATGTATATCCTTACTTTTCTTTCTCCAACAATAACTTCAGATGTGAAGCGTTTACCCCATTCCTCCTGAGCAAAGGTCTCCTGTTCATTAAAATTTGTAGGCGTGTGTTATGCAATTACCTTTAAGCATACCAGATTTTCAATGCTATTTTAGTATCGTGATTTTTATGCCAACTCCATAATTTCCCAGCCCAACTGAGTTGCAATATATTTTGAAGTAAAATCATTGTCCTGTTGCAAGGTTCAATGCCTTTGTCAATGTCATTTGCATCCGCGATATCTGAGTCATTGACTTAATTCATAATATATTGCACGCGCTAAGGATTCCTTACACCTGAAGAGGCAAAACAAGCCCAGAGCGTTACTGAAAACCACTGTGCTTCACAGTAGGCAGAGTGAACTTTTCTTTATTGTCATTGGCACAAAAAGTCTCATCATTCTAGAGAACAGTATCCCAATACCTTTGTGGTATGTCTTGTCGGCGAAGGCAATGTGTGTCCCGCCACATTTTCAATTAAACTATGGGATTCCATATGAGCGTTTGGAAGTAGAAACAAGAGCTGAAAAGAGCAGTTCTGTTTCAGACTTTTAATACAAAATAAGAAACAATACAAATAATATTCTGGGCTTGCAAACAGAACAAAATCCTCTCTAACAAGCATCGAAAAAATGTCTGACCACTGTTTTTCCAGTCAAAGCAAAGGAGTGACATCTTCACAAGATACCTTTGTTAAGACAGGATATAACTGGATTTTGCAGGTGGTATAAGATAATGGCTGAATCAGAACACCCCTGGGAAATATTGCTGGGAAAGTACTGAATACACCTATACATTGAAACATCCAAAGAATACAGCAAGTAACTCCTTCGTTCAAATATATGTATATGCATAAGTTGCATTTATCACAACTACATGAATAATAAGATTATCAAACCCTAGGAATTCTTGCACTCAAGGGAGATTTTAACAGAAAATATTTTAATGTCATAGATATAACTCCTCAAGAGAGGTTTGATGCAAAGGGAAAATATGTAACATAGCTGATTGAGACGAGTGTAGACTTGCTATCAGAGTCCAATTTGGACAAAAATAAATCTGATTACCCCTAAAAGTGAACGTTTTTTAAAAATCTAAAACAGATGTTGGGAAATGACTCACAGAGGCGGGTGGCACAATTAACTATGTTTCCGGGGAAGTGAAGGACCGTGAACATGCGCCATCTTTATTCTGAGAGAAGATCGTCCGTTGACCGGCATCAATTAACTAATGATAAAATCTCCCTCCAACCCACTTGAGTAGAGTCAACAAAACCTTTTCATCTCCAACCAGCGTGTCAATTTCCTTCCGGGGGGCATTGAACCAACTTTTGCCACACCTCACTTTACACTACAAATGGAAGCCCACATTTTGCACTGTACATCTTTTTGTCTGTCCTGTCCTAGTTACCCATTTTTTTCTGCACATTTTGCCTCAGTTATTGTTTAGCAGTTTCAGACTTGTTTCAATCAAACCCAGCTGGCATTTCCACTGTTCCTTTAGCTTTAAACTAAAGAGATAGGACTTCCTTTCCGCACTATTATGACTCTTTACCATGATGCAAACATGACATTAAAAGTGCAGTTTGAGGGCTCCACAAACATCAAAGTTAAATATTTTCTTTATTAAGGAACTGTTAACAATGCACAACTGTTTTCAAACAGACCTTATGTTTTATTTTCCATTGCGCCTATCTGCTTTTATTTTACTTTTATCAGGCCTGTACAGGGCAGAACAAACCCCCCAAAAGATGAAAAAAATAATTTATTCGAGTGAGTCTCGGGAATAAAGTCCAAACATGTGGTACTCTGCTGCTATCTCCTGCCTAAAGTCATGATTGCAGGTTTAAGTTTTCAAATGATGTACCCCACCTTTAACTGACAAGAGCCATGTCAAGTCAAGTCATGTTTATTTGTATAGCCCTTAATGACAGAATCTCAAAGGGCTGCAAAGACCAGAGTTCATCACAAACTACTGACTATTATTACACCATCCCCTGATCTAAACCCTACACGAGGGCAAGGGAAAAACTCAAAAACCTCAGCATGAGGAGAATGAAGAAACCTTAAGAAGGGATTGCACATGAGGTAATCCCCCTTCCAGGATGACCAGGCTGCAACAGATGTTGTAATAACAAATAATACACAAACCAACAGGAAATATAGGTTATTCATATGCTATGGAATAGTAGTGTGTTTTAAGCCTAGATTTAAACAGTTCCACTGAGGTTGCAGATCGTATCTCAGGGGGAAAAGCATTCCACAACATCATGGCCCAAATAGAGAACGCCTTCGAAACTGCAGATCTCTTCTTGGCTCTTCGGGTTATTACACCATCCCCTGCTCTATCTATCTATCTACCCTGGTCATATCCATCGAGAGGGGTGACCGACAGCAAGACAAACACATACACAAAAAACATAGGGGGTGGAAAAAAAAAACTTACATAGTTGAAAATTGTTTGCGAGTATAATTTATCGGAGTTTTTTTCCCCCTTTAAAAGTTCTACTGTTGTAAAGCCATGCAGTTAGCTTGTTTAGCAAATAGCTTTATTTTGACATGTTACATATGGCTCCATTTGACGTATGACATCCTGCTTTCCTTGTATTATTTCTTTAGCTTGATACAAGTCCGTTTGTCACAATCCTTTTAAAACTGTGTTTTTGCTGCTCATTGGAGTTATGTTCATATCGTCAGGGGGGATTTTATGTTAAGTGCTTGGAGTGTTGAGCAAAAAAAAGATCATCATATCATCAAAATGTGATGAAGATGTAGTCAACTGTTGAGAAAATACATGATTATCAGAATAAATCTTTAATTTTGTCTTAGATAGGACTTTTTTTTTTTTACTTTAGCCACTGTTACTATTTTGCTTCTCCGTGTGTGTGTGTGTGTGTGTAATAGACTCGCCTGAACATGATCCTTTTTTTACAGAAAAAAGCTGCGAATGTCTATGCTGGCCCTGGGAGGATGAGTGCACACACAGCTTACAAACATACAACAAATGAGCTATGCTGATCATTGTTGCATTCGATTTAATTGTAAACAAAATTAAGAATAATATCTGTTGATGATAACAAAGTCATAGTATTGGGTGGTAAAATAGTTTTTTAACATAATCACTGTATATAATACTCTCACCGTATTATACCTGCGCCTCCAGACTCTGCCACAATGCCAGAAGTGACCACTAGCCGAGCAAAAGAGCGGTGCTAGGAATCAAATGGACTGAACCATTACAAGGCAGTGTAGTATTTTAGACGCGGAGTAGTTTAGATTTTTGTTTTGTTTTTCTTTTTTTATTCTTTATCTAGCGTTTTTCATCACACAGCATTTAGGCCTTTCATGTCCTTTATTTTGGGGGCGCTCAACTCCATTAGTATAAGTTGCACCAGCAATATAACACACGCAATAAACAAGTAAAAATATATACTGTAAGTTGCACTGGAATATAGGTGGCAATCTTTGGGGGGAAATGTATTTGACAATATAACTCCAATATAACCACTCTTGGGAAGGTGTGTCCGTAGATTTAAGACACAGCGACATCTAATGGCTGAGATTTAAACATAAAACTATAAAAGTACATACAGTATATACTTTTACATTTACCAGGGCCAGTAAAAAAAAAAATCTGCTAAATGTACTTGATTCAAAGTAGTTTATTTTTACTAAAATAATTAAATTGCGTTTTGGTGATATACTAGTTCATTTATTTTGCAGTTTATACCAGAATTGTTGCTGGGTGCAAGAGGTAACAATGCACAAACATGGTGCCTTGCGCAAGTATATTTCTATATCATTTTTTCAAGTCTAAAATGTGGCGAAACATTGAAGTTTACTGTAAGGGGCACTAAATGCGTCCTATGACTTTGGCCACCCAGTCCACTGCATTTATTCACCAGTCATCAGTCACAAAGCTCCATAACTGGTTAGCGATATCTTGATGAGATTTCACAGAGGTATCAACTTGGATGGGGGTCGCCACATCTTTCCCATAATGCACTGCAAGCAAATGATGTTGGAATAAGGTCCATTAAAAACACATTGAATTTATGCAAAACTTAAAACGCATTATACAGTACCTCCTTTCAGGATGTGAGGCTCTGTGTCATATTCCCACTTGATCTTGGTCATGATGTGGTACAGCTTAACAATATATCTGTTGGGTAAAAATACATGTTTCAACTACATTGGAAGAAAAACGAAAGCACTCGGGAGAATGAGGTAGTTGAAGCGAGGACGGGCGACATCGGCACGGTGATAACAGAAAACTGGCAGGGTTGCAACAATTAGTCGACAAAATTCAATAATAATCGATTATGAAATCAATTGTTTACTATGGTCCCCAGAGAAGTTTTCCCAACAGAGTGAGGCATCTTACATGATTAATATCTCTGCTGACAGTCGTTCATGCACAATAGCGTCTCTGTCTCAAGCAGTAAAAAAACGTCTAAAGATAAGGAGCATTTTAGCCTGCGTAACACAAAAAAAGAGGACCTGCATATCAGGGCAGTACCTTGGTGATGCACGAACATTTACAGAGAAAGCACGCCAGGGAGTCGAGTGAAACAGAGTCCGACTCGCCTCGGTAGGATTCAAGTAACGTTCAAGCAAACACGGTTTTGACAACATGTATTGTACATTTTACATGCGTATGTTTTTGTATAAAACAGAGCTTGAGCCTTATGCCAGACTGTGCCTCATAAATAAATTTCAAATTAAATGCGTGCAGTTGAGAATTGTTAAATTATTTTTTATAGACTTTCTAGTTGACGACTTAAAAAAATGCACATATGTCTTGTTTTATTAACTGTTCTACTGCTACTAATGGGCCTGTTCTTTGATTATTGGGATAGAAATGTTTACTTTATTTTAATTCATTATTTATCTTCCTGTCTCTAAATATGGACTAAAGGTTTATCCATAGATGTGTGTCATCTTGAGTTAACCTTGTATTTGTTTTAATCTTTTTAATATTCGTAAAAAACAATTATGTATACATGTATATAGTTTCTTAGTTTTATTACGCTGGCAACTGTGTGGACAGTAAAGTAAGAATTTCATTGTGAAGGGAATTGTCGTTGTTTACTGTGCACATGACAATGAACACTTTGAATCCTGAATCTACTGACCAATTACTGTGCCTAATTGGTTTTATATAGGGCATTATTTATTTTGGCACGAATACGCAGTCTGTTCAACAAAAGATGTATTTTTCATTGTTCCCATATTTTTTGTGTTTATTATAATTTGGCACATGATTAAATAAAATCAAAATTCTAAATTTAAGAGAAAATTATAATTATGTGATTATACAACTAATTGTTTCAACAGTCTGAGAATCAACAAAAATAGTCGTTAAACAAAGCCCTCTAAAAACTGGACATGCATGGACTTGCGCCCTCATATTTTTCATATTTAATTTCCCCCTATGTTCGGAGCCTTCGCGCTGAAAATGCTGGTCTATTAGTAATCCCAAGAGCCAAGAAGAGATTCACAGGTTCAAGAGCGTTCTCCATTCGGGCCCCGGTGCTGTGGAATGCTCTTCCCCCTGAGATTCGATCTGCAACCTCAGTGGAAATGTTTAAATCTAAGCTTAAAACACACTTCTATTCTATAGCATAAGAATAACTTATATTTTATGTTGACAATATTTATTTATTATTTGTTATTGCAACATCCATTACAGCCTCGTCATACTGGAAGGGGGAATACCTCATGTGCAGTCCCTTCTCAAGGTTTCTTCAGTTTCCTCATGTTAAGGTTTTTGAGTTTTTCCTTTCCCTCTTATAGGTTTTAGATCAGGGGATGGTGTAATAACAGTCTGTGGTATGCAATAATCTGTGATCTGTGCAGCCCTTTGAGATTCTTTGTTATTAAAGGCGTCACAAATAAACATGACTTGACTTGACACTCACATTGTGGATGGGATGACTTCAGTGGTGTCCTCTTCCACTTGGTTTTGCAAAGTTGTGAGCTCGTCATCCGGGCCCCTTAATTTTTCTAATTCGCTCTGCAGATATCTGAGGTAGAGCTTAAGGGCGCTAAGAAGAGCACTGGAGAAGGTCATTTTCCACTGAGACTTTAGTCAGATAATTGCTGTCTTCATGACTTTAAAAGCCAGGGATAGTGTGACCTGGCGCTGCAAAAACCTATGAAGGATACTGTAGTTCTGAGTCCAGCATTTGATTCTTGGCCGTGCGTTGCCTCAGCTGCTCATCTAAGCATTGCACTTCTTTTGCCTGTAGCTGCTTTTCCTCCATGTCTGTAATACAGTGGACCAGACACTCCTCTTGCCGAACCAGATCTAAAATTGAAAGTAAATTGTAAGATGAAAGCCGACAGTAAAAAAAATGAATGGACCAGTTGAACATAAAACTCAAAACAAAGCATGTTTCAAGCCAATATTTGTTAAAATCCATACCTTTCAAAATTTGCGTGACAGTCTCCCTTGTCTCAATGTGACGCTTAAATAATGCTTGCTGCTCCTTCGACATTCGAGTGAGCGACTCGGGTTGACTGCTGCACAAATCTAGCAGTGTATCGAGAAACTCCCGAAATTGCTGGACTTTGTCCTCTGACATTTTGACTACTGGGAAAAGAAGAATCACAATCTGATTACAAATATGATTTAAACTTCTTGTATCTTTGAGTTTCTGGGCATACATTTGTGACCCTTTTTTCTGCAAATGACAACCCACCATAACAAAACAGAAATGGTCACGGCGGTTTGGATTATGATGGAAATGAAATCAGACTGCAACATCATTGAATAAAAAGATCCTGTCTATTATTCTTTATTTTTCTTGTTTTGCTGATGGACGTTGCTACTACTTTAACAAAAGGTGAGAGTGTGTCACCACATCTCTAACGGTCACTGACATAAACACTGGCACACGTCAGGGATATGTGTTGAGTCCCCTGTTCAACTACCTCGACACATACGATTGCACCCATAATCACGTTAGCAACATCTTTGTGAAGTTTACAGATGACATCACGGTGGTGGGGCTCATCTTGGAGGGAGACGAGTACGCTTAAAGGAAATATGTGAGACACCTTGTAGCGTAGTGAAGTCAGCACCACTGATGAATAAACACCGCAAAAGACAAAGGAGATAATGGTGGACGTCAGGAGAACAAAAACCAAACCCTCATCATCACTGGGGGACAGTGTGGAGCAGGTATCACGATTTTTTTCTTGAAGGTCGACATAGGGGAGGGGCTAACATGGAACAACAACAGCGCATAAATCCTTAAAAAGGCACAGGAAAGACTACTTACTAAGGATGCTTAGGAAGAATAAAACAAGGCTGCTTGAACTGTATTCTTTTATCGATGCTGTGTTGAGTCCATCCTCACATACTGTGTCTGCATGGTTCACCAGTTGCAGTTTCCCAGAGATCTGCACTTCAGAGGGTGCTCAACACAGCACAGAAAATTGTGGACCGCTCCCTACCATAACTGATTAAATGTATATAGTTTGTTGTGTCAATAGAGTTCATACAATTGTAGATATATTTTTTTAAACATTGCACCCAGGTAGATTTAGAACTAAAAGATTGAAAAACAGCTTCGAACCATGACAATAGTCACCTTCAATTACGTGAAACGCGTACTCGGGAACGTGCAAGGGATAGTTGAATTTATTTTCTTTGGTTGATTCTATTCAGTCTTAGATATTTCTATACTAGTACTCTTAACTTGTTATCTTAACAGTGGTATTGTATCTTGTATATAGTTTTGCACTACCAGGGTTGTGCATTTCACATGTTGGAACGACCATTTATTATATTCTCTTATATTTGTTCAGTTTGATCAGTACTCCAATAGTAACCGTCATAGACAAAATTAAACCGAAACCTCAAACAGTTAAATCATTTTGGTATAACGATATTCTCCGATACATATCTCGCGACTGTTATGAATAGAAACATCTCTACTCATGTTTTCATTACAATGATAAACCTTTACAGCGACACTTCAAAATGAGAAATGACCTAAGCACGAGGAATTGTGAATTGAAATGTAATTTTAAGAATATCCTATCGTAAAAAAGGCAGAGTACTTACCGAGTTATGATTCAAAACAGGCGCCCGCGAAGTCTCTTAATCGCTCAACGGCTAAATTGATCGTTGCAGATTGCTACAGCCCCCTGCTGCACAGGAGCATGTATTCAAACAACACTGCAGAACTGAAACCGAGGTCTGATCCCGCTATAGGTAGACTAATACAAATCTCCATCCATTAGCTACGCTGCTTTTCCTCGGTTGGGTCGCAGGGGTGCTGGAGTCTATCCCAACTATCTTCTGGCAATGGGCAGGGGACACCTTAAACTGGTTGCCAGCCAGTCGCAGGGCACACAGGGACAGACAATTTGCTCACTCATTCACACCGAGGGACAATTCAGATCGGCCAATTCACCTGACATGCATGTTTTTCGGATGTGGGAGGAAACCGGAGTGCCTGGAGGAAACTCACGCAAGCATGGGGAGAACATGCAAACTACACACAGGAAGGCTGGTAGCTGGATTTGATCCCATAACCTCAGAACTATACCACAGACGTGCTAACCACTCCGTCTAGGTGCTGCTAAATAAAAATATATGCCATTTAAATGAACTCATAGAAATGACTCAATATCTAAGTATACCATATGAACGGAGGCCGTGGGGATGGGGGGAAGAGAGTTATTTCACGCACGTGCTTGAGGTTTACTTTTATTCTAAGATGAAAACGGTGAAAGTAAGAAATGGAATTCAGTTCAGATGCAAACCCAAAACCCCCAAAATATTCGAGTGTATCTAAGAGAGTCTCGTGCTTGCGTGCGCAAAACAAGCAGTATGACAGAGGCTGCAATGAAGATTTTACCGATTGCGTGAGCAGGTGAATATTTTGCAACACATCCACCACCTTCAACAGTAATGTATTATTAATGCCTATATTATATAAAATATTTTGAAGTTACGGACAAATGCTTTAAATATGACTAAAAACGCTAGATTTAGAAAAAAAAGGAAAACAAAACAATATGAACAATGCTCCTGCTTTGAAATGGTTTGGTCCATTTGATTCCTGTGGTTAGCACCTGTGTGGCACAGTTCTGAGGTCATGAGTTCGAACCGCCTGTGTGGAGTTTGCATGTTCTCCCCGTGCTTGCGTGAGTTTCCTCCGGGCACTCCGGTTTCCTCCCACATTCCCCAAAACGTGTATGTTAGGTTAATTGACGGATCCAAATTGTCCCTCAGTGAGAATGAGCGAGTGAGTTGTCGTCCCTGTGTGCCTTGCGACTGGCTGGCAACCGGTTCAGGATGTCTCCTGCCCACTGCCCGAAGATAGCTGGGATGGGCTCCAGCACCCCTACTGAGGATAAGCGGTGCAGATAATAGATGGATGGATAAATTGACACTGCCAATAGGACATTACTAATGATGTCCTAGGTCTAGTCAGTTGTTTTAATGGCCTACAGGCACCAGCTCCTACATTGCTTTTCAAAAGTCCAGTTTCCTCTTGGAAATAAACAAAATTGTGTTACTTAAAGTTTTTCCCGCAACACCTGGGTATGTTGTTTTTGTAAATTGTAACTCTGGAGATATAACTTAACATAGAAGTATTTTCTTGCTCTTTTCAAACTTACTCCTACACCTGTTTTGAGTCAAATATGTGCACAAATCCTGTGCTGATTCTGTGATGACAAAGGCTGAAAAAGGGGTCCATGGAAAACGGGGCAAGGTGCGTCTTTTTATGTGAAGCAACTTAAGTGTAAAGTATTGTTAAGAACAAACAGATGACAACCAATGTTTACAAAACTGGTTGTTCATGTTTTGTTCTCGGGAACTCCCCTCAAAAAAAAAGAGAAACACAGTTTTAAACTAACTCTGGTCATTAGTAACAGAAACATTAAATGCCTGTACTGAACAAAAGAAAGAAATTAATCTCCCAGTTTAAAGGTTGCTAGAAATAAAAATTGGAATAAAATACACAAAAATTGTGGCAGTGAATGTTTACCTTTTTATTAAAAATCGTGCGGCTACAGCTCCGCAACAACCAGTTGCCTCCAAATCAAACTCCAGATCATTTGTTGAGATTATGATATTTTAAACACATAAGAACAGAATTTGAAAATTGTATTCAATAACACATCGCTCATTTAATGGTTAAAATGTGTTTTTTGCACGCTAACACATTTGGACCATGTCTGCTATTCCTCTTAATTAGTGATTTTTTTGTTTTTTTTCTTCAGCTTCTCTTCCTTCTCTCGATCTTTCCGTCTTTGCCTTCCAAGTTGTCTGAAGTAAAGTCTCTTAGGATTGAAACCGTACGCTTTCAGTCTGTGTCTACTAAATTCCTGCCCTCCAATTGTAACCCCTGTTGACGCTTGTTTTCTGTGTCGACCTAATTGTTTGTGCTTCATTTTGGCACATTTGGTCTTGGTCTTGGCCTTGTCTTTCACCTGAGCTTCCTCGTTCGTAGAAACTTGCAGAGGTTTCTCTTCTATTTTGATCTTTTTCTTAAGGAACTCCTCGTCCGGCTCCTCATCGTCAGATCCAATTTGCTGCAGAGCTCGGGCAGTCTCGTCCGACGTGTCCATCATAGAAGCCACGCCACTGTCCTCGGCTTCTCTTGCGTGGCTTTGAGCGTTTTTCACCCGATCGCGTCGCTTCTTTCCCATAATGGCTTTCGTAGGGCCCTCCTCATTATTCTCTCTGGTGATTCAAAGGAGAAGGGGGTTGAACAAATGATCATCCTTAGTAAAAAGGGTACAAAAAGAGCAATGTGATCAACTTACTCAGAATACACCGAAGTCAGGATCTCTTTTTTCTTCTTCTGATTCTGAGATTTTAATTTGAAGTTCTTCAAATCATTCTTCTCTTCATGGTCCGACCTGGGGGCGAGGGGAGAAAATGATCATCATACATTAATCACTACAGTCCCAAACGCGAGGCCATTGTGATCAGACAGTACCTGAACATGCAGGTCTTCTTCAGAGAGCACCATCGATTAAGCTCCCTATCATCAGCACTCAAGATCTGTAAATATTACAAGGTTCAATTATAAAGTGAAATTAGAAATTGTGAGTGTTGACAAAGTTACGCATGCTACTGTCTGCTCAGAGAGAAGATTAATGGTTACAGTCATTTCCTGGTCAGAGCTCTCCCCAAAAGGAGACAATACCAGGTCATTTAGTTGGCTCATCACCGCAGTTCATCACAATAATCTACAGTGGCACTATTTTATATGAGAACTTCCAAACACGAGAATTTCGGTATTTAGAGTTCGATTTGCAAGAAAAATCTGGCTCCGCATACGACGGAAAATCTGGGTCATGAGCATTCCCAGAGTCTACCATTGAAGACAGCTTCTGCTCGTGACTGCTCACCGCCAGCATTGGCTCATTCCAGTTATTGCGTTAGGTCTGGTCTTTAGGGTTCACGTGGATGCTTTTGGGAGAATGGGAACGGAGCATTTAGTTTTTAATTATTCGGCCCGTTACACTCGCAAGTCGAGGTAAGAGCACAATCATGGAAAGAATTAAGCTCATATGAAGAGGTACCACTGTACAGTAAGTTTTTTATTAAAGTAAAAGCGATGCCAAACAAGAAAGTCGGCATTCTTGGCTAGGCTCACACTGCCGAGCTTAATGCGCAATTCCAATTTTTCTGGATTAAATACGAAGTTTTTGTGAGATCATTCACAGTTCCAACAAAATGCGACGTTATCGCCTGTGTGATCGTCACATAGGTGTCCCGGATGCTCAGAGGACACGTGACGTCACACGAAATGCGCTCGTGTTTGCGGAAGTACTCAAGGATTTTAACGGTGGAGCATTGTCCCCCCAAATATTAATTAAATCAAAAACCAAGCTTCCCCCCATTGAATGGTCTCCGTGTGGTGTGAGTGAATGTAAATATTGTTATCTACCACTAAAGAAGGGGTCGTCAACCTCTTTCAAGGTGAGAGTCACTTTTTGTTACTAATTAGCGCAAAAGGCACCCTGTTTGATATACATTTCTAAAATAGCAACTTAGCTAGATGGCTTGCTAAATAGCGTAAAGGTAGCTATATAGATAGCTAGAAAGGTAAACAGATAATAAACTAAAAGGGAGGTAGATATCTAGCTAAAAGAGTAATAAGCCATCTCAATTTCCAGATAAAACACTAAAAACAAAGCTTGATAACAAGCAAAAAAGGTCAAATGTTAGCTGGATAGGATGCTAAAAAATGTAAAAGGCTAGGTAGATAGCTAACAAAGTAGGAAGATAGCTAGCTACCAAGCAAAAATGGCAGCCAGATAGCTAGCTAAAAAAATACAACTTTTTTCTCATTTGCTCTATAAAACCTACAAATTGGATTTCAGTCTGTTGTATTTTCTGTAAAACAAAATCAATAAAAAGATGAATAAATAAATGTGATTAATACAGAAATAAATTGCTTAGAAAAGTAATTGCTTAAAAATATTTATCAATACTTGATTAAATATTTTGTTCATGGAGCCCATAAACTGACATTTTTTCCCTGGAGTTTCTAAAATATTTTATGTTATTACTATGTCGTTAGAATGTTATTACCAGGTCATCGAAAATAGGGTTTAGTGAAAACAGTCAACCAATAAAAATATAGCCTTTATTCTCATATCAGCATACTATGAAAATCACAATGACCCAGCACTGGTGAGCTATTTGCAAAACAGGTCAGCGGGCATCTCGGCTGTCCTTTGGGGGGCACCATGTTGGAGACCCCTGCACTAAAGGATACTATCGCTTTATCAATGAGCACCACTGTTAACAGCAGTGATGTCAAGCAACCCTCAAGTAGTAAATCCAGTTGTACGCAATGCGATCTTGGCTTATCCGCGAGTTACAAAATAAACAACTGTTCATCTTCCTAGAATGTTTGAATTCATAACACTCCGTGGTTTTGTCCTCCGCGGTTGTTGATCTGTCGGCTCCTTCACGCTCGGTTGAAGGCAGAATAGTGACAACTGCCACCTTTCTATAACATGAACGCGTCTCGAATGGTCACACAGAAGTCGGAACAGATCAGATATGTATCTGATATAGGACCCATAGGAAAGCGGCCTAGGCCTGGTTTAAAAAAAAAAAACAGATATGAGCTGTTCTTTAACAGAGCAGATTCAGGTCGCGTTTGTGCAAAAAAAATCTGATTTTCCTGCGGTGTGAACCTAGCCTTATCAACTTAACTGGAGAAATGTTTGTGAGCGTACCTCATCTGTGGACAGACCGAAGTCATTGGGCAGAACCTGCCGGTAGCGAAACCTGCAAGGGAGGTCGTCAATAATGTCTTCGTAGTCCAGTTTATAGTATTCATCCAGGTACTGCTCGAAGCTCTTTTGCTCTGCAATTACAAAAATCCAGTCAGGAAAAAAATGCAGCGTCGGAAATGAGCAGATGGCATGCAGCGCTCAAAAGGTTGACGCCTACTAGGATCAAACACCGGCTTGCTTTTCGTGATCACTTCTGCAAAGTGAGACTTCTTTTTCTTCTTGCCCATTTGAGGCAAGTCAGCCTTCTTCATTTTCTTTTTCTTTTTCGAAGGGATGTGCTGACTGGGGTCGTAGTCCGCATCCATCTGTTTCAACAAGAAAAGCATTCACAATTTTTTAATGTGCAAATACTAGAGAATTGGATTGCTTAGCTGAGGTCTAGCAATGCAGTCACTATAAACAGTGGACCTTAGGAGTCAAACGTTTTGGCAACTTGCAAAGTGAGGCCTTACTGGACTTCAGTAGTTCCCATAGAATTTTCAAAGACCCCAGTGGGTAGACAGTCTAAGGCTAGGGTCTCAACCAGTGGCTAATCGTGGACATTGGGGCCCCTACCTTAATATGAGAGTTTAAAAGGGCAGTGGGATTAGTTAGCACCTTCTAGTGGTAGATAAAAGAACGCATTTAAAAAAAAAAAAAAAAAAAAAAAACAATATTGATTTAGAAAGAAATCACAAACTGACATAGAAAGGTGCATTTTTTTAAAAAAAAGATACTTGTTTATCGAGAAATTTGCATTTATTTTACATAACAGGTTCTCATTGTCAGCCATCTTTCTGCTACGGCTGTTTTTTTTTTTGGTTCGAACAATTTTATTGACACTATGAACAGCATATAAACAATGTAAGGTTCGAACAATATTTCTCGACAATTTTAACAGCAATTAAGCATATTCACAATTTCGTTATATCTGACAATATGACATTTTAACAATTTTTTTCCCGACATTTTTAACAGCAATTAAACACACCATTACATTATATGATATCCCAACAATATGAGTTTTTGGTACCCAAAGACCTCAAAAAGGCTGGGCAAAAAAACCGGGATGTAAAATGGTAAACTTCGGTCACTTTTGAGTCTCCAACGTTTGTAATCTTTCTTGCACTACACAACAAAGCGACATCAGGTCAAATAATACGCATCATCCCTTTAATGTAAGTAAAGCCCATGCAAATTAAGTATTAATTAATACAAGATTTACATTATCGTTTCACATTAATTCTAAATGTATTTTTTTAAACCTCAATTTGTGTAGCAAATTTCATAAAATATATTTGAGAACAGTGGAATTTTTGTATCGAACTGTTTCTTTTGGAAATCCCGATTTTGTCCAGTTTCACCTGGACCCCAGCTCCAGAGGCCCCCAAGTGAACTGAGTTTGGTCTCTGGGGGTTTTGGCCGAGGGGAAAAACAAAGAAAATACTGAATATTAAAAAAGAAACGAGTTAACGCAAAAGCAGCCATATTTGGATATAATTTAGTCATATTGATGGCTCCAAGGTACAGTGCATTGTCTTTTAGTGTCAGTCCCTTAAAGCTGGGGAACTTTCTAAAAGCTAATCTTCTTTAGACACTCGTGTTATTATCTTTTTTGTGCAACACATTTTCATTTGTATTTTTTGCATATTTTTCAGAGGTTCGATGTCTAAATTGGTTCAATTTGAATTGCGAATAGTTTTCCTTTGCGTTATATAGTTTATATCACTAGTTATTTTTAAGTTATTTTAAGTTTTTTTTTTTTTTTACTTTAAATCTGTCCAATGTGTAAAAACCTAAAATTGATTTGTTTTTTGTACATCTGAAAATATTTCAATATATATGATTTTTGATTGGCTGGTATCTTATAAATTACTTTTAATTTGTTATGTGTAAAAAAAAATAATAGTTGATACTTATATTTCCTACTGCCTTTGTTGTTGCACTGATGAAGACCTCGGTGCGCACATTAGTAAGGGAGACGGGCTGATTGTCAGATACATAGCACAAATTCATACCATGGTGTCTGCAATCATTTATTTTTCCGCAAAAACATGCATACAACCAATCAACAAATATCGATAGGTTGTAAAGAACAAAAAACATCTTTAATATAATGAGATATTTTATTTCATTTTGATTAACTTCAAATTTACATATAAATTCAAAAATATTAGTATGTATTTTTGACAATAAAAGTTTATGAAACTCTGGCGAGAGCAATTAGACACTTGCGGCAGGCAAGAAACTTTATATGTAGGAAACACTGGACTTACATTGAAATCGTGGTCATCGCAGTGTGGCTCAGAGGCGTCATAGCCCCCCTCTCCTTCAAATGACTCTTCTTCATTTTCTCCTGTCCACGTGTCCCAGTTCCAATGCTCTGTTTCACACATAGTCCCGTCAAAGTTATTATACATTTATAAAGCCATTCAAGCAATTATTAATGTTCCATCTCATCACCACTTTGAGTAATAATAACTCTTTTCTTCAAATTCAATTCCAGGATACAAACTGAGAATCATAGTTGCACATTTCCACGAGAACCGACATCATCTTAATTGCCGAATTGACTCTTAGAGATGTTAGAAACGGCAAATTGAAACGACTCAATGATCAAACAGATTCTCGACTTGGCACTTTTAAAGGTAGACTACTCTGATTAAGTGACAAAATCGAAGACTTTACCATCAAAGATATCGTCGTCCTCAAACTGAGGCTTCTCGCCTTCTTGCTCTTCATAGTAATTATCTCCAAAGAATTTCTGCAAAGACAAATACAGCGTTGGGAAATCCAACCGAGATCTTAACATGGGCTGCATGTGCGTTTTAATGAGTTAGCGCAAAACGATGACTACATAGTTGCATCTTATTAAGTTGAGTCTAACTAGATCAGCGCTCTTTAAATAGTGGGGCGTGCCCCTATTGGCAAGGCTCCGTCAAAGTCCGACCTAAATTAGTGAGCAGTGGCGCTCTTAGTGGCAGAGTTTGCACTCGGTGGCGAAGAATTTGTTTGCAATGAGCATGGCACAGTGTGATGTGTAACAGACCCTCAAATTTACACTATGAAAAATATAAGATATTTAACAAGGATAAGAAGAGCGGTGGAGAGGAACAGACATAAGGAGATAATTGAGGTCTTTTTCAGGAAGCTAAGTCAACGTTTTAATTTATCATTTTTATTTCAGTATTACAGATTACGTTCAGATTTTTTTGCTTCTTATCCCCAATTTTTTTTTTACCCGTAATTATTTGCGATTGGGATATTATACACATTAACAGTATGACTTTGGAGATCTTGATTTGTGTTAGACATCGTGAGCGGGGGGTTCATGTCGGCAAAGATTCTTATGTTGATGTAAAAATGCGATCCAAAATAAACGGCTTGATTTCATACTGTACAATGAAAGTCAAGGAAATATGACAAAGTGCGACTATGGACGAGGAACAGACTGGTGTGCTTACTGTGCCTAAAAATCTTGGCAGCGGAGAGCATGGATCCACATAAATTAAGCTGTCACATAAGGATATCATACCCCAATCACGCTGATAAGCAGCTTTTAAGAGGTTTTGTTTTTTCATTTTTAACGTACGGAACAAATGCATAGATTTGACATGGACGAAGGTGACGTGTCATCACAAATATCATGCAATCATTGCTTTCCCCCCACTAATATTATGCAATCATTTAAAAAACAAGATTGATCGACCAGCTGCACTGAGGGGCTTTAAATCGCATTCTCCGCCTAAGGACTGACTCACCGACAAATGTATTGACTATGCCGTTTTGAAATTTTATGGTAGACTTGTTTTTTTTCCAAGATTTGGGCCCCACCAATGGCAACCCCAAACCTACGCCTGTGCCTAATATTGCAAACAATAATCCCGCACCCCGCTTCAGTAGAAAAGCGAGGGTTGTTGGCATCATTAAATGGAGAAGGAGCGGAGATTTGCTTTGTACTGCAATGGCTGGTTCATCAGTGAAGAAAGGCATTGCAGAAGATGGGTACACTCCTCGATCAACTTAATGACGAAAAGCTCAGCCAGTTTGACCATCCCCTATCATTTGAACAACATTTAGTTGGGACAAAAACACATGACAAACTGCATATCAAAAAAAAAAAAAATACATAACAAAATACAGGATAAAATACATGACAAAAAAATTATAGAAATACAGTGAAGAATATTTAGGATTTGAACACCTGAGAAAATGAATGAATATTGGGTACAGTAGCCTTTGTTTGCTATTACAGAGGCCAAACGTTTCCTGTAGTCTTTCACCAGGTTTGCACACAATGCAGGAGGGATCTTGGCACTCTCCTCCGCACAGATCTTCACTAGATCAGTAAGGTTTCTGGACTGTTGCTGAAAAACACGTAGTTTGAGCTTCCTCCAAAGGTTTTCATTTGGCTTCAGGTCTGGAGACTGGCTGGGCCATGCTAGAACCTTGATTATACTTCTTACGGAGCCACTTCTTGGTTTTCCTGGCTGTGTGGTTCGGGGCGTTTTTGTGTCACGATGCTCTGACTGAGGGAAGGAGGTTGTTCCCCAAAATCTCACAATACACGTCCCCAGTCATCCTCTCTTTAATGCAGTGCACTCGTCCTGTCCCAAGTGCAGAAAACCACCCCCCAGAGCATGATGCTACCACCTCAATGCTTCAGAGTAGGAATGGTGTTCTTCGGATTGTACTCTTCATTCTTTTTCCTCCAAAAACGCTTAGTGGAATTAGGACCAAAAAGTTCTATTTTGGTCTCCAGCTCTTTAAAGGTCATTGACAAACTCTTGCCGTGTAGTTCCGGGCTGATTCCTCACCTTTCTTAGAATCATTGAGACCAGATTGACCGTCCTGTTTAGCTTCTTCCATTTTCACCAAGCTGCTAGGCAATTGCTCCTTAGCCCTTTCCAGCCAAGTGGTGTTGTACAATTTGGTCTCTGGTGTTTTTGGACAGCTCTTTGGTCTTCGCCATGTTACAAGTTAAAATCTTATATATGATACACAGGTGTCAAATATTTATTTGCACCTGGATCACACAAATAGTTAAAAAAAATCATGCATCGTGAGTTCTGGATTTTTCTTTTTAGTTGATCTCTCTCTAAGTGGACATGCACCTACAATGAAAATTTCAGAACCCTCCATGATTTGTAAGTGGGCGCAAAATAGCAGGGTGTTCAAATACTTATTTTCTTCACTGTAAATCACAAAATAGATAAATATATGAATGAATTGCATTTATGTCATATTTTAGGTATTACATGATTCATCTATGTATTTATTTCACCTATATGCTAAATAAATGTAGGTATTTTTTTTCTACATTTTTTTCTATATATGGCAGGATTGGTCCTCCATAGGAACCAACAAGAGGCCATTATCCCTTGTGGTACAACACTTTTGATGGGTCAGAATGAGGTCAAACACAGAACAGACATTCTTTAAAAAAAACTTCAGTGTTTGTGTCACTAAAATAGGAAACTGTCGATGTGAATTGAGACAATGTGCCTTCATGTGTGGTTGGGTGCAGTCACCTGCATGAGTTGGTCATGATGTTGTGGATCAAAGTCTCCTTCGAGATCAGCCTGACTAAAAGCCAGCTGCTCGTTGCCCGTCAGTGCCTGAAGAGTCTTCAGCTTCTCCATGATCTCGTTCCGCTTCAGGTTCTTCAGTTGTTTCAGCTGCTCCCGTTTTTGCTGTTTTTCCTATCAGAGTTGTAAAAGGAACGGACAATTAGATTTGCTAAATTGTGCGGTCAACAATTTGCCTCTGCTGAAAGTGTGTTTTATTGCATATCATTATCTTTTTAGTATTTAACTTTTTAAATAAATGGGAAAAAAAACAACCCAAGAAAACACAAAATGCATCATTTATTTTGCATGTGTGTATGTATATTATTATATAGAATTTAGACATGATGCATGCTAACACTAAGGATCCTTCTGCATCGACCAGCTGGATCAGATCGAGAGTTGGAGAGGAGGACTTGCTACCCCGAAAATTCCCTCGTCACTAACGTGGACTTTTTCACAATTCCAGTTATTGTTTATTTTTATTTTGTGTTGTCTTCGGTGCCAACTTTTACAATAAATGGAGTTTGACGTGGTTATTTAGCAGTTGTCAACTTGTTACCTTTTTGCAGAATTTGTAATAATATTCAAGTACTTTTAATAACTGTGCTTAAAACAGGCTGATCTTTCATATTCACGCACTCTTATTTTTTTTTTTTAATCTTTTCCTATGTTGATTCTTAACTCGCTGAAATAAATACTGGCAGAGAAAAAAGGCCCACCAAACCCTTCAGATTAGTTTTTCGACCTGCCTTAATTAAGGTTGAAACAAAATTAAAAGAAACTACACCTAAGCTTGGAGTTAATCCATATTTTTAAGTACAATTCAAAAAAGAATTCAGGGTCCTTCTTTTGTTTTGGCATGGAGAGTGACCGGTTTTAAATTGAGAAAATGAGTGGCTTCTGTGTAAATCATCTTGTACTTACTATTTGTTTTCTTTCTTTCACTTCCTGCCTTTTGCGCTTTCTGCTGTCATCATTGGTGCGCACTGAAGTGGCAATTTTGCGAGGATAAGCCTTGATTAGATGAGAGTCGGGCTCCTCGAACCTGAAGTTGTATGTTCTCTCAAAGATCTGCTGCTTCTCCAAGAAAACCTTGCCTTCCTCTTCGGAATCATCCACGTCTTCTTGGACCACCTCCTCGTACGTTGGGATCCTAAAAAAACAGTTGGCGTGTGCTATATAATTCAAACACAATTTCAGTTTATAGTTCCTAAAACATCCAGCAAGGTATGGAGGACAGAACGACCTTTCCAAATAAAAAAGTGTATAATTTAGACTACAAAGGGCACAACATTATATGGCGCACCCCCAAAAGAGTCTTTTGTGATACATCAACTTCACACAATGTTGATGGCACACCACTTTCCCCACCCTAAGGTGCCGGATAGTGGATCAGAATTTCCTCAAAGCTGTTCGGAAGTCTCCTTCCATGGTCTCGCAAAACTCCTCCAATGCCCGCGTTTTTGCCTCAGCGACTCCCAAAGCCGCATTCTGCTTGGCCAGTCAATACCTGCCAGCTGTTTCCAGTTAGTAAATGTTGAATGTAATATAAGACATAAGAAAGTACTGTATGTATAAAAAGCAGAAAATTAAGCCAAATTTGGGCTCATTTTAATTATATTGATTGCCCTGAAGCAGTGCATTCAATCTTGCAATATTAGAGAATGATGATCTTTTGCTTTTGGTTCTATTTCAATTTATATTTGGTGCATGTTTTTCAGAGACTCCGTGTCTAAATTGGTTAAAATAGAATTCATATCACTAAAGAGTTAATATTTTTAATTTGTATTTTAATGTTTAACATTTTAAAGGATTTTGTGTTGTGTGTCTTTAAATATGTTCAATATGTAAAAGCAAAAATTGTTTTGGATTTTACAAAACGTATTTGTAGATCTGTGAATATTCTAATTGATATTTAATGTGTTTTCAGGGATCACCTGCAAAGAAAATGAAATTACTAATTATAAAAAAATTGGTGCAACATGTTTTATCATTATTGATCAATTATCATAATTATTATTATTTTTAAATCTAGAGGCTGTTTGGGAGCCAAAAGAGCCAGCTCTTCTCAGTAAGCCGAGACAGAGGGACGGTTTTCTAAAATATGACCAGTAGGTGGAGGTGACGCTTCACATGACAATGCCATTATCACAAGCCACCAGAACAGGCGAGTCGGACTAATTTTTACGCACTTTTTAAAAAACATTACTTAATTTATTTTGTAGTCTTTAGAATCAGACTGCTAAGACACATGGCAGTGGCACCAATTTCAAGCATTACAATCACTTAACCCAAAATTCAAGAATTTTCCTGACTTTGAAAAAACTTTTTAGAGGATTTCAAGAACCTGAGGGAACCCGGTGCCTTAGTGACTCCCGAGGAGCTTTGTCAAAGAGGTCAGAAATGGAAAAGGATGAGGGGAAGAAAACAGTTTTCAAAATTTGTTTTTTAAGATGAAACAAACACGACACAAAACATTAGTGGACATTTTCCGATGCGGTAAGAATGTTTCCAATAAACATTCACGATTATGTAATGAACGTTTGAGAATCCCCATTTTCTCCAGACATGTTTTCGTTATTGTTTAGTCTGTTGTGTCCCTTTCAACATTCAGTGATGACGATCCATGCTCCAACATATCTGGTACTGTGACTAAAACTAGTGTGATAATTAGATAAGACTTAAAACATCATCGGTCATCCCTTGTGGTCTAGAGGATAAACTCCAGTGCTCTTTACGCCGTGATCTGGGTTTAATTACTGTAGCATATATTATAGTTTCATTGTAAACAACCACCCATGCCCTGCCTGCCTGGTGGATAGGATTCGGTGCCATTACCATTGTTATCCAGTTCGGTCCGCGTTGCCACCATTGTCATGCATATGGGCTTCGGGATAATTGCAAAAGTATTGTCTTGATTATATAGCACACATTCAAATTTCTGTCCAATTTGGGTTTTTGGGGTGTGCCGTATAGTCCAGAAAATACAGTACATTCATTAAAAAAAAAATACAAGTGTGAGAGAAATTAAATACATATCAGCAGAAATAACAGCTAGATAGTTTGATATAGAGATCACATGCAAGCTAGATGGCTAGAAATGGAGATTGAAATAAAACATGAAAAGTTCTAAAAGAAAAGAGTCCAAATAAAAAATAATCATTATTGAATTTTTTAATGTTAAAAAAAATATCTCATCTGAAAAAAAAATGCACTTAAGTATGAATTTGTGATTTCCCATAAAATCAGACTACCTGTCATTGTCATCGTCATCATCATCTTTGTAGCCTTTGTTCAGGACATAGTCTCGGAGGAACCGTTCTTTCGCATCCAGTTCCGGGTCATTCCAGTAGTCTCGTAGGTATTTCTGTCACAACATTTTCAATCCATTTTATTTTACCCTCAAACTGGTTAGAATTAAAATTGTTTTTATTGTCATTAATATCGTTATGAAACATTGTATGCAACGAGATTAGACATGTAACACCAGGGTGTAATATAAAGACTTTTAAGAGAAAAAAGATAGAGATTATCAGGATGAATAGGCATATATATATATATATATATATATATATATATACTGGACTGTCTCAGAAAATTAGAATATTGTGATAAAGTTCTTTATTTTCTGTAATGCAATTAAAAAAACAAAAATGTCATACATTCTGGATTCATTACACATCAACTGAACTATTTCAAGCCTTTTATTATTTTAATATTGCTGATTTTGGCTTACAGCTGAAAAAAACTCAAAAATCCTATCTCAAAATATTAGAATACTTCCTCAGACCAAGTAAAAAAATAATTTTATAACAGCAAAACTAAATCAAACATTTGAAAATGTCCATTGATGCACTCAGTACTTGGTCGGGAATCCTTTTGCACGGATTACTGCATCAATCCGGCGTGGCATGGAGGCAATCAGCCTGTGGCATTGCTGAGGTGTTATTGATGCCCAGGATGCTTCGACAGCGGCCTTCAGCTCATTTGCATTTGTAGGTCTGGTGTCTTTCATCTTCTTCTTAACTATACCCCACAAATTCTCGATGGGGTTCAGGTCAGGGGAATTAGCAGGCCAATCAAGGACAGTGATGCCATGGTCAGTGCACCAGTTACTGGTGGTTTTGGCACTGTGGGCAGGTGCCAGATCATGCTGGAAAATGAAATACTCATCTCCATAGAGCTTTTCAGCAGATGGAAGCATGTAGTGCTCTAAAATCTCTTGGTACACAGTTGCATTTACTCTGGACTCGATGAAACACAGTGGACCAACACCAGCAGCTGACATGGCTCCCCAAACCATTGCTGACTGTGGGATCTTCACACTGGATTTCAAGCAACTTGGATTTTGCTCTTCTCCAGCCTTTCTCCAGACTCTGGCGCCTTGACTTCCAAATGAAATGCAAAACTTGCTTTCGTCTGAAAAGAGGACTTTGGACCACTCTGCAACTGTCCAGTGCTTCTTCTCCATAGCCCAAGTCAGACGCTTCTTCCGTTGTCTTGAGTTCAGAAGTGGCTTGACCATGGGAATACGGCTATTGTAGCCCATTTCCCGGACACGTCTGTGAACTGTGGCTTTTGATACCTGGACTCCAGCTTCAGCCCACTGTCTTTGAAGCTCCCTCAAATTCTGGAAGCGGCTCTTCTTCACAATTTTGTTAAGGCTGCGGTCATCTCTCTTGGTTGTGCAGCGTTTCCGGCCACATTTTTCCCTTCCAACAGACTTTTTGTGGATATGCTTTGAAACTGCACTCTGTGAACAGCCTGCTCTTTGAGAAAATTCTTTTTGTGTCTTACCCTCCTGATGGAGGGTATCAATGATGGTCCTCTGGACAGCAGTCAGATCAGCAGTGATTTAGTTTACTGAACCAAGCTGAGTGTTTTTAAGGCTCAGGAAACCCTCGCAAGGTGTTTCGAGTTAATTAGATGATTCAGGTGATTAGTTGAATAGCCTACTTGTATACTTTTTCATGATATTCTAATATTTTGAGATAGGATTTTTGAGTTTTCTTAAGCTGTAAGCCAAATTCAGCAATATTAAAATAATAAAAGGCTTGAAATAGTTCAGTTGATGTGTAATGAATCCAGAATGTATGACATTTTTGTTTTTTTAATTGCATTACAGAAAATAAAGAACTTTATCACAATATTCTAATTTTCTGAGACAGTCCAGTATATATATATATTACATATAAAACACAAGAGTGTTTGGAAAATCTGGCATAGTGCAATTATAACAATAGTGCAATGAAAATAAGTGCTATAACATTTAGCAGTAGCAACTCAAACAACAATATAACTCGCATATATTCATTTTTATCAGTACCTTAATGCATATTTTTTCCAGACTTTTAAGATTTTACAGACCAGGGGTGGACCAAAATGAAATTTTGGACCGAAAACATGAAACAACTGGAACAACGTATTAAACTCCCCCCGAGTGAAAGCCAGCTTTGAAATACTAAGACGTGACGTCATCCCATAATAATTTACATAATAGTTTGCATTGTTTTACAGAGCATCTTTTTCATACTCGAATGACCACTGAGACTTAATAAATGTCTTTATATCAAAGCGATGTTGTCCTCTATAATGCACAATACATGGTCAGTATATCAGTAATGTTCGTAAAAAAAGCAAAAAAATCAATTTACTCACCATGTCCTTTACTTCCTCAGGTGCATCCAAATCTGCCTGTCCTTTGAGCCACTCCATGTAGTCTGCCTCGTCTTTGTCCTATAAACACATCAACAGGTTGAGATGTTTTGGAGTTTTTTTTTCCTTCTTCTTTTAAAGATTATTAAATGAATGATGACAGCTCTGCTGACTGGATGCATCCGTGGACCATTTTACCAACCTGTGGTGAACATTTTGAACAGCACATCAAGTCAAAATAGCCATTTGGTGTCAAGGGTATTTGCCTTCCTGTTTATAAGATAACTCATTCATTCATTTACCAACTGCTTCTACTCAAGAGGTTGTGGGGGTGCTGGAGCCCATCTCAGTTGACTTTGGGTATTGGGCTGGGAACACCATGGAGTAGTTGCCAACCATAAGAGCACAGAGAGAAACAGCCAATTATGTACTGATTCATTCCTAGGGTCAATTTTAACTTCCAATCCACCAGCCAGGCATTTTTGGGGGGACATTTCCTGTATTTTATTATGTGTTTTATGTATCTCAGTGGAACTGTTAAAATCTAGGCTTAAAACACACTTCTATTCTATAGTATATGAATAACCTATATTTTATGTTGACAATAGCTGTGTAGTATTTTTTATTGCAACATCCATTGCAGCCTGGTCATCCTGGAAGGGGGATTACCTCATGTGCGGTCCCTTCTCAAGGTTTCTTCATTATCCTCATGTTGAGGTTTTTGAGTTTTTCCTTGCCCTCATGTAGGTTTTAGATCAGGGGATGGTGTAATAATAGTCTGTGGTTTGCAATAATCTGTGGTCTGTGCAGCCCTTTGAGACTATGTGATTAAGGGCTATACAAATAATCATGACTTGACTATCTTTTCAATGTATGTAAATCTGCTTTCATCTTTTTATTCAAGCATTAGGTTTATGCTTGTGCTGTTTTATTAACTAGAGAGGGGCGAGTACCGATATCAAGCAGCGGTGCGAAAACGAGTCTCTAAAAACCCCTTCTCATTAAAAGAAAATATATATTGATTTGAGTAATAAGCTTAACTACATGATCTAGATAGCTAGATAGATACTTTATTCATCCCCGAAGGGAAATTTACGTTTCTTTATAATTTATATAGTATATGTATATAATTTATAAATTAAACATGCATTTTGAAGAATATTTGTAGAAGAAGACATGTGTATTTATATAATTTCCCGACATCTTTCTGGTAGAAATACCCGAAAAAAGAAAAAAATAGCTTGTAAAAAGGCTAAGCAAAAAAAAAAAAAAAAAAAAATAGGAAAAGAAAGTTTGTATTCTTACTTGTTCTTTAGGCACTCGTTGTTGGTTGCACAACACAACAGAACAATATCTATAATACACACCATTCCTTCAAAATATATATGCTCACAACGGTACGCAATACCAGTATCATCGGCCTTCTTGCGGCCACTTCACAGACATTTATTCGTATAGCCCTTAATCGCAAAATGTCTCAAAGGACTGCACGGGTTACAATTACACAATCACCTCGTCTTTTTCCAATGAGAAGGAAATGCAAGTACATAAAGTATATCCGACTGCATCATTTTATTTATTCTGGTGGTACTTGGAAAGCTTTTTTCTTTATTAATTTCAAGAACAACTATTGCAGGAGTATGTTTTGTATATATATTTTAGTTACAAAGTTAAAAATTGTGTCTGGGGATATAGGGCAACTTTTTTTTATGTTTTTCTCGTGACACATTCTCCATGCTTACCTTTTCTTCCTGCGTTTTCAGCCTCCGAGTCAACAGCTGGAGATCTCCTTCCGCACTGCCGTTAGTAATGTCGTCATCATCACCATCGCTGTCTTGGACGAATTTTCGAAAACTGGGAAAAAAAAAAAAAGTTTGGATAAACGTTCATGGCAACTGTTGCATCCTACTTTCAGTGGTATTTACATGTGGCCTAGGCTTGGTCTGATTATTTCGAAAAATTTATAAATAAATTGATACCTTTCTTTCAGCTGCTCCTGCTCCTGAATGTAGCTGGGGGAAGAAGCCCTCTGAGAAACAAGAACAATTATTAGAATTGCTTTGCAGCAGTCAAAAGTCATGACAAAACCTACTTGACGTCTTTTGGCTGCCTCTTCATCATCACTATCACTATCCTCGTCCTCATATTTCCTTAACAATGAAATACATTTGTTAATCAAAAAAAGGTACATAAAAAAGGGGAAACCACATGCAACACTCATGAGCAACTCCTATCATTATAAACTTCTTAAAACGCATAGCTTATTGACAAATACAATACATTAACAATACAGTACATTTAGGGGCCACTGTGTAATATTTGACCACTGGATGCACTGTATTGTGTTTCGCAACCAAAAACGAGTACTACAAAGCTCAAGACTAGAAACCACGGAGACTCAAAGTGACAAAAACGCCCTATTTCTAATATTTTTTTGGATTAGCCTTTATTTGTTTTTGGGGGTACCCTTGGCAGAAAGGTGGCGGAGAATTATGTCAGCTCCCACTAGGTGAGGCTCATCTTATGTGAAGAAAATACAACTTTTTTGACCTATGAGTTTTAAAATAAAATGCACAATTGTATGATGGTTCATTTATCTAGATTATTAATCATATCACGATTGTTTTTTATAGTACTGTGAGGCGTTAAATAAAACCAGATTCCTTTAACGATAAATATTTTACTTTGTTTACAAAGAAAGAAAGACAATAACTATATAGCTGGAATGCAATGGTAGAGTTCATCACGTAACATACCCTTCTTTCTCCAGTATCACTTTCCGTTCATAGTCTTTCAAGTACATGGGCTTGGCTTTTGACTTTGAAGTTGACGGTTTCTCATCGCTGTCAGGATTTTCTGAAAAAGTATGAATCATTCAGTCAGAGTAAAGGCAATTGTCAAAACAATGTATGCAACAATTGAAAATTCAATTCATCACCTTCTGAGTAGAATTTTGCATCTTTTTCATATATCTTGGGGTCTTTTTTCTTCAAAAGTGACAACGTCCTGTAAAAGTCTTTTTCCACGTCTGGATCCAAATCCTGAATTGCCATGACACAAAATTTAAAAATTGATGCGAATTTCCACAAACCTACATCAATCAACTATATTATTAGTATACACAGTTAGTATGCAACACCTCCTCACAAATATTTAACAATTGTTTCTTTACAGAACAGACACTCATCATCTCAGGGGAATCCATAAGTTCAAGGTCCAATATTCTTGCACAACATTGAAAACTCAGTCAAGTAAAGCCGTTGTGCCACTCGAAAGGGTATTTGTTTAAAGAACAATTTATATGACGACTTTAAAAATGTGACTAATTTACGTCAATTAAAAAAAAAATCATATACAAGTTTTAGATAAATACACTAATACAGATTTGTATATAGTTTCTTCACCGCGACCCTACTGAGGATAAGCGGTGCAGATAATGGATGAATAGATATAATTTCTTTTGGTATTATTATGTTATAGGAGTCACTCGTGATGGTGAAGGAAATTTCAATGACTCTTTAACGGGACCAGACAGAGTATTCGGACTTTAAAAAAATAGAGCTGGAGGGAAGCAAAGCAGATAAGGACATTTATTACAAAGTTTCAAAATAATGATAAAATCAAGAGTGCACTCTGGACCAATTAATGGAGACGCATTCTCCCACTAAAAGGCCTGCAAGAATGTTTCATCCCCTCTCCTATGGTGAGAAAGTTGTACATGCACACTAAGAAATCATACATCACATTCCAAAGCAAAAAACACGCACCACATGCACAAGATTAATGCAGGACATTGCTGAGTCTTCAAGGGTATATGATAAAGCCATTGCTTGAAAGTACACTGATCATCAAGTAAATACTTCACTAATATATGAGGATAAATATGATGTGCATTTACAACAACTAAAATGAATAATGTGATTATCAAAGAAATGATGTGATGATTCAATAACATACATTGACCAGCTGGCAGAGATGGGAAGCTGCGTCCTTTGCCATCATGGAATTTCTGGACTAGTTTACAGGCTGGGGGCGTCGTTGCTGTCATAGACTTTCCAGACAAATTTCAACATGTTACCTAGATTTCTCTTTTAGTGATGTTTACTATTGTTTGTGTACTGTAACTCAATGCTAAATCTATTCCACCCTGATTATCCTGGAAGGGGGATTACCACTTGTGAGGCTCCTTCTCAAGGTTTCTTTTTTCCTCACGCTGAGGTTTTGAGTTTTCCCTTGCCCGAATGTTGGTTTAAGATCAGGTAATGGTGTAATTGTAAGCCTGGGCAGTCCTTTGAGACATTTTTTGTGATTAAGGGCTTTATAAATAAATGTGACTTGACTTAATATACCTGGATAACTAGTGATAGTGACAACATTCTCAGTGACCCATTTCCCTAATCTAACACTCGATATATTGTTTTAAAAGTAATAAATGTCATTTATTCGTATTCTAATTTGTCTTTGCGGGGGTATGGTGTCTACTGTTTTGATACGTAATAGGTATTCCCTGCAGGGGGAAAGTGGAATAAGGGTAGGCACTTAAAAGCTTCGGCTTTAGCCTACTCCCTTTGTATGAGTTGCGAGGCTGTTTAGCGTTATTTTGCACTTAATCAATTAATGTTTGGCGATTTTTAGGGCTCTGCCCAAATCAGAAGGCACAAATAAACACATCTGAAGAGGGAACGCGATACTAACCACTTCGCTGTCGTCTGAACTGGACTCGGACGAATCTGTTTCATCGTACACTGCTCGGTCTCCAAATCGATCCTTTACTGCTCGGAAACACACAAAATACAAATGAAAAATCGTAAAGCTTCGAGAAATTTGAGGGTGGTAAGCTTCTTTCCACGTTAGCACATGGCACTGATGCTTTAGCCAGCGTTAGCTAACATTAACACACTTACACTTCTGCAGTTCTTCCTTCTGCCGGTACTTGTCATACCGCTTTGCGAAATCTTTGTTTATCCTGAAACCTTCTTCGTCAGACATAGTCGTGTTTTTCTTTAGAATGTGATGATAATCCAGAAGCTAGCCAAACTAGCATCACATTGGGCAAGTGCGTAGGGCACGCGGTTTCCGGTGAAGGGGTCGCAGTTGACCTGTAGGGGGCGCACAAAGATCTTAAATCACATTTTGTACGTTCCCTATGTCAACCTTGGTCGGAGCGCCAGATCCAGAATAGTTCTCAAGTGGGCCGGATCAGTAAACTATGTCAGCGCCAAATATTTACCTTTAAATCCTACCCAACAAATTATAATCACGGATAAAGAGGGATCTTTTCAAAGCACAACATTTTTTTTTACAAACAATGGAAAAAATGGATTTACAATATGTTTATTTTAACAGTTGAGTAAATACATCTTTACATCTAAACCAACTCGCTATGAAGCACAAACATAAACAAACTTAAGTAGCTGTGATTAAAAATATGCTTGGCTCAATTGTCACTCTGCTTTGAAATTCAATAAAAGATAAGGAACGCGACACCTGAATAATATGCATTCTGTATTGTTTCACAGAGGAAATAACAACAAAGCGTAGGTTAGGTCTTAGCATTGGTGGAGACATAAGCACATTTTTAAAATGATCTGATTTGTGGTGGCATTAGCTCAGGAGGTAGAGCGCTCGTCTTGGGATCAAGAGATCGTAGGTTTAATTCCTGGCTCCTCGGTGTTATATGTCGAAGTATCCTTGGGCAAGACACTGAATCCCTAATGCCCTCAATAAGCAGGTCGGTGCCTTGCATGGCTGCATGGCCGCTATTGGTGTGTGAGTGTGAATGGGTACATGTGAAGCACATTGTAAAGCGCTTTGGGAGGTCTTCATTGACTTGAAAAGCGCTATATAAATGCAGACCATTTACCATTTATTATTATTATTATCATCATCATCATATTAATTATAATGATCGCCTCCACATAATAAAAGAAAAATAAATTAAGGGGTTAAATAAATCTGCAATATGTCATGAGTGGGAAAGGTGAGAGGAGAGAGAGTGGGAAAGGTGAGATGGCACAACATTCATTTGGACAGGTAACTTAAAATTAGTTTTACCTGGTTATATCAGTATTATTTTCCCCCCATTTTATTAACACTCCACTTATTGAAACATGAATATTTTGTTTGTTTGTTTGTTTGTACATGATTCAATTGTTTGTTTGTTTGTACATGATTCAAATTGAATCTTTTCTTCCGGCGCCGTCACGAATGGCAGCCACTCCAGCAGCTCCCGTGTTATTTACGATTGTTCTCGATTGTTCTCAGCTCAGGGATGCTGCTGGAAATGTGAATTTCCCTTCGGGGATGAACAAAGTATCTATCTATCTATCTATCTATCTATCTATCTATCTATCTATCTATCTATCTATTACAATTTTGGTTCTAAATTAGATAGACATTGGTATTTATGGTTAGAGTAATACAAACAAACAAAAAAGACAAGTAAATCATTTCAAACTTTATTTAATTGAAAATACAACAAAGACTTGAAAGTCCATGTTCACATCTACATTTTATGCCTGTTTGGCCATGTGGATTTACTCGAGTGAATCTGTAAGGGGTTAGCATATGGAATGAATTACTTTTATCTGTTCATGCTAGTGACAGGCATAACAATGAAATTCTCTACACTATAGTGCAAATGCTACAACAATAATGATAATATCCAAGAGATGTCATTACAAGTTTTGGGTGGTGACTGTGTAACTGTTTAAACACTTTTGACCAATGTTGGGCGATAACAAAGAACACATAGGTTTTAATAAATCAAATCAAGTCATGTTTATTTGTGGAGTCCTTAGTCACAATAAGTGTCAAGGGGCCGCACAGACCACAGATGATTGCAAACCACAGACAATTATTACACCAACCTCTGATCTAAAACCTACATGAGGGCAAGGAAAAACTTAAAAACCTCAATATGAGGAAAATAAAGAAACCTTTCGAAGGGACCGCACATGAGGTTATCCCCCTTCCAGGATGACCAGGGAGCAATGAATGTTGCAATCACAAATAATACACAGATATTGTCAACAGGAAATATAGGTCATTCGTAAGATACAGAATAGAAGTGTGTTTTAAGCCTGGATGTATAGAATTCCATGGAGGTGGCAGATTGAATCTCAGGGGGCAGAGCATTCCACAACACTGGGGCCCGAACAGAGAACGCTCTCGAACCTGTGGATCTCTTCTCGGCTCTTGGGATCACTCGTAGACTAGCATTTTCAGAGCGAAGGCTCCGGACTGGAACATAGGGGAAAATTAAATCTGAAAGATATGAGGGAGTAAGTCCATGGATGATTTTGTATACTACCCACAGAACCTTTAAAATCACATCTTAAGGTAACAGAGAGCCAAAGCAGGTTAGCTAAAATCTAGGTAATGAGATCAAACTTTCTTGTCCTAGTTAAAAGCATCACTGCAGCATTTTGTACCAGCTGCAGGCTCTTAACGCTGGACTTTGGAGACCGGAGAGTAGTGCATTACAGTAATCGGGACGGGAGGCAACAAATGCACAAATTATAATCTCTGCATCAGACTGGGACAGCATAGGGCAAATTTTAGCAATGTTGCGAAGACGGAAAAAAGCTGTTCTGGTAATATTCATAACGTGTGTTTGGAAGGACAGATTGAGGTCAAATCTGACACCTACATTTTTGACTGAATCACTCTATATTAAATATATTCAATTTGTCAATATTCAGAGCAGTTTTTTTTAGCAGTCCAGTAATTAATTTGTGTGTGTGTTTTTTGTTTTGATTTGTTCTTAGTGTGATTAGCTATGTAGGCAAGGCCAAGTGACGTATGTAAACATAGCGTGGTGACGTCACATTGCAAGACAAATACAAGCAAACACCGGAGCTGATGTCGATAAGTATAATTAAAATTTCAATTGTCTATTGTGATTGATAACAACACAGTTAAACATTATTTACAACCAAATTTGACGGTGTATTCCAAGACAAACACGCAATAAAAGACCGAAAGAGTAAAACAAGATAAAAAAGAATGCTTACGATGAATAGGCATACATTTAAAAGGCAGTGTCTGGAGACTGGCCAAGGATGTAAGCGCATCAAAACAATAATGCAATAAAAAATAGTCAAATTACATCAGCGGCATTATATTAGTTAATAGCTCACTATATACGTTTTCACGATATTCTAATATTTTGAGATAGAACATTTGAGTGTGTGCTGTAATCTGCAACTTGAAAACAATAAAAAACAAAGCTTGTAATATTTAAGTTGGTTGATGATTAAATCTAGAATGTATGACTTTAATAAAATTGCTTTACAGAAAATAAAGAACTTGATCACAATTTTCTAAGACAGTCGTGTTTATAGTACTCAGGTTGACCCATAAAAGATGAATAAGGTTATTAAATACCGTAAATGGATGAATATTAAATATGTGGATTAACAGAAACAAGGAAGAAAATGCTCAGGCTATTCTGTAAAAATCAATAAAAAACATCTATGAATTTAGAAATACAAGACAAGACAGCTTTGACCTATTCAGGATAAATAATGTGCACGAAATATTTACTCTCAACAAATGAGTTTCAGGGAACGGCCTGTGATGGATCAAAGTCTAAACCCATCCAATAAACAATGGAACTTAGAGAACAACTTCTGTTTCTAATCAAGCACGGAAGCAGAAACGCAGAATTGAAATTACGCATGCTTGAACTAGCACATGTCAAGGCCCATCTTAATTTTGCATATGACCATGGGAGAAAGTTTTGAAGTCAGATGAGACCAAAATAAAACTTTCATGAACTTTTTGGTCACAATTCCATTAAGCGTGTTCGAAGAAAGAAGAGTACAATCCGAAGAACACCATCCTTACTGTGAAGCATGGGGTTGGTAGCATCATGCTTTGGGGGTGTTTTTCTGCACATGGGACAGGATGAGTGCACCTCATTAAAGAGAGGATGACTGGGGGCGAGTATTGTGAGATTTTGGGGAACAACCTCCTTCCCTCAGTCAGAGCATTGAAGATGAATCGTGGCTGGGTCTTCCAACACGACAACGACCCGAAGCACACAGCCAGGAAAACTAAGGAGTGGCTCTGTAAGAAGCATATAAAGGTTCTGGCATGGCCCAGCCAGTCTCCAGACTTGAACCCAATCAAAAACCTTTAGAGGGAGCTCAAACTTCGTGTTTTTTAGCGACCGCCAAGAAACCTGACTGATCTGAAGAATATCTGTGTGGAGGAGTGGGCCAAGATCCCTCCTGCAGTGTGTGCAAACCTGGTGAAAGACTACATGAAACGTTAGACCTCCTGTTATAGCAAACAAAGACTACTGTACCAAATATTAACACTAAAATTCTCAGGTGTTCAAATACTTATTTGCAAAACTTTCTCCCATGGTCATATGCTAAATTAAGACGGGCCTTGACATGTGCTGGTTCAAGCAGGAGAACCTTTCATGCCATGCGTGATTTCAAATTATGGCGTCTTAGTGTATTACCTACAGTAACCTTGGAAAGGGTGGTGCCAGCTCTCTAGAGGTCATTGACCAACTCCTGTTGTGTAGTTCGGGCTGATTACTCACTTTTCTTAGAATCATTGAGACCCCACGTGGTGATATCTTGCCTGGGGCTCCATTCCGATTGAGATTGACCGTCATCTTTAGCTTCTTTCATTTTCTAATGGTTGCTCCAACAGTGGACCCTTTTTCACCAAGCTGCTTGGCAATTGCTCTGTAGCCTTTTCCAGCCTAGTGGAAGTGTACAATTTTGTCTCTGGTGTCTTTGGACAGCTCTTTGGTCTTCGCCATGTTACAAGTAAACGCATTACTGATTGTATGGGATGGATAGGTGTCTTTATGCAGCTAATGACCTCCAGCAGGTGCATCTGATTCAGGATGATACATGAAGTGCAGGTGGACTTCTAATGCGCGGACAAGCAGGTCTTTCAGGGTCAGAATTCTAGATAACACACGGGGTTCAAATACTTACCTGCAGCTGTATCACGCAAATAAATTGTTAAAAAAATCATGCATTGTAATGTCTGATTTTTTGTTTTTAGTCCGTTTCTCTCACAGTGGACATGCAACATGCACGTATGATGGAAATTTCAGACCCCCAATGATCTCTAAGTGGGAGAAATAGCAAAATAGCAGGGTGTTCAAATACTTACTTTCTTCATTGTACATCATATGTCGCTGATTTTTGTCTTTTCTTTCATATTATTCAACAGTTTCCTTAATATCTGAAGCTAATCCTATGCCTCCATACACCATACCTTTGAGAGCCATTTGAAATTAAAGGCTGCATTTTGGTCCTGTGGGCATGTTGCTGATATTGGCATAACATCAGATTGGTGCCAATTGATGCAATATGCGGAGACTTTGAAGAAGGTGGTAATAATTTTAAGCAGAGCTGGTACAGAACTTGCTGGTTGTCAGAACACATTTTTGACGTCTGTAGTCATTGATTGTAGAGCGGTTGAGTGAAGGAAAAAGGAGAAAATGTGATGAATCGTCAACTAAATTAAACTTTACTTACTTCTTTAACTTTCGGCACACTTTACTCATTGCCAGCCTGCTTAAAAGCAAAACGAGGGGTTGACAACCAAAGCTGTCGATGGCAGCAATTTCAGAACTGACTTTCAACATATTTAGTCGTCATTGGTAGTGTAAGGGTCTACTAGGAAATAAATGTAATAAACTGAATTTTATGAACTTATTGAAATGTACCACCAAAGTGTTTATCCAACCTACTTGAATGGAAAAGGAAGGGTTGACGTCCAAACCCATCATTGGCAATAAATTTAACTGACACTGTCACACTGTCCAATTAGTGTGATTTTGTTTGAAAAACATCTGATCTCTTACGTCTCTGCTAAGAAAAACAAATACCTTTTAGATTGAGGGTCTGTTTTTGTTCCCATGTGGTCAACCTGCTTAAATTTCAAAACAATCTGTACATGTGCCTTTAACCTGCTTCCACAGTGACCTTGTTGTTGCCTGTAAAAGCGTCATAATGACCTTAACTTTACACCTCATTTACATAGGTTATCAGCCTCGCTACTGTTCATACTGGCCTTGAACTTTGCACATGGCAACAGTCGAGGTGAGCCGCTGAGCTGTGTGCTACACTTCTCATTGCAATGCTTTGGTAGCTGATGATTACCATAGGAGCAAAATAAACAACAACAATCAAAGCGTGAGAGATGTCACGCTACTGGCTGAGTTGTGATCTAATGCACTGAGAACCAAATAACCCAGCATTTAATACAAGCTGCTTGGAAAGCTGCCGTGCATGCCGACCTGATCATTTAATAATGATGAAAAAACTTTTGTTTTCATTTCATATAAACGTGACCTTGCTGCGTGGGATGGTTTTAGAGAAGCCTGAAAAAGCTTTGTGATTCGCCTTCCAGCGTGACATCCGGAGGTTCTTGGAAAAGTTTTACATTTTCCAAGAAGCTCTGGAAACCCTCTCACCAAAAAAGAGGGCCCTAAACCAACCCTAGACCAAAAAACCGTGTCACGTTTTGAGCAGTGCCTGCGTCACACAGCTGTTTAATGGTGAAATAAGCTGCTGCACATATAGCGCAGTAAATCAAAATGGTCAGACGCATATTTCAGAGCTTGGGGTCCATGTGGCGCGCCATATAAAATGAAAGAGACCTAAAAAAGAAAGACAATGAACATATAAACCTAACCAATGTGCATTCCAAATGTGATATTGGTGTTGTGAAATGTTTGCAAAAACAGACCCCAGTCAATCCTCAACACATGTTGACATTTGAGGCATTTTTTCCCCTTCTGTTTAAAATAATTAAGGCAGAAAAAACATTGAAATTGAGGATGTTCTTTTTAGTGGTCCCCACTGATTAAAATTTTCAAATCCAAACATTAACTTTGAAAATACTTTAATTGATGCAAATTGGTGAATGATAATGATACTTCATTCAATTACATTATTACAAACATCTCCTTGATATAATCAAAATATGCGTGTTTCTGAATATTGAGCCAATTTTTACTCAAGAAACTGCTTTAACTACTACAGTAATTATTGTTTGGTTGATATATTTATTTTGTTTTTAATATTGGATACCTGCAAAAGAGATTGCATAGACTATTATTGCACACTCTTGTTCGTTGTTTTGGCTATCATCATCACTACCGGCTAATCTAGCTGCTGTTCTTTGATCACCACACACTTTAGGGCAGATCTGCTCATGGGAGATCTTTTACAACAGATTGGAAAATCTTATCTGTAGTTTAAACTCTCTCCTGTTCTCCTTGCAATTTCAAAATCCTTTGATGTCCTCTCTTTTTTACATTTTGAGTGTCTATTAAACTATAAATTTAACACAAATACAAATTACTTTTCTTGATGTAAATTGTTGAATGATAATTACGTTTACATAATAATTACAAAAATCTTCTAAATAATATCAAATTGTGCATTTTTGTGACTAATGTGCATGTTGTTAATTTGGTTATCTTCATTAGGTTTATTAACTGCTCTAGCTAATAATTGCTAGCGTGTCTCCCCAATAGAAACTGTTATTTTACCTAGTTTCCCAAATAGAGCAATTAATCATAGTACTTCATAGCTGTTACCTAGAAAAAGGCTACTTCAGAAAGCATCTGTAATAAATAGAGGTCTTTATTTAATTACAGTACAACATGAAAATTACAGCAAAAGTTGCAGCAACAAATTTCATTAACTAAAAACAGAACAAATATTTACATATATTACACCCTATTTACACACACATGTCAACCGCATTACGAGTGGTCAAATTTAAAATGGACTCCATATTTTGTGCATCTTGACCAATATCATGAGTTTCTCTACCTTCTAGCTAAACATTGAACATCTCAACTGCATCTCTGTGGAACAAGTGACTGCATACAGACAAATATTTTCTACAAATCTCCTGCAGTAAAATAACAACAACGTGGACCTTTGAGCAATAATAAGAATCACTGTTCACTCACATTTCAAGAACAGTAGCTCCGAAAGAGTGCAATGAGACACACGTTTTTCTTCCATCAGGAATGCTGCGATAAGTTTTCCTCCTGAGAGGCTATAAATATACACGTGTAATATCACAGCGCATTAGGCTTGGCCACACTGGTCGCACACGTGATTGCATCTCGGCTATCCTGAGGAATGCATTCGTCCTGTTAGCACATAAGCAGAGATTTAAGCGAGTCTTTCTAATAAAAATATCAGAAAGAATGAGAACCGTGTGGCTGGCAGCATAAGATCTGAAACATAAGCAGAAAGTGAAATGTCCTGACGTCAAGCTGCTCTCCTATCTCCAAGTGTGGATCCGAAGCTTTGATAAATGTTAAGCTTTGGTCAAGAAAGGTTTAGTATGTGCTGCATTATTCAAGGCACAAATCAGTGTGCAGCTTTACTTAAGGATCTGACCCGTCTAATATGACTAGTGTCATGCAGTTCTGAGGTGATTGTTGCTATATTAATTTCACATTTGAATAATACTCAAAATGTTTGAGTCCAAGTCGTTCAGACGTGCAATCTCACAAATGTCTTCCATGCTCCACCATCAACATGAGGGAAAAATAAAAGATTGCTTACAAGAGGAGAAAAAGGCCAAATATTTTGACAATGGGTATCCAGTTCATACATAGTGGAGCAGTCCACTTTAAAGCCATAAACTATTTGCTTAAAAACGTTTTTTAAACGTTGTAAGCATTAATTTGATCTTAAAGCGCAAAATTTGAATAAATTAGTATTTCACTTAAGCTAATAAAAGATACCTTGCGATTTTCACATAGCACACACACTTCATCTCTTGAATTTCTATCTGATATCTGCATTTTTTGGGCAGTATTTGTAAATATCTGACACTTTTGACTGTATCAAATATAAAATTGAACTTTTAGGTTTGAGGAGAATACATTTACATTTAAAGTTCATTTAGCCATGCTATACTGATAGTGTCTGTTTTTTACTTTTAAACCAAAGTGTGTTGCTGTTGTTTTTTTTGCCAGACAAATATTTTCCAATCAAATATTATTTATGACTTTGTATTTCTTTTCAAAAATCTTTTGAGTTCTGTGAGAGCGTTAGCGGACAAGGTCAGACCGTCATGCAGCGGCCAGCACATCCGCCTGGCACATTAAAGTTTCCCGGTTCAAGACTGGGTGGAAGCTTACATTAGCCTGGAGAGGTATGGGCACTATCAGGCTTTATTTGTCCAAGACATGTCACAGGAAATGGGGCCTCCATGATCCATGTGTTTAAGTGAGCCAACCAACCACAAAGACTGTGGACAAACTGTGTTGTTTTTTGCAGCCCGCCAAACGGAAATGGAAATGATATAACAATATTATTAATAGATAAATACTAAAAAAGTACTACTAAGAAAAAATTTATTGAGGTTTGGGTGGCACTGTTATCACTCGTGCAACTTCGTACGCCCCATGAAGTTATATTTTCATTCCGTTTCATGGCCAACATTTGTAAATCTGACTGCATTTTTCAGTACTTGCTATTTTTACTCATTCAATAATTTTATTGATATATTTAAGATATTTCTCAAATTCATGCAATAAAAAAAATTCTGAGCGCAATTGAATGTTCAGTTTTTCAAAGCAGATAATTAAATGTATTGCTTAGAAAAGGCATTGATGTATTTTTCTGCTTCATTTACTTTTGGATAAAGTTATTATTTATAAATGAATACTTTTATTTAAATCTTTTGAGTGTTTTAAAACCAAATGGTCCATGATGAGGGAGAGGTCTCATAAGCCTTTGACTTCAACATGTCATCCCTTTTTCACGTGATTTGTTCATTTTGTGATGTGATTTTTGTTGATTGAAAATAAAAAATAGACAAGAAATACAAATATACAATGAAATATAAGTTGTGCATGTAAATGTAAAGAATAAAAATTGGATATGCCTACGTTATCTTTTTCCGTCATGTATTGCCAAAGTACCTTTTTATAAACTCCCAATCAGCCAATCAGCATATGCAAAAATATATCTATCAGTCATTTTTTTTTCTTTTGGCCTGGCCTTTCTGCAAGACTTTTGAATCTAATGCAGGCCATCACTAAAAAGTTTGTCCACCCCTGCTCTATAGTAAAAAAAAAAAAAAGGTCCAAAATGCATAAACCTGAAATTCCTTGATGTTTTGTTGCTCTGTAAGTATGTATGTAGACTGGTATTGCCTTTGAGGTTCATTCTAAAGGCCATTTTGCTAGTTTTCAGTGAATGTTGGATTGTCAGCCTCTTCATCCAGTCTCACGAACTGTTTCTGAACACATAATAATAAAAAAACATAATCAAACTCAATTTCAACAAAAGAACAAGACACTACCTATACATTTTTTACTTGGAGGTCTTGGAGTACCAGTCAGCAAATATCAAATCAAGAAACTAAGTGTTCTTGCTAATGCACAAATATGGAGACTGTGGTCTAATACAATAATTGACACATCAGCCATGTATTGCTAGTGCTGACCCTATATGGAAGCACCTCTTTCAAAAAAAAAAACTCGGGTCAAACACAGCGGGAGGAAAAGTGCAGCATAAAACTCACTGTCAGCTTTGCATCTTGTAAAAAAGTAGATTGTTCAAGTATTCCAAAAGTGTACCTTTTTATAGCAGAATGGCGGAAGTATACCTTAATTATACTTCTGAAATAACACATATTTTAAACTTCACACAAGTACACTGTAGTATATCTGGCGTTTACTCACAAGTTCAGAGATAAATACAAGTAAACTTATACTAATAGTATATTTTGTTATATAAAATCTGAGCAATACTAACCCTTTTACCAGTATCAAAGGTTTTATATTAAAGGAAGTTGTTTAAATAGTCATGTAGACTTACCTTTGGGTAGGAATAACCATCAGAGCTGTTGTTCCTCCAAATATGAACCTGGTCCTCGGTGGTCTTTTGATAAACAGGGTTGTCAAAGTGGATTGTGTTGGTGTTCTTTAGCTTGTAGTTCCTCCACACCAGTACACCAGCAAAGGCTAGCATACAAATGATCGCTACAAGGAGAGAAAAAGAGTCAATTTTGGTGCGATCAATAGACTAGGGTAGCGTATCTATGTTGATTTTCATGTACAAAGTTGCTCACCCAGAGGTAAGACAATGTACAATGCAACGGGGGTGTTGGGGGCTGTCGTAGGTAGCACTCCAGAAAACTCATGGTGAATGTCTGAAAAAGAAAGGCATTTATTCAGAAACCAATCCCTTTTGGAACAAAGATTCATATTCTGTAAGATCAATTAGCATGTCCAGTTATTGTAACCTATAAATAGTCTGTGTGGTGTTTGGCTGTCCCTTTGTTTAATTTCTTTATCGGTTGGGCACACCATATGTGCTCCTAGAAGTCTGAGGGCATATTCACACTGTACATCAGTGGTTTTCAACTATTTCAGGACCCACCATTCCACACTAACGACAAGCTACAACCCAAATCAAGAAAAAAATTCAAATTCCAAAATGTATCAAATACAAATATTGTGCTGTTTAAAGCAGAGGTAGTAAAATATATTCAACATTTTGTAAAAAAACAAAAACAAAAAAACAATAAAACAAAATGACCAGCAAAGTATTGTATTGGAGCTCATACAACCATTTATATCTACTTTAAAATATACACATACTAAAATAAATTTAAACCCAATATATTGACAAATTGTGTACCTAAACATAGATAAGTATCAATCATAAAGATAATAAAGATTAATATACTAGTAAAAAGCGAAAAATATAACTTTAACCATTTACTGTACATTCCAGCAGCGCTTTAATGGCAGACACTCTTACTCCATTTTCATATTTTACAATCATTCTCTTCATCGACTCGATCCGTGTTGTTACCATTTTCCAATTTCCCTTCCCCTTATCAGAAACTTTCTTGGGAACGATTATAATGGGAACAAAAGGAAATAAAACAAATTAAATCACAATTAAAGGAGATTTAATGTCCCTCAAACATTACAGGGACAGCATCGATTGAGTCAGTAGGAAAAAGGGATCAAGCAGGGCATTATCGCCGCAGCGTAATCGACCCTATTTTTCTTCTTGCTCTTATAACTTTTTTGCCAGGGCAAAGCCCCGCTACTCGCTTTTGGGTCCCGGACTACCAGTTGAAAAACACTGCTGTACATTACAGTATGTCCATAAATTATTTTTATAAACAGCTTTTACCAATTTGGCTTTTCCCTTGAGAGGTGACTGGAGTTTGTATAGTGGTCTCAGGGCCATTGTGTGTTGCTGGCTGTGGGTAATTCTTTCTATGTTCAGGGGTGGTGCTTCTAACCAGAGGCCCATTGGTGCTTGGTACTGGCTTGACTACCAGTCTTGTGCTTGTAATGGGAGAAATAGAGGTATGGGATTCGGGTGGGATCGTGGCCAGTACAGGTAGGTGGGTGGTTGGATTTTCAGGATGCATTGGAGCTTCAGGTGTTGACACAACTATTTGAATATAATAAACAAGAAAAGAGTCAGAGTGAGTGATAGTTCATAATCAAATGCAAGTTATACTTATGTCGGATCTTGGGTAAAACAAACCTGGTACACATCTCCTCATATCACTTGCTAGCATCATGTTATCAGGACAGACACAAGTATATCTTGGGGAGTGCCTGCCCACTTGTGGTGCTCCAAGGCACATGAATTCACAGCCACCATTGGACACCTGACACCAATCTCTCCCTGAAAAAGTATTGTGATATGAAAATGACATTGACTGCAGATAAAAAATGCTTATTTTAGATATAATGATATTTTATCTCAGGTGGAAACATTTGTTGGCCTGGAGAGGGATAAATCGTAAGCAAAAATACACCAACCATCATATGGAATTGCATTTTCAAACTACTCCAAGGTCGAGAAATTAGCATTTTCTATACATGATAGCCCCACCTAAAGGAAGCTGACATAATTGTCCTCCATCCTTCTTCTACGGGTACCCAAAAAAATAAAAATTTCCGGGGAAAAATATGAGAAGTAAAATAGTGCATTTTGGTCACTTTGATCTCCGTAGTTTGAATTATTTTTTTGTACTTTTTAGCACTCATTTTCAGTTGCCCGACATTATACAACGACAAATAGTGGTCAAATAATACACACTGTCCCTTTAATAAAATAATTAAAATAAAATCTTCAAATATTTGAAATCATTTTACTAATCAGATAATATTTTTTACTGATATACATGTTGTGATTCTACAAGAAATAACTTGATATGCCATTTAATTAGAAATACTTAGTTAGAAAAATAAATACATTTTCTGCAATTGTGGTAAGATTCTTTTTTGCTGTTAATGTGTTTTGAATAAGAATAATAAAGCTTGTCATTGCGCATATTTTTGAAAAAACTTTGACCCGTTTAAGGGGTTTAATATATATGTCTACTAAATGCAGATGACTTAACACACAGTAAAAAAAGAAAATGTATTCCGGCCCTGTTGGCAGATATTTTGCTAATTTAAAGTATATTTTTTCAAAGATATTTCATCGTGATTCTTGGAAAACATCTTATGTAGAAGATTGTATAAAATATTCCTTGTTGATCTTCTAAATTAGAGGTAAAATTTCAAACCCGAGCCTGTCCCAGAGCCCAACCCTAAATTCCTGAAATGGTAACGTTATGTTCGGGTTCGGGCCTGGCTTCTCTCTCAATACCTTATTTTTTTAATCTTTCAACTGTCATTGTTCTTTTTTTCTTCTTCTTTGTGTCACGCAGTGTAGGATCAGCACGATGGATTCAGTCCCCCTTGGGTTTTCTATGGGCTAGGTCCGGTCAGGCTTTAATACCTGCAGGCCTGGCTCAGGTCGGGTTGGATTTTCTAGGCCTGATCTAACCTCTACTATAAATATAGACAATTATTAGGAAAAAAAAAAAAAATATATATATATATATATATATATATATATATATATATATATATATATATTATTATCAGCAAACAGTTCTGCCTTTAAGATAAGAAATATTATTTTTGAAATGTGGTCATAATATACTGTAATGTCAGCAGTTTTCCTACCAGAAGGCTGCTTAACATTGTGGAACAAAATAATGTCATCTGGAGATGTTAGATGCTCAGCCACTGGAATGATGTCCTCGCCAGTCAATCGATTAGCACTGAGGATGGCACTGTTGCTAATGTCTGTCCAGAACACTCTTTCCTTCAATGTACATGGAAGAAGATATGGATAAGATATAGACAGATTCAACAATTGTTTTTCAATAATTAGTCTTTATCTAGCTGTACCTCAAACACGGCGAGTCCCAAAGGGTGGCTGAGTTTGTGTTCATCCATAATGAGGGTGTGTCGCCCACCACCCTGCATATCAATACTAGACAAGCAGTGCAACTTTGAGTCAACCCAGTAGAGCCGCTGGTTCAACAGGTCTGGGGAATGTCCGAGAAGAGAAACAGGTCAGTCTGTCTTTATCGTGCTTTAAATAGATAAAGGGAAATTTAAAGGCTGAACGTACCGAGTGTTATTCCATTGGGCCACACAATGTTTTCAGTAACCAGAGGGATGCGATCGCCACCATTAAGGCCGCCCTTTTCGATTTTAGCTGGATTTCCCCAGTCAGTCCAGTAAGCAAAGCTGGTTAGACGAATAAATTAATTAATTAATTCAATCACAACAGTGATATGTTGGTTTGGGCAAGTAGCTTACTTGCTGTAAGGGTCAACGACGATTGCCCGGGGCTTGGATAAGCCTTGGGAGAAGAGAGTCTTGCGACGACCGCCATCAGAAGTTACGACAGAGATGGTGCCGCGAATGCTGTCTGTCCAATACAGGTTGCGATGGATCCAGTCGAAGGCAATTCCCTCAGGCGCATCAATTTCATTAGACACCATTACAGTGTGGTGGGCAGAGTCTTCGGCTGAATCCATTTGTGCTCTAAAAACAAAGTCATTTTTTTTTTCATGGAAACAGAGGTAAGGTAAGGGTTAAACCTTACACCCACCCCACTGGTTCGAATGGAGAAAGAATAACAAGACAAAATCACCCTTACCTGTAAATTTTCTTTTGGGAGATATCTGACCAGTAGATTTCTTTTGTGGCCATGTTCATGTCGAGAGCCACAACGTTCTTTAGACGAGGAATGACCTGAGCGTACTCACTTTTGTCTAAGGTCATTTTTCGGACCTCGTGGCGATTGGTGAAGAAAAGGTAGGCGATTGTACCTGTCAGGTTATTGTGGTTTCTTGAGTTATACATTGCAGATTAAACGTCTGGTCAAAAAGATGGAGATTGTTTTTTTCTGTTTTACCAATGGCTTTGCATTCTTTGGTCGACGGGTCAACTTGATAACCTTCTTCACACTCGCATTTGTAGCTGCCATTCTGGTTAATGCAGATCTGGCTGCAGGTGTCTGGGTTGAGGCACTCATTAATATCTGATGAAACAATGAAGAAAGCGTTACCTTATTTTCTTGAAGATAGGAGATCATATACACCAGTGGTGTGAGGTTTTCTTTTTACCTTCACATTGATTTTTGTTGGAAAGTTTATATCCAGTTGGACAAAGACACTCAAAACCAATTTTAAGGTTATTGCAGATGTGAGAGCATCCACCATTGTTGAAGAGACATTCATTGAAGCCTGAAGACATAAAAAGCTTTAATACCATCTTATTTCTGGGTATAAATAGTCAACAGAATCAGAGGCAACCCAGTAAATTTTTTTGTCACCGTTGCCAGTAAGGGACCCGAGAGGAATAAAAAATTAAAACTGGCCATCTTTAACTGTGAGTGTTTCATGCGTAAAAAAATGTAATAAATTGACAGGAAGAAAACTGAAACAAAAAAGGAGAAGAGAAAATAAAACAAGACATTGCTGATAAATGTGTATCCTTATAATTCTAATTAATACGAGGTGTTTACGGCTGTGTTAGTGTGTGAAAATGTTAAATATCAGAAAATGAAGCCCAGTTGGATGCTCATTAACAAGTAAAATCTGTTTTTTTAATTTGATACATAAACTTCCAAAAGAGGACAGCAGCAAGGGATAATGAATATTATAACTAGTTATTCCTTTATATTGGTAACATCTACGATGTACATCCATATTTACCATTTTATTTTGTTTATGTTTGCCTAGGAAAAGAGTCAGAAATGCTCAACTTTGTTTTTTTTAATGTTTATAATAAATCTCAATGTGATATTTCAGCATATTACCCATTCCATTATTTTTCAAACTGTAACTAGCCAGTCCAAATCAGCATGCTTCTGCCCTCTAAGGCTATTGTATCGGCTATATTGCAATAATAAAAGGTGATGTTGTCATTTGAACTAAGTTCAATTCGTGGTCATTGTTTCGGGTGCAAATGAGCCGTTTTGAAAATAAACAACATGCATCCAAAGAATGCATTTTTGTTCGTCGTGAAACATTCTAAAAGTGATTTTTATTGTGATGGTTAAAATTGGGGGTTAGAGCACTCACCACATTCCCTCACTGGCTCATCTGACCAATCCCTGCAATCACGGTGCTTGTTACAGACTTTCTCTATGCTTATACACTCTCCGCTGCGACACTTGAATCTGGTCAGGCCATCACATTCAGTTGCTGTACGTAAAAAAAGAAAGACATTAGCGATAGATTTTTTTGGAGTGGCTGCAAGGAGATCATGATAAGGATAGCATCATACCATTGACACAGCCTCTCTCGTCACTCATGTCCCTGCAGTCATAGCGATGGTTGCATTGGTGGCTTCCGTGGATGCAGGTGCCGTCATCACATTGAAACTCATCAGGACGGCAAGTTGGTTGCACTTGAGGGAGGTAATTAGTCAAAGTTGGTTGATGTTCCAGGTTTTCCATTTATATCAGTGATTCTTAACCCTGTTGAAGCTACTGAACCCCATCAGTTTATATGCGCATTCAGCCAACTCTACTTTTGTGTAAAATAAAATCAATTTTTTTTCCAAATAAAAACATATATTTTTTCTCTCAGGTCTGTGACTACTTGAGCCAAGACCAGAGTCCTCTCTTTTGTTGCTGGTGTATTTTCAAATAGCAATTTTGGGATAAATTGCCTTTGCCGCTCCTTCTGAGTATAAGATTTGCCATCTTTACCAGAGCTAGATTTACAAGTGGTTTGAAGCTTTCTCTGCTTTTGCACGACCAGAGTGTACAACTGTCCCTATGAAGAAGTGGTGTGAACTGTGCACAGATAAACCTGCAGTGGTATGGTCACGTCACAAGTTCATCAAAAATGGCCAAGATCATTCTCCTGGGAACAGTCCAAGGAGGCAGGAGCAGAGGAAGACAGAAAAATAACTGTACCGACAACATCAAGGAATGGGCCGGTGCCAACTTTGCCATGACCCTAAAACAGGCCAGCAACCATCAGCAGTGGCAAAAGCGGTCCAGAGTTGCTTCCTCAACGGTCCCCCGACAACCCAGGCAGTTAAGGGATCGGTAAACCATGAATGACTTCATATGACGCTGTGAGGAACTTTTTTTTATTTGGTAGAAATCCAGGATCAGGCAGAGTGGCCTTATCAATAAATCTGTCTCCTTTCGCTTCAGCAAGCATTGTGTTCTTATATTCCATATCTCAAAGCAGCTTCTCAAAGTTTGTTTTGCCGGTGCGAGGCCAGAGTTGCCCAACTTGGCGCTGCAAATCATGGAAATAGGAAGCTGCATCACATCCCACTATGTGATGACATCAGAATCCATAATGTACATATTTGTCCAACCACTTCTGTTTCTATTGCTCGTCACAGTATGGATTGAAATATGAAGATAGTAATTACACAATGACATTCGCACGTTAGACCTAGGCGCGCTGAACTCCACACAGCACTGATTGGCCAAGAAATGTCACGTGATCATCTGCAGCCAGTAATGGCCAAGCGGGCCATGCTATTGCGTATTGACATAATGAGTGAGTGCGCCTGACATCCACCACAAATACTCCACCATACCCCTGAGACTGACTCACCTTACTCCTAGGGCAGGGGTCGGTAACCTTTTTGACTCAAAGAGGCATGAGGCAAAATATTTTGAATTTTTAAAGCCACACCAGATATTTTAAGACAAAATTCAACAAAACCACCAAACCTGCTCTCCAGACGAAAGCTCATTATTCAGCGTGATGTTTGATGATTTGTTAAAATAATAATAATAATGCCAGAGCCTGTGTCTCATATCAACAAACGTACCACTTAAAATTTGTCTCCCTCCCGCAGTTACTTAAGTTAGTAGAGGCTCATTTTGTCCATCATTTTTGTCGTAAGTAATGGTTTCAAAACAAGGAGTTTTTTTGTAAAAATGTCACAAAATACTGCAAACGAAAAAGATACAGATCTGTTTAGGGGAGCGCGCACGATGTGCACAGATTCACCCACCACTACCTGTCACCCAATGAAATTGCTCTGGGCTATGGGTGCTTGAATGGCGTTTTCGAGTGTTTACAGTTTCTACAATTCTGTAGGTTTTCATCATAAGGTGTCTCAACAGTGAAATTTTATTGTTTGATAAACTTCCATATAAAGGATTCTTTAGAGACGTACAGCCAAAACGAGGTCTTTTGGCCTAACTCCGTGAGTGTAAACTGTAGTTAAACTTTGCCCGATATATTTCGGAACCAACAATTCTTAATCTGTGTTATTTCGTCTTTGCTTTTGATAAGTCACAAATAGGATTTATATGGCCCTCATTTTATCTCTGAGCCATTTGTTCCTTTCCCCGGTCCTAGAGTTTGATCAAATCCAGTTGAAGAACCACTGATTTATACAATGTCAAAAAAGCTACAAATAATTGCCCATACCACAATCTGCTTCGTCGGAACGATCCAGGCAGTCAGCGCTGCCGTCACATCTCCAGTTTCCGTGAATGCACTCGCCGCTACCGCAGTGGAATTCCAGCGAGGAGCAGCGGTGAGCCGTAGAAGAGGCGGGCGCAGTCGTTCCGCAGTTCTCTACCCACTCGTCCGAGCCGTCGGCACAGTCGACGTCGCCATCGCAGGCCCACAGTTGAGGGATGCAAACGCTGTTGTTGCACTGAAACGAAACGCCACTGCACGTATGGGGCGGGCAAGAGGCCTCATCACTGCCATCATTGCAGTCGGGTTCTTCGTCGCACACGAATGAGGTGGACACGCACTGGCCATTTGTACAGCGGAATTCAGTGTCTGAGCAGTTTTTGGGTTCTGGTAGAAGAGACAAAGGAAGGAAACCGGATTTGTGAGAAGGGTCCAAAGGGACTTGGGTTCACCAACACGGTGCCTGAGAGCAGAGGTAAGATCGGGGATGAAAAATCCAGCCCAACTCAGGCACAAGGGTATAAAAACCCAGTGGAGCCCAAGCCCAGCCAACGAACTCTATTTGCAGTATGAGTCCAAAGCAAACCCGAAACGTAACATTTTATTTGTGAGGACTCAGGAGGAGAAGAGGTCATTTATGATGACAAATTAAAGCCGATCTTTAGTAACAAAGTCTGAGTAAAACAAGACTGTATAAACATTTGCAACTTTTGTATTTCTGGGTCTGCAGAGGTGACATTAACTGACAATTTGCCATCATTGATCGATTTTTTTATGAGCGTACGGATGACATTTTACGATCATCCATCACAATGACACATTGAAAATCGGGCCATAAACTATTGCAGCAGTACAAACTTAAGTATCTAGCGCGGCAGAGAGAGAAGCAGAGAGACAAAAAAGGACAATGTCGAGAGGATAATAGACAGAAAGTTATTTGAGTTATTTGAACTAACATTGCAAGATTTTAGTACAGAACATGTTGTAATTAGGCGACTTCTGTTTTTTTGCGGACCACGGTTCTCTTGTGGCCAAAACTATTCACGTCATCGAAATGCCCCAGCACACTGTGATTGTGACAGGATACTGATTTAAACAAGGTGTTTCTTGTATATCATGGCCCAAAAAACTACTAGCTTTTGCTGTCCACTTACATGATCATATCCGTAACAAATATGCAGCTCTCAGCTTTTAAAAATGTTAATGGCCTATGAAATAAACGGACCGGGCCCAAACTTGCAAAGAAGTAGTACAGTATGGCTCTCCATACTGTAATAGAAGTACAGTATGGAGAGCCTTTCTTGGGATGGAGGCCATATCCTAACATGTGTTACAAGCCTACATTTTACTAGGAAAACAACGTGTCGGTTTATTCTGCACGCGGACACCTTACCACAGAGTTCTTCATCAGATCCATTCCCACAGTCTGCTTTCCCATCACAGCGCCAAGTGTTCGGGATACACTGGTGGAAGTGGTCAGCACAACTGAAGTCTCTCGGTCCACATGTTTTGGCCACTAACAAAAACCGGTTTTGAGAATCATCACAATGAAGAAATAAGGGATCTGCTGTAAACGTACTTTGGTACTTACAGCAGGTCGCAGAAAGTTCGTCTGTGCCATCCCCGCAGTCATCTGTTCCATCGCATACCCATCTGATTGTGATGCATCTCCTGTTCCCACATTGAAACTGCTTGCTTCCACATGTTGATAGTGCACCTACTGAAGACAGATAGACTAATCTGCTCATTTGTCCAAAACAAATTTATGATTCCTGTGAAAAAATATAGTGTGGTTTTCCTGGTTTTCACAAACCTGCATTGGAAATGGATCACATACAATAGATATAATAAATGGATACATTGTCAAAGCATTAAAAAAGAAATGGTAAGCATCGATTTCTGTCCCAGGCCAGCCACCCAAAAATTGAGGCGGTCTCATTTGCAGCTCGAGCTTTCAGAGTGGCATAGTTGAGGTTAAAACAACACCTAACCAATCCTAACCTGGAGTCTTTCATGTTTATACTTGTTTGAACACCACCAAATTAAAAGAATGGCATCTTGGTGCAAGCATGTGGTTTTCCACAGAAGTATTTCTCAACAAGTGAGAGTTTTTCCTTGCCCTCGTGTAGGATGCACAATCAGAGGAGGTTGTTACTATCTCATAATTGGGTTGTGCAGCCCTTTTTTGTGACTAGGGGCTATCAATGTGACTTGCTGTGACTCACAAAGGCGCCATGAAACCTTGTTTAATGTACTGAAGGAAAATGTCCAAAAAAGTAAGAAAAAATAAGATTTAAAATTAGTTAGCTAAAATATCTGCCGCCTGCCATATCAAACGATATTTCTCCTTATGTGTTACATTATCACAGTGCAAAATGATCTCTTCGGCAGACACCACAAGTAAATCATTTTCGTAATTAATATTGTCTCACGCTGCACAATAAAGATTTTTTTAATATGAATAATAACACTGCCAAAACAATATTTTTGCTCATTTTAAGTTTTACTCTTCTTATACTTGAAATGACAAAATAAGATAACAGAGTGTTAATTATTCCATATATTTGTATTTAATGTATTATTTCAATATTGGTTGATTTAAAAGGACATTGTGCATAATTTAGCACACTAATGTGTCAGAGACCAGAAACGGAGACAGGACCCACTTGCGTTCATTTCTCTCATTTTTATTGAGAAGGAAGAAAAGGCTTGCACCCACGATCCGGTGGTCGTCGGTCATGGGTAGCAGATCACTCGGAACGCGGAAGTGGCACTTCCGTGGCGAGCGAAGGCGGTGTCGAGAGCGGGGAAAAGAAGATCGATGGCCGGGACAGGGGAGCAAAAACGTAATCGAGTTCAGAAAGGGGGCCGGAGCCGGGAATCAAACAGGAATCAGGACAGGAGAAAGTCAGGGTCGAAAAGGCTTGCCTAGCAGGAGCTGAGGTTCGCAGACGGACTGACAACGGGTGGCAGGAAGACGGGGGTTTGAAAAGGGACAAGCAGCCAATCAGTGTCCGAGGTAGTTGGCGCCAAAAGAGCAGACTCAGGTGCCTCGCATCAGTAATCATGACATATTGATTTGAATAATTGGCAAAAATACTTGAACCATCGTTTAGAGTTGCATTCTTAAATATTATCAGGTCAAGAAATGTTTATACATTTTACTTGAGGTTCACATAGAGGGAGCTGACATAATTTTTTCACCATCTTTCTGTTGCGGGCACCCTAAAAAACAAAAACTCTCTGAAAGGCTGCGCAGAGAAATGAGCACTTGTTTTTGGTTGCACTACACATTTAGTGGTCAAATATTACAGTATTCCATCCATCCATCCATTATCTGCACCGCTTATCCTCAGTAGGGTCGCAGGGGTGCTGGAGCCCATCCCTGCTATCTTCGGGGAGGGGACACCCTGAACAGGTTGCCAGCCAATCACAGGGCACACAGAGACAGACAATACACTCGCTAATTCACACCTAGGGACTATTTGGACCGACCAATTAACCTGACATGCAAGTTTTTGGAATGTGAGAGGAAACCGCAGCACCCGAAGGAAACCCGCGAAAGCATGGGGAGAACATGCAAACTCCACACAGGAGATTCGATCTCATAACCTCAGAAAAGTGCTGCACACGCGCTAACCACTGTTCCGCCGTGCTGTCCTACAGTGTTCCGTTAAATGTTAAAAATGATAAATTATGTGTCAAATTTCAATGAATTTATCTTTATTTTTCAGGTTTTTTACTTGCAATGTGCCTTAGGATCTGTTTAACCAAAAAATGTGTCTTGACTCAAAATTGTGGAGAATTACTGTTCTTTAGTATTAGGTAGTCTGTGCTTAACCAATCACATAATGAAGAAATAGGTTGCCCCACTGACCTCCATCTATAATGGAGCCACTGAACTGAAAGCACACAACCAACTGTTCAATGTATCGCAAATACTACGTATGAAAAGGCACTGAAAGCCTCAAGGGGGTGAAACCCTAAAGAGACACCTGTTTTTGTCAAAGCTTCACTGAGAAGCCGCCACCAGTCAAACAGCATTAGTGCAATGCAAAAGATTACATGAACACATTTATCATTTTGTTAAATCTTCCCACATGTTCAATTTTGTTCCTGAGTGAATGGAAACGTGACTTGAAAGAATTTGACCATTTACTTCTGCGATATCCTTGAGAACTGTAAATCACAGGTCAAACATCTGCTGGCTTTAAAAGTAGCCGCCTATGTGGAAAAGTTCACCGTGAGGTATATTATCCTGAAAGCTACGCCATTTTTTGGTATTTCAAAAATTCTTCTTTAGTAATAACAAAGTGAAACAAATGAATACAGTAATCCCTCGCTATAGCTTGGTTTACTTTTCACTGTTTTTCCCCGGCTACTATCAACTGACAGTACAGTAATTTTTAGTTTAAAAAAAGAAACAACAACAAAATCATGTTTGTACGGTACTTTTCTTTGTGATACAAATGCTTGAGCTTCAGATATATGTTCTTCGATTTTAGTGTACAGTGAGTTGATGAATGGTTGGATAGATAGATCCCTTAACCACTAAGTTTGTAGAGGCACCAATTCCTGTGGTGTTTCTTGGGCAAGTACAGCTTGGTAGCCTCCATCCCTCTCCAGGCTAGTATTTCATTTTATCATGGTTCATAGATCCCTTAACCGACAGGTTTGTAGGGGCACTACTTCCTGTGGTGTATCTTGGGCAAGTACAGCCATGCGGCACCCATCCCTCTCAGGGCCGTTTTCGCGGTAGGGATTTACTCCTCCACATGCAAAAGATTTTTTTCCATGGTTACTAGTAGAAGAAGACAACTTCTGATCTGACTCAGTTACAGAACCTTCATTATCTGGTGGCCGTATTTTTTCGGTGTAAAGCGCGTCTGCCGGACAGGCAGCAGCATGTGACATTATTAACATTAGATCCTAAATCACTGAGAAAAACTTTTTTGTTCTCAAAATATTAAAGGTGGGATCCGTATTTTTGGGTGTACTTAATACATCTAAAATGTAATATTTTCTCGATTAAGTATGTGTTAACAATGCCCAAGTGCTTTTATATTGCTTTTATAATTCTTGTTCCGGCCACTTGCTGTCTTGCTGTCTCTTAGGGAGTAGTGATAGAGAGGAGAGGATCCCCAGTCCCCGTGATCCTACGATAAGGAAATTAAATGTTTTTGAGATGAAGTGTTTGAGGAGTATGTTAGGAGTGACAAGATTGGATAGATTGAGGAATGAAATTGTGAGAGACAGAACTGGAGTAGTCATGGAATTGAGGGCTGCGTGATGCAGAGTACTCGGTTGGTTTGGACACATGGAGAGGATGGATGAGGAGCGAATGTTGAAGAGGATCTACAGAGCAGAAGTCAATGGAAGGAGACCAAGAGGAAGTCCGCCATTCGCGTGGATGGATGGTGATATGAGTGCACTGCAGGAAAGAGGTCTTAATATAATGGAAGCTAGAGCTCTTGTTGGTGATAGGAATGAGTGGAGAGGTGTTGTAAAAGGATAGTTGGATGTTAGGACGCGTTCTAAGGGATGTTCAGGGCACCTGCATGATGCGGCAGGGGTAAACCAGTGAAAGCTGTCGGGCCCTGCTGTTGAACAGAAGAGTGTGTTGTGTCACCATGACCCGAGTAACATGGCCGCTTTCTTGTCTCCCGTTTCATCTGGAGGGACGAAAGCGTGACCGACTTGGGTGCCGAGGTGCTTAACTTGTTTGGGTGTTTGGGTATTTGGGTTGGCCATAGTCCAAAAAGTTTTCTGTGTTTTTTTTTGCTAGTTTTTACCGTTTTTATTTTCTTTGTTTTTGTCTTGCTGACGGTCACCCCTCTCGAGGGATTCGACCAGGGTAGATAGCTAGATAGTTCCGGCCACAAAGCGCGTTACGCTAAAGGGAAGGAAGCGAAGGCCATGGGGGGGACAGAGTTATATATCCCGCTAGAGTCCTCTTTTATTTTCATTCGGGGATGAAAATCGTGAAAGTAAGGAAAGGGGTGTTTCAAATACAGTTCAAATGTCAACCCAAACTCCCAAAAAGGATTACTTTATTTGAGCGCATCTGAGAATTTTACATACTTGCTCGCTCAACGAGAGGAGCTGAAATGATGTTTTCAGACAGAAAATGGCGTCAGCAAGTAGAATATTTTTTAGTTACATACACCACTTTTGAGTATCACATTGCATCACTTGTGGCTTTTATATTTTTGTTGAAAAACAAAATTTGTGGTGAAGACATCACGTCCTTTGCTTCTGTGACAGATTAAATGCTCAATGGCTCTTTGTCCGGTAAATGACTTTGTGTTTCATAAAAAATAAATCATTTATTCTTAGTAACATAAATACATAAATTATTCAATTAAATGGTTACTGATTTTTATACAATATATTATTCCTACTTTGTGCAAATTCACTTAATTGGTTATGCGGTCTGTTGTGGAACAGATTCCCAGTGAAAATCTAAGGAATAATTTTAACCCAAATTTGAAGAAACTTATTATTTAAATAAATTCTACACTTACCATTTCTAACTATACACTATTTTGTCACGTATGTTTAATTGAGGGGCAGCACGGTGGCGCAATGGTTAGCACAGTTCTGAGGTAGTGAGATCAAACCTTCCTGTGTGGGATTTGCATGTTCTCCCTGTGCGTGCGTGGGTTTTCTTCCAGGCACTCTGGTTTCCTCCCACATTCCAAAAACATGCATGTCAGGTTAATTGGCCGGTCCAAAATTGTCCCTTGGTGTGAATGAGCGAGTGAGTTGTCTGCCTCGTGTGCACTGCGACTGGGTGGCAACCAGTTCGGGGTGTCCCCTGCCCACTGCCCGAAGACGGCTGGGATGGGCTACCCTACTGAGGATAAGCGGTACAGATAATGGATGGATGGATGTTTAATTGAAAGGTCACTAACATGCCAATTGTAAAGAAACAAGGTTTCAACTTCACTGATTTGGCCTATCATGCGTTCTTGATGGAATACAGCCTTCGTGAAAAACAAGGTATTACTGTACTGATTAAAAATGCTCGAAGTTAACCCTATTTATTCACTGAGTTTAGAGTTCAGACCTGAAAACACAACATGTACTCTCTGTAAACTTGTTGACTGAGGCCAAACTAATATTGGTAGAGCAAGAGTGCTGCCATTTTTGCTGTTTCATCGATCATCTACGAGAAACTATTACAACACTATTCTGGTAAAGTCATAAACACAAGTAGAATTTGGAAGTCAAATGAATCGGCCTGCACTCGGCTGCGTTGAACTTAACTGCCAGTTTGAGCACGTTTCACAACTTGGGTGGGAACCAGTCAGACCAAAACCGAACCAGTCTTGCTATTGAAGGGCGAGCTGGAGGAATTCCATTCATAAGCACAATTTCAAGGTAAAAGAAAGCGAGTCCTGGGGGAGGGAGTTGTCTTGGAGATTTAGCACAAAGAAACAAACTGCAAATTTCATGTTGTGTCATGTTGGATCCAAGTGATACATTAATCATCAAAATGTATTTGTAGAGCACTTTTCAGGAAGAGAATTGCAACTCAAAGTGCCTTATGAAACCATTTAGTGTCAAATAAAATCTCAATAGAATAAAATAGAAACATAAAGCACAATAAGAGCAAATGTGCGAATTCACATCAAACGCTTTTCTTACCACAAAGACCGTAACAATTTCTGAAGTCATTCTGGGGTTTTGATAGGGTTTTTAGGTTGATATCAATCAGGAATAAGTAGACTTTGATCCTGGACCCTCTCACACTAAATTATAGCAATTAAAGAGAAATTGTGTATTATTTAGCACCTCCCAGTGGTTAAAAAAATAATTCATCACGAGAAACAATTTTAATTTGAACGACAAGCAAAACACATGAACTATCATAAATTTTTTTTGAAATACTCGTAGGTAGGTTAAGAAATTTGGATTTATTTTCCATAACATGTGGCTTACCTAGAGGAAGCTAAAATAAATGTCCGTGATCTTTCTGCTAAGAATACCCTCAAAAAACAAAAACCTTGTGAAAGGCTGAGCATAAAAGTGAGAAGAACTATGGGGTGGTTTGGTTATCTCTGTGGGGGCCCTTCTTACCCTCCTTCATTTCCATATGCTGAGTTTTTTTTGAGAGTGTACTTGCTTTCATGTTGGTTTCAGATGAAAGGATGGAATGGTAGTCTGTGCAGCCCTTTGAGACTTTTGTGATGAAAGGCTATACAATAAACCTGACTTGATTTGACTTTGAGTCTCCGTAGTTTGTATTCTCGATTTGAAACAATTAATTAGGACAAAAAAGGAAGACAAAATTTAAGCGGTATATTATATTGTTATGGGACACATGCTCTGTTATCACTATTATTTCATAGATATTATCAAATCATCAATTGTCACACAGTGAAATAAAATGTCATTGTGTCTGGAGAGTGGGTGTCTCCATTTTGTTGAAATTTGTCTTAGAATATATTGTGTGGCTCTCTCAAAAAAAAAATCCAAATATTTTAACTGCCTTGCCTTAAATGGAGAGTGTGTAATATTAAGTGCCTCCCAGTGGTACAAAAATCTTTCTTCCGTAAAAAAGGCAAAAATACATGAGCTATCATAGCAATGTTATTTTTTTATAAGTATTCATAGAACTTTGTATATTTTTTTACATAGTGGATACCATACTTAGTATTCACCCCCATGTTTGTCTAGCATCTTGTGCTCACTTGGCTGGTTTTCGTTGGGATTAGACAATGAAGTGCCAAATAGGGGTTCAAATATTACCCAATTTACCTTTAAAGGGACAGTGCGTAATACTTCTAGTGGTACAATAATATTTTATCCGGTACTGGAAAAAAAAATTGCTTTGAATATTATTTGTATTTCTTTTACACCTTGGAATCCACACGCCGCCATGTTTGTCTGGAATTCAGACCCCACCCTATGCTCCAGACAACACAGTGCCATCTAGTGGTCAAATAATACACACTGGGTGTCATGATTACTGATGTGACTCAGCTGTGCCCGCTCATTTGGCGCCAACTACCGCGGGTTCTGATTAGCTCCCTGTCAGCATTTGAACTCATTCCTGTCAATCCACTGTTGTCAGTCCGTTTGCGAATCTCCGTGTATACTAGGCAAGCCTATTTCGACCCTGACTCACACGTGTCCTGTTTTTGCTCCTGTTTGTCTCCCGCTAAAACCTGTTTTGATCCCGACCACGTCTGCTCTCCCGTCCAAGCTTACGACTCGTTTCCGACCCCGACCGCGTCTTTCTCTCCCAGTCCTGGCTACCGACCAGTTTTTCACCTCTGACACCGCCATCGCTCGCTAAGGAAGATCCACATCCGTGTCCGGATCACAATCCGAGTACGAGAGCGACTTGCTCTCCGCGCCAAGCAAACACCGGATCGCGGGCGCAGCCCTTCCTCGTCTCTTTCAATAAAACTTGTGGTAAACGTCACACAAGTGGTTCCTGTTTCCGTTCTGGTCCTGACACTGGGGCTTTATTAGTTTAGAATATTCAATGTCAAAATGTGCCCAAAGACTTTTGCAACACCCTGGAGGTGCTGTGTTGTGTATGTAAGGTTTATTGAATTGCAATCATTAATAAGAAAAGCAGTTGGCTGAGTATGACAGGTATGTTGGAGTAAACCACATTGACCGCGAATAATTTGCGTTTTATTATGCCGACAGCTGAGAAAAAATAAAAATACATGTAAAAATTGGGATTATATGACTTCCTTAGATGAAGGGATGCTTTGAATTTTTCCTCCACATAAAAGAAAAAAATTGACCTATATTCCAGGAAGGCGAGGTTACCACCCCCACATCTTACTATCTTGCATCCGGTACTCAGTGAGCAATTTAACCCCAAAGGCACCAAATAGTTAAACAACTTCAACATAATCAATCATAACATAAAGGAAAATCAATCTCCTATAACTTACTTGTTTGGACTTGGGAGTAGATAAGAAGTGACAGGAGGATGTAAAGCACTTCCATGGCTTCCACATACACTTGAAGAAGGCACAGAAGCCAATTTATTTTTCACAGACTCAAATAAAAAAATATCTAAGACTTCAAAATAGCGAAGTGACCCGGGTGTGATGCCGTCGCGTGGTCTGAAGAATAAGTTTAATGTTTGGCAACAATGCGAGAGCCATTTGAATGTGGCCCACCGGGTGGGTGGGACCAATGCGGCGCTGGGGGGCCCTGCGGTTAGGAAGGCGGGATTTCAAGTGGGGTGATTTGGGAGCCACCGCAGACTCAACAACCAGAGGCGGAGCTCTCAATCTTTTTTTCAATTTTTTACTTTGAGTAACAATCACCCCTTCCCAGAAGCCTCACGTGCGCACGTGGCTCTTGGAAGCAACAAATACCAGACACCCCCTCCAGAGCCCCCTGAATCTCGACCCTTGTACAATGCATTCGTGACTTTGGTGTAGGACAGTAGTCTTAGGTTAATGTGTCTTGGTCATATTTTGGTAACAATTTGAAAATGCACAATAGTAGGAGAGAATGTGAACTTGTTTGAATCAATGACATCACTGTGGAAGATCACAGAAGACAGCTGGATGCTCCCAAAATTCCTTAGTGGAATTTTACGCGATGTTCGTTAACGCTCAGGAGGCTTCGACTTCCAGCTCAGGGATTGACTACGTGGAACGAGCATCTGTTTATGTTACGATATCAAAGACACAGTTGAATTCCTCAACTGACATTTTTTAAATAGATGTGGTTACCAGAGACTTGTGGTGAGGTTCGTGTCTGTTGAGGGACAGTCATTCTTACAAATAAATGAACAGACATTTTATACATCATTTAGAGCAAAAAAAAAGCAAGAAATTAACTGTTTATATAAACTCTAGTCAAGTCAAGTTTATTTGTATAGCCCTTAATCACAAGAAAAGAAGTCTCAATGAGATGTACAGACTCTTGCACTATTCCCTGATCTAAAATCTAAATGAGGGCAAGGAAATTTAAAATCTCAGTATAAGGAAAATGAAGAAACCTTGAGAAGGGACTGCAGATTAGGTAATCCCAATTTCAGGATTACATTTTATTGTGTATACTTATAAATTTGGCCTGAAGATGGGTTGGGTGCCTCCTGGCTGTACTTGCCCAAGATATACCACAGGAAATGGTGCCTCTTTGACTCTAGTGGTTGAAGGATCCAACCAACCAACTTATAATTTTATTCTATGCGCTGTTCCTTTGGAATGAAAACATCAATAGATAGGTAATCTCCATTCTGGAGGGGAAAAAGTTCATCCAATGAGAAAATAAACACTGGATGTCTTAGTTTGTTGTTAGCTTGCTTACACTGTCACTACTTCTACAGTTAGGGGGTGAACTGTGTGTGAAATCAGAATCATCAGTTTCACTATCTCCCTCTGCCATGAGGCAGGAGAACTACATGCCTCACTCAAGCAGATGCTCCGCACAGTAATATGTCACATACTAATTGCATTATTAGTATTCATTATATCATCGTTCCAGCACTTCATATATGGACTTGATTCTTGGTCAGGTCATTGTCATTTTCATGCTACTTCCATTAGTCTTTTGATACCATGTCAGGTTTGGGTTTTCGTTTCTGGTTTGGACACTTGGCAAGTTGTTTTAAGAGCTGGTCTATTTTTGTTTGTTTGTTCCTGTTTTTTGTCAATAAACCATCCTTTGTATAGCACCCTTGCCTCCAACTTCTCTGCATCTGAGTCTATTTCGGACCTCATCACAATGATTTTGAAAAAGCAAACCAAGAAAGGGTGATTTTAAAGGAGAAAGAACTTTAACACTGAACAATTATAACCATTTGATATATTTTTCATTTATATTTCCTGGATGACAGTTGAGGCAAAGCTTCCAAATTTAATTTGAAAAATAAATCTAATAAATATTTCCAAAAGCTTTCGCATTGTGATCAAGAAACTGTGGTTGTCCTTCAAATTTAGAAACGTGGAAGTAATCATAAACCTATATTGTTGTACAATGTGCTCACCTGCATATTAATTGGATTACAATCGGTATGAAGAAGTTCTGATGTTCTAGTAAGCCTTTACTGACATATTGTAGCTTTTGAGCAAATGCCAGAGTTTTTTTATTTATTTATTTATTTATTTTTTGCACATCACTACTATTATTTTAAACTTTTAGTTCCAGATGCAATATAACATAACCAAAAACATACCTGTCAACATGTACGATTCTACCTTACTTAATAAGAATTTTTGCTAAAATATTTCCATCTGGTCGCATTCAGAAATTTTTAGGATTTTCATTTACACCAAATTGTTTGCTTAACAAAATTGAAAATAATTTTATTTACTTAAATAACCTTTTCATATAGTCATTTTCCCAAACTCTCACCAAAATTTACGTGAGCCTGCGCATTCATTCATGATTGATAAGTGATTACCAATACTGAATTTGGAAAAAGAAATATTTTTCCTTAAGTTTTAAAGGTCTTAAGAGGTTTATGTCCCAATTTAATTCAATATTCAACTGCTTAGCAATCAGGAATTTCAGGCTTCTACTCGTAGAAACTGGACTTGTGTCAACGTTTTCTAATTTCAGTTTAGCATGTTAAAAGGAATCTGGTCTGCCGAAAGTGAGTAGAACAGGCATTTTAAGTAAATTGCCCATGCCGGCCTGTCGGATGACTTAATCCGACCCTTCATACATCTATGAGTATACCAAAAAAGATGCGAGTCTCTAGGTCATTCACATCAAAAGGCATATTGTTTAACACTGCGGATCATAATATCTCACTAGACGGGTTGGAAAAATGGATTGGTCTCTCAAGATCCTTCCTCTCAGATAGGACACATTGCGTTAAATATGATGAAATAACATCTGAGCCCTTTGGCGTTACCTGTGGTGTTCTGGGGGGTTCAGTTTAACCAAGACAAGAAAGTTTGATCACATTACCCTGATTTGAGCAAACCTGCATTGGGCTCCACCCAAGATGTGATTTTAAGGTTCTGTTGGTATTATAAAAAATGGGCTCACTCCCTCATATCAGAATTAATCTCCCCTATGTTCCCATCCGGAGGCTTTGCTCTGAAAATGCTGGTCTACTAGTGATCCCAAGAGCCAAGAAGAGGACTGCAGGTTCGAGAGCGTTCTCCATTCGAGTCCCGGTGTTGTGAAATGTTCTGCCCCCTGAAATTTGATGTGCAACCTCAGTGGAACTGCTTAAATCTAGGCTTAAAACACAGTTGTATTCTGAAGCTTATGAATGACCTACATTTCATGGAGAAAATATCTGTATATCATTTGTTATTGCAACATCCATTGCAGCCTGGTCATGCTGGAAGGGGGATTCCCTCATGTGCGGTCCCTTTTCAAAGTTTTTTTCAATTTCCTTATGTTAAGGTTTTTGCGTTTTTCCTTGCCTTCACGTGGGTTTTAGATCAGGGGATAGTCCGTGGTTTGCAATATACTGTGCAGCCCTTTGAGACTCCTTGTGATTAAGGCTTATACAAATCAACACAACTTGACTTGTTTTTTTTAAAGGAAATGCAAACCAAAGGTAGCTAGAGGGCAGTGTAGACTTTGTATAGCATGGTGAGTTGGTTTTGTAAAACTGCATTCACTCAACTGTTAAAATAAACCAGATAAAACAGTCAATATCAAACATTGTTCGTGAATGAATGTGTCCAGAAAGATCCCTTGTCATCCGTGATTATAATATGTAGGTTAGGTTACTAATGTAGGCTGAATGATAAAGCATAATACTAAAAAACAAAGCTAAAAATGTGGAGTTGACATTCTTTTTCTGATTTGCCCCCAAAGCCAAATTAAGTTTGACATCTCAGGAGTAAAACATCAAAAAGAAAAACAATCTGAAGCAGATAAGGGGAGTACATTTCAGGGAAAACAAAGTAAAACAGTCCCAATTGTACAAAATGGGTCTCTCAATCTTGAAGATTTTCTGGTTCTTCTGGTAATTTTGCTCCCAAGTCACACAATCATTTTCAACTTGCCTGTTTACACCTGTCCGACAGCGTGTTAACTGCTTCTTTCATCCCTAAAGGTCGAATCAGGTTCCTTTGAAGCATTTCAGACAGTGTTGTCTTTTTTTCCTCGTCTCACCAGTTTAATGTTGATGATAAATCTTGAGTGCCAACAAACTATGAGGTCACTGGGTGCTCCAAACATTTTTTGACTTCTCTGGAAAGTTTGCAAACAATAGAATGCGTTCCTCTCTCTGATGGAGATAGAATTCAAGCACCATGCTTGGTTTTGTTAAACAGTGGGTTATTTGCAGGATAATTTTCCCTGTAATGTATGTGTCACATTACAGTCACTGGCTATAAAATTGGTACTTGTGTAAAGGTTAAATATTAGAGATGACTTTAAAAACTAAGGTGGCAATTTGCTGCTAAAGATTGGAAATTGCCGCTCCAATCGCTTAGAGATTGGTATACATTGGTTTCATCACTTTGAACTTGAAAAAAGATAAGAGTCGAAGCGAAAAAATGTAAACAAGAGAAGCACAGTAAAGATCCAATGTCAACGTTTTCTGCTACCATAGTGAAAAGCACAGCTGAACAAATAAATCACAGATTTACTGGCAATTTAATCTGATTTTTTTCCCCTGGCAAATGAACAGTCCTTACATGAGGTCAGGCGAGGAGGGGCATTGACAATTGCGCATGAAGACAATTCCCAGCAGACATTCTCATTGTCACTACAGTTAATGGGTGACATTGCAGTTATTTACAAAATTTCCAGCAAGCATAAGATGGTTTGTGAAAATGTGAGTTCCAACAAATAGAAAAATTGCAGATCTGCATAACTGATTATTATGTGGCAGGAAAATGTAACACAGATCCAATCTGATAAAATGTCTCACTGGTTTGTAAGGAGGGACCATTGTGACTTGATGAGGTATAACCTGCCATTTGGAAGATGTTTAGCAATGTAAAAATAAGGCTTAGACAAAATTCTTTTTGGTCAAATTGTTACAAAAACTTTGAAGGTGGGGTGCGTCATTTGAGGTGTCTTAACAAGTGGGAAGTTAAATATTTTCTCTCAAGTATTTGTTAACAATGTCCAACTGAGTTCAAAGAGCTCTTATGTTACATTTCCCACTGCCACTATCTGCTTTGGTCTTTTAGCAAAGCCACCCATTGCACAACACATCAGGTAGGAGGAATGGCTGTAGGAGTCCTGGAGAGTGTCGTCATGCTCGTACCATTGTATTTGTTACGGTAGCATAAAAATGGTGAAAGAAAAGGCCTGCATCGAGTCCAATCAACAAGTCAAACCCCAAGATTTTGAAAGTAATTTGTTGTAGCGTATTGAGAACAATGCACATACTTGCACGCGCATCACCTACAAGCTAAGGCTACACAAGTCAGAAGATGTCGGCAGCGAGTAAAATAATGCTTCAAATTCTGTACATGTCCTTTAAACTTCTGGTTCTTCATATTTCCCAACACCAAAGCAGCAGCTCTATACATTTGATTTACAGTACAAGAGTAGAAGTTATTGAAGACTGAAATATCAAAATTGTATATAAAAAATAGAGCCTTGGAATACAGTATTTGCTACTTCAATAAAAAAAGGAAATCTCAGTGAAGAAAGTACGTCTCAACTGGTATATATTTAACTATGGTTAGTAGGACACCTAGTGGTCAGATCAGGAAAAAAGACAACAGCATTTAAGAGAACCCTTTATTCTACTTTTTGGGGAATCCAGTGACATGACACGAGAAAATGGTCCCGTCCCTCCCTCCACGTTTGTATACAAAACTTGAGAGGGAGGAGGTGCGGGTGGGCCATACCATGATCCCGCTTGTAGTCTTAAATTACACAAAAGATAACCGACACATCCAGGAATATTTCATCGTGTGCATTGCATCAATGCGCAACATAAATTTCAAAACAGGACTGTAGGAAAACACAGTGACTCTCGGTTCACCTTTCCAAAGGAATAAAAAACTAGCAAAAAAAAAAAAATATCTATATGGCCCACCATTAGTCAAGTTTTGAGAGAACAAACAGAAAAAGGACATTACTGATCATAAGAAAACATGTTTAAATATGGAAGTGGATAGAACATGATTTTTTTGCTTTTATATCAAAGATACACTTTCATAAGAATGTACCCATCTCACACACATGAAAAACAATGAAGGTAAAACTAAGCTTTCCCACAAAATGTCTCGATGCTATACTTGAAGACATATCTCGAAGGTTCGGTCGAGTAGTTCAGTGAGTCGTTGGATTAATTCAGTGGTTGAGGTTCAGTCTTCTTCACTACCGCTCCCCGAATGGTCCTGAAACAAGAAAACCGAACAATAAATAAACTTTCTTTCTAAATTAACTACAGAATCATTCGGGACACACATAAGCAATTTATAAATCTGTCAAAGGCTACATTCTGTTATTGGTTGCACCTTGACGTTTGCAATCATTGAGATAATGAGAAATCTAAACGTTATTTCGATCAAGTTCACATGGGGCGGCAGTAGCTCAGGAGGTAGAGCGATCGTTTTAGGATTAAGGGATCCCAGGTCGAATCCCGGCTTGTCCGTGTTACTTGTCGAAGTGTCCTTGGGTAAGACACTAAACCCCCAATACCCCCAATAAGCAGGTTAGCGCCTTACATGGCTGCACAGATCACGGCCGCTTTTGGGAAATGTGAAGCACACTGTAAAGCGCTTTGGGAAGTCATTGACTTGAAAAGCGCTATATAAATGCAGATCATTTTCATTTCAGTGTTTCCTATAGAATTTTTCGATACTTTTGTAGGTGGACAGTCTAGAGGGGGATCAGAGGCGATGCTCCCCCGAAAGAAAATTTTGTACATTTTAAATTCAAAAGCATTGATCTGGTCCAGCTTTAGAGCAAAATCAAGAAGCTAGATCTATGATGAATCCATGCCCTTGTAAACTATCCATCCATCCATTATCTGCACCGCTTATCCTCAGTAGGGTCGCGGGGGTGCTGGAGCCCATCCCAGCTGTCTTTGGGCAGTGGCCAGGGGACACCCTGAACCAGTTGCCAGCCAGTCGCAGGGCACATAAGGACAGACAATTCGCTCGCTCAATCACACCTAGGGACAATTTGGACCAGCCAATTTGCCTGACATGCATGTTTTGCGGGAGGAAACCAGAGTGCCCGGAGGAAACCCACGCAAGTACGGGGAGAACATGCAAACTCCACACAGGAGGTTCAATCTCATGACCTCAGAACTGTGCCGCACACGCGCTAACCACTGCGCCGCCGTACTGCCCCCGTAGTAAACTATTGAATCATAAATAAACTAGTTATGAAAGGCAATGACACAGCAAACAAATCACACCTACAAAGCATGGTAAATGAGACAGGAGTTGAACGGGGAAAAAAAAAATTCCCATCTTTAAATTACACTAAAGATACTAGTGTTGTTTCTATGCCAATCACCGATCTGAGTTTTAAAATCAATTAAATGTAATATCATGTCAGTGATTTGGGAAAGTATTGAATAGAATTACTGCTGCTTTTGTAATTGCTGGTTCTTCTTCAAATGGTTACAGGTTATTTTAACACACAACATATGAAGTACAAGTGATTTCCTGCTCTGCAAACAAACACTGCAAACAACCGAATGTCTTCACAGGGGAGGGGTTACTGAGCAAGATTATTTCTCACTGACAAAATACGTAGTAAAAAGACGCACCTTGACGTTTGCTATCATTGAGATAATGAGAAATCTAAACGTTATTTCGATCAAGTTCACATTTATATTTATTTAAAAATATATTTTTAAATAATACAAGTCAGGGCAGCACGGCGGCGCAGTGGTTAGCGCTTGTGCGGCACAGTTCATGTCATGGGAACCTATCGTGGGTTCAAATCCAGCTTCAGACTTCCTGTGCGGAGTTTGTATGTTCTCCCCGTGCTTGCGTGGGTTTCCTCCGGGCACTCCGGTTTCCTCCCACGTTCCAAAAACATGCATTTCAGGTGAATTGGCCGGTCCAGATTGTCCCTAGGTGTGAATGAGGGAATGAGTTGTCTGTCCCTGTGTGCCCTGCGATTGGCTGGCACCCAATTCAGGGTGTCCCCCTGCCCACTGCCCTGAGATGGCTGGGATGGGCTCCAGCCCCCCCGCGACCCTAATGAGGATAAGCGGTACGGCTGATGAGATGAGATAATACAAGTCTTTAAGACTGTAGTGGGACCAATTTAAATTAACCCTGAAAGCCTGCAAGAATTTTCCTATGTATATGAGAAACATGGGCACATGAACACCTCTCACCTCTTCCTGTTCGTCCTCGCTGTCATCGTCGCTCACCACAGGTTTAGCTCGTACCCCGCGTCCCCGGCGCCGCTGTCCTTTCCCACTACGGTCCCCCTTTTCTTTCCGGCTCAGTTTGATCTTGACCTTCACAGAACGAGCTGAAGGAGAACACACCTTGTCTGAACATTTGTAAACTAAACATTTTATACAACTCACTTTCTTTTGGAATACATACATTCAGATTCGGAGCCCTCATCAAACTCTTCTTCCTCTTCTTCGCTCTCTTCTCCTTCACTTTCATTGTCCTTCTCAATCTTTTGTCTTACGCTGGTGAATACAGACTGCAGCACAATCGAGTCTTCGTAGATCTGATTTTTAAAAAAAAAAGGCAAAATGTTAGTCGAAAAACATACATTTAAAAGAAACAGCTGTAAGTTGTATGTCAAGTCATGTATATTTCTATAGCCTTTAATCACAGTCTCAAAGGGCTGTACAGACTATACACCACACTACCTTAGAATGAGTCACAGTAATTTAGCATATTATTTCACATCAAATGACCGCTAACAACAACCAGAAATGCAAATTTTTTAAGGTTAGCGGAATTGTATCAACCCTAGAACCTTTTCATATCCCAAATGTTTACTTAATACACCTAAAAACCTGGTAATGCCGAGGCACTTGTGAACAAAACTTTGACACGAACCAGAGATCCTTCGAGGTTGAAAGTCTGAGCGTTTTGACACAGCAGCATCACATCTTTCTCAAAATCATTCAAACTGCGGTATTTATGGCTGCGAATCCTCTCCTAATGGGACAGAGAAGAGCAGGTCAGAAGGATTTTTCGTAAAAAAAAAAAAAAAAAAAAAAAAAAAAAAAAAAAAGACATACCTTAATCTTCCTGAAGTCTACTGGTTTGCGGATGAGCTCGTAGTACTCCGGAAGCTCTTTTCGGGAAGGTAGTTGGATGAAGACCTCACTCAATTGACGTCCATTACTACTGAGATGATAGTAGGTAGAAGGCACATCAATTAGCTCTGACCCCTGCATTAATTAAACATTGTTATGCAGCCATAGAACACCCATGTATTTTAAAGGTGCACTGTGTGGTTTGAGATGTCCTTAAAAAGTTGAAAGTGGAATATTTTCTCTAATAAGTGTCCATTTACAATGCCCAACTGCGTTAAAAGAGCCCTTTTATGCTTTACTTTTCACAGCGCCCATCTCCATTAAACGTACTTCTAGCAGTGTGGTTAAGGGCAGATCACATTAGTTTTGAGGAATGGGGGGTGGAGGAAATGCTGGAGAGTGACATCATGCTTTGAGAGGTTGGTGTTCTAGCATATCTAAAGTACCAAACTTCCAAAACCTCTCCACTGACAACGCAATAAACACTGCTTTCATGCTGCACCGAGCCATTTAGAGAAATGTATAAGCTATGTCAGAATGCTACTCCTGAACTTCAGCGTTGCGATCAAAACCATCGTCCCGGGAGACCCTGGTACGGAACCACTCCTAACTAGGGGTCTCCTCCTTCTTCTGCAGCTGTATTATAGACTTTATCTCGAACTGCCTGCAGGCTGTGAAACTCTGCTGCAATGTCTCTTTCACCCTGATGCAGAAAACCAGATCCCTCCGAAGATGTGTGCTGAGCCTTCTACTGTTGACATTGTATACCTTAAACGGTTACGAACCGACCCCACGAACACTATTGTGAAGTTCACTGACGACACCAACTTGTGGGACTCGTCTTTGATGGGGTTGGAGAAGCTGACGACTTAGGCTAACTTGGGCCATGCTTGCCACCACGGGTTTTGTTTTAATAAGTATAGCATTATATTGGTAAAAGTGAAAAAGGCCATCTTCAAATACGGTCCCAATGGCAACCCAAACCCCAAGAAAGATGAAAAAAAAAGTTTGTTAGAGCACTTCTAAGAAATGCACGTACTTGCATGCGCATCATGAATGTGGTGACTGAGGCTGAAATAACAAAAGCTAGAAGATGGCGGCAGAGAGTAAAAGTTCCAAATTCAGTACAACTTTTGAGTAGAACTCTAGGAAAACAAGACTTCTCCGACTAATGTGGTGGTCTGCCAAACCAAATTCAAGTGAACTCACCCGTCTTTGTATTTGATGACAGTATCAACTATCTTCTTCATCTTCTTGGTGAGGGACGGCGGGTTAGGAGAAAGTTTCTCAGCCGGGGGTCGACCACGTTTCTTTGCCTTCTTGCCCTCGTCGTCCTTTTCACGTCCTCGCCCGCTGCTGGAGCCGGGAGTGGAAGGGCCACCATCATGGTCGCGGTCTCGCTTGCGCTTTCTTGTAGTCTTCTTGTGTCGCACTTCTTCTTCAATGTCTTCCAGGTTACCCTCTTCTATGGCCTATTTAAATAAATAAAAAAACATTGAGTTCAATGGCGTACTTTCTTTGGGATTCCCATTTATGATCACATACCTTCAACCACTGTTTCTCTGTGAGCGAGTCACTGTAGTCAACCTCCTTACGCTGACGGGATCCCCGGCCAAACATCTTCTCCTCTTCTTCTTCGCAAGTAAGCCTCTCAACCTCAGCATCATCTTTTAAAATCCAGCTGGGGAGATCATCCTCCTCCATCAGACGAGGCTTTCTCTTAGGATTGCGGGCGTCCTCGCGTCGTCTGTCAAGATCCATCCGCTAAGTATGAAAGTGACACAGATGGTGAGAGGGTTCTTAGCTGAAATGTTAACAATCTTTGTCATGATAAAAGTGGGATTAACCATGAACTGTTCAAACTCTTCTTCACTTCTGGCAATCATCTGGTTGACAGTCTCATCATCAGGAACTTCGTCTTCCTCCTGCAGAAGAATTGAATAGTGGTAAGACAAGGCAGCGTACATTATTATGTTTTGGGTTGGAGAGCCACTCCTCTCAACTGGTGACTAATTTCAGTGAAGCAAAACAAAAATCTGTGAGTGTCAACAACTGCATGTAATAAAAATGTTAAAATATTAAAATAGTTCTACCATATTTTCCGCACTATATAGTGCACCGAGGTATAAAGCGCACCCCCCAAAATAGTCTTTGGTCATATACTTTTCCAACATAGAGCGGACTACACGGTGCATGGAATCTAGACTCTGTAAGAGTTTCTGTGTTTATTAGAGCGATGATTGATCAATAGATAACTGTCAATGACCATTATTGCATAACATTGTATGCAACAGTAATCGAACCGAGGTCGTGACGGTGAGAGCGCAGATATTTAACCACTAGTCTACCAGTGGTACAGATGACTTACAAAAAAGGATTTGAATTTCTCTCTTCACCACACTAATTTTACTCACTGTACCAGAGTCTGATTTATAGTGCAATTTGTTCCGCATTGTTCACTTCTTCATCTATACGTCAATAACGTCGTGGTTAAGAGCTTGGGTAATATTTTGTTTTAAGATTTTGTTTTTCCTATTCCATAACATTTGTTGGGGAAGAACTGGTGAGATTGTTTAGCCTATCAGAATGCAGAACAGGATGTACTATACAAATCCATGTTTCTGGCACTGCAAAATCGGTGATAATTAAATAAGCCCCACTGCCTTTTCGCATGTCATCTGTACGAGTAGCGGTCTAATGTTAAAGGTCCGGCACTTTCACCGCCACTACACTTGTTGAATCCTGAAGCACACAAAGTTTTGCGATATTAGTCAGCGATGTCAATCGATTCATGAATCATTGCAAAAAAACCAGTAGTTTTCCATAAAACCTTGTTTAGAAACATTAGGCACACAAAAATATAAAGCGGACTGTCAAATTTCTGGCCACTTTGGGGTTTGAGGTGCATTTTATAGTCAGGAAAATACAGTAATGTTTAATTAAGCCGAACAAAATCAATTGGGGATCAGAAATTGAAAAGGAAAAAGTAATAGAGCTCGCTTGGATATTAACTATTGTGAGAATCAAATACAATAGAGAAAAGGAAGATTCTGGACTGTTGTGAGCCTGAGAAAAGAGGAAAGGAGAGGGAAAGTATAGAGAACTAAAATGTGGGAACAGCGCACTGGCAGATGTGGGTGGGCGGGCAATGTGGGTTTGCTCGGATCACACCCACCCACGTCCCCCGAGTGCGGCAGCCTCCACGAGCCCCGACCTCGTCCTGCTCCTCGTGCTCCAAAATGGCCTGTAAGAAGGCCCGGCGCTCACAGCCTGATGACTTTTGGTCAAACATGCCAGCCTGGATGACTTTCTGGTCCACGTTCAGTTTGTACTTGGCTGCCGCCAGAATCTTCTCCTCCACGCTGTTGACTGTGCAGAGCCGAAGGACACGCACCTCGTTCTGCTGACCGATACGATGGGCCCTATCTTGGGCTTGCAGGTCCTGTAAAATAAATGGATAAGTAATCCCTTGCTACTTTGTGCTTCGGTTATAGCTGGTTCACCGCTTCGCGGATTTTGATTAAATTGTCTTTAATGTCATTGATAAACGTATTGTGCATTATGTTTTGCAGCAGACAGCAAATGACTGTGTGTGTGTGTTGGGTGTGACTGATTGTGTGCACGATTGTGATAGGCTGGGGTATTCCGTTAGTCTAACTTTGGAAGTCAATGTGGCCACCAAAACAAACAGAGAAGCATGGTGACATCTAGCTTTTAGTGGCGTGTTACATTGTAAAGAAATTTATCAATTAAATCAGGCTCAGAAGAACGTCAGAAGAATGCAAAAAAATGGTGATCACCAGCGGGTGCACCGTGGATTGTTATCGGGTACGGGAAGTGACTGAGGGGCCGTCAGGAGAAAAGACAAGAGTGACGCAGGTCTGGCATACAGCGGGTAGGCTACGCAAGACTGAGGCGGCGGGTGAGAGAGCAATTTAGGGGCTGCAAGTCTAGCCTACAGTGGCTGGGCTACGTAACAGCACTTACAAGCTACCCCTACGGAGCATGTATATCCCAGAGGCCAGATCCATTAACCATAAAACGGATGACCTGGAGCAAAAACTTGCAGAAAACTATTATTCATGATGGTTATATTTTAATTATCAGAGACTAGGCTCAATCCGAGGATACATGATGCTATGATGCTAGCAAGCCGCTCTCTGTGTCTCTTTTTTACACTGGAAGGAGAAGCCCTCCTATTTTGTTGTGCTTTTGCATAATGACAATCATTTAACTGCAATTCGGTGTTTGTGTTTTAATTTGTAGCTTTTAGTTGTTATTCTGTAGTCATGTACTTTCAGTCGTATAAGTAGATCCTCTTGAGGCAAGTTTGACCCTTGGAGGCTTTTATGAAGAGGCGTCGCTACTTTGCGGGTTCTCACGTTTCACAAGGGCCTCTGCCCCCATTGACTGCGATAACAGAGGTAATACTGTACATTATTTAGTCTGGCGAGTGAAAATGGCAATGGCCTTTTTAGCATGAAGAATCTTATAGGCAGAAGTACCATCTGTTTGCGAAATGTGAGTGGACTGCACCCGTGTTCAAGACAATCTGTTGACATTATACTCTAAAAAATGACCATTCATACAGAAGTAACTCTTCGGCCATGCATGTGAATGGGTTAAGAGGAATGTCTCAAAAGGATAAAATAACCAGGAAATTCTGACTACATTTGAATAACCGTATTCAGTGAACAAAGCAAAGTGGTACTAAAATAAGAACATTTTTTAAATCCCATCTATAATTCACTTTAGCGGGATTATTCAAAAGTCCACAACCCTGACAGTAGCCTCCAATCTAATACTTGGGTAACCCAGAGATGGGTTTCAAAAGCTCACCAAGGGTGGGTCATTGTGATTTTCCAGGATATTCTAAAATGTAGGAAAATGACAAAGATTTGATTTACCTGATGAGGGTTCCAGTCGCTGTCAAAAATAACAACAGTGTCCGCAGACTGCAAGTTGAGACCCAAGCCCCCTGCTCGGGTACTGAGCAGAAATACGAAGTACTCTGAAGCTGGGTCATTAAATGTTTTCAACAGCATTCCACGGTCCTCTGCCTTTGTGGTTCCTAGAAGAATGGTATAACTTTACTTGTACTGGAAACGACTGGTACATTGACTTAAAATGCTTAGTTTGCGAAATTGTACTATTCTCATTTCACATGTGGTGATCAGTTTCACATTGAAACTATCAAGTTATGTCAGGGCTCTAGTTTTCCATATAGATGCTCCATATATTTGACATGTGACCGATTCAGGGTCTATTACCATTCTCAGACAAGTTCAACAGGAAAAAAAAGTTCCTATCCTTCCTTTTTTTCGTAGTTGATCTAAGTGAAAAATGTATTGCTGCTATATTTTGTGTAGTTCATAAAAGGTTACCTCTTGGAATAAATAATATGTAGATAATGGGAATACCTAAAGGACATTTTCAACAAGTAAAAAAAGATGTTCCCTCCTTACTTCTTTTACATAGTTGATCTCAGTGAACTACTTTTGCTGCTATTTTGTTTTGCCATATCCGATTAGAAGGATTTGTATATAACATACAGGGCTCGTATGCCTATTCATGGCCAAAATCAAGGAAAAATTAATGCACTTTTTAAGCACTTTCAACACTAATTCTCCCAGTACCCAGGATATTGGTCTTTTCACCTGACCTATTGAGTGCAGCACATAGAAGGGCATAGCGTTTCACATGACATCGCAATACAAACTAATACCAGCTGCCTTTAGTCACGAGGGACGAAGAAATGCAAAGGCAAAGCGAAGACACCAGAGCAGGCGCGTCAGCGTCATCTTTAAACAAAATTGATTTGCATTTTTTCATCTAATGTGTGATCTATCGAGTCAAACTGCCGAGAAACATGGCAACAATTTCAAGCATTTACTAGCACTTTTCAAACCTTGAAAACACAACATTATAATTGAACCATTTTAAAGGATTTCAAGCACACGTACGAAGCCTGTAATAATAATAAGGTACATGGTAAATTTGTTTTCTCAACCAGATTTGGTGCTTGATAGCCAAATCAAATGTATGTTTAACCATATTCTTTGGTGCAATCTCTCACCATCTAGGCGCAGGTATTTGAAGTTGCGGTAGGCAAAGTAGTCTTCCATGATGGTCATAAGTGAGGTCATTTGACAGAAAAGAAGCACTTTGTGGTTGGTGGCCCTAAGCTTGGGCAGGATACGATCCAGCAACTCAAATTTCCCAGAGGAGCGGTACAATTCAGCACTAGTGAGAGAGAGATTAGAATCAAGAATTACACATACTTATAAAGATTCTAAAAGGCAAACAATGTACACACACAAAAAAAAGAGTATGCTACACATACCCAGACACTATTCCGCCAGAATAACCAAGATGTTCGGAGAAAGACTCCTGAAAAACCAATGCACCATTTTATAATTAGTCATCAAACTTATTTACCTGGTAATTAATTCACAATTCACATTAGGTTGCATTCAAAACAAATTGTACCTCAATGTGTTGGAACATATAGGGGTGATTGCAAATCTTTCTCAGCTGCATAATTGTGTTCATTAATGTCTTTGTGCCACCTTTACCCTGAAAGAAATCAAAACAATAGAACACGGGACGGTTGTTTTAGTTTAAATACCTTTTAGTGAAATAATTCAATATGGTGCCTTGCAAAAGTATTGCTCTTCTGAGACCTTTTTTGACATATTGCCATATCTCAGGCTTCAAACTTAAAGGTAGAAAAAAATAAAAAATAAAATGTTTTCCAAGAATCAACATGTGAGACACAATCGTGAAAATGTATTAAACATTGTGTATTCCGCTAACAAATAAAAACATTGAAAATTGATGCAAAAATATTTACCCCTTTTAATTCAATACTTTTCTACAGCAGTTTTTTTCTGTGATCACAGCCACAGGTCTTTTTGAGTAGATCTCCAAGTTTTGCATATTGTGGAACAAAAAAAGCCCATTCCTCCCAACAAAACAGCTCAAATTCCTTAGTTTGATAGTGAACATTTGTGCAGTGCATTTTACTGATCTTTCCACAAATGCTCTGTAGAATTGAGTTCGGGATTTGGGCTTGGTCGTTCCAACACCTTTATATTGTTGGTTTTAAAACATTCCAAATGCAGATTTTGCTCTATGTTAAGGTCATTGTTCTGTTGGAAGGCAAATATACCCCCCCAATCTCAGGTCTATTGCAGACTCCCAAGATTTTCTGCCAGAACCTCCATGTATTTGGCTCCATCCATCTTCCCATTGAGTCTAAATATTTTCCTGTCCCTGTTGAAGAGGCGCGAACCCCAGAGCATGATGCTACCACCACCATATTTGACAATGGGAATGGTGTTTTCACAGTGGGTTTGCAGTAGTTTTATACACTCTCCATTTTGTCATGATTGCTCACAGTTCTTCGGTAAATGTGTAAATCTTGCAAAAATCTTCTTGTATCCCATTCCTCATTTGAACATTTCCACAACTTTATCCCTGACCTGCCTGGTGTGTTGTTTGGTCTTCATAATAATGTCTGTGCTCCAGTGTCTCCTTTCACTGATCTGTGAGTGCATAATAGAGCAGGTGCATTTAAACTGAGACTAAATGATACACGGATGCACTCTGTCTTATTTAGTGATTTTGGTTGACATTGGATCTTTCAGAAGTCAGGGAACTTCTGGAGTCAGTTGGCTAAGCTGAGAGAACACGGGGACAATATTTTACAGCGCCTACTTTTCCGTTTTTGGTTGAAATAATTTGGTTCCACTTCAAGGTTTTGTCTCACATGTTGTCCAAGAAAGGGCTTTTAGATATTTAGCTTTACATTTTGAGCCTGAAATGTGGCAATGTGATGTTTTCATGGAGCCAATTCTTTATCTAGGCACCGTTTAATTTTTAAATGAACTTCTTGGGATTACCTTCTTATCTTTCTCTGAGCCATCAGTGAGCAAAACCCCCTTTGCCTGCATGTGTCGGTACAACACTCTCTGGAGGGCTGACATGTCACACTTGATCACATACTCCACCTGGACAACATAAGGATCAATGTTTAAAACAAAGCCACTTTAACTTGCTTAGTGAAGACAACATAGATGTTCAAATAAATCATGTGTGACAGTGTAGGGACGAGTTAACTTAGCATGCAATATCATCGACAAATACAGGGGACTCATACCTTCTCTGGCAGCTGGGCCTCGACCTCCTTTTTCAGCCGCCTCAGTAAGAAGGGCCGCAACACTTTGTGTAGACGTCGAATAATGAGAATGGTCTCTTCTTCATTAAGGTCAACCTAAATGGGGCGAGGAAGGGTGTGTGAGACAAATTAATGGCGAAGAACAATATCTTTAAAGACTATTTTAAAAATATGCACTTTTCTGACAAATGCTATAAAAGTATGCAGTATGCAAGTTAAGTTGAGATTGGCTCAGAGTGAGTATCAGTTTGAGTGCCTCTACTTTTTTGAGAACTACTCCTGTTTCACAAACAACACATACTTTCTCTCCAGTCATGGCGAAGGGTGCATTAAACCATTGTTCAAAAGTGCTGCAGCTCTTGAAAATGGTGGGCAGGAGGAAGTTGAGCAGAGCCCAGAGCTCAGGAAGCTTATTCTGCAAAGGTGTTCCTGTGAGCAGCAATCTTCGCGGGGCAAGGTAGTGCGTGTTCAACACTTGGGTCAGCTTGCAGTGATGGTTCTTCATACGATGTCCCTCGTCCACGATCATATACTTCCAACGAAGCTTTTTAAGGACATTCAAAAATCAGGTCATTCTCTAAAACCAAAGAAAACATTTGAAGTTTAAAGCTGACACCTAAAACTGGACACTCACCTTTGCTAGCACTTGTTTATCTTTGATGATGTACTCGTATGTGGTGAGAAGAACATTGAATTTGCCACTGCGCAAGATGGGAACGAATGCTCGACGAGCAATTGGAGAACCCTGAAAAATTTGCAGAACCATTGACAGTTTTGAGTGCGGTCCAAAAGATCTGACGGCAAAATTGTATACCAGCACTGCAATACTGCTGACCTTATAGGAGACCTTGACAACAGATGGTGCCCACTTGTCAAACTCATACACCCAATTTGACAGGGTCCTATGAAGCAGAATAAAAGTTTGGACTAGGAAGGATGAATCATGGTGAATTGCTAAACAATTCGTAATAGAAGAAACATGGAAACATTGGGGGATGGCAAAAATGTTAGGAAAATGCCACTAAAAAAAAAAAACAAAAAACAAAACACCATAGCCAGTGAATTAAACTAACAAAAGGGAATCGGAATATAAAAATGAATATATTCCATTTATTTAGCCATCCAGTATTAATAAAAAGAGGGGAAAAAAAACAGCCTCCCTTTTGCATGATTTAGAATCGGCTACATTTTATCACACTTGTCTATTGTGATTTTTAAACACACAAAAAAGATTAATTTTTCCGTCTATCAAGACCATCATTGCAAATACAGGTAATTCAGGACTCACGACAGTGGTACAATGATGAGGAAGGGCCCGTTGATGCGCTTATATTCCATGAGGTAGGTAATCAGGGCAATGGTCTGGATAGTTTTTCCCAGACCCATCTCATCAGCCAGGATGCCATTTAAATTATTGTTGTAAAGTGATACCAGCCATTCTAGCCCTTTGATCTAGATATATACAAAAAGGCATTTAAGTAGGGTTTCTTATTCTCTATGTAACTTGTCAACACTAAAGAAAAATACCTGGTATTGCTTGAGTTGACCGTTCACCAACAATGTCGATTGCCTGTCCACCTTTTCAGTGACTGCATGAGCCACAGCGTAGTAGGACTGCAGGCCTCGGTTGAAAGATGCACTTCCGTACTCATCATCCACATCCTGCTTGGCATGTCTGAGGGCAAACAAAAACTGTGTCTTACATGCTAGAAACTAGGGGTTCTCTGTAGCACTTTTTGAGACAAAATCAGTGTTTAAAATGAACGAGTAACTAAGTTATTGATACCAACGCATAACCATTTCATAAACTGTTAGTCATTTTAAAACACTTCCCTGGTTTAAATGCATTTGATTTGTTTGAAGCCTTTATATAAAGAGAGAAGTTGGCACCTCTTATTGAAAGATCGACATTGACTAATTGACATGGTCTTCAGTCCTCTACCCAGTAACCAAACATTTGAGGGGAATGGCATCTTACTCTATGATGTGCCGAACATCCACTTCAGATACATCCTCACTGTCTGGATCAGGGATTTTCTTTTTCTCTTCGTTCTGAGTTGCAGAAGAATGAGGTTTATTGTCCTCATCCTAGACAAAAATAAAGGACAAAAGGTAAGAAAGACAGATCCTGTGTATTGGTCTAACTTATAAAGAAAACTTAGGTAGGATACATCTTCCTCCTCTTCCTCCTCTGAGCCACTGTCTTCACTGTCTGAACGTGGTGCTACTTCATACCTAGAAAACACAAATAACTCAAGATGTTCATTCTGAGAAGTTACAAATTGAAAATATTTTTTTTAGCATTAGTCCAAAATATGGGTATGCACAATACAACAATATGTGTGAAATAAGCTTTATACCAGTGGTGCAATAAAAACAAACAATAATGTCCCTCCTTAACACACACGAATATGTCGTGCTTCCCTTATCTTTGCACTAAAGACATGTCAGAATTTCTCAACAACTTCTTCATTTCTGATATTTTAGGAAAACATCAGTCCATCGCCGCACACAGCCATCGTTGGCAGGTCCCCGAACAATCTTTTGACAACTGTTATTCAGGATAAGGTTTTAGCCTTTGCTTTTTTTGATAGAGGATACTACTTTTGTGAAAGTTCTCACAACCACAGCCTTTTAAAACATGGCTACATGACCTACTTATTTTTGCTTAAACTAGAAAAAAAAAATCAGATTGAATCTCCGAGGTGACAATAAATTCTATTCTTATCGAGCACCTTTTCTCCACTATTTAGAAGTTTACATCAGGGTCTGGCGACTCCTCTCAATCCCCCCATTCTCGAAGTACCGCATTGTAATCGCACTGCAGAAGCAGTTCGCGTTTGGTAAATTGGTAATTTTAGCAGCAGTCTGTATTGTAAAATTTGGACTATGAGCCGCAACTTTTTTTCCATGTTTTTAACCTTACGGCTTATGCAATAATGCAACTAATTTGTGCATTTTTTCCAAAGGCCGCTAGGGGCGCCTGAGCAGTAAAGGTAAGGGTGAGACACTGGCGGGCCGTCGGAACGTTAAGAGGTTAAGGTACCGTATATCATGAAAGCACTTTCTGTGTGCCAGCTTTTTTTGTAAATATCTCATGTTTCATTGTGGGCACATACGGCTTACTGTCAGGTGCGGCTTATGCATGACAAAATGCATTTCATTTTAAAATGTACTGGGTGCGGCTTGTAATCCAGATTTTTCGGTAATTCAGGCCACACTTGGAAGTAAACTTTAGCAATTTTAAGCCTGCTATTCCAATCATTGATAGACCAGACTTGATGGTTAATTATTGTAATTTTTAGGGGGGCTGATCAAAAATATTTTCCAAGACTGATCTGTGTACGAATCAACGAAAGTTTGAAATGAAAGTTTTCAAATCCATCACACCCTTAATTTTGACATGAAAAATACCTTCATACATTGCACTTACCCTGGGTTCATTTCAAGCCAAGTTTCCAGCTGACCCGCCTTTGGTGCGTCAACCCCTGTAAGGATTTTCCCACTGTCCACATGGATAACCTTAACTGGCAGGTCACTCATTTGGCTGGTCTCATCCAAAGGCTGGGATACAAAAAAAAAACATAACCACACTTGTATGCAAGTTGAGAATTGGTTAACAAATGAACCACAACCTATTGCTATCTTGGGGCGATTTTGGTTTTAAATATGCAATCTCACCTCTCCATCAGGTCCAAGAGCAGCAGCTCCACCCTCTGCAGGTTCTGGCTTCTAAAAATGTATAAATAAAAAACAATGATTGACATTTGAAACAAAAATATGATTATAGCAAATTAACAGCCACCTTCTTTTTCTTCTTCTTTTTCTTCTCCTTAAGAGCTTGCACAGCTTTGTGGGCTCGCACTAGCTCAGTGAGGTTGGCCACGTATTCATCGGTCTGCTGCAAGAGGTAGGCCAGACGCTTGTCTTTCTTCTGGTCAATAAGCTTACGATAGCCCTCCTCATCTTCGGCCTGACAGATGAAAGCATTATACATATATAGTGAATCAGCAACTCTTATAATTTGAAACATGTTTTTGTGAGACCTTACCATCAGCCGGCGCATTCTCTCTTTTTCAATGCGTTCATTCTCTTTCTTCTGCTCCCGCTCAGTGTTAGCATGGTAGGTCGCAATCGCTTTGGTGGCTTTCTGAATCTTGGCTGTGATGGAGCGATGGTACTCCTTAAAGTCTTTTGCATGCTGCAGAATGCTGTTGAGGTATTCCTATGAGTGGCAAACAAGACTAGAATCTTAATTCATTCAAACCGAGCCCTGCTACAGTAAAAAGCAACATAGTCATCAATTAGTTCATTTCCAGTCTGAAACTTGACTCTATACTGTCACCATGCTTCTAATACATTTTAGAAGGAGACATATAATACTCTGCCCATGTATTCTTCATCTAACATCGCATACCTGGTGTTTCTGTCGACGTTTCCGATCTTGTTCAATTTTCTGTTGTTTTTCAAGCTTCTCTGTGATGCGGGCTTCACGTAAGGACTGGCGCTTACTGCGCTTGTATGCCTTAGCATTAAGAGCGGTTTCTAAAGCAGTGTCGCGACGCATGCAGACCACCACCTCCTGCCGGAGCTGAAGGAGAAAATGCAAATATGTTTAAATGCAAAACATATACGAAAAGGATTCTGCAGGCAATCATGTCATGTATGGTCTTAAACAATGTTTGCCCTATTGCATACCTGTCGCTGAAAGTTAAGCAGCCTCAAGGCTTTTAGCTCAATGGTCGCTTTTGTACGTAGGTCACCCGCAAGGGAACCAGGTAGGTTTTCCAGTTCCTGAATACGGTGAGCAATACGGGCTTGTAGCCTATAAAACAAGCAGCAGATACGCTTTTATTATACATAGAACAGTATATGTAAATATACAATTTTCAATAAACCGGTCCAAGTCACAAATACTCAAAGAAAAAAAAAGTTTTCACCTGAATTCCCTCTCCTGAAGGATCTCCACTGGGTCCAGCCCTCTGGGTTTTTGGATAGGGGTTATGCGATTCTGTTTCTGGTGAAGCATCATGGGTGGGGGCTGTGCAGGCTGACCTGGAGACTGCGTCTGAGGGGGCATGACTGGTGAGGCAGCTGTTGGCACAGAGGGAGGCGCAGGAGACGGTCTGCCAGTAGGCTGAGGAGGAATTAGCTTCTGTTGAGGATTGGCTGGTGCAGCAGCATTCACCATTGGACCTGTAAAAAGGGCCAAACGGTATTAGTATGCAGGACAATTATAGATAATATATTCACACATTAAATAAGTTTAATAAGTCAGTGTAAGAAATTACATATTTTTAGAAGAACTCTCAGTTTTTTTAAAAAGGCTTAAGAATCAAGAAGTGCACAACACACATATAAATGTATGCCTCATTAAATCCAATAGTGTTGTGAGAGTAATGCTATCTGGTGTAAATAAACCTTCCTACCAACAATGCACGGTGTCAAAGAGTGATTGCGGCTCAATTGTGGCTTATTGCCAACAAATGTAAGAATTTGTGGTTGGAGTGCATGTTATGCTAAAGGGCAAGTCATTGGTGGATATTCTGTGTTCCACAAATTATATCAAATTGATCAGCGTAGAAACAAACTACCTTCAGGCCACGATTTAGGAGGTCCATTGGCAGGCTGCCCTTGCATGCCTGGGGGAACTCCTGCTGGTCCAGGGGGTGGCATATTGGGACCCACCATGCCTGAAAGAATACCTTTTATTTACACATCCTTTCATTATACTTAACTAGGATACCACACAAAAATACATGCATTACACAAAAATGTACATAAACCTTTACCATGAGATCTGTTGTAGTTGGCCTGAGCAGGTCCTGGACCCTGTCCACCAACAGGAACAGCAGAAGGGGGCATGTTGGGCATGGACTGTTGCTGCATCCCCGGCATGGGCCTCTTCCCTTGCACGGCCATCTGTAGGTGGTCGGGTAAGGGCTGACTGCGTGCCAGCATCTTGTAGGCCATAATCTGAGCCCTGAGTTGGTGCAACTGGTTCTGGTTGAAAGGTGTGGTTCCTGCTGAGCCTCCTGGTCCACCAACAGTAACACCTGGTCCTCCTGGACCTGGAGGAGCACCACGGCCCATTCCCTGATTAGGGTCACCGGAACCCTCGATTGGGCCAGCCCCTTGACCAGATGGACCAGTTGGCATCATGGAACCAGATGGAGGACCATTAGCTGGTACTGGGCTTGGTGCATGCTCTGAGCCTCCCAAGGGTGATGGATAACCTTGGGTGTAAGAACATAAGGATTAAATTGAATTTTATAATTTGAAAATATGCCTCGTAAACCGGTACGCCTTTATGTGGATGAAATTTAAAATGCACACTGTATTTATTCAGATTCAGATTTACTTTATTGTCATTCGTGTACACGTGTATATAGAACGAAATGTCGATACATCTGACCCGCACAGTTTCTTTGAACGTCAGCCGGGATAGATAAGATTAACCATGTCTTCGTCAGAATTTTAGCGGTTCGATGCCACTTCACTTCCAGTTGTTAAATGGTCAATGTGTGTACATGAAATTTTACGGTATACAACCGGAATTGTGCAATGAATAATCAATCGCAAATAATCGCTGACCAAAATCGCATATCATTGTTTGCAATGGGAATCAAGCCCGGGTAGTGGCGGTGAAAGTGCTGAAACCTAACTACTTGACCACCAGTGATACAGGCAACATTCGAAAAGGCATTACATGTCATCTCATTATTTAACTAATTTTACTCATGTTGCCATAATCAAACGTGGGAGAATTGCGAATATAGAAAGTCGTCCTCAAAGATATAAATAAACACAAAGTCCCATTGATCACTACACACACAAAAGAGTCAATTCCCTTGTCTTGCTTTTTTGAGTTTATTTACATCTTTAGGACAACTTTCACTTTGCCCTGCCGAGTGACATCTGTATCACTGTCTACTGGTTAGGTTTTAGCACTCTCATCGCTGCAACCTGGGTTCGATTCTCGTTGCATGCAATGTTTTGCAATTCGGGTTAGCAACATTTTTCGACTAATCAATCATTGCACTAATACAAACCGTACGTTCATAAAATGCGCAACGGTACACACAAATTACGGTGGATCCTAGTGTAGTTTTAAAAAGATGCATCTTATATATGAAAAATTATGACCCCCAAAATATTTTTGGAGGTCACCTGTATAATATAGTGCAGAAAATACAGTAACCATATTTCAAACAGTCATTAGGATTAAGACCTGACTGGTATGCCAACATATGAAAGAAAATGGTTTCCCTGTATTCTTACAATAGTGTAAAATGAGAAAGTTGAGCCAACAAAAGCAGATACAACTATTTCGTTCTGTTTAATCTTTCACTCATAGATTGTAGAAGTTTAAAAATAAAGATGAAAACAAAAGACATAAATGAAGTTACAAACTTAGAAACATTTCAATGTAATGAAGTGGCCCCTTCTAATTCACCCGCTAAGCACACTTCTTCAGCAAATATAACTTAAGTTGTACGTAAGGTTACGTAACCCGTCTCCGCATGCTGACAAATTTACAACACAAGAGGAAAAACCGGCTAGATGTGTTCATGATGTCAACATTCACCTCATTTACCTTTACTTTTACGGTCTGGTTGACTGGATTATTCATTGCAACTACTATGCACATTTTTACTTTACTTGAGGGCACCAAAAATTATATGCAAATTGATTTTTTGTATCATAGAAATTATCTCCATTGTAATCTTTTTAAGAATGTGATAATATTTTAAACAAAAGAATCAATGATTCACCCAAACAGTAAGTTAAAGGTGATATAAAGCCAGATACAGTGGTACCCTGGTCCTCAACCGCCTCAATGCTCAACCAAATCGGTGTTCGACCCAAAAATATGCGCAAAAAAATGTTTCAATGCTCGACACGGAATATGGTGCCCGACCGAATATAGCCGAGTCAAAATAGCCGAAAAAAGTCAAATCGAATGAGATTTGGCGGGTACCGAGTGGACCCGAGATGCACCTGGCGGCGAGAGTTAGCAAAGCTCTGCTCTATCCGGACCGTAAATGAGTGAAGGGGTACGTAATTTCTGAAGTTATTTCTTTCCTAGTTTGTGCTTTTTCGTTGCTTTTGAATATGGGTCCCGAGAACAACAGCGATAAAGGGAAGGATAAGAGGAAAACAGTGAGGCAAACTATTGGACTGAAAAAGGAAATCATCGCGAAACATGAAAATGGTTTTCGAGGGTCCAATCTCGCCTTGCAATAGGGCTTTGCAAACTTGACAATTTTAAATTTTATAAAACATAAAGAAGCAATAAAGAAATATGATATGGCAATGGGAGTGACGGCAGTTACCAAGCAAAGGCCTCAGATAATCGAGGAAATGGAAAAGTTGCTTCCCACACCCTGTAATGTACACCATCACACCACTGTTAAACTTTTTTAGGTTTAATATATATTATGTACACATTTATGGTCTTCAATGTTGTTTAGATACACGTTTTCTTAATATTTTTGGATTTCTTTTATTGGTGGAACGAATTAAAATACTTATTATTGTTTGCTATGGGAAAAAAATGTTCGATACTCAAACAACAACCAGGAACCCATTATGGTTGAGGACCGAGGTACCACTGTACATCTTTGCAATACACTACCTTGGGAATGTTGGTCCATGGGGCTTGGTGGAGGCCCCATTCCACTGTGCCCTCCTGGTCTCATGCCCATGCCCTTCATTTGACTGTAGCGAGGGTCGTCCGGCATACCTTTCTCATGCATAGTATCCATTGGCTGAATTCATAAACAGAAAAATAATTGCACACGTGACTGAAAATACTGACTCATCAAAGCAGGGAAAAGTGTAACAATGAAAATCGTGTTTAAAATGATTATTTTATCAAAATAAATAAAAAAATCAGTACTTTTCTTTAATGACTGAATATTTATAATAAAGAACAAGAAACATTTTCAATGTACTTTGTGCATCTGGTGCATGTTTTCCTGAGGATATCCTGAGGGACCCTGAGAGGGATGTTGGTGTCCTGATCCAGGAGGTCCTGGACTTGGCCCCATCATACTATGGGCAGAACCGGGCGAAGGACCTGGACTTGGACCCATCATACCACCTGGAGATAGCCCTGGGCCTGGGGAAGGACCAGGGCGAGGTGTCCCTCCCATTGGCGGGTCAGGAGTGGACATCTCTCAGGGGGAAAGTGGGGACCCTAAGCAACAAAACCCCTACAAACAAAAACAAAAATCATCAATGACGAGATTGTGCTATAAAGGCGTTGAAATTCACGATCACCTTTTTGTACATCTCAAAGCACGAAAAATTAAAGACCACTTCCAAATTTCTCCCAAGTTACCTAATTCCACTTAAAATAAAAAGGATCAAAGATCAAATCATCTAACAAAGTCAGATTATATATTACGTTTTTTTCCCTTTTAGGCTAGGCAAATCCTTAAGTTACTAATGTTTTAACTGCTTATCCCCCCAAGGGTTATGGGGTGCTGGAACACATGACATGTAGTTCATTATTTTCACGGATGTTTTTAATTCATTCTTGTGTTTTTGTGGCTTTTTAAATTTGGGAGTGCAAACAAACAAACAATAAATACAGTACAATTCCAATGATTTACTGGTCTAGTAGCAGGCTAATATACAAAGACTAAATCTCAGGTTGTGTTGATTTAATTTCATTCTAAAACGTAGCGAAATAGAAATTTGAGTTAGTACGCCACTTTGTAATTGAAACCGTTAAAAAACAGAAAAATGAGGTGCACAAATATGTATGTCTTCTGCTTCAAGAAATACTATGAACCCCTGACTCAGGGGTGTCAAACATACAGTACGCTGTAAATTTATGAGTATGTCAAAAAAAGCAAGTCTGTAGCTCATTTCTATCAAAAGTTATGATACTTAAAATAAATCAAATGCTCCTTTCCACTGCTACAGGGCAGTGACGGAGTAAAAAGCTAACATGCAGTCTGGTAAGAAGGTTACAACAATATCGTGCAGTACTTTCTCAGCTTCATTGGGCCCAGTCTACTAGATCTGATGTTATTGCAAGTTTACAGCTAAAACTCTTATTTTGTATTTCTTTTTCATTTCAAAGCCGTATGACAATTGGGGCAAGCAAGTTTTTATTCATAGATCCTACTTCAGTTTGTGCTGAGTTGGTTCAATTGTAAAGCTACATTTTCTCAATTGTTTAAATAAACAAATTGTTAACACATCCAAAGCCAAAAATTAAAATCATGTTTTACCATAGTCTGTGAATAAATGTGGTGTGTTTTTGGAAAAGATCTCTTTTGTCCGTGATTATAATTTGTAGGGCAGGCTAAAAATGTAGGCTGAACAATAAGGCATAGTACAGTGGAACCTCGGTTTTCGAACGCCTCTCAGTTCGAACAAATCAAAAGTCCAAAAATTTCGAGAAATTCTTGCTTCGCTGTTCGGTCAAAAAATCGGAGTTCGAACGCTGGTAATGCGTGAGTGCGTACGCTAGGGTGCGATGCTGAGCGGCGTACGAGTGTTTCAGCCCCTTATTATGCCTCTGAAGAAAGTCAGTGCAAGCAGCAAAGTTGCTACAGGTGAAAAAAGAAAAGTAGTGCGAACAACTATTGCATTTAACAAAGAAATAATAGCAAAATATGAAGGTGTGCGAGTGCCTGATCTTGCTAGGGAATACAGCATGGCTAAATCCACGATCAGTACGATACTAAAGAAAAGGAGGCTGTGAAATCTAGTGATGTGGCTGAGGGAGTGAGTGCTATAAGCAAGCAACGGCCGCAAGTTTTGGAAGAGGTTGAAAAACTTTTGATATTTTTCCTCTGCCCACCGCCCACCTGCGCCTTCTGCTGACCACCACAAAGGTAAGAAATCCTATTCATAATTCTTTTCTTTATCCTTTTTTTTATTTTTACACGTTCATGTTAGTGTAATCTTTCGTACTGAAGATTACGATAACGCGAACGTACGATTAGCCTAGGTTAGCTTTACGTTAAACATTCAAGGTAAACATTCAAGGTGTTGGAACGGATTGAAACGATTTACATTATTTTTAATGAGAAAAATGATTTCGGTGATCGAACAAATCGGTTTTTGAACAGGGTTCTGGAACGGATTATGGTCGAGAACCTAGGTTCCACTGTACTGAAAAATAAAGCTAACTATTTGGCGTTGACATTTTTTACTGATCCGGCCCATAAAGTTTGTATCTGGCCCCGAGCAAAACGGAGTTTGAAACACAATAATGTGTTTACGTTTATGGTGAAAATATTTGTAATCACTATTTATTGCCATCGTTTAAACATTTTGCACACAAGCTTTAAATTAATAGATAATGAAAAATTTCCCTACTTTTGGGTTGGTACCTGAACACATTTAAGTAAAAACATGTCCTTCCAGCCGTTCAGAACATTTGGGTTACATCACCAGCGCAACAAAAGGAATAACAATAGGCATATTGAAACTTTAATTTCTAATTGGTAAACTAAACAGTCATCTACAATGTCCAGACGTTCACACACGTATACATAGGATCAGTTCCTAAATAAACGTCTATAACAGGAAAGTAATACATATGGCCCGCGGGGCGGATCGGCCCATTGGATGATTTAATCTGGTCCGCCGTAAATTTTTCTCCATAGTTTGGCCGGGGGGTGCAATTTATACCACGTGAGACTGATATGTGAAAGTATTAATAGATGATTATATCATTGAGTTTTAAATTTTTATTACTGGTATATCCGTTCACATGTTATTTTCACACCAAACCGTGAGAGGGCGCCTTTGGCCTGAGTTGATCATTTCAACCTTGACCGCGAAGTAAAATCTTTCAGATCTGATTTGCCCCTATGTCCCGGTCCGAAGCCTACGATCTGAGAGTGCTGGTCTTCTGGTGATCCCGAGAGCAAAGAAGTCTTCTGCTGGTTCGAGAGCGTTCTCCATCCGGGCACCGGTGCTGTGGAATGCTCTTCCCCCTGAGATTCGATCTGCAACCTCAGTGGAAATGTTTAAATCTAAACTTAAAACTCACTTCTACTCCATTGCATACGAATAACCTACTCCTCTTGTCGGTTGAAAATAGTTTGTGTAATATAGTGTAACAATCTGTGAAGCCCTTTGAGACTCTTCGTGATTTAGGGCTATACAAATAAAAATGACTTGACTTGACTTGACTTTTGTCTACCTTTCGAGTTAGGCGAGATGTTTACTATTAAAAGTGACACAGAGGATAAATATTCATTTGGATTTTGTGATTTGGAGTGAAGCTAATAATTTGGTAAGCATGTTCTTTATGCTATATTTACCTGGATAACTCTTAATGTGTCATTACTGAAATTAACAGGCATGTCAATCATGTACCGTTCGGATACCGTACGAACGTATTCATCCTGTTGTTATCTTTTATGTTAAATTGCCTTTTAAGATGACATGTATGTTTTTGGTGTTGGATTTTAGCAAACACATTTCCCCCCAAAATTTGAGATTCTGTGTTGTTGACTAAATTTAAATTTGTTGAGCATAAAAAGGTTAAATAGTTTTGTTTTTTTAACTTTTCTGTAAATGAATAAATATTAACATTTTATTTCCTGTGTTTTTTCAGTGTGAATGTGTTTACTTAATTCAACTGATTCAAATACTGCTCAAAAACTGTCAAATTCTTTGACATGCAACTTTTTTTAAGTAACAGGAAATAGTTACTTTCTATGGTAACTAGTTACGTTCAGTATATAGTAATTCAGGCGTTACTTTGTTAATTTTTGGAAAAAGTAGCAAGTAAATATAAGTGTGAATGTGTTTAAAATGTAAGATTAAATCTTTTGTTCTCTTTCATCTCTTTTACTTTTGTTATTGTATGTTTCCATTTAATTTATCAAAGTCACATTTTACTGGTAACTGCTGATGGTTATTTTATTACATTGATTTTTGTTCACATTTGTTGCACTTCATCTGTAGGACTAATCAATACCTGTGTATTCATTGTTATTGTAACACACATTGCAGCCTGGTCATCCTGGAATTGGGATTGCCTCATGTGCGATCCCTTCTCAAGGTTTCACCATTTTCTTCATGTTGAGGTTTTTCCTTGCCCCCATTAAGGTTTTAGATCAGGGGATGGTGTAATAATAGTCTGGGGTTTGCAATAATCTGTGGTCTGTGCAGCCCTTTGAGATTAAGGGCTATACAAATAAAATTGTTCAAACCTCACATTGTTTATTTGCTGTTAATAGTGTCAATAAAATTGTTCAAACCTAAAAATGACTTGACTTGATTAATCTATTGCTGGTTAGGTGCAATTAATATTACAAGGTTTTATAACAACAAGCAGTCCTTCTCTATTCAACTGATTCAAATACTGCTCAGAAAATGTCAAAATCTTTGACATTCAATTTGTTTTGAGGAACGGGAAATCGTTACTTTCCATGGTAATTAGTTGCTTTCATTGTACAGTTACAATTTTAGTACATGCAAAGCGACGCTTAATTCAGGCCGTTACTTTTTTGAAAAAGTACCACGTAACTATAATTACTTTTTTAAAGGAAGGTGCCCAACAATTATCATGAGTGATTATTTTAAGTAGGGTAGGCTACAAACACTGTGAATGATAAAGAATACCGTAATACTGGAAAAACAGCTAAATTTCTGGCGTTTACATTTGAGAACATGAATTCTGAATCTGACCCCCAGGCAAAACTGAATTTGACCTGCCCGGTCTATAATCTAAGTTAGCAATATTATCAATAACATTACAATGACAACGACATACGAAAATATAGTTTTTGATAAAGACGCAACTGACAGTTAAAAAGTTTGACCTTCTGGGTTACTTTTTGAAAAATACCTTACAGTATCACATGTCTACGCCGAAACAATTATTCAAAGAAAATTGTTTTTTATTTTTTTATTTCAAAATTGTCATATTTCACCTAGCCAACGTCAGCTGGGCCTAGCTTGTTTCATTGTCATAGTTACTTTGTGTCGGTTCAGACTTCGTCTTTAGCACAATTTTCATCGTTAGACGCGAAAGTATTACAAACTATAACGTCATAAAGAGGTATACTTTAGGGAAAAAGTACCAGAAACAAGATGAATGAAGTCGGCACAAACAACCACGGTTGTAACTACACAACTTATCAGATGACGGGAGCTAACATGCTAGCGTGTTAGCCAGGTTAGCCTAGCCGGCCATGCTTTTTTTCCAGGCCAATTAAACAAAAAGAAATTCGTTTGTTTGAAAACAGCAGCGAGTCCAAGTTTGGCGCATCCCTCGCCGCTTTTGTTGATTGATCCAAAGCGCCTCCCGTACCCTCGCCTCTGCTCCGCTCACAACACATTTCCAAATATCATTTCCATTCATTGCTCGCAGTCGCGCCACCGCCGGTGAACTGCGCTTAACGACTTCTTTTAAACATCGCGTATCCTACAAACGCGAAACCTTCATCAAACTATTTTATCGATCGAGAGCGTCAATCTACAAAGCATGGAAATCAAACTTACACGAGCGGTGAAGAGTAGTGTTAAAGATCTTGCCGGTCGCAAAGTCTCTCGGCTTTCCTCCCTGCTAGAAAACAAAGAGCGACCTACCCAGTCGTTTTTTTCATCACCCCCCCCCCCCGTCCTCATTGAGTATAATGCAACTGCCTGTGCGACTCAACAGCGCCCCCTATCCCCTCCCCTCGCTCCCTTCAATGAAGCAAAGAATGCTCAAAAGCAAGAAGGAATAGGGCAGGGGTATGTAACTATTTGGAGTGGTGGTCCGCAGTCGGTTAAAATAATGTGGCTCAGGGGCCAATCCTGGAGACCTTCATTACGAATAAATAAACACGCAGATAACCTACGTGTTAAATGTCATTATAATTGTTTTAAATAGATTATTTCTATTTTTCATACTTTGTTGTATTTTGTCATCTTTCTGCAGTCAGATTTTGTAGTATTTCAGTAGTATTTTTTTGTGTAATTTTGTAGTTATATTTTTGTCGTATTTTGTGGCATTTCTGCAGTCGTACTTTTGTAGTATTTCTGTAAAAGTACTTTAAAAAATCATTTTCCTTTAAATTGATATTTTATCATTTATTAAAAAGCAAGATTTCTACCCACTCCCTTGTTCTTGCTATCTTTTTTTATCTTTTATGTGATTTTTTTGTTCCACTTTTTTGTATAGCTCAAAATATTAAAGAAGAAGAAATATGGTTTATTCCTTGTAATAATTAATATTATTTATCTCCCTATTGCCCTGTAATATGAACCAATGTTAATATATATATATATATATATATATATATATATATATATATATATATATATATATATATATATATATATATATATATATATATATATATATATATATATACTGGACTGTCTCAGAAAATTAGAATATTGTGATAAAGTTCTTTATTTTCTGTAATGCAATTAAAAAAACAAAAATGTCATACATTCTGGATTCATTACACATCAACAGAACTATTTCAAGCCTTTTATTATTTTAATATTGCTGAATTTGGCTTACAGCTTAAGAAAACTCAAAAATCCTATCTCAAAATATTAGAATATCATGAAAAAGTATACAAGTAGGCTATTCAACTAATCACCGGAATCATCTAATTAACTCGAAACACCTTGCGAGGGTTTCCTGAGCCTTAAAAACACTCAGCTTGGTTCAGTAAACTAAATCACAAGTATGGGGAAGACTGCTGATCTGACTGCTGTCCATAGGACCATCATTGATACCCTCCATCAGGAGGGTAAGACACAAAAGGAAAATTCTCAAAGAGCAGGCAGTTCACAGAGTGCACTTTCAAAGCATATCCACAAAAAGTCTGTTGGAAGGGAAAAATGTGGCCGGAAACGCTGCACAACCAAGAGAGATGACCGCAGCCTTAACAAAATTGTGAAGAAGAGCCGCTTCCAGAATTTGGGGGAGCTTCAAAGACAGTGGGCTGAAGCTGGAGTCCAGGTATCAAAAGCCACAGTTCACAGACGTGTCCGGGAAATGGGCTACAATAGCCGTATTCCCATGGTCAAGCCACTTCTGAACTCAAGACAACGGAAGAAGCGTCTGACTTGGGCTATGGAGAAGAAGCACTGGACAGTTGCAGAGTGGTCCAAAGTCCTCTTTTCAGACGAAAGCAAGTTTTGAATTTCATTTGGGAGTCAAGGCGCCAGAGTCTGGAGAAAGGCTGGAGAGGAGCAAAATCCAAGTTGCTTGAAATCCAGTGTGAAGTTCCCACAGTCAGCAATGGTTTGGGGAGCCATGTTAGCTGCTGGTGTTGGTCCACTGTGTTTCATCAAGTCCAGAGTAAATGCAACTGTGTACCAAGAGATTTTAGAGCACTACATGCTTCCATCTGCTGAAAAGCTCTATTGAGATGAGGATTTCATTTTCCAGCATGATCTGGCACCTGCCCACAGTGCCAAAACCACCAGTAACTGGTGCACTGACCATGGCATCACTGTCCTTGATTGGCCTGCTAATTCCCCTGACCTGAACCCCATCGAGAATTTGTGGGGTATAGTTAAGAAGAAGATGAAAGACACCAGACCTACAAATGCAAATGAGCTGAAGGCCGCTATCGAAGCATCCTGGGCATCAATAACACCTCAGCAATGCCACAGGCTGATTGCCTCCATGCCACGCCGGATTGATGCAGTAATCCGTGCAAAAGGATTCCCAACCAAGTACTGAGTGCATCAATGGACATTTTCAAATGTTTAATTTAGTTTTGCTGTTATAAAATTATTTTTTTACTTGGTCTGAGGAAGTATTCTAATATTTTGAGATAGGATTTTTGAGTTTTTTTCAGCTGTAAGCCAAAATCAGCAATATTCAAATAATAAAAGGCTTGAAATAGTTCAGTTGATGTGTAATGAATCCAGAATGTATGACATTTTTGTTTTTTTAATTGCATTACAGAAAATAAAGAACTTTATCACAATATTCTAATTTTCTGAGACAGTCCAGTATATATATATATATATATATATATATATATATATATATATATATATATATATATATATATATATATATATATATATATATATATATATATATATATTCGTGGGCAGCACGGCGCCGCAGTGCGTGTGCGGCACAGTTCTGAGGTCATGGGTTCAAATCCAGCTACCAGACTCCTGTGCGGAGTTTGCATGTTCTCCCCGTGCTTGCGTGGGTTTCCTCCGGGCACTCCGGTTTCCTCTCACATTCCAAAAACATGCATGTAAGGTTAATTGGCCGGTTTTAAATTGTCGGCAGTGGCTCAGGAGGTAGAGCGCTCGTCTTGGGATCAAGAGATCGCAGTTCAAATCCCGACTCGTCTGTGTTACATGTCGAAGTGTCTTTGGGTAAGACACTGAACCCCTAATACCCCCAATAAGCAGGTTAGCGCCTTACATGGCTGCACGGCCGCTATTGGGAAATGTGAAGCACAATGTAAAGCGCTTTGGAAAGTCTTGACTTGAAAAGCGCTATATAAATGCAGATCATTTCCTTTCATTTCCCTTGGTGTGACTGAGAAAGTGAGTTGTCTGTCTCTGTGTGCCCTGCAACTGGTTGGCAACTAGTTCAGGGTGTTCCCTGCCCACTGGCCGAAGATAGCTGGGATGGGCTCCAGCACCCTCGCGACCCTACTGAGGATAAGCGGTGCAGATAATGGATAATGGATGGATATATATTTGGAGGTGTTTTTTGTATGTAAAAACACAGGTGACAGACACAATTATTAAGGAAGGGGTAGGATTAAATAAGGATAGGGTTCTTCCTATTTCTTTTTAGACAGGTTACGTTAACATGGTTTTTGTTTTTTTGACTTGTTTTGTTTTTCTCATTTTTGAAATAAAGTTTTACTGATTCATTTATTCTTTAGTGTTTTTGTAGGACTTTCATTGTACAATTTTTGTAGGTAGTATATCTGTAATATTTTTCTAATGATGCTGTAGTATTTCTATAAATGATATGACCTATATTTCCGGTTGATGATATCTGTATATAAATTGTTATAACAACATCTGTTGCAGCCGGGTCATCCTGGAAGGGGGTTTACCTCATGTGCGGTCCCTTCTTAAGTTTCCTTCATTTTCTTTATGTTGAGGTTTTTGAGTTTTTCCTTGCCCTCATGTAGGTTTTAGATCAGGCGGTGGTGTCATAATAGTCTGTGGTTTGCAATAATCTGTGGTCTGTACAGCCCTTTGAGACATCTTGTGATTAAGGGCGCTACAAATAAACATGATTTGACTAGACTTGTAAAATTTCTCTAGTAGTATTTTTGTCGTAGTATTTTGTATTATAGTATTACTTTAGTGGTATTTTGTTGTATTTCTTGGGAGGTATTTTTAAAGTATTTCCATTGTAGTATTTTGTAGTATTTTGTAGTACTACCACAGTAATATTTTGTAGTAACTCTTTAATATTTTTGTACTATTACTGTAGTTCATTTTGTAGTATTTTTGTTGTAGTATTTCTGTGGTAGTATTTTTGTATTATAGGATTACCCTATTAATATCTTTGCAGAATTTATATAGTATTTTTTTTATTTTTAGAATGAAAGCAAAAAATATATTAGGCTCCTTAAATATGTAGTTTTGTAATATTTCTTTAGCATTCTTGTAGTATTTCTGTAATAATATTTTTGTTAAAGATACAAAAGGGGGCATTGGAGACAAACTTGTTACACCAAAAACATTTTTATTCATTATACTTTATTTACTATGACATAGTGTACTGCATAATGTCATTATATTTTAAACATTTTAGTTTGGCGGACCGGATGAAAAATCTGTGGCCCACTGTTTGATCACCCCTGGAATAGGTGGACGGGAGAACAGTCATTTATTTTAGAAGTTTTTCTTAACAATGAATCCTTAATTAATCCAAGTAAATACAGGGTGGTATCAATCGTTACCGATCCGATACCCTTTTGCCCTTATAGTGTTACGATCATTCCATAATTGAACCTTCAGTTTATGACAACATGGTGCCCACAGGCACCAGGGTGCCCCCTAAGAACAGCTTAGCTGCCCGAGGACCTGTTCTGAAAATAGCTCACCAGTCCTGGGTCTTTGTGATTTTCTCCTAAAATAATTATATTGTGTGAGTATTTAACCTAACTTTCAGTAATCAAACCAGTGACAACATATTGATAATATAAGAATAAAAATACTTTAGAAATGCATATCAAAGTGGGTGGCCTTTGTGCTAATTAGTAACAAAAAGTAGCTCTTGGCTTGAAAAAGGTTGGAGGCCCCTGGTTTATGATAATGATGAACACAGCAAAAATATTCTTGGCATTAAAAATGCTCGTTTTTTTTTTTTATTAACGGAAGTGTGCGTTATTTGACCACGAGATGTCGCGTTATTATGAAGTCCAGAAGTCTCCAACTCTTTCGGTTCTATATGCCTTAAAAAAACAATGCATGCAAGCGTGTTATTAGTATGCTTTTACCGGGTTCATTATTGGAAGGAGGGTAGGCTCATTCAACCACAAAATAATTATTGTACTAGAAAATCACAATGACCCAGCACTGGTGAGTTAGTTTCAGAGGAGGTCTGCGGTCTACACACACGACAGGCCTACACCAGGAGACTCCTAGTGTATTGCAAAGTGAAACACGAGTGCTAAAAAGCACTACAATACAAACTACCGAGACTCAAAAGGACCGAAACACACACATTTTACTTCCCCTTATTTGAACCTTTGAATTGTGTAGTCGACAAGACTCTATTAAAACCTTTAAATGAGAATGTATGTATCATATTATGTATATATATATATATATATATATATACATATATAAATTCCAGAACAATAAAGCACGGGCTAGGACCTTAGCTTGGCCTTTTGGCTGAGAGTAAGTGTCCCGGCTCCTAGGCTTTGTAGCGTACTATGAACTGACCGATAATGAATAACGAAGATAGCTAAATAACCCTTAAAAACCCCAAACCCCATATATATATATATATATATATATATATATATATATATATATATATATATATATATTTTTTTTTTAAATATGCTCAAAGACGAGCTTTAGTATGTTTCTTCTCATCTCATCAGCCGTACCGCTTATCCTCATTAGGGTCGCGGGGGGCTGGAGCCCATCCCAGCCATCTCCGGGCAGTGGACACCCTGAATTGGTTGCCAGCCAATCGCAGGGCACACAGGGACAGACAACTCATTCGCTCATTCACACCTAGGGACAATTTGGACCGGCCAATTCACCTGAAATGCATGTTTTTGGAACGTGGGAGGAACGGAGTGCCCGGAGGAAACCCACGCAAGCACGGGGAGAACATACAAACTCCGCACAGGAAGTCTGGAGCTGGATTTGAACCCACGACAGGTTCCCATGACATGAACTGTGCCGCACAAGCGCTAACCACTGCGCCGCCGTGCTGCCCGTATGTTTCTTTATCCATGTAATATTTGACCACTAGATGGCACTGCGTTGTCTAATGGCAACGAAAACCAGTGACATAGAGCACAGCATAGCAGCAGAATGACAAACATGACAGCAACTTCTAGGTAGGGATTGCACTGTATAAAATAAATGCAAATTTAATCAACCTATGATTTTTTAAAATAAATTAACATTGGTACAATAGTTCATGTATTTAGATAGATAGATAGATAGATAGATACTTTATTCATCCCCTAAGGGAAATTCACATTTCCAGCAGCATCCCTGAGCTGAGAACAGTACAATAATAAAGCCAAAAGAATACAATATACAAATACCCAGTGTGACGTGCAAATGCCCACTGTAGCGTGTTATATAGAGTAACTAAATAGTGCTACACAGAATACATATTGCAGTAAGATTCGGTAATATCCAATGTAGGTGGTGTGGTTTAATGTGGGCCTTTACTCTGCCGGGTGGAGTTAAAGAGCCTCATGGCATGAGGAAGAAAATATCTCTTCAGTCTGTCCGTAGTACAAGACAGTGACAGCAGTCTGTCGCTGAAACTGCTCTTCTGTCTGGAGATAATGCTGTGTAGTGGATGCGATGGATTGTCCATGATTGACCTCAGCTTTTTCAGTGCTCGTCTCTCAGCTACTGTTGTTAGGCTGTCCAGCTCTTTGCCCACAACAGAGCTCGCTTTCCTAGCCAGTTTATTGAGACGAGAGGCATCCTTCTTCTTGACGCTGCCTCCCCAACACGCTGCCGCATAGAAGAGGGCGCTTGCCACTACTGTCTCATAGAATATTTTCAGGAGCTTTTTGCAGATGTTGAAGGAGGCCAGCCTTCTGAGGAAGTAAAGTCGGCTTTGCCCTTTCCTACATAGAGCTTCTGTGTTGGCAGTCCAGTCCAGTTTGTTGTCCAGCTGCACACCCAGGTATTTGTAGGTCTGGACAAATTCTACACATTCTCCCTTGATGGTTACAGGAACCGGGTGAGTTCTGGTTCTCCTGAAGTCTACCACCATCTCTCTGGTCTTGGTGGTGTTTAGGTGCAGGTGGTTTGCGTCGCTCCATCGGACAAAGTCCTGAATCAATTTCAAATTTTTGCCTAGTGTGAAAACATGTTGGCCTGAAGAGGGATAGGCGCTACCAGGCTGTACTTGTCCAAAACACACCACAGGAAACGGTGCTCCTACAACCCTAGTGGTTAAGGGATCCAACCAACCAAACATTCAAATCAATGTTTTTTTTTTCTTTACTGGATGAAAGTTTTTTTGTACTAAAAGGAGGCACTATATATTACACACTGTCCCTGTATGTATTATTTCATTATTTTAAGATCCAAATTACAGAAAAATATTGGCCAAAAGCAATAACCTCTATCACAAACAAATGTCTGTCAATTTAGGCAACATGATAATTTACCCTTTAAAAACAAACTAACATAAAACATTCACGACGGACTTTTTAATTAGAAATGCATGCCTTGTCTTAAAGTGGGTGAGATACACTGGTGTATAAAAACAACTGCACTGAGTAAGGAATGGAGGTCCCAGGATCCAGGAGGTAACAAAGAACAAACGTGCCAAGTTCTGTAGTACTTCCAGATCCAGACTGACAAGATGGCCAACCAGGCTTACTCGTGGTAGTAGATAAGAGAAGCTTCCTTCCAGGATGAACAGGCTGCAATAGATGTTGCAAAGGCATCAACAGAAAATACCGTCATCGTCAACATTAAATACAGGTAATAACAGAATGTCCAGTAGACAATTTCCCGCACCAAAGTATTGACTGATGCAACATGTTCTGGATGATGGCGTACATCAGGTCCAAGTGCCGGTTCGATGGCTCAGAATGCATGCACCGGGCTTGTCCTTTTCCCCTATGGCTCACTGATCCCTTAACCACCAGGCCAGGGTCATAGGTTACCACTTCCTGTGTGCGTTGGGCAAATACAGTCTGGCGTCCTGATCTGTTGCAAAAACAGCACCTTCATCATCTGGTCACTGTTGTTTTCCAGTGTAAGGCATCATTTTGCTCTTCAGAGATGAGCCGGACCTCGGTAATGACTGACAGCTGCTTTTATGGGACAATACGGAAACTAGATCCTAAATCACTGGGGAAAAACTTTCAAATTTTGAGTATCGGAAAATAAGACAAAAGTAATGATAACTGAAACCTCGAATACAACTCTCTTAGTCTCAAAAATGTGTGCAAGGGGACAACTATTTTCACCAGGTTTATTTCTATGCTTCCTTATGAAAAAAATGTACAGTACAGTGTGAAAGATATCTGCAATTCCTTACAAAAGTTCATTTGAAAATAGTTTACTAATTCAATCACTGAGCTTTAATTCGTTCTTCCTAAGGACACATAATTGGCTACATTCAGTCACATAGTCACATGTTGTCAAACAGCTGCAGTACCATTTCCAGGTCAGCTTTTCATTTATACTTTATCAGCATTCATTTTAGGTGTGTTGAAAACTCAAACAGGGCCACAACACTAAAGCAATGTGACATTTCACTTTTGGAAAATAACAGAATATTTATATCAAAAAGTATAAATTATTATGCAGAGCCGTTCCTTGGTTCAGATATAGGGTTTTAGTTTGACCCATTTTTTTCAAACAACCTTCTGTCACAAAAGAACAAACTCCTCCATGCTGTCTTTAGTGTGAACTCTCCTGAGCTGAGTCTTTGTCTGAATGCAAGTGATGTTGTGGGTGGAGCTTTTGGCCTCCTCCTCCTCGTCCACTTGATTATGACCTTCCGCAAATATGAAAATTGGGTACGTCTCTGCAGATGTGGAGACAGCCTAGAGAGAGGTGGGGACAGCGGCAAAATGAAAGCACCATACCATGATTGAGTTGGAAATGCCGACATATAACCTACCTCACCCACAACTCTGCAGAGATTTTCAAAGTCCTTCAGGCCTTTCGCAAAGAATCCAATGGTACAGCTGGGATCCATGCGAGAGAAAGGCATTTTCCTTGGATATTTACAGTGAAACGACTGTGACATGAAAAAATACAAAACATTACGTCTGTTTTGCTCTGTACAGAACTACCGAGTCACCAAATAACATAGTTCATTATTTAAACATGAGATTAAGCAAAAGTTAAAAACAGTTTACAATATTTTAGCTAAATTGAAGATCTTGATATGATTTATATGTCCTACAATTTATTTCGAATATACTGTTTAAATTTGTCAACAGATTGACTGTAGAAAATAAGAAGAATAAGAAATAGGAATGTTAGTGCTTCTGGTGACCTCTAAAGGAAAGTTGCTCCTGGTTATATCCACCGTAGGTTGACAGTAATGAGGGTCCAGGTACAACAGATTATCATCTGAAAATGAGTAGGGAATGTGCACATTGTGTTTCGAATAACTTTGAAAGGACCAATGGAACTGGCCATACCTTGAAAACCAACAAAGTAGAGAGAATGCTTCGGCTTGCCTCCGAAAATACCAATGCAGTATTCTAACTTCAAGAGTTTCTATGGTGAAAATAGAAGAAAATATTTTTTTGTACACAATACACATCAATTCACTTTCATTACTAACAAGCACTTTCCATAGCAAAAACAACAACATTTTGTCATACAACCTTGACAGACGAGATATAGGCGGGATTGAGTTCCTGTCCTCCAAGTCGCACAGGAACGAGGATGATGATGTCTTTCCAGGGTTGAATCGAGATTCCAGAAACATGCGGTCCACACAAGTCCTTCACATCATCTACATAAACTGGACAACATATGTGCGTAAATTTACCATTTTTGTCCTGAATACACTTCCAACAACAAAGCAGTATTTACTGGTGCAATCTTGTGCAACGTATACAACAAGATTTGGGAGGTGAGCAGACGCTGCTGAAACCTTCCTAAAACAAAAGTACACAAATGATTTTCAGCATTATTTCACCATGAAGTACTATTGTGGGATATACACATGTTCTTGTAACTTACCGCAGAATATGAGCCACAATTGAGGGGCCATACCAGTCCCCTGCTTTTTTCCCTAGGCTTTTGCCAAACTCAACCAGCTGATGAATCCCAAATGGAGCCGAGGGGTGATCCGCAAACCAGGATACCACTTTTCTGTATGTGGATTCTACGCATCGATCGAGGAGGGAACCTAAACTCAACTTTCGAACACTCTTTCGAAGTACTTTGGAATTCTGACCACACACTGCTTTGTCTTCGGGGTGGACCTCTACGAGATCCATATCGTCTTTGAACATGTGATGGCTCCCAGAACATGTCAAGCCTGAAAAAGAGAAAGAAAAGTGCCAGTTCCTAACTAAAAACAAAATCTCTCTAGTCACACGTCAGTAGAATTGCAGCACATAATTCCATTGCAACCAGCACTCCCTCCCATCTTTGGAAAACCGCTTGGGTGCGTTTTTTGACATGAATCGTGCTGACACCTAAATGTTTTTTTCTGACCATACTTGTTTTACAAATAAATGAGTGAAGTTAATTAGAAAGAATATTTTGAAAGCGCTACATACACAGCAACCTCACAAAACATAAATAGACCCCGCACCGCTACACCAAACATTAAGACGTAAAGGCTTTTGTGTTTTAAACTTCTGCATGTCTACTTTGATTGTACCATAAGTCTTGGACAAAATGCCAGTGGACAGTTTACTCGAAAGAGGCATCGTTTTAATAAACTCGGCTTCATACTTTCTGGTGTGAATCCTCTCCTCCAAATTAAGTTGTATTTTATGAGAAAATGCTTTGTCAATGCAGCAAATGTGGGATACAATCAGATTAATGCCTATAGTTTATTGTAAAAGGCAGAAAATTACAGGATGCGAGCAATGTCATGCCTAGAATGAACACACTTTGATTTAGAAAATTTTGTCAAGGTACTAGAATGCAGGCTCTTTAACATAGTCTTGATATTGGTATTTTTTTTAATATTTCTGTTGGTTCGGGTCTCAGTGAGGTTGTGTTGTGGCACCTTGTGGCATGAGGTGTAAAAGCAGGCCTCGGGCAAGCAACATCTGCCCTGTACGGAGAAGACATCCCCAGCCACTGTCAGTGGTGAGGGTGCAGCCTGCTAGCTGAGGGAAACCTTGTCTATACGTCAGCCACAGCAAAGCAGCAAAAGAGCTGTGGAAATGCTCGTTTTCCCCTGATTATAATAAGACACAAATATCATCCACTAAAGCAATGAGGCATCTTGTTTAAACAATCTGCTTAAAATGTCAAATGAAACATCACCTCGATTCTTGAGCTCATATGACTTTCCAAACATGATAACGGGAGAGTTCTTGCTCAAATTGGATTTTTGCTTGAACGACCAGCCTGAAATAACAATAAAAATCAAGATTTCAAGAGAACACACCATACTTAAAGAAAATACAAAGCAATATGGAAGCAAAAACAAACCATATTTGACACTATTCCACACGGAGACAAACTTGGACTTGAGTTTGCCCTTTTCCTCTGTGGCTCTGCTCTCTTCATGGTACGCAGAAGTTACTGAGGTAGAATTGAGGAAAAGCCAGTCGTCCATATATTCTTCAGTAGTAGACTGGCTCCCAGGGTATGTGGCGGAGGCACTGGCGTTCATAACCATTACACTTGTACTTGACTAGCCATGATGGAACACATAAAGCCAAGGCAGCTTTATGCAGGCAAGGAAAACAAATATAAAAAAGCATGACCACAAATATGTATTGTAATGCTTTTACTGTAAAACGTTACTCAATTTAAATAAGTGCAACCGAAAAAAACGCTGCTTCTCGAGACTGTAGTAATGAATGGAAACCATGTGCCTGCACCATGTGACTCAAAGAATTTGTGATTTATTTTCTTACAACAAAAGAGATCCTGTTTTCTTTTCCTTTTCTACTTCACACAGCTTCAACGATATGACAAGGGGCAGAACTAATGTTGGAGTTACAAAGTAAAAGTCCATGTCAGATTAAATGGATCTGAACATATTACCACGTTATCATTGCTGCGTTTTAAATGAGTACTTCTAAATATTGTGCCACATATGAAAGTGACAAATAGTAATGAAAATATTTAAAAACATGTGCTTGTTATCAGACACCGGTCAACTTCAGCCAATTCCTTTTATTAAGTGATGATAAACATTACAAACACAACACACCACCTACTTACTTACAGCAAGACAGACTATGTAGGATAAAACGAAGATACTTTGTGTAAACACCTTGATTTTATTGATCAAATAAATGCTTGATCAATACTAACATTTGCCAGTGTACAGCAACAATTTTAGCAATCTACGATGTCATCTGCCTCCAGATCCAGATTAGAGCCAAAATAGGCAGGACAAGATCAGACTAACACAGGGATTGGCAACCCAAAAAGTTCAAAGTGCCATATTGAACCAAGAAAACAAAACCATACACATGTCTGGAGCCCAAAAAATGTAAAACATTGAATAAACCTATCTTGAATTCAAAAGGAAAAGGTGTTTCATACTTATTAGTTAGTAATTTAATATTTATTCTTTTTTTTAAGATTTGGAAAATGTTAAAATACATTAGTGTGATCTTTGTTTTACAGAAAACCAGAAAATGAAAAAAAAATATACAAAAGTATTCATCTAACCCCCTACATCTCTTTCCATTGTTGACTTTCTTAAAAAAAGCTTTTAAAAAGGGCCACAATAAAGAGCGGCTCTCGAGCCACATGTTGCTGACCCCTCAGTCTAACAGAAACACGAGTTTTTAAAATGTATTTCTAAAAACAATAAACATCCCGTTCATAAATTGTTGTACGGCGTATACCATTTGTAATGATAAAAAACAAAACAAAACAAAAAATGTTTACAGGTATGATCAGTATCCCATAACATTTAACCTATGTACCAAGTACGACTATCTATCAGCTAATTATAGCTAGTTTTAAAGGAGATTATACATGCCTGTCAACCTCCATGCCCTTAAAAACTCGTATTATTATTATTTTCCCTTACAAAATAAAAAATCTTAGTCCATATTTTTTCTTCAAACGAGTTTATTTATGTAGTTTTACATGTTATATTGTACATGTGTTTCGTTATATCATATATATTGTTAATTAACATTTTGTAGTGGGACAATGAGTTGCTCGACATGAATGAGGTTTATTATAAAAAAAGTTCAAAAATTAAGTAGCTTGGACGTTCACTGTAGAAGGAAAAAACCCATGCAAATATAATTAAGTAGAATAATACATGTTCTTATTCAAATTATTAATTCATTTTCTGAATTAAATTATTGTTGGTAATAAACTGATTAAAGGGATAACCACAAACCTGTCTTTTTTTTCATTTTCTCCTTTTATACTTCCTTTTTTTCTTAACTCTTTTATACAACATAATAATTCGTAATATAATGCATCAAAACAAGTGAGCCGTTTGAGAACCGGCTCTCTTTAATGAGTTGAGCCGAAGAAGCCGGTTCTCTAAAAAGAGACGGACTTCCTTTCACTACACAACTCGAACTCGTTTGACTTGATTGATTTGCCGTTTCGTGATAGTCGGCGTATACCGGATGGTACCCATAATTGACAAATTTGCGTTTTTCCGTACGGATTTTCTTGAACGTCGTACACGTCTTAAAATGCATAAAAAAAGTACTTTGTACGGCAAAAACGTGCAGGTTGACAGGTATGATTATACCGCCAGCAAAAAACCTCCCCTAGAACAGTAACGCAAACTTTCAAAAAATATGTATTGTAGAATTTACCTTATTTTGGTTGGAATGATATTTTCTGTACTTGTCAAATCAAATTCAGGGATATTTTATACAAAACGAGTACAGTGGGAGCAGTCGTCGCTTCCACTTCCTTGTTTATGTTGGGAACGGGCTAAACCATATTATGATTGGCTGGAACTGAACCAATGAGCTTCGCAAGTTAGTTGCCTACTTTCTTGATTATTTACAACGAACACAAATTCATTGGCTAGAAAAAGCAAGCCTTTACTTATCTTGATACATTTTTTTACCGCTAAACAGGGAACCCTTAAACACACGCTTCTGTCTACACACATATTGAATATTAGATGAACTGTGATGCAAAATGCTGTAGCCTTTTTTTCTTCATTTTGCAGGAATTTTATGGTTAGTGTGTTAAGTGAATTCAAACACTTTTTTAAGGACTTTCAAAGCCAGTCTTCCAATTTCTCCAGTACCATTAAAAGAAGGAATCTGGTGTGAATCATGTATTTTGCAGTGGCACAAATATATCTGCGATTAATGCGACCTTTACTCTTGTGCATTCATCGATACATAACCTATGATTTTCAGAGGAGGCATGGCAACTGAGTGGTTAGCGCGTCCGCGGCACAGTTCTGAGGTCATGGGTTCAAATCAAGCTACCAACCTTCCTGTGCGGAGTTTGCATGTTCTCCCCGTGCCTGCATGGGTTTCCTATGGGCACTCAGGTTTCCTCCCACATTCCAAAAATAGCATAAATTCAACATTACAAAAAATACTAATACAGCAATAGGTTGGTGGGTGGATTCCTTAACTGCTATGGTCGTAGGGTTATCATTCCTTGTGGTGTGTCTTGGGTCAATACAACCTGTTGGTACCCATCCCTCTCCAGGCCAACAAATGTTTCCACCTAGTCTCGACCAGAGGTCTTAGGCATTTTAGGGGATTGTGCTAACCACTGCACTATGGAAACACTACAATAATACACTTCGATTACTATTACAGATATATTACACCAGAAATTCTACAAGGATACAACTACAGTAATATTACAAAAATACTACAGAAATACTACAAATATTATACTATGAAAATACTAAAAAAGATTATTGCGACAAATGTAAATAATTGATACATAATCCTTGCACTAATACACTTTTCATAGTGCTCTGTTTAGCTGTAGAATACACCTGTCTTCTTGACGCTTCATAGGACAATGCCATACAAACTAATGCCAGTTGAAGTTAATAAAAAGGTAAGAAGAAATGCAATGGGAAAGCAAAGCTACCAGAGAGCAGTGTCAGAGTCATTTTCAAATAGACTTTAACAATTATATGAACTCCCCACTCAGTTCACTCACTGTTGCGTTTCATTCTCTAATTTATGCATTTGGTTTTAATCAACTGGTTTATTTGCCAACCCATAAAGATGGAAACACGCTCGACTTGGTTCTGACTCGAGGAGTTTCACCCTCAAACATGACGGTGTTACCGTGTACTACAGTTATCTCGGATCATTATTTAGTTACATTTGAGGTGCTAGCTAAATGTAGTACCAAAAAAACTGAAGGATTCAATGGACGCAATATAAGCACGGGCACAGCTTCTGAGCTCTCCGATATTCTTCCAGGAGCAGTTGCGTCCTTTCCTTCCTACATAGGCTCTCAGGTGTAGTTCCAGCGGCTTTTAAGTCCGCCGTCATTAAACCCACACTGAAACGACCCAACCTTGATCCAGAAAACTTATGTACCGGTAATTATAGACCTTATAAACCTACCGTTTCTTTCTAAAATACTTGAAAAAGTAGTGGCACAGCAGCTGAATGATTTCATGTCCGAGAACAATCTCTTTGAATCAATGCAATCAGGATTCAGGGCTAACCACTCTACTGAGACAGCTCTGATTAAGGGAACCAATGATCTCCTACGGGCAATGGACTCTGGCGTATCATCACCGATGACCAGACTCAAGAGTCTTCAGCTGGTACAAAATGCTGCAGCGAGGCTTTTAACTAGGACAAAAAAGTACGATCACATCACCCCAATTTTGGCTAACATGCATTGGCTCCCTGTTAGCCTAAGATGCGATTTTAAGGTTCTCCTATTACTATACAAAATCATACATGGACTTTCCCCCTCATATCTTTCAGATCTGATTTCCCCCTATGTCCCGGCCCAAAGCCTTTGTTCCGAGAGCGCCAGTCTCCTGGTGATCCCAAGAGCCAAGAAGTGTTCCGCTGGTTCGAGAGCGTTCTCCATCCGGGCACCGGTGTTGTGGAATGCTCTTCCCCCTGAGATCCGATCTGCAACCTCAGTGGAAATGTTTAAATCTAAGCTTAAAACTCACTTCTACTCTATAGCATACGAATAACCTAAACTTCTTATATGTAATAACTTGTGAAGCCCTTTGAGACTATTTATGATTAAGGGCTATACAAATAAAAATGACTTGACTTGAAATGACTTGTTGAAAAACATTTAGCATTTATAAGTACTTTACTCGAAATTCAAGCACTTTTCAACCCTGGAAAGCACAACATTAAAATTTACTCATTTTCAAGGCTCTCCTGTAATATTTTCATAGACCCCAGAGGTCTATTTTAACTAACAAATATCATAAAATGGTTTGTAAACAAGGTACAACAATTGAATAAAAACAAGAGTTCAGTCATGACACACTAAACACATTTATTGCAAAAACAAGTGACCCCACTCTGACATCCCATCGCAAAACATTCGATGGAATGGAAACAGAACTTATAAAACCATAGGAAATATGAACAACCACATTCTTCACTGACATTGGAATTGTGAATAATACGATTTTGGACATTATTGACGGTTTACAATGTTTTATCAGACTGTGGCATGTCATCCACAAGGTAGCATTGAAAGGTAAGTAAACATACACGACAGAACCATCAAAAAGGAACAGCAGGCCAGGCGGTTACTCGCGCTTGATAAAAAGAACACACGACAGGTTGTATGTATCTTCATACTAAGAACTTAGTTAAACTTGAAGAGGAATGTTTTAAAAATGACCTTCAAATTTCAAGAGAAAGCTGGAGAAATCAAACACAGAGTTTGAGGAGTTTAATGTCGAAATGCATATTGTATGACTAACCTGCGCCTTCACAGAATTTGGTCGAGTTTACAGAATGTCTAAAAATTCCTTAAATCTCTTTAATAACGTCGTAGCAAGTTGTGTCTGTTGAGAATGGCAAATACTTAACATGCACACGGCTTCTTTCTTTTTTTTTAAATAATATTTTTTTGTTGATTTAAGTAACCACGGTATAGGATTAGTTACATTGGAATTTGGATATTTCATTTGGTTTCACAAATTGTAATGAATTTAGACTCAGGGTTCGCACATCTTTACCACAGCCAATTTCAGGCACTTTTCAAAAATGTTTAAAGCGAATTTTTCAATTTCTGCAGTACCGTTAAAAGAAAAATCCGGTTGGAATCATGTATTTTGCAGATCCACAAATACATCTGCGATTTACATTAGCGATATTTAATCTTGAGTCTGCACCCGTAGACAGCGATGATGGTTGACATAACATACAAACTAATCACGAGGTGGGCAGAAATGCAATGGCAAAGCAAAGCCACCAGTGGGCAGTGTCAGCATAATTTGTAATCAGTTGTGTTGAGAAACATGGCAACAATTCCAAGCATTCAAAAGCTATTCATCTTAAATGCGAGCACTTTTTAATCCTTGAAAACACAACATTAAATTCAACTATTCTTAAGGATTTCAGGACCGGGACGAACCTTGCAGACTTTGTATTTGACATATCATTCGGCCTACCATTATCAACAATGATTCAATTACTTGATTTTTTTTTATGCATTTTTGTATTGTATTCAGATTAAAACTGTCAAGAATACATTACATGCATTCATTTTCGATTGGCCTAAATTTTTCTGACACCATATTATAAAGCTGTAAAATGAAAACAAACATTACATTCGCCACAATAACTCATGAAATATAATATATTTAAAAAAAGCCTTTCAAGTGTTAAGTGACCATTAAGTCCTCAATAACACATACAAGTTCAATTGCACAGACCAAAAACATAGCGTTGTAAGCAAATTATATTTGCTTGGCTTATTGCAACTATTTTATTTCCGATAACCGATGTAAACCTGGACACTTCAAGTGGCATCAATCTTTCACACTTTGCATAGAGTCCCTGTTCAAGTTCATCGCATACTTGATTTGACTGGAATCCAGTCCATTAATTAATTGGAATACGAGCCAACCTCTTTGACAGGTATTTCAGAACTTTTGGTCCAAGTTCTAATACGCTAGTTTTATTGTTTTTTCATTGTATTCTTGATAAGATATGGACATTTTATCACTCTGCTAACTAAACTTAACCAAACTTAGTTAAACAGAATGTGGTTTGCAGGTTGAGATGGATGTTCACAGTGTTTGCTACTTTATGGTCATCAGTATTTTTTTTGATTTTATTTTTTAAGATTTTTCATGTATAACATGCAATTTTATAGATATATATATCCATAGCACATCTTGACAAAGACATCCACAGGCCTCTAATATGCTACAATTTGAACACATTTTCAGACAGTAGTCGATGCATCATTTTTTTCCCACTTATTATTTCAAAAGATTCAGGTACAGTATTCAGGTTTTTACGTTTGATTAAAACGTTGTTAATTCATGATATGTTAGGATAATTTTACACTAAAAGGCAAAGGATTGAAGGGTTGTTTTATTCTGCTTCGTTATCACGAATGGTGCTTCGAGCCCCGAATGTTTGCTCTTTCAGAATGGAGAGAAACACCGGCAGCTGTTGTCTGAGTCCCGCGGCGTCCAGGCCCTCTTGAAGCTTCTGCTTTTCCAGCTGAGCTCCCTCGCTTTTCCTCGTTTGACTTTGATGGGTCCTTGACCTTAGCGCAGTCTTGCGAAACCCCTTTCATAGGCCCAAGCACTGTTTTGGCGACACTCGTGAGCTGCGTGACAAAGCTGGCTTTGTCCCCAGGTGACATGGCACTAGGTTTGCTGGAACAAGGTGAACATGCGTTAGAAGAAGGGGACATTGGGTTTTCCTCCAACACCTCTAGGTGCACCCTGTCCTCCTCCAGTCCCCTCTTTGATGGTCTCTCTGCTTTGGAACTGGCTGGTGCTGGTACATTTGATGCACTGTTGACCTGTACTAGGGGAGGAATTGGAGGTGTGGGCCCTTTCTTCCTGCTTGGCTCTGTGGATTTACGAGTTTTTGATGACTCTGGAGTTGAACCCTTGCGATAGCCACATTTGTCCACACTTGCTGTGTATTTGGTTTTGTCTTCAGCATTACCTAAAGCTTTAGTTGAAGAGACACTTTCATTTTGATCATTCTTTCTCTCTTGCGATGTGAGGCACTTTGTTGTCCCTGGAGTGGAAACTTTCTCACAAGGTTTGCCCTTGGAAACCATTGCATCAAAAGTCCCAAAGTTTGCGTTTAGAGGTTTGACTTCCTGTCTTGGCCCGAGTGCCGTGGTAGGGCAGGAAACTTGAAGAGAAGAGCCCATCTCTGTCACTGGTGAACTCTGTAGCATTAGAGAGGTGGGTAAAATCATTTTTGGGTCAACAATGGATTCACCTTTGGTCATTTTGGGCTCAGCAATATCAGGGTCTGTAGTTTGAGTATTGTTGTCTTTTACTGGTACCATTGTGTCACGGCTAAGTGGTGATTCCTGCCTTCCCAACCTTCTTACAGGCTTAAAACTACAGCTTTCCCCTCCCTGAGGTGGAGAAGGTGAGGATGAGGATGAAGGAGAAGGAGGAACAGGTCCATTCTCTCCTTCCATTTCAAGCAGACTCTGTAGGCTGTGCTCACAATGGAAAGAATCTCGCCTGTAGTCCCCGTGGGTCACCTCCAGACTGTGCTTACGTAGACACACCCCGCCAGTCAGTGGGGAGGGTGACGATGAGGACGAAGATGAGGAAGGCAGAACAGGGGCTCCAAGCTTTTCTACCGATTGCACCCGCTGCAGAAGGGGAGACCTGGGCGGCTCTGCACTCTTGGGACGAGGACGGGCGACAGGCGGCGAAGAGTGCAGCTTGACCGGAAATACTTGTGTAGTGTTGGAGCTCCCCACGGTGTGGCCACTCAGAGGCGGAGGGGAAGAAGTGGTCGGTGAGGGGGTGTGGGCTAAAGGCGATAAGGGGATGTTGCCGGCTGATTTGCAGCGAGCAGAGCGGTACTGGCGGTGAAGTTTAGGTGACAGACCGTGTAGAGAGCTGGGCCTCATGTGATGTGATGTGGCAGGTGAGTTTGGGGTGCTTGATGCTGGGGAGCTATTCTGTGAGGATGTGCCTAGGGAGAGAAAGTCTTATTTTACAGGCCATTTTGACAAAAAGATAACTTGCAATGATGAAGAAGGAAGACCAACTAACCCACGTATGGGGTCTCTAGAGTGGATCGATAACTCTGTGTGGGTGAGCGAGCACAGAAGCTGTGGGTCGGGGATCCGGGCAGACTGTCTCCAGATGAAAGAGAACGATTCAAAGAGGAGAGGCTTCGGCTTGTGTGGAGCAAATTTGATTGCTTGGTAATTTTTCTGAAGAGGGAACTGCGCTTCTTACTGTAACAGCCACATTGAATAAAAGAACCATGTCACTTGAGGCAAGCTAAAAATTGTTCATAAGGGATGCATCAAATTTCTGACACTGCTTTTCTTTTATCTCAAAGGTCTGTATTTCAATCTAATTATATGGTGTAATTCCTCCTGGCTTAATGTTGATATGCTTTCACTACAAATCTAACTTCTAGTTAAACAGTTAAGACTTTTTTTTAATTGTTGGGGATTTTTGGCTTGTTCAGATTTGAAGTCAATGGTCTGCTGCTAAGATATGTGCGGGGAATAATATCAATAATTGTTATGAATTTTCTTTATTTGATGAATATGCAAGTATTACATTCCTACGAGTAGCAACCCTCCCTTATCTATCTCCGTTCTTTTCGCAAACCTGTCAACTTATACACTTTAATCGTCTATTGTACGAGTTTTTGCAAAAATATTTTAATGCAATCGAACTCAGATTTATCATACAATTTTCGCTACTGTTTCAAAGGTTAGTGGTATTTGGGTTCCACAGCTGCACCTTAAGTCGTAGCGAGAGACACTTTTAGTTCTATGGGAGGTTAAAGACCTGCGCACACAGGACACCATTAGCGAGACGACATCAGCAATCAGCGCCATTTGCAGACATTCAGGGCCCGGCTAACAATTATAGTCTTTTCCAGAGATTCTTTGTGTGATCACCTGTTTGGGATCACATGACCATTTAATATAGCAATATAATTTTCGTACTATATTTTGCAACTTTGCAGCGTTAATAAGTTTTCTGCCGACACATAAGGTTTACATGAAAGGCCGATGTACCTGAGAACTAATGCATGACAAACGAAGACAGCATGCTGATACAAAAGATACTAATATTTTACTTGTAATTCATCTTCTGTGTTTCATTTTTGTTTTTCCGGCCAAACGTTACTTATTTTTGGCTTCAGTCTAAAATTTTCATCTGTGTGCATCCCCAGTGCTTATCATCACATGCTGCATCAACTCACTCTTGGCCCTCTTTGACACCTGGCCTCTTGCTGCGTCGTGCCATTTTACATTTATAGCTGGTCTTACGCGCAGGTCCCACTTTAATAGAGGTGTTCTCAAAGGGAGTCGTCGTCACGGTCACCTTGTTTCCACTCTGATGATTACAAAGCATGTTAATTTCCAAGCTCACCGTGTTTTCCCAGTGATTATAGGACATCATGTTGATTTACAAGCAAGATAGTTATCGGCCTTGAGTAGTTAACTCCACCTCACCTTCAAGATGAGCTCAACCACCTCTGTATGGACCAGACCGTGGACTGACTCTCCATTTACATGAGTTATGAGATCACCAGCACTAAGCCCCGCCTCCTGGGCAGGACCACCATCCTCGACATGCTGGAAATACAAGTAAATTGATTTCCTAAGACAAAGGTGTTTTCTGGCGGCAGAGCACATTTTAGTGTTGGTGTCGTTTGGCAGGCTGGTTAACAGGGAGTTGTGCAATTTTTTTCTTTATTTAGGTCACGGGTTGTAATTAGGTTGGGACTATGGATAGTTTACATAATCCAACTCCAGTGGTAGTGGAAAAAAGGTAGAAATCATCATGTCCCTCCTTTTACCAATGTCAACCCATTTACTATGTTTGTCAATCTCTCTGTTTTAGTGTAATGAAACAGAAATATGTTAACAAGGAGTGTAATTGGAATTAGCTGAGGTTCTTTCACCTGGACCATAGAAGTGGAAGCTAAACATACAATATACTGCACACATTTTCTTTACAGCTTATTGTTGAGGGTCATTAGACCAGAGTCCATGCTGCCTGACTTGGTAAAAGCCAAACAGCACCCTGGGAACTGCCCGCAACATGTTCACTCACCCAGACCATATGGTGCAGGCTGTAGACATCACTGTCTCCAATATAGACTCGTATGGCTCGCAAAGTGAAGCCATACTTCTTCCCAGAGCGGTGGATGGTGATTGGGGAATGCTGGACATTTACCACTGGACAGTAGTCTCGGCTCGGCGAAGAGTCCCGAGAGGAAGGGTTAGACGAGAGTGAGCGAGGAGACATGGGGCTTGCTAGGGGAGAGGCAGCATGTTGCTCCACTGGGGTTGAAGAAAAAGTAACACTCTAATACCCCGTCTTATGATCCGTGATCGGAGGATATGATGGGTGTGATATTCACAATGTATTGTAATTCCTTACCTGCAGGAATAATGACCGATAAAGCTGTGGCAGAAGCAGATTTGATAACTTTATTTCCTGGTCGAGAGTTGCGTTTCTCTCCTTCTGCTGAGAGTTGCTGGTGACGAACTCTTCGCAGTACCAAGTCTGTGGTTGCCCCTCTGGGCCCTTGGATGTCAGGAAGCCCTGGTTAAATAATATTCACGAATCACATGATTTGTCGGGTCATCTTTAAACTGTGATTTACTTTTCTTACCTCCAGCTGAAAAGCCATTGCCTTCTTTAAGGAATGCCCTCAGATCACCTTGCGAGGATATGGCACTCATGGCGCCTTCCAGGGAAGTTCCCCTGGCCTTTACTTGGGTTTGGCCCTTAGCTAGGAATTGTTCTGAATTGACTTCAAGAGGGGAAGCCAAGCGATGCGTGTCCATCAGGGCAGAAAAGCGTCTTCGCGCCCCAGAGGGAGGACTATAGTCACTCTCAGTGAAGGAAGAATCTGAACAGGACAAACGTTTCCTATGAGAAGAAAATGGAAACATTTAATAATAGTTTAATTAAATTTAATCATTGTTTAATTATTAAAAAAGTACACATTGAAATGCAGCGAGGATTAGATGTGTAATTCCCCCCCCCCCAGTTTGGAGTGTTCAGCACTCACATTTCAGGTGATCCAGTCCTCAAGCTCTTGTCCCTCAGTGTAAAACTCCCCAAGCTTTCTCTCTTTGCCATTCTTTCTTCCCTTGAAACTTTGTGTTCCCGTAAAGTTACACTTGGATGTTTATGCTCCAGTTGGGACAGATGCTCCATACTGCTGTAAACCTGAATTTGAAAACGTTAAAATACAAGGGTAAATAGCTGAACAATTGGTTTGTCATTTCAATGTGCATACATTTGGCCAGTCAGAGCAGGAGAAAGCTTGTAAATGGATCCGACCTTACTAAAGCGAGGTGAACAGGAAGAAAAGCGATGTAGCTCCACAGGTTCGTCATCATTGGTATCATCCTCGTCATAGGAATGCACATGATGGTAGCGCTCAGACCGTGCTAATAATGGCAGAAAATGCAAAAATATATGTAATTGGTTAAAGGCCAAAGTATTCAATTTTAGGACATACTCAGAAATTCACAGCAGGAAACTTACTGTCAAAATAACTGGTGTCCTCCTCTGACTCTAGGTGAGGGATGAACTCGGCCTTTTGTCTCAGCAAGCTGTTCCAGTTCACCTCAGTGAAGAAGGAGTGCTGCTTCACTTCAAAAGCGCCCCCTACAAGTCAAAGATTGGGGTCGAACGGGTTGGCGTACATGTGAAAGAGAAATACAGACAATGCATTACCACAGCTACAAACAAAGAAAGAAATGCAAAATAAAAATAGAAACGGGAACCTCAGTCACCTATCATGGCAGTTCTCAAATGAAGGCACTATAGCACCTCTGAGGGTATGTTAATGGACTTCAGAGGGTACTTATGAATATAAAATATAAATCCAAAAACACAGAATGTGCTTCCCCTGAATCGCCGATGAAAACTAAATATATAGATAAATAAATTAGCCCCCTATTAGACAAATGTGCCTATTTTTTTAGTGTTAATAGTCTTATTTCAATTTTGCTTGTTTTAAGTATTTCTATAATTTAAGTGGGTCAAGATTTTTTTTTCACCAATGATTTGCCAATGACTTCTTAAGAGGTGACTACTCATCCTCATTGGTCAGAAAATAGAAACTCTAACATATTTGTATGAGAATTAGAATATAGAAATACTACCATGATCCATCAGGATTCACCAAACTTTTACAGAGCTATGTATTTGTCGATCACACATGAAATGAAAATAAAAAGATCTGCATTTATATAGCGCTTTTCAAGTCAATGAAGACTTGCCAAAGCGCTTTACAATGTGCTTCACCCATTCACACACACACACACTCACACCAATAGCGGCCGTGCAGCCATGCAAGGCGCCAACCTGCTTATTGGGGGCATTAGGGGTTCAGTGTCTTACCCAAGGACACTTCGACATGTAACACGGAGGAGCCAGGATTCGAACTGCGATCTCTTGATCCCAAGACGAGTGCTCTACCTCATGTGCTACTGCCATCAGTCACTGTTTGATTTCGAACCATTTCCAAACTGAACTTCTGTAAAGTTATAACTTAACATAATAACAAATTATATTCAAAGTTTGAGATAAATGTCTAGTAGACACATAAGGGTTATGTTATCAAGAGCTGGACGATCTTATGTTTATTTTGTCTGGATTTGCTGTATATCATCCAATTGCGGATAGGGGTCTGGACTTGTGGCAATTGCCCTTGCGACTCGACCTCGGATAAGGGGGAGGGAATGGATGGATGTGTATGTATTTATTGCCTTTCAACGACTCAAAGCCAAGGAATGGAACTTCCAATGACCTTTTTAAAAAACGGTGAAAAACAAAATAACTCACCGGTTCCTAGTCGAACAAGTGGATTTGTTTGTAAAAGGGAGGAGATCAGGTGTTGAACGTCAAGAGGGAGCGCCTCATCTCCTTCTGGCCATACAATGTCATCTGTGGGGGACACAACAAGACAAGCATCATTCTAAAATAGGATAGACAAACTCTACAAACACAAATACTAAAATATATTATCATGATTATACATTCAAAATTCTACTTTGAGGTCTCACCCGTGATAACCTGTCCAAAGAGCTCCTCTGGAGTGTCCCCAAAGAAGGGCACACAACCCACCAAGAACTCATACAAGATGATACCCATAGCCCACCAGTCGACCGGTTTGCCGTAACCTTGACGAAGAATTACCTCGGGAGCAATATATTCTGGAGTTCCACACACCTACAGGCAAAAATGAGATTTACTGTACACCTTTAGTCAGACCGCACATGTGACTGCAAGGTAATTACAAAGAGGATTCAAGTTTGGAAAAAAATGTTAGCACATGATTACTGTATACGCATAGATATATTAGATATCTCCATTCTATCACATACTGTGCAGATGAAATTATGATGACCAAAAATGTGTTTCATCTTTATAGTGTGATTGAAACATTTAGGCTAAGATGAAGAGAAGGAAGAAGTGAAAGAGAAAGTCCAACAAATGGGAGTGATTTGTTAACACTAACAGTCAGATACTTTCTAATGTAATCTGCAACCTAAGGATCTCATGGTATGTTTTAATATGTGTGTTTTTAAGGAAAAGTTGTAATGTAATTCTTTTTACTGTGATATTTTCTATGCTCCTGCATACATAAAGAGGATAAGTAGCTGGGAAATAAATGAATAATTGTACTATGCTATCTCAGTCCTCTAAACTGAATACAGGATTCGGTTGTGGCCACTTTGTCACTTACTGTCAAGTGAAGATTACATTACAGTTTGTTAGATTTTGTTGATTAGCACATATTTCTTCGACACAATATTATTGAAAAAATGTTTTAACTTTTGAAGTGATGCGTTTTTAGTTTAGTAGACATTCAAAATAAGGAGAGAAGACATCAATGATTTTTGAACCTGCAAGGAGAACAGGAGAGGGCAATACAAAAGATCATAACAAAGCCAAATTCCAAATCTGTTCTGAAAGCCCTCCCCTGAGCTGTGTCAAATCTTCTGGGTTACAAAAAGAACATTAACCCTAAATGGTGTGGAAATCAAATGACAGCAACATGATTGGCCAATAATGACATTGACAATCAGTGATTAATAGTCAAAACAACAAACAGCAGTGAGGTTTATTAGTCAAAATAATAAACTGGTATCCTATGCATTATCCTTTGCAGGTGTCCATTATCAAAAACAGAATCAACTTATCATTGGGATACATACAGGTCCTTATGGGGAGTACAAAACCTCCCATTTAAGCAGTTTCTATACGTAACATGTGGGAAATGTAGCACTGTTAAGTTGTTGAGCTCTTTTGGTGTTTTTGATGAAGCTACCAAACATTTGTCTTTGTGTGTGTTCTCCTACCTGTTTATCCAAGAACTCTCGGGTATCTTTTTCAATGTGTCCTTCATAAAGGTTGGTGGTCAGACTCATGAGGCCCATTTTGGAGAGACCAAAATCAGTAAGCTTGATATGGCCCATTGATGTTATCAGAAGGCTGACCAGAGAGGGAAAAATAGACAGATATAGTTGATAAACTATGTACTTAAAATAATTGTTATTTGACCGCCCCATAGGTTTTCCAGTAATTATTATATTTGTATTGATTTGAGGAAAGTGTCTTACTTGTCAGGCTTGAGGTCGCGGTGGACAATTCCATAGTTGTGTAAATACTCAAGTGCAAGTACAGTTTCAGCAAAGTACATTCGAGCCATTTCCACTGGCAGAGCTCCAATGTTCTTCAGAAGAGTGGCACAGTCCCCTCCTGATGGTAAAATTCAAAACTTGTGTTTTCCACCAATTATAACAGTACAATTAAGTAATATCTCGGTTAAGATGATTCCAGACATTTGTACAGTGTTTATTACTGTGAACTTAACACCCCTACTAGTCGAGAAGAAGTCATCCCGTATTGCTTTGTTTTACTCATGAGAATCCTATTAATGATAGTTAACTCAGGGAAACTTATGCAAACTGGAACGTACAAAAATAGCACTCACACACTAAATTAAGGGAACATTATTCAAATGATTGATTTAATTATTTCAAAGAACAGTTCGGCTTTTTCTTTTTTAAATTACAGTGTTTACCTGAATTTGGGAACCTCGCCGTTAATTTTATATGTAGTATGAAATAAGCCAAAGCTCTTGTACACTTTAGCAAATATACCCAAGGGCTATATTCTAGATGCTATTATTTAATGAATGAATAGATCACACTAAAGCCAATGCACATCAAAAAAAGAAAATTGACAACAGAAAGCAGATCCTGAGAGTTTTAAGACCTCAAAAGCTCTAGAAAATAAAAACAAAAAAAAAATGAGAATTTGATATTTGATCAATAATAATTAATGTTTCGTATTTTAACTGTAACTGTAACTGTACTTATTTTACTTACCTTCTACATATTCCATGACCATACACAAGTGCCGGCGAGTCTCAAAGGAACAGAACATGGAGACCACAAAAGGATTCTCTGCAAATGTGAGGATATCCCTCTCGACAAAGGCCTGTTGGATCTGGTTCCTTAGTGTCAGGTTTTGCTTGTTAATTTTTTTCATGGCGAAACGTTGGCGTGTCTCCAGGTGTCGGACCAAATATACAGCACTAATCAAAAAGACAAAACAAAAACAGTCATACAGCCCAACTGTTTAATTCCGACCCATTACTTGCCAGCAGCTGCTCAATTTACTTACCCATATGCTCCATGGCTAATGAGCTTGATGGTCTGAAAGTCCGCTTCACCTGGTGGCTTCATTGTTCTCATTTTCCCCTTTGAAAACAGATCATTTAGTAAATATCTACTTAGTAACATTGCGTTTAAAATAAAAACTCAATCACAAGGACTGAAAGAAGACAGCACTGCTATGACAAAACATTGGAAACTCCGTTTATTTTTTTGCATTATTAAGTCAACATAAACTTACAGTTTCTGGATATTAAAAGTATGCTTCACATAAACTATACGCAGTTAAAATATCTTACCTCAGTTGAGTCATCTGTTTCAGGTGTTAAAGGTCCTTCGCTGTCATAACTATCAATGTTTACCATTTCTAGAAAGAACGTCACAATATCATGTAAGAATAAATTGTTTGTTAAACACATGAATCACTTTCTGTTTTTGCTCGCATATTCACATAGGTTTTGGACAGGAAAGTATACTAATATTAACTTAATTCTAATCTTAAAGGGACAATATGTAATAATTGACTCTGATGTGTTGTGTAACTTAACTGAAAACAAGTGCTATAAAGCACAAGGAAAACCATGAACTAAGGAGACCCAAAGTAACCAAATCGCACAATTATTCTTCTCATTTATTTGCCCAGCCTTTAACAAGATTTTTGCTTTTTTTGGGGTACCCTCAGCAGCAAGCTGGCAGACAATCATGTCCAATCCCTCTAGGTGAGCCTAAAATTATATCAAATAAATTCAAATTTCTCAATCCTCAGATATTTTCAAAATGCACTTTTATATGATAGTTTATGTGTTTTTGCTTTTTATCCGAATCACTTTATTTTTTAGGAGACATTTTTTCATCTTTAAGGGGTTCTTAAAAATAAACGGTGTCCTTTTTGCTCTTTAATTTTCTTTAATTTTAATGTTTGTATGTATATTGTGGACTCCTGTAAAATACACATATCCCACGTGAAAGCATTCCAGTCAAAAGAAAACACAAACATGGCTGACACCCTTGATGCATTTAATATTTTGCAATCGGTAATTGGTTGTGCTTAAAATATATGTTGTGAACCAATCGTATTATTTTTTTATGTCAGAAAACAATCAAAATTTCAGATTCCTTTCAACCTGTCAAAGAACATTGAGGTACATTGTAGGAACAACTGTCAGACAAGTCCTATCATTTAACATTAGTGATGTAATAAATTAAGGGAATCCAAGCCAATTATCTGTTTTAGAGTTGGATATCTTGTCTTGAAAATAAATATTTGTTGAAATATTAACTGACTAGCCTGCTCACCTTCAATTGGGTCTCTGGTGAGTCCCAACTGGCTAACAATATAACGAGGAATGTCAGTTTTCATCAGGTGACCTTCCTTGGCAACATCCTCTGCAGCCTCCAGTAGATGGTAGAACTCTTCAGGGTTGAATTCCTGGCATTTACATAGCAACATCTTGATTGACAGTGCATGTATCTCAAACACAACAAAAGCTTGCGTCTTTTGAATATACAATCTACTTCTTACATATGGTAATTGTTTTGAGAAGAGACATTTAATTACCACGCAACACCAGGTTAAGAAAATGGGTGTAAACATTTTTGCAATGAATAGGCTATGTTTACAAATGGATTGTTTATCTCAAAGGTACGGTCTAGGATTTGAAAATATAAGTCTGCAATCATGACTTTAAGCCAGGAGATGGCGACAAGGCATCACATAATGTACGTGCATTTCTTAGAGGCAATTGAATAATAATAATTTTTTTTTTTAATCTCTTTAGGGGTTTGTTCTGCCCTGAACAGGCCTGCTAAAAGTAACATAAAAGCAGATAGGCATAATGGAAAATAAAAATGTTTAACTTTTAACTTTTAAAGGAAGCCTCAAACTAAGCAGCCCACATTTAACTATGAACTGTGTTAAACTATTACAAATGCTCACAGATGAAAATCCATGCTCAAGGAAATCTGAAATAATCAAACAAAACAGTAACAAACCAACAGTTTCTTTCAGATTTCATTGAGCCCTCTGTTCCTGCTTAGAGTCTCCGCTCATTAAACGATGGTCTACCAGTGATTCAAAGAGCCAAGACGAAATTGGAAGGCTCAAGAGCGTTCTTCAATCGGGCCCCGGTGCTGTGGAATGCTCTGCCCTCTGAGATGAGATATGCAACCTGAGTGTAATTGTTTAAAACGAGGCTTAAGAAACACTTATATCACACAGCTTACGAGTGATGTTAAACTCATCCTTTTGTTTTCTTGTATCTGATGGAGAGGGACGAGCCTGGATGTTGCATGCGTTCTGAGCGCTCATACTCGCACCTGGACCTGATGCATGCTATGATCTAAAACCTGCTGCATCGGTCGAGATTTTGAGACGGAAAGCTTGTCGTTGCAGTGAACTGGACTTTTTCTAACGAGATTTCTATTGTTACTTGTATTTGATGTTGACTGTATTGTCTGTTGACGCCCTTACAACATCCATTGCAGCCTGGTCAACCTAATCCGTGATCTCTTCTCAAGATTCTTTAATTTTCCTAATGCTGAGGTCCTATGAGTATTTCCTTGCCAGCATGTAGGTTTCAGATCAGGGAAATGTTGCAGCCCTTTGAGGTTTCTGTGATCAAGAGCAATACAAATAAAACTGACTTGTCTGGACTGCGTAGAAGGAAATGAGCTGTTTGATGACAGTACTAGTACGGTGAATAACAACAAATTATGTATCAACAGAGCGGGTCAGACAAATAGGTCTCTGCTGATATGTGTTAACAATTCCCTAAATATGCAATGTAGAAACCATAGTACAGTAATATTTATAAAAATGGTAAAAGTGGTGTGATTTGCCATTCATCTGTAAGTGTCACCTGTCATTCAAAAGTTAACACCAGTGTGTTGCTGGTCAACGTGAGGGGATTGATAGACGTCGCTTCACAATTTCTAGACACCTTCAAAATTGAATCTTCCAACCTCTAAATGACAATGTTGTCACTGTCTGTTTGACTCAGATAGGAATGCAGCAAGCAGTGCATGGCTGCTGCCAAGCATTAGTCACACTATGCCAGGGTAAATTGTAATCTAAATGCAAATACCATGCAGACAAACAGATGGTTGTTATTTTTTCAACATTGTGTTAAAATGCTAGGATTTTCTACCCGCTTGGTAGCTAAAGCATGGTGTAGGATGCTTAAATGAGGAAAATGGGAGATTTATTTCCAGATCCATATTAAAATTATGGAGGAAAACCATTTTTATTCAATTTTGGATCAATACAGCTTATCTCAAAACCCCTTCTTCTCAACAATCTGTATGCAGGTTTTCCAAATTCATATTATTGTGCCTTTTGCTTTAAATCAAGGCCAGTCAATGAGCAGCCACGGGCCAAATGTGGCCCCAAAACAAACCACAATCTCTGAAATTGTGTGAATACTACACTTGGAAAGTAGTTTGACAGTAGTCTATTTCCAGATTGTAGTGTTTTGAAGCATGGCTAGCGGTGGAAATAGGTCCAATACCTTGGGTTCAAATCTGAAACATAAATTAACAGTGAAACCTAACAATTTAACCCTCAAAATGATCAAAGGTAAAAGTTCTACTTATTAAGGTGTTTGAAAAGCTGTTAGATAACTTCAAGAAAAGTTACAGCTGTTGGAGTAAATAAGTGGTTTGAAGATTTTTTCCAAGATCCCGTTTACTGCGTGTCTCGCAAAGAGGTCTCCAACGTGGTGCCCACGGGCACCAGGGTGCCCCATTAAGACAGCTGAGGTGCCCTCGGACCTGTTCTAAAAATAGCTCACCAGTGCTGAGTCGTTGTGACTTTTTAGTGGTTGACCAAGTCTATTTAACCCTAATTCCCATAATCAACCATAGCAACAGCATGGTAATAACATGATAAGCTAGTTTTTTTTTAGAATTGGATATCAAACTGGGTGCCCTTTGCTCTAATTAGAAACAAAAAGTAACTCTCAGCTTGAAAAAGGTTGGAGACCCCTGGTCTAGAGTGTCTGGCTCGCTACATTAATTGTTTTGAAAATTTAGCACTACTGATTATGGATTGATTTATTATTTCAGATGTGCTTCGTAAACAACATTATGCCCACAGGGTTCCAAACACTTCACCAGTTAGCTCTATTTATAAACAAAGCAAAATTTCAGTCACTCTGAGGGTGATAACCATCTTGTACGAAATGACTAACAATGAAATTTAAGATTGTGTAAAATGTAGAAAAACAATATGTTGTTCATTGATTGCTTTCCTACATTTTCTGCCTATATTGTGTGGAGATAATGAATTATAAATGTAAGGTTAAAACAATTATTTTTGAGTAACCCCAAAACTCGATCTTTTTCATACATACTGTTAAACCAGAGCCCTTTTGAACTTATTTCAGTCTACCTAGCTGTTCAATTGTGTTGTTATGTTCTATTAAGTCTATCAATTTGTAAATCTGGTAAATTTACTTAACTACTTAATTAATAATGATCGCATGTCAATGTTTTTAAACACAATTCGAATTTTCAAGGCAGTGCTGACTGAAGGATTGATGCTCACAGACCGTTTTGTAAATGCACATATTTTTCCTGTATCTCTGAATATTCTGATGCAAATATACAGTATGTTCAAAAAAGCTTATCTGTTGTGCTGAATGTCACCACATCTTTGCTTGTGAACAACAGAGCACTCCATACTCCTCTCCTAGCCAATCAAGACACTCACTTGTGCCCAATTAACCTGTTCACCAATGAAATTCCCCAAAAGGTATTTTCTGAAATAACTATGTTCACAGAATCAGATTTTGTGAAGTTTAACAACTAAGAATCATCTTACCAGACACTCGAGGAGCCTAGCAGGTCGAGAAATAATGATGAGAAGCTTTTTCACCAACTCCGTGACAAAAGTCACTTCAGAGCTCTCGGAACGCTCGTAGGCCTGCCGTTTAAAAAAGACAAATGGAAGAAAAGAATGATCAGATAAGAGAATTGTGTCTCCTTAATGGATCACAGCATTGTAATAATACATTACAAATACATTTTATAGTTAAAGATGAATTTATCCTGTTTATCTAATGTATGTATACAATATAGTATGCACAACTGTGCACACATATCCATGCCAAAAAAGCACGGGCAAATACCAAAATGTTTAATTGGGATGCAAAACGGTACAACCCAGTGATTTTGCATTTAAACAAAGCAAAAAACGAAAGATCGACACTGCAGGCTAATTGAGGACAGAAGACAGAGAGGGCTTTTCCTCTTCATCTTGGCTCAAGTGCGACACTTGAGTGGAGTGAAGATGCACTACTAAATTACAAATTAAGCCTGAGTAGGCGCTGCTTTAATTTAAATAATTGGGTAAAATTTGTTTAAAGAGCCAAATGATAATGGGATTAGTAGATTTGGATAACCAACCAGTAGATGCATTCAAGATAAATATAGGCCTGCACAGCGCTGAGTGGTAGCGCGCCGCGGTAAAAATCTGAAACATAAATTAACAAATCCAGCTACCAGCCTTCCTGTGCGGAATTTGCATGTTCTCCCCGTGCTTGTGTGGGTTTCCTCAGGGCACTCCAGTTTTCTCCCACATTCCAAAAACATCATTGTATGTCACTTATCCCAAAGAAAGGGTTGTTTTTGGCCAATAATTCTTTTTTAAAAATCATAGTTGAACCCAATTATATTTTAAAAAAATATTTCAGTTAAATGAATTACACAAAATTGCAGTTATTATTTTTTCCTTTGAAGTGATTTCAGGCAGTTTTTGTCAAAATAGAAAATATAAGATAGCGATAGTGCCTGAACAATAATGGCTTCTTTAAAATAATGTTCATATGTATGGGGATTTTTATATAAAGGAAATTTGACTTTTCTGCCTGGGGATAATGAAAGATCACTAACAGTTCAGAAGCAGAACAGACGGAGGACCCAGACGCGTAACTTTTCACACAAGCTTTATTTTACGAAAATGGGGCACTCATGCGCAAGAACACAAACGCCAGTGATTCGGCGATCGCTAGGCGGAAGATGTGAAACAGAAGACCGGCGCGGAAAAACAGGAAGCCAGAGGCCGACGAGATCGATACCATATACACGAGCAGATACCGGACAGACGGGATCGATACCGGACGGGGCGAGATAGATGGGATCGATACCGGATACTGGTGCAAGATATCGGACAGGATGAGATAGGTGGGATCGATACTGGACACTGGAGACTAGAGCAAGATATCAGACAGGACGAGATAGACGGGGTCGATGCCAGACACTGGAGTCAGATATCAGACAGGACGAGACAGACGGGATCGATACCAGATGCACCAGCCGATACTGGACAGACTGGATCGATACCGGATAGGACGGGACGGACAGGATCGATACTGGGCAGGATACACAAGCAGGATACCGGACAGAGTCAAAATACACGTCTTGCGGATGAAGAGGTTCGTTGGGTGTGTGAGAGCACTGAGTTTAAATAGGAGGGAAGCCAATCAGGCAACAAGCCGCAGCTGGCGCCAAAAGGGCGGGGTAAATTGAGGGCAATGGGCAACTGTGACAAACAGAGCCATAAGAAAAAATTGGTTGTTTTTTTCTTATCATATTGAAATGTATTTGTTAGGTTTTTAGTAGGTTCTATTAGGTCCACTAGACTTTATGTCATATTTTTGTTGTTGTTGAGTCTTTAACTTACATCATTAAGAAGCTTCTCCAGGTTTTCCTGCAGCTCAAAAAAGTAGACAGATGTGATGAGTCCTTCACAGGATTTCATCAGGCAGTCCCTAGAGAGCTCAGCAATCTGGTGGTGGATGAAGCTTAGGACCCCATCGGCCAGCGGAAGAACATTTTCGGGTGCGTAAGCGTGGATGAACTCTGCGAGTTTGCCTTCCATCTGTGCGGTGGCCTAGCAGAAATAGGTTTTACAGCATTTTAGCAAAACCCTAAAACTCGGACAAAAAACAGTTACCATACTTATTCATGTATAAAGAGCATTTCTTAGACCTAAAAAATAACTCAAAGTTTGAGTGAACATTATATACAACGTTTTGCAGTAGTATATTGCTGAGCCCAATTGCAAAATATTGGAGGCAAAGGGAATCGGACCCAAGTCATGGAGAGGGGGGGGATTTTTTAAGGGTTATTGTTCTATCTTCTTTATTCATGATCCATTATCCGTTATCGGTCAGTTCATAATACGCTACGAAGCCTAGGAGCCGGGACTCTTACTCTCAGCCAAAAGGCCAAGCTAAGGTCCTAGCCTTAAAGCCTTGCTGCGATCATTGCGAATGCACCGTTCCCGGAGGTACTGCAATACCGGGCTGATGCGTGGAGTGGACAGAGCAAGCTCTTATTCCATCTCGATAGTATACAATTTAAAATTGAACCATAACCACTAGACCGGTCGTGATTATATATATGACTTATGAAAAGGCATTAGATTTGATCTCATTACCACAGTATTTTAAGTTAAGGTCCACAACAGAATGTAGAAAACATTCTCAAAATGGCACGACGAGGGAAACAACTCTATAAGTTTTGCAATTCTTGAAACAAATATTTGGCCATTCATCCTTTCAAAACAGCTATAATTCCCTAGGGTCTGTTGGTGATTGTCTGTTCACAGCATTTTTCAGATCTTTCCACAAATGCTTTATAGGATTGAGGTCTGGACTTTGGGTTGGCTATTGTAACGCGCCTCATTTCCAGGTCTCTTGCAGAGTCCAACCAATTTTCTTCCAGAATCGCCCTGCATTTGGCTTTATCCCTCTCCCCATCAACTCTACAATCTTCCTAATCTCTGCTAAGGAAAAGCGACCACAGACCATGATGCTGCCACCACCATGTTTGACAGTGAGGATGGTGTTTTCAGGGTAATGCGCAGTGTTACTCCAGCGCCAAACATAACGCTTAGCAATCAGCCCAAAAAGTTCAATTTTGGTGTCATCTGACCAGCGCACCTTGTCTCGCTTGTTATTTGTGTCTTCTTGCAAATGCTAAATATGGCATTCTTTTATAAAGGGCTTTATTCTCCCCACTCTTCCATAAAGAGCAGATTCATGCAGTGTAGGACTTATAGTTGCAGTCTATTGCACAGATTGTCCCACTTCAGCTGTGTATCCCTGCAGGTCATCCAATGTGGTCATGGCTTCCTGGCTGCTTCCCTGATTAATTTTCTTTTTGTTTGGGCCGAAAGTTTAGCAGGACGGCCAGATCTTGGTAGGTTTGGAGTGAGTTTATGTTATCTCTATTTTGATATTATTGCTTGCACATTGCTTCGGGAGAGGTGTAAATATTACAAAATCTTGTATCCCATTCATGCTTTGAACTTTTCCATACCTTTATCTCAGACCTTTGGTCTTTATAATGCTGCCATAATGCTTCATAATGCTGTCTGTACAGGTGAATTTAAACTGAGACACAGGTGCACTCTTTTTTCCATTTTTAGTCATTAGGTCTACATTGGATCATTCAGAAGTCACCACTGAACTCCTGGAGTCACTTGGCTGAGCTGAGAGAACAGGGGGCAAGGTTTTTGCTACACATATTTTCCGTCTTTTCGTTGGTGGGGGGCAATTCTTTCACTAGGCACTGTAGTACCGGTACATACAATTTCAGTGGAACTACACTTGCATGTGTTGTCTTTTGTCTGGGAGTCTCACCTTTGGAAATCGTTCCTTGTACACGTGGTTCATCATTACTATCTCGTTATCGTAGCAGGAAGAGGAGCGCCCTGGGCTGGAAGATGTCAAAGAAGGGAAAAGTGGAATGTCTTTTTTGAATAAAACAAAGCCCAGAAACATCTGAATCTTGGAGCCAAAAGCCACGGGTACACATATATGAAGGATGTACTTCCATGATGGTGCTGCTGACCTGAGGCTACGTGAGCGAGGGCGCATGTGCGGGGAGGAGCGGCCGCCATCATCATCCGTGATGCTCTCCGAGCTGCCAAAGTGCTTGGATAAGAAGTGGAGCTCATCCATCGTGGGCTGGAAAGGCAGCTGGTGCAGCCGCTCATGAGAGGAGCTGGAGGACTGCAGAATAGTTTGGCACGGGAGGAAGCGGAGGGGAGGAGGAACGGGATGCACGTAGGGATTGGGAAAGGAAAAGGGTGTATGTGTTAAATGTTGAAGAGGAAGGGACAGAAGAATTAGGTTTGATGAGGAAACAAATACAGTAGAGAAGGATGTAGGGTAGCAAACAAAACAAAGAACCGTTGAATACATGTACACACTTAAGCAAAACACGAGCACTTGGGCTAACTACAGTTGCTAACCGAATGGCTTCCTGGTATTATGGTGCATAACGAAAAGAACATCTAATTCAACCTTCTTTCTTAACCTTGTAAGGGTCATTGGAGTTTATGTGCCATGTTAATTTTTTTGTGTTTTTTGGTATTTTTTTTCCTTTTTTTCTCCTCTTTGTTTTTATGTTCGTGTTTGTCTTGTTGTCGATCACCCCTTTCGAGGGATATGACCAGGGTAGTGTTTATCAACTGTGCAATTAAATTTTTTTCTTCTACAGTTTATTGAATTCAGGGAAACTCATGCGGAATGGAAAGTTACAAAAATAGCTTACAAACACAAATTTAAACAATTGATTAAATGATTTAAAAGTCTTTCGGCTTTTGATTTTTGAATGAAAATGGTAAACTGAATATGAGAACAATGCTTTTAGATTTCACTCTTTTCATTTTAAATGTTCCATCTATGCAAAAAAGAGAAAAAAAAGACAAAAATTGAACTACGTTTTTGGGAGGAATAGCAGCGACAACTGGCTATCCTTGATAATACAGAGTAGCTTTTCTGTACTGCTAACAATGAAAATCTAGTTCTGTTCATTTGTTGATTTTAAGTGCTGTTATTTTTTAAATTTTACAATATACTGTAGTTTTACTAATTTTTTTCATTATTTTTTTCTCGAATTCACAGTGTGCACTTGTGAAGATTTAGTAAAAGTATAGTTTGAATTTTTTTTACACACATACTAAAATAGGGGGAGTAAAATTTGAATTGAGCAGAATAATTTGCCAACAAAAACCCATACTTTATTATAACGTTTTTTTTCCCATTTTTTTTAATAAGGACTTTTTGCTGTACAGTTATTTCGTGCTGTCACCCAGAAAACATTGATGCATTCACATTTTAAAATTACCCCAAATATATTGCAGCAAAGTTATGAATTACTCTCAAATGAAAACAAAAAGTTAACTGAATACCTCTATGATGAAGCCAATGTATCTATGTTTATGAACGGCTAAGATAGACCATAAGATCTTACTCGATTAGGTATGTGCTCAGCAGCCAAGTATACATCTGCCCTCATTAGAGTCCTGCAAAACAAAATGGGCTGCATCTCAAGAGAGCTTGTGCCCTCGGCGCCCCCTTAGCACGCCTCACTTGTTCTACCACCTTGGCATTAATCAACCCCCACATCACTTCCTACAACCACAGCCAAATGGTGCATAGTTTCCAAGTCTATGACGCAAACGTCCACATTCAGACACATAATACACAGCCAGTCTTGGCATACCGGCTACAGTATGCAAAGAGGTAGCATTTACATATTATATGGGTCCATACAAACTGAAATAGAGACTGTTTTTGTTTAGGACAACATTCAATTTGCTTAATTTGCAGTCAATGTTAACTATGAAAAGCCAATTTTTAAATTGTTTCATATTATGTTATCATACTCATTATCACTAAATTTAATTTATTTATTTATATTTTAAAGTGCAGAAACAACTTTTTAAAACCCAAATATGCGTTATGATGATTACTAATCAATTGGAAAAATGTTTGGAACAGAGGAAACAAACTAAAAATACTTGATAGTATTAGGTCCACAAGCATGTACGCTAGGTCTGCAACTAAAGATTATTTTGATAATTTTTCATCAAAAGATGGCCATTTTTAATTTTCCTCCTCTATTGAAATATTGAAGTTTTGGACGGATGTAAAAATGCACAAAACAACAAAATATTCTATAACGTAACACAATAAAAAAAAATCCAAGTGTTTGTCAAATAGCCCAACAATTAACAAAAGTACGTACAAATGTGTGCTATACACCTGCAAATGTGTAATATATATTTTTTATAAAGTGCAAAAAAAGAGCCGCAACATCGGAAGAGAATGCGAGAACTTCATTGGATGACATCATGTTGTACATTGAATGTTTTTATACAGCACTCTGAGTTGCATTTCGGTGTCTGAAAAGTACTATATAAATACATTTGGATTTGGAACAAGATGACTTTGCGCATTAAAATTTCCAAAATGTCCTCTGTTTGTCTAGGAAATTCAATGCACTCTCTTGTTTGTATGGAATTAATGTGCTGTGTGCTATACATTGCACGACACAACAAATCGATAATACAATTCGTTTCCATTGCTTTTAATGATCAAATGTAATCGAGTTTGTCGATTTGCTGCTGCAGCCCTAATGTACACCCTTCGTATAATTGGGGGCGGGGCTGTGTTTACGATGAATCTGAAACACTTTAAAACTTTCCTTATTTGGCAGTAACAACTGGCATTGCTTTAAGATTTTAAAACGCTCGGCTTTTCTAGTCAGCTTGCCCTGACATGTTTGGTACTGTGATTCCTTCTCTACATTTGAGAGAGGGTGAAAAGTTGCAAAGAATGATATTTCATCATAGATATTGTTTTATTTTGTTGCCACACAATCGTTTTGAAGTTAAGTTAGTTTCCACTTTTGTATTTCCCAACAGGTTTTTCTCAGGTCTTCAATCAATTTTGTCTGGTCTTTGGTGTTACTGCTCACAACAAGGCTTCCAATTAGCATGACTGGAGCAAATGGAAATAAATGTATGTCTTTAAATGTTTTCACCTGGGTAATTTAACTCTTTAACTAAATAAGAAGATCAATGCTTATTTTCTTACGGTTGAGCTGGGAGTGTTTGTGCCATAACCAGATGAGGGCAAAGATGCTAATGACCACCGTCTTCCGTCAGCCCTGTCAAAAATACAGATGTAGAAACATGTTAAAGATTTGAAATCATGTCCTTGAAACATTTCCTTATTCACTTATCATATTTCTATTTAAACATTCTGTATATGTTGCCAGCTGTCTCAATCCCTTGTACATTTTGTTTCCCTTACATGAGTCAATACGGGAAGCTTGGATTTTTGATTAGCTCACACTAATTAAGGAGCATACCTGTGATCACAGCACAATTTTAATGCGGCTTTCTAGGATAGTTGGAAGTTGGTTTTGTCTGTCAACAGATTTTTTTTTTTAAGAATTATCTTACTAGTTACTTATAGATATACTTAATATCTCATTAGAATCATGCTTGGAAGGCTTTAAAGCCAACAATATTAGGTATATACGTATTGCACAGAGTGAATCAAGGAGGTTTTTGGGTGCTCTGAGGAGAGTGAGGAGCAACAAGAGTATGAGTATGGATGTTAAAAGGGGACGATATGAGAGTGTGATTGTGCCGACTGTGCTGTATGGTGCAGAGACTTGGAGCCTGAACGCAGATTTGAGAAGGAAATTAAATGTTTTTGAGATGAATTGTTTGAAGAGTATGTTAGGAGTGACAAGATTGAAGAGATTGAGAAATGAAACTGTGAGAGCCAGAACTGGAATAGAAGTGGAACTGAGCAAGCGTGTGGATAGAGTACTCGATTGGTTTGGACACATGGAGAGGATGGATGAGAAGCGAATGTTGAAGAGGATATACAGATCAGTAGTAAATGGAAGAAGACCAAGAAGAAGGTCGCGATTGACGTGGATGGTGTTATGAGTGCACTGCACGAAAGAGGTCTAAATATAGTGGAAGCTAGAGCTCTTGTTGGTGATAGGAATGAGTGGAGAGGTGTTGTAAAAGTATAGTGGGATGTTTAGATGTGTTCCAAGGGATGGGCAGGGCACTTGTATGATGCAGCAGGGGTAAACTAGTGAAAGCTGTTGGGCCCTGCTGTTGAACAGAAGAGTGTGTTGTGTCACCTTGACCCAAGTGACATGGCCGCTTTTTTCTGTCCCGTTTCATCTGGAGGGACGAAAGCATGACCAACTTGGGTGCCGAGGTGCTTAACTTCTTTGGGTGTTTGGGCATTTGTGTTGGTCATGGGCCAAAAATCTTTGTGTGTGTTTTTTGCTACCTTTCCCCCTTTTTTTTTTTTTTGTATGTGTTTGTTTTGCTGTTGGTCACCCCTCTCGAGGGATATGACCAGGGTAGATAGATAGATTGATAGATGGATAAAATATTATTTCACACATCTTTTGTTGTTCTTCTTGTCCTACTGATTCGACTCCTTTTGTCAGTTGAAGTTTCCTGACTGTGTTGCGAGATTGAGGCGTCTGACCACATGGTTTCTGCTCGACCAGATCTGGACACTCCTCGTGGGCTGCATGTCCTGTCTGATTTTTGATGTTTTTCTGCTCCAATACAGGAGATTCCATGAACCAGGATGGTTATAAATCTCCTGCCAGCAGTTTCCAGTCCGTCTCTTATTTCCTTCCCTTTCTTTTCTTTCGCAGAACAAATTATTAGAATAGATTTACTTTCTTTGCACAAATTGATGCGTTGAAGTGGCATTAACTTGAATAAACATGGTCTATTTGTGTAATCCAACCTGAAGTGTGTGCTTAACAGAATGTTTAATTGTACCGTCAAACATACCACAAATCTATTGAAGGTTATCAATCTTCAGATATTGATTTTCATATGAGTTTTATCGTCTGTTAACTCTTTCATTTTGCAAAAAAAACCTCTACAAACTTCACAACTCAACATCTAAGTTCAAGGGTTGTTTTTTTCACCCTCTGGTTCTAAGGTATTGAATTGGAAAATCCATTTGTTTCCCTGATTTATTTGTTCCAATCTGCTTGGGAAGGTGCTAGATCATTACTTTGAATGTGAAGCCAACCGCCTCCACCCCAGAAGCTTTATAATGTGTTTTATTCCTAATAGCTTACACTTAGCATTCAGTTTGTTATTATTTTTTTTGGGAATAGAAATTAGCCAGCAAAATGTACTTGTTTTATCCATCTAAAAGGGTAGCCATGTTTATCGATCATGAGCAAAGCAAGGGTGTTGATAAACACCAACAAAAACACTAAAACACTAAAATTTAGTCATCAAACTTTATTTTTTTCCCTTGGGGCGTGCCACAAAATCCGCCACCACCACCTCATCCACCTCCAAATCCGCCACGGCCCGTTTTTTGTTGTTGTTTTGTTTGTGTGTCAGTTCACCCAAGAAAAAAGGTGGGGGTATATATGATAACCACCTTTCACGGGCAGTCAGGTAGGCTACCTTAAATGTGACAAATGCAAAAATAAGTTTACTTTAGGTTGACTCAGCATTTTTCCCAGAAATACATTCCACTCTCCCAGACCAGAACAACGTTGAATGTAAACACCATATTTTACAAGCTGTCAGGTAAGTTATCCCAGATGTGAAATCTTCCCAAAAAAGCTGACTTGGCTTTTTGGATTTTGCTGACTCCGCAGCTTATATAGAAAAAGATTGTTGTTCATTGTACCCATTTGCATGTCAAGTGTTTGATGACTTAATTGTAAGCTTTCTTCTTGGGATTTTTCACATACCGGGTAACCTACCTGACTACCATTTCAGGATTTTAGTCTCCACCAGCTCTCAGTCTTCCTATTTGGGTTTTCTATTCTCATGTGCCAACGACTCTGCCAAAAAGTAAGATACTAGCCAAAAAACGGTTTTGCGTCCCAGCGTGAGTGATGATCTAATGGCGCACAGCCATTCTGCTAAAGCATACCATTGTGTGATGATGACATCGCACCTGTTTAGGTGTCACGATTCTGTTTCAGAAGACAGGTGAATCGCAAATAATCAATACCTGATCCTCGGGTTACTTTGATGACTTAGATGTCCGTTTTCAGTGGATAGCGAGTATTAAACCTCCTTAACATTGATAAAATCTGAAGTTAAATTGTTTCTTAACTCATTTTACAAAAACATTATAAATCAAAACACTGTTATTAGACTGTTGGGGACAACATAATACTCTCAAATGATTGTCTGGTTTCTTTTCTCCTTTTGAGGTGTACGAAGCCTGTTTTGCAGTTCATATTTTACTCCCTTTAAGATGTAAAAACAAGAGGTCAGGTCAGGTCAGGTCAAGTCCCAAAGGGATCAAAATGGTTATTTTATATCATTGAGAGTTAAAATATAAATTATCTGTTATATTGTGGTCTAAGTCATTTTTCCGTTATAGTTTTTAAACAGTAATTGTATCGGTTATTTTAATTAACCTTCAGATCTACTTGAGTACGGAGTGAATTATTTTAAAGTGTTTTCATCGACTGATCAAGAAAGAAGTTGGTCAGTGTGCCTGGCTGATGAAATAAAAGAAAGTGCATTTGAGGCTCCAGGTGTTTACTTGTGTCACTTTTTAAAAACATGATCTGTGAGAAGAAACAGATGAAAACCTCAAAACGGCTGCAAGAACAGTTGCTTTTAAACGGCAACACGTTTCACTGCGCCAAAACATTAAACACGCCGTTATTCACAAAGCCGTCAAGAGCATCATTAACGTCCCAAAATACTATTGGTTATAATAAGCTATTCACATACAATGCTTGGTTTTATTGTGGATTTGAAGTGACATGTTATAGAAAAATGAGCAGACGGTCTCAAAATATTGCTTTAACTAACAAAAAAAGCGACTGGGAGAAGATTTCTTCACAGCCTCCCTTACAAGAAAAGAAAAAACACTCCACTCTTATATACAAGACCACCTGTCCACCTCCCATCAGCACAGAGGGGAGTCAATAAACAGAGAGTGGCTGTGAAAGTGGCTTGGCCCAGTAATGCATGAATCAGCCTTCTCTGGTGCCAGAAGCTGTGAAAAGAGAGACGGGCTGCCTGCATCGAAGCGTGTGCAAGACCTCACACAGCAACACCTCCTGGATCATTTATCCTGTGCGCACTTGTTGTTGCTGTTGCCTGTCCTCCCTTCTGACTCACTCTGTGTACTACCATACTCCACACATTATTGCAAAAACATACAAACGAGTAAGCACAGCACTCAAAAAGCTCAAGTGTTATCACCTTCTGGAGGAGGCAAAGGAGAAGTGTGTTGGGTTGCTTGGAGAGAAGTTCCTCGGGCTGTCCAGTGGACTGCTTCCTACGGGGACAACAAGACACCAACGGGAAAAATTAGTTACTGGGACTGGTGCTAAGATGCCAGTTTGGAGTTTAGCACATAAAAAAGTGTGCGATTGGAAAATTGTATCATTTGATTTTTGTGGGGTTATGTTCCAAAAAGCACAGTGGATAGGTGAAAACCATGTGGTAGTAACATGTATTATTTTTACAATTAAATACTATAAAATACTATAAAAAACAAAACATTTCTACAGGGCATAGCATATGTTGAACAGATAGAAATACAGTCTACTGAAACTATATACCTACGCCCTTTTTCCATATATTTAATAAAAGTGGCAGTGTATGAGTATTTTTTTTAAATTAGATAATCTTGACCTTTTGTCTAAAGAGGGTGGTTTCTTATGTAATCAGGACTGTTTATGAAAAGGATTAGTAAATTAATCCTTAAATCCTAAATTAAATGAGTCCGGACAATGGTTATCTCATGCTATCATACTTACCAAGGTGTCCAGGGAGAGGCAGAGGTGAGTGTGGGCGAGGCAAAGTGGGGGAGGTGGTCAAGATGAGGCTTTTCCTGTTGCTTGTTCGGCAGCTACAAGAAAAAAAAGCAGATATTGTTATAGTTCTAGTATATACTTGCATACATACATAGATATGCTCTGCTCTAGTTAAAACTGCTCTTTAATTCTGTGAAACGCTTGTGAAACTTTCAGGTTACATTGCATTATTTTCACATCAACTTCCTTCGGGATGCTCGAGTGCAGCTGAATCTCCGCGGAGCACCACATAATTCCGTTAAGCTACTTCTTCAGTAGAGTCGAAAATAGAGCATTGCTAATACACTATTTGGACTGTGATTAATTAACAGAAAATCATATTACGCAGTCGATACTCATATGCATGTGGACAATAACTCAAGTTCCCTGTCTTTACAACCGCAGGCACATAACGTCTATACAAACAGTCCGCTTTCAAAATGATGCACATAGTCCTTTAGTGGTCGTTTAGGATCAAATGAGGGCAGGAGGGAGCGAGGCACTCAGTGAATTGAGGCTGGAGAACACTGGCAGTCACGAAGGATGCGTGATGATGGACAAATAGAAAGTACACTACTGTATATAATAGAAAGGGGTTAGCTGCACAATATTCTTACATGACAGCTGCACGAATACAGTACGTTATCTCTGCAGGGAATGGAAAGACTGAACCCAGATAGAGGCAGTTAAGTGGAAAACAAGAAAAATAATCAGAGGTAACGCCGTAAAGAGTTGGGGTGGGCGATACAGGTATTTTTGGTATCCGTCTGTACAAAGATGGTCTTTGAAATGAGGACGACAGGAGGGTTAAGCCAGAAGGTGGCAGCAGAGAGTAACATAGTCCCAAATTCCAAACAGCTCCTTTAGGAGTATGAAAAAAATCTAAATATTAGGCAAGTCAAACCAAAAAAAGCAGCAACGTAATAAAAATACAATTATGACAAGATAAACTCAAAAGGTTAACAAAAATTCTACTTTGGAAATACTACAGAAATACTAAGAAAATACTACTATGGAAATACGACATAAATAGTGCTGCAGAAATACTACAAAAATAAAACTACGACAATAATAAAAAAAATACTACAGAACCACGAAAATACTCCCACTGCAGAAATACCAAGATAAATAAAACTACAGTGATACTACAAAACAAAATATCAAATTCGGTGCTTAAAAACAGGGCCTTTTAATTATATTTTGCTTTCATTCTGAAAAGAAAAAAATATGTTAGAAATACTACAAAAATACTCTTACAGTAATATAACAAAAGTACTTCCCCAGTTTGAGACCGTGTGGAAACCTATGTTGGCTGGAAACATATGTTGGCTTGGAGAGGAATGGGCGCCACTAGGCTGTACTTTCTCAAGACACTCAACAGGAAATGGTGCCTCTATGACCCTATTGGTTAAGGGATCCAACCAACTAACCAACCAACCAACCAACCAACCAACCAACCAACCAACCAACCAACCAACCAACCAACCAACCAACCAACCAACCAACTTAAAAGATATGACAAAAATACTACTACAACAGTAATACTTTGATACAAAAACACTACAAGAGAATATTACTACAGAAATACTAAATAAAAACTATTACAGAAGTATTATAACCGAAATACCGCAAAAATGCAACAGTAATACTACAGAAATTCTACTAAGGAAATATTAAAAAAATAATATGATGTAAGATGTTTTTGTTAAAGTTAGGATGTCATCCACATTGAATAAGCAGACAAGAGATTTGCAAATTTGCAGAAAAAATATTTCAAAACACTACTGTCCACACAGGAATCAATACATGAAACCTCACAGGGCAGCCAGCCATGTTTTACATATGGTTAATTACCACAAATGGTACAAAATTCAACGACAAGAGTAGCCTGGGTTTGATTTACGATAAATATTCAACGTGATATAGTACAAATTGGAATACTGAAAGTCACCCAGCCCATCTAAAAGGAACAACATTAACCAATTATTCGCTGCAAACATAACATGGTTCATTATTTGTGTTTTGTATTATCTGCAACAGCAAATGTACAAATGTACTGAATTTAAACTAAAAAGAATACTTAATTACATGTATAAATGCACATAGGTACCTGAAACAAGAAAGAGGAAATTTGTATTTGTTCTACATACTATGTAGATACTATGGTTCTGATCCTACCTCTCAGATAGGAAGCACTGTGTTAATTATGGTGAAATGACATCTGAGCCCTATAGTGTTACCTGAGGCGTTCCGCAGGGTTCAGTACTTGCCCCCCTTCTCTTCTGCATTTACATGCTTCATACAGCTCAAAAGGAGAAATGAAACTAGACAATCATTTGAGAGTATTATATCAGTTTCCATTGCTACGCAGATGACACTCAACTATATCTTCCGATGGAGGAATCCGCCACACTAAACTGTTGAAATTTGGAGGCCTGCCTTACTGAGATAAAAGAATGGATGTCACTCAACTTCTTGCGCCTTAACTCTGAAAAGACCAAAATGTTAGTTATTGGTCCATCTAAATGCCGTGACTTGTTCTCAAAAACTGCTCGAAACATTAACAAATGTAAAATCACCCAGAGTGACTCAGCCAAAAATTTAGGTTTCATATTTGACCCCAATCTGTCCTTTCAAACACACGTTAAGAATATTACTAGAACAGCTTTTTTCGAACATGCAACATTGCTAAAATTCGCCCTATGCTGTCTCGGTCGGATGCGGGGATCATAATTCATGCGTTTGTTACCTCCCGTCTCAATTACTGTAATGCACTACTCTCAGGTCTCCCAAAGTCCAAAACCAAGAGGCTTTTAACTAAGACAAGAAAGTTTGATCACATTACCCCGATTTTAGCCAACTTGCATTGGCTCCCTGTTAGCTTAAGATGTGATTTTAAGGTTCTGTTAGTAGTATACAAAATCATGCAAGGACTTGCTCCCTCATAGCTTTAAGATTTAATTCCCCCCTATGTTCCGGTCCGGAGCCTTCGCTCTGAAAATACCGGTCTACTAGTGATCCCAAAAGACAAAAAGAGATCCGCAGGTTAGAGAGTGTTCTCCATTCGGGCCCCGGTGCTATGGAATGCTCTTTCCCCTGAGATTCAATCTGCATCTTCAGTGGAAATGTTTACATCAAGGCTTAAAACACACTTCTATTCTATAGCATATGAATAACCTATATTTTATGTTGACAATATCTGTTTATTATTTGTTATTGCAACATTTATTTCAGCCTGGTCATTCTGGAAGGGGGATTACCTCATGTGCAGTCCCTTCTCAAGGTTTCTTCATTTTCCTCATCTTGAGGTTTTTGAGTTTTTCCTTGCCCTCATGTAGGTTTTAGATCAGGGGATGGTGTAATAATAGTCTGTAGTTTGCAATAATCTGTGGTCTGGGCAGCCCTTTGAGACTCTTTGTGATTAAGGGCTATGCAAATAAATATGAACACTTGACAACACTTGACTTGACTTGACTTGACATGAGGCTTACCTAGAGGGAGCTGACATGATTGTCTGGCCTCTTGCTTCTACGGGAACCCCCCAAAACAAAAAAGAACTTGTGAAAAGTTGGGCAAAACAATTTAAAGAAAGATTATGTAGTTTGGGCACTTTGAGTTTGTAATTTTCCTTGTTCTTTTCAGCTACAACACAGAACAACAACTTTTAGCGGTCAAATATTACACAGAGTCCATTTAATATATATTTAGATTTTTTTTTTACACAAATGTAACGAACATATTTGCATAATTTGATATTTTTCAATTCATTAAGCAGCAGTACAGTTTTACCTAGCATTTATTACATGAGCATTATTGGACAACATTATTTGTGATTAAATTAAAAGACCGACTTAATTTTAAGTCATTCTGTTGACACTTATTACAATTTAATTATTTCATTACGTCCTTTACTTTGACGTTTAATTAATGGAGTGTGTTTTGAGAATTTTTTTTAGCATTAAATTACCTTGAATTTCCATTTGTTTTAGTATTTGGTGTTATTAAAGACAAGGAATCTTTAATACATTAAAAATAATTAAATATTTTTCATTTTTAGTGGTGGATAGATCATTTTGACTTTCGTAAGTAGCTCACATGTGGAAAAGTATGAGTACCCTTGTGTTGTGGGGTGCACAATTCTTTACAAGCTATCATTACAGTAATATCTTGAGATGTGCAGGTTTTGGTCTGAAATGCATAAACAATCGAACTAAAGTGTGGTGCTCTACATAATCGTATGATTATTCAAACATATTAAAACTGGAACATCTGCTCCTGGCTGTGCTGTTCATAATTGTGAATCACTAAAAGAACTTGGGAGAGAAAAACAAAGTTGCAGGGGCAAATGAGAAAGGATGAAAGAGTAACAGTAAAAGCTAGTATGCGTGCTTGTACGCTCATGCAAACTCAGCGAGATGAGCACTAATAGGAACGCGGACACAGATAATACCCGAGGGCCCTTCACTCTGGCCCTTCACTCCTTCTCAGCGTTTCCACCCTCCACCTCTTGCATAACCTCACACTTTCTTAGTTCGCCATGAGATCATCATCTTTGGACGTCATTCTTTTCCAAATCTTTGATGTCATATAGCCAGTGAGAACGTTATTGTTTTTCCAAGTACAGGCTTGTTAATCTTTTAACTCCTTTAATGACTTAAAAATTATATTAGCTGGACAAAATAAAAACAAAAACGCTGCTTTTAATCTTGTCTCAGATAAATCACTTTGTTGATCTAATTTGTGATGAAATACTGGATATATATAGTTTTCCTGAACATGACAAAGACACAAACACATCTCAACCTAACAGTGATGCCAGCACAACAAGGTTGTATAGTTATTGCCTGTCCGGTCCAGACATACTTGGACCTGACCCAAATTTTAATTTCCAAGTGTGTGTTTTGGCACCTAAATCCAAACCTCAGGTCACAGGAGGCAATATCAATTTACCATTAAAGGAACGCCGTATTATCCCTGAGATAAAGTATCGCGATAACGAAAATAGGGACGCGACCTTTGGTCATTTTTGGACGGGCCATAACAATGATGAAGATCATACACATCCTTTAGCCGCCAATTTATGGTGGCGCTATGCTAATATGACTGCCTCACATTATGGCGTATCTGGATGTTATGTATGTTCCATAATGCCTCACAGTGCAGGACAAGCTTACCTGTACGCTACCCCATTAGAACATAGCCAGGCTTTAGGGGTTATTAATGAAACTCAGAACAAACCCACAACTGAAGCCCACCATGACAAACTCCATGTGTTAGACCATACTAGCCCTATTGGACTCAAAGTGACTCTACACGATGATCACACCAAAACCTGTGACAAAACAAATAATAACACTTCGTGTTTTTCAGTTTGTATCAATTTAAAAGGTCACTACAAAATGAGTGCCATAGACATCACACATTGCAATACAACCGTTAATATCTCTGAAGAGACTAATCTGATCGCACTTGGCAAAGTTTATTGGCTGTGCGGCTGGAAAGCGTATACTCGCTTACCTATGAATACAACAACTGTCTGCACTCCATTAACTATTTCTGACCACACCTACATCATTACTAAACATCTAATAATGGTCTCTACCCGTAGAAAACGATTTGTTGAGTTCCAACCACATGATCCAATTTCGGGATCAAATGTCCATTGGAACCAAAGATACTGGACGACAGGGGATGAGCTGGTTCACGTCCTATTCCCTAACATAGGGGTCGGCAAAGTTGCCCTGCGCGTAGAAACGATAGACTATAGGTTTAATTCCTTTGTTAATGCCACGATAGACATAGTTGAAGCTCAACAAAAGGAGATTAGTGCTATTAGAATCATGGCCCTCCAGACCAGGATGGCAGTTGACCTCGCTCTGGCCCCTCAAGGTGGTGTATGTGCACTGATAGGAGAACACTGCTGCACCTACAACCCGGATGAAAACGTGACAATCATCGATGCCCTAGCCACCATGAAGAACCTCAGAAACACATTGACCCAGGAGAGGGACGTTCAGCCGGGATGGCTCGATTGGCTGTACTCTGGTAGCTGGTCCCAGATTCTGGTGAAGATCCTGGCACCATTTGTCGGAATCCTAGTGATCTTTATTCTCCTGTGTGGCGTATGTTCTTGCTGCATCATGCCCATGACAAAGAAGATGGTGTCAAGAATGTTTATTGCTCATATGTACCATTACAAATTGATTTCTGTCCCACAATACTCTGATGATGATGATACTAACCCAGACAGCGTTGTCTAATGGACTTATCCCTACGAACTAAAAGGGAAAACCCCTGCTTACACCGTCGTCGACAGGCGACCTACGAAGTCACACAGGCTCGGATTAGGCCCTGCGGAGACCAACACGCAGGCAGGGTTCTTTTTGTTTTTGTTTTTTTTTGTGTGTTTTGGTTTTTGTTCGTTTTATCTGTGATTCTTATAGTTAACCATCGCTTATTACTATTACGTTTTCTAGGATAAGAAACACTCTCGACCTCATGGAAACGAGGTGGGAGGAGGGGAATTTTTTCCTTTACGAAGGATTTTCGCCCCTCCACGAAACTACCAACCTGTTGTATTTCTTAATGATGTGTTAACTTGAAAACCTCTGGTATTGTTATCACTGATGTCCTTCGATATCCACAACAGGGGGGAAATGTAAAAGCAGATCATATTTAGTTAATTGTGTATTTCTCTGTGTTCTATGTTACAAATAATCCTGATGAACTTGACTTACATTTCAACTCGTTTTTACTATTTTGTAGTTTCTATTTTTGAACCGAAAGACATATGTGTGACGTCGTTACTAATTCCCGCGCATGTGCGAACTTTGAACCGTAGACGTATGTGTGACGTCATTGATACTTCCCGCGCATGCGCAGACTTTTGATCAAAACCCGTCTGCTGCGCGGGAACGGTGTGAGACTTTTTCTAGTCTACCCACTGCGCAGTGAATAAAGTTGTAAAACTACATTTGGCTCTCTTGCTGATCACTTCAGTTTTAACTTATTAAGAAAATATTATCCCTAACAGTATGCAAATCAAATTAGTCAGAAGTGCATGTGCACACGCTTTCTCTTTCTTCCCTTTCTCGGTCTCGATCTACTTCACTGTAGTTCCTCTAATGCAGGAGTGTCAAACCCATGTTAGTTCGGGGCCACATGGCCGAGAAAACATTCTTACAGGGGCCAGACTAGAAAATCAATGGCTTTAAAAGCTGGAGGGTTAGGGGGTCTTTTTGAAAGGCTCACAATTAAATTATGATTTTGGGATGTAGGATTTGTAAATAAAACGATTATTGAGTTTTTTTTTTTCTTAATATATTTTTCCTCAAAATATGATCTCTTGTAGTGTTAATCAACTTTGCATTAGTAAAACAAAAGCAAAACAACAATCAAATCAATTTCTACTGCAGCATATTTTTGTCTGAGAAACTCATGCAGACGAGAAAATGACAAAAATAGCATACAAACACTTATTTAAATGACTGATTTATTAATCTAAAAGTATTTTCGGCTTATTTTTTTATGAGAATATTCACCCAAATATAGGAACTTCACTGTTAGATTTCCTAGCTTATAAAGAGAGGAGCTAAGCCCTCTTTACACTTCTACAAATATACCAAGGTGCTTCTTTTTTAATTTGGTATTTTCCTTATTGCCTTGAACTGCACACTTGTTACCTTTATTTTAAGTAAAATACCATCAGGATGGGTTTACTTATGTTTCCTGGTTGATCCACAGTAGTAAGCAAAAACAGCTACAGTGGTTGTTTCGCGAGTGGTGCCCTGCTTTGGCGATATCCAGTTGACATATTCAAAACTTTTATTTATTCTTCAATGCAATGGAGCTATTCTTCTCTTGTGTTTCTCTCAGCATTGTCTTGCGGCCCATATAAAATTATGTTGCTAGCCAGATTTGTCCTGTGGGCAATGAATTTGACACATGAGCTCTACCGATAAAAAATGCTTGTCCTGAGATAAATGGTCACTTAATTATGCTTTTTAAGCCCACTCTATAAAAGGTCACCCTTGATAGAGCAATGACTCTAGTCACCAAACAAGCTACATAATAATAATAATAATAATAATTTCCTTGTATTGTCATTCTGTGTAACAATGTACACAGAACGAAATGTAAGAGCACCATCAGCTTCCTGTCTTTGCTTTTTACCCTTTCAACGAGTCGGAACATGTTGAGTGCAGCTGATTGTGACGCAAACTGTCAGAACCCAGCCAGGCTCCTGACGCACCACAGCGTTTCAACCTTATTGAAAAGTGCACTGCTGCGAGTGTTTGTGTGCATGTGTTTGCGGAAATAAAATAAAAAAATCAAGGCACTGCAGGGAAACAAAGACACATCAAGGGACTTATAGGCATTTCTCCAAGCTATGGTCGTGACATTAATGACGCATCTCTTTCTTCTGCTTTCACTTTTGGGCACATGAAAACAATTTAAAAATACACTGCAGGCATTGAAAACTGAATGTAGATGATGAGAACAAATAGAGGGTCATGTGGATTCTTACATAATATGTTGAAAAGACTTTAGAGAAGCGCAGAGCTGGTAACAATGCACATAATGTATTCCCTCGAAGGCTCTGGAGGATTTACCCATGAATGAATGAATGCAGGAGACAGTGAATGTTCATATTCTACGAGGGACGATGAAGTGAGGTACAAAAGCCACCCGGCATTCAAATGAAAGGTTGCTTCAAGTGGTAAAAGAAGAATGTCAGCAGAGGAAAGAAAGCAATCGATGGATTCCAATAGCAGGTATGAGATCAGGAGAGTGGGTGACCAGAGGGTACAAGAAAAGAGCGGGGGAAGGACTTAACAGGATGGGGTTGAGAAATCGATTTTAAGATTGTTACATCTCTTGTGGTTGGAAAAATTCAGTTCGTATGAGTTTTTTTTCACACAGCAGTTAAATCAAGCGTCTGAAACTCAATTTACTTGGGGCCTCTGGAGTTAGGGTCCATGTAAAGTGTGTCCGCATTGGGTTTTTCACATGATAAAAGCATTTTTCTATTTTCAACTATCTTTTTTCTTTTACACAAAATAAAATCTAAAGATAAAACAGTATCCGTATTAAGAATATATTATATTATATTATATTATATTAAAAAAATACTCAGTAATAAATAAATTATAATAATAGGGTAAATACTATTTGAAAAACAAAATTCATTATGTGAGTAGAAAAATAAAATTAATCATAGTGCAGGTACACACGCTCTGTCTGTCTGTCAGTCTGTCGGTCTCTCTGTCCGACTCTCTGTCTGACTCTCACTCTCTGTCTTGTTCTCTCTCACCCCCCTCTCTCTCTGTCTATTTTGCTTCATCTCATGCTTTTCACAGGAGCAGCCAGCCAACTACAATGACTTTCAAATACTGCATTTAAAGCACAATGCAGGCGGAGGTTGCGTTTTGAGAGCGAATGTTTTTGTAAACCCGCATGCGCTGTCATTGTTGGCTGCATTCGCGAGTGAATTGTTCCCAATTTCAAGCCCTGCGTAGCTGATTAACATGGATGTCGCACCCATATCAAACTCACCCGGGCCGCACTAACATTGAACTTTCATATTAAGGAAATAGCCTCAAAATATTGTCACAAATGACCCGTGGGCTGCGAGTTTGAAATCACTGAGTGAGATCAAGTAAATGGATGTGCACTGACTAAGTCAAGTCAAGTAAAGTCATTTTTATTTGTATAGCCCTAAATCACGAAGAGTCTCAAAGGGCTTCACAGATTATTACACTATATTACACAGACTATTTTTCTGCCGACGAGAAGAGTAGGTTATTCATATGCTATGGAGTAGAAGTGAGTTTTAAGCTTAGATTTAAACATTTCCACTGAGGTTGCAGATCGGATCTCAGGGGGAAGAGCATTCCACAGCACCGGTGCCCGGATGGAGAACGCTCTCGAACCAGCAGAACACTTCTTTGCTCTTGGGATCACCAGAAGACCGGCACTCTCAGATCGTAGGCTTCGGATTGCGCCTCAAAAGAACAATCCCAAAGTCCTTTTTGACACTGTAGCATCGCTTACAAGGCAACAGACTATCGCAGATAGTTCGACGCACTCTGCTCATGACTTAATGGTCTTCTTTACTAAGAAGATTCAATGCATACAGAAAAAAATTGCTAATGACATTATTAATACCACACATATTAAAGGGCTGAAATCTACAGATGCACGACAGGGTGGCTGTCCAGGGAAATTGTCCAGTTTTAGGGAACTGTCACTTGATGATCTCAAACAGGGGTGAATGCGGCCAAACCGACAACTTGCCAGTTCGACCCTCTCCCAGGTTCACTTATTAAAAGTCTTTTTGGCGTCCTTGGACCTTCCGTTCTAAATATTATAAACATATCACTCTCCTCAGGTGTAGTTCCAGCAGCTTTTATGTCCGCCGTTATTAAACCCACACTGAAACGACCCAACCTTGATCCAGAAATCTTATGTAATTATAGACCTGTGTCAAACCTACCTTTCCTTTCTAAAGTACTTGAAAAAGTAGTGGCACAGCAGCTGAATGATTTCATATCCGAGAATAACCTTTTGGAATCTATGCAATCAGGATTCACGGCTAACTACTCTACTGAGACAGCTCTGATCAAGGTACACAAATGATCTCCTACTGGCAATGGATTCTGGCGCTTCATCACTTTTGCTGCTGCTGGATCTTAGTGCTGCTTTTGACACAGTGCACCACAATTTCCTACTAGAACGGTTGGAAAAATGTATTGGTCTCTCAGGAACCGTCCTCTCGTGGTTCAGATCCTACCTCTCAGATAGGACGCACTGTGTTAAATATGGCGAAATGACATCTGAGCCCTTTAATGTTACCTGTGGTGTTCTGCAGGGTTCAGTGCTTGGCCCCCTTCTTTTCAGCATTTACATGCTTCCATTAGGTGATATTATTCGCAAGTACAACATCAGCTTCCACTGCTACGCAGACGACACTCAACTATATCTTCCGTTGGAGGAATCTCCCACACTAAACTGTGGAAATTTGGAGGCCTGCCTCATTGACATAAAAGAGTGGATGTCACTCAATTTCTTGCGTCTTAACTCTGAAAAGACCGAAATGTTAGTCATTGGTCCATCTAAATGCTTCACATGTGCATATTTATTTTATTTGGCAATCATCTATCCATCTGTCTATCTATATAACACTATCTATATACCAAAGCCATATCCCCCTAGTGGGAGGTGGCTAATGTCCAAAACACACTCACATTAACCTAACATTCATTCTCCTTCACTCTTCCCAACCTGACACCAAACATTAAGCTCACAGCTCAACAAGGGGTGAGAGCCTGTGCCTTGCAATCCTTGACAGCATACACTGGTTAACCCCCTCCGCATCATATGTCGGTATCAGTCATTCTTATCTATCCTTCGCTAAGGCCGGGGATCTATCCCTTGCATGACACCTTGAAATTACATTACAAGGCACAATGTAACAACATTATTACTGTGTTTCACTTTAATTACTGATAGAACAGAGGGGACATTACATCCATTTCAAAAGGTTTCATCATTTGCAAACAAATGTGAAGAATTTATATTTTAGACTCTATGAACATTTGATGAATTGGGCAACATATATTATATAATTATGCAACTGTCACAATTTCCTTGCAATATTCTTTCGATCTAATTCTTTTTTCAATTACATTTTTCTTAATAAAAAGACTAAAATTATTTGCAGAATGGTCTTGTCAATATTTCATCAAATTGGTCGTTAAGGGAACCATTACCACGTCTTGGATTATCGTAAAAGTTAAAAAAAAAAAGGAAAAAAAAGAGGACAGGACTGTATCCAAGTGATGTCAATTTGGTAGCAAATAGCAGCACCGAGCACAAAGTATATTTTAGCTCCAGAACTGGATTGTAAATTTGAATCTAAACTCATAAGTAACAAAATAAATGAAATTAAGAGACTTAACTTTTCAGCACCTCGGACAGCATTCAACTTCTGACACAACAAACAGCGTCAGTACGCCCTCACTCCAAATTTGACTTGTATAGTTTTTCTACTGAATAATAGCCTAGTGTGATTCTGGAGTGACTTACAATCTGCAAAATACAGTATCTTATATTCCAGCCAGCAAATATTACTGAGCTACTTTAAAGAGACCACATTCAATAGGAATGGGCAAACTATGGCCTGTGGGACAAAAATGGTAAAAAATGTAGATAACCATAGTAAATAAAGTACTACTAATAAACAAATGTTCATTTCTTTTGGTGCCAGCTTTGTTCCCATCGCCCCTTTGTGTCTTTACTACAAAAACACGACTACAAAAATAGTACTAAATTAGTACAACACTAAAATTATAATTTAGTGTTCAAAACCAGGGAACCGATATATTATTTTTCTTTCTTTCTTAAAAGAATACAGAAATACTACAGAAATGCTCAAAACACACTGAAAAAGTAATGTTTTAAAACAAAAATACTACTACAGACTACTACAACTACTGCAAAACATGAAACAAAGATACTACTAAAGAAATAAAAGAAAAATGCTATTAAAGTTGTACTACAGCAACACATCAAAATTAAATATCAAATTGGGTGTTTAAAACAGGGATCCTTTACATTATTTTGCTTTAATTATGAGCATTCCAAAACCGATTTGATGAAATTAATCTCTTTTAAAGTTGATATAAAAATAAATATTTAAAATAGATGTATGCATGTATATTTTTTCCAAAATGCAAATGAGAAAAATTGGATTAGTCTGAAGGCCAGGGACTCCAAATGCTTGCCCACCCCTGCCCTACAGGCTCAAGAGCAAGGAAAAAGTTAAGATAACACTCACCTGCTGCTCTTGCGAGGCAGTGGCAAATCCTTCTGAAAGAAAGACAAACAAAAAAAAAGAGATCAGGTACAAAAAAATATATTTTTCTCCCAGAGAGCAGAAACAGGAAATGCCAATATATCAACCTTAACAAACACCAGTAGGAGAAAATTATATGCTTGTATGTGATTAAGGGCTATACAAATAAACATGACTTGACTTGACTATGTGTTGGTGTAAGGGTAGTTCCCTTAACCACTAGGGTACTAGGGACACCATTTCCTGTGGTGTGTCTTGGGCAAGCACAGCCTGGTGGCACCCATCCCTCTCCAGGCAACACACAATACAAGGCAGACAATACAATTATTTTCTTTGAAAGACATAATGGAGAGAATACTTTTTACCTTGATGGCTTGTTTATACTTTGATATAAAATGTTCTTCTTTTCCTTAAAATCAGTAGTTACAAGTTAATTCTGCGCACAATGCTTTACTGTTGCATTTTGAGATCAAGACTTTTTACGGCATACAGAAGGGGGGTTCAAATAAAAAAATTGGCACAAACCGAGCGCCAGACTGATGGAATATTGAAAAATTTAAATTGAAAAATGACACATACAGTATCTCGAACCTAATTAAAACTACTGAAGATGAAGAGAACATATAGCAAAAGGATCAGATAAATAAAGCAATACTCTCTTAATTCTCTCACAGTAACCTGAATTTTCAACAGGCACAAAAGGCAAATTTACTTTATATAAAAAGACACATAATGTGAACATTAAATGTAGGAGCGTCTATTATTCAAGTACCATCTGTAGCCAAAGGTTTTCAATTTAATAGTGGACTAAATTTATTTCAAAGAAAAATAATAATCATGAATTTAAACTGAAATATTATTTAGATATATTTAGATTGAAATACAGTTTAGTGAAATAAACCTATGAACCAAAAATAACACTTTCTTTAATGAGAAGTAATTACTGGTGCATGGTAAAACAATCAATCAAGATCATCTTAGGGGCCTAAGAAATCTTCTCATGGGCTGTATATGGCTGGTGGGCCTTTACTTTGACATAAATGGTGTACAGTCATGATCAGACAATGCAATACACACACTAACATGTACAGTCATGAATATCAGCCAATTTTTTCCCATCCTACCCTTGCTGTGAGCATATGGACAGGGAACACCGTGAGAGTCATTTCATGCCAACAACAAGATGGTCTTACTAATGAAGAAACAAATGTACATTGAAGTGAGAGATTATGCCTGAAGTACTACATGTGTATGGTGCCGTGCAATGGAAATCGAGTACTAGAAATACACAAGGAAAAATACAAACTACGGGGACTCAAAGAGTTATTTTCCCTCACTTTTGAAATAAGAAAAAAGGGAAAAGAGAAAGGGATGGATAAAGAAGAGGAAAAATTGAGAAAAAAAAGAGAAAAATATAATAATAAAAAAAATAATAATAATATCAAAAACTAAAAGAAAAAAAGAAGAAAAAGATCAAGTTAAAAAAGGAAATAAAAGAAAGAAGAAAAACAAAAAAGTGAAAAACAAAAAGGGAAGAAAAAAATGGAGAAGGGCAATTAAAAAACACAATAAGTTAAAATGAAAAGGATAGGAGAAACAAGGGGGGAAAAAATTAAAATGAGCAAAAATGATTTTACAGTGGAAACTTTTTTTCCACTATGTTTTCTTTTTTTGGTTTAGAGAAATACTGTAATCACAATTAGGTGCAGAAAAAAAACTTTAAAAAAAACACTGATTTTGAGGGTAACCTTGGCAGCAAGATGTCAGCCAATTATGTAAAAATCCTTTAGGTGAGGATCATCTTATGTGAAATAAATCCAAATTTCTCGACTACCGAGCATTTTAAAAAAATCATGTTTACTTGATAGTTCATCTAATTGTATTCATTTAAGTGAATATTTTTTTTAAAAATGATTTTTTTCTACCACCAGTACGCCCTAAATAATACACACTGTCCCATTAAGGCTTGTAAAAATACCCAGGCTCTCTAGGTTAGTTTTGTACTTACAGTTTGCTTGACTGAAAAACAAATGACCATCATGTAGAGTTTAAGCTTTAGCAGCTTTACATTTCTTGCACCTACATACAGTTATCTAACTGGCAACCACAGACCATTAAATTATTAACACAATCAATGCTGAAGTGAGAGTGTGGTTGCTAGTTGTGATCAAATATTTCCCATAGAGGTGAATGTCTATGGATTACCACAATAAAAACATGTTTCCTTGATTTGATCAAAGTGTGCCTGTCAGGATGTCCTTGACAGCTTCACAGTGCACATGTTAACAAATCCGTCTCCACAAGGACGAGCAAATATTTCAATTGTTGAGCTCTCCTCACTTCGTCCTTCATTGATCAGGATCATTGACCCTGCGCCAACACAGCTGAAAACACAAATTTAAATACCAAACAGCATTGCTGCAGGCTTCTCTTCAATAGAGATTGTGGAGTGTGAATTATAAGCAGTATTTATTCTTAAACATGGGGGAGAAGTGTTTAAATAGACAGCCAGACAAATAGATAGATAGATAGATAGATAGATAGATAGATAGATAGATAGATAGATAGATAGATAGATAGATAGATAGATAGATAGATAGATAGATAGATAGATAGATAGATAGATAGATAGATAGATAGATAGATAGATAGATAGATAGATAGATAGATAGATAGATAGATAGATAGATAGATAGATAGATAGATAGATAGATAGATAGATAGATAGATAGATAGATAGATAGATAGATAGATAGATAGATAGATAGATAGATAGATAGATAGATAGATAGATAGATAGATAGATAGATAGATAGATAGATAGATAGATAGATAGATAGATAGATAGATAGATAGATAGATGTACCCAAATCATATAAGGCCACTAATATGGTCCGAGCATCTTAGGGTCTAAATTATAATTCTAACAACAACATTTCCAGAGAGATTGCTCTCATATTTAAAACTGTGCAAGCATACATAAATCCGGTAAAAGTGATGTCTTACATTAGCTTGCAAAAAAATTAAATTTTCTCCTAAAATGACACCATGACTGACTGTCTTGCCCTGGTCATCCAAGTACAATAAACAACAATAACAAAATAAGAATTTTGGGAAAGCACAGACAATGAAGCTGTTATGTGTAACTCAAACCTATGAACATCTGCTCAGTCTCTCTCTGAGGGATTTGACTCTTCAGGCATGTCCAGGCAATAACAAGCTGGCGCGTTAAACAAAGTGCAGCTGCCACAGGCCAAACTTTTCCACGTCACCAATTTGCAGGGACATTTAGGTCAGCCTGTATTTCTTGAATGTTGTGGTCACCCCTGCAGAACGTCTTATGGCAGGAAAGAACGACAGGCAGGCATGCACTGCAGAAAGCGGCACAGTTATGGATGTGCAACACTGTGCACCTGTATTCCAATGATGATCGTAAAATCAAATTGGGCGATTATGTCAAAGCAAACAGTAAATAAACCTTGCTTTCAGTGTGTATGTCTTTCATTATACTCTTCTTCAACAACTGCTGTGAACACATAAGTGACCAAATCATAAACTGACCGTGATAGAATTGAAATGAGTAGATCATCAGTTTGCTTTCATCACCGGAGTTTTGAAAATAAGATCATGAGAACACATGTTTGCTTTTCTTTCGTGAGTGTATTCACTAGTTTGTTCAATGTTAACAAGTGCAGTTCCAGCAAACGTTCGACTTACTCAATAGAATCAAAACAACAAAGTGAGACGATGTGCAAAAATCACACCTTCGTTCAAAAGATGGCCTCATTCAGCCCACTAACTCCAACTCCATTATTTCTCCATCACTTCCACTTTGTAACAGAATAGGTTTTCTCTTTCACAGTTCAATCTATAAAACAGAGATTGGCAACCCGGTCCTCGAGAATTGCATTTCCTAGTTTTTTTTATTTTTTATTTTTCTTCTTTGACCCGGGTGATCCAATTTATTAGCTTGCTAACCAGTGCCAGGGGCATGTTAACGATCATGGTGATTGAAATCGCCTGAGGTGAAGAATAGAAACCTCCAAAAACATAGAAGACATGCAGCCCTCGATGAAAGGGTTGCTCACCTCTGCTAAAAGGGACATTGTGTAAAGAATATGAATATTGGTATAAATAATAATCAAAAATGCATGAACTTTCATACAAATTTGCATTTGTTTAATTTTGCATTTATCTGACATATCAAGAGTCTCTCCTAAAGAAAGCTGACAAGATTGTCTCCCATTTTGCTGCTCATAGTACCCCCGAAAAACAAACAACTTGTGGAAAGTCTGAGCAAAAAAATAATACAAGAAAATTGTGTTTTTTGGTCAATTTGAGTCTCCATGGTTTGTATTCTTCCTTGTGCTTTGTACCACTCGATTTTGGTTGCACTACACTGAGGCTACAAGCAACAAGCGGCTCCGGAGAACCTTGTGGCTCTTTAGTGCTCCCTAGTGGCTCTCTAGCGCTTTTTCAAAAATGTGTGATACTGGAAAATGTTATGGTTTCTGTAGAGGACAAACATGACTAAAACATTCTTAATATTTCACAATGGATATGAATATATGCCGTTTATATACACAGTATGTGTTGTCTTCCTTGTAAGGCTTTAATGGGGTGGTGGGTGGATTCCTTAGCCACTAGGATCAAAGAGGCACCATTTCCTGGCATGTCTTGAGCAAGTACAGCCTGGTGGCAGCCATCTCTCTCCATGCCATAAAGCTTTTAATATTTTGAAGCAGCTTTTTTGTCCAATTTATTTTTTCAACATTTTGGGTTGCCAACCCTTGCACTACACAATACATCAACATTTAGCGATCAATTATGACAAAGTATCCCTTTAATAGAATTTTACAAACATTTCAAAAGGAGATAAGTCAATAGATTAGATTCTTGTTCCCTTAACCGCCTGGTTGTTGGGGTACCACTGAGGACGCAACTTCTGACACCTTTCTCCACTGTTGACGGTTCCTGGCCTGTTCTTGGGTCGTGGCAAAATGGCCACCAGTCCATTCCTTGATGTTGTCAGCCCAGTTGTGTTTCTGATCTCCTTTCCTACTGCCCCCTTGGACCGTGCCCTGGAGAATTAACTTGGTCAGTCCTGATGATCTTGTGACGTGACCATAGCACTGAAGTTTCCGTCTGTGCACAGATGACAACAGTTCTGTACTTCTGATGGTGTTGCACACCGTTTAGTTTGTCGCATGGGCTAAGTCGCTAATACCTAGAATTGTAGCATCGCATCTTCATGGCCATAATAGATTAGTTCCTCCAAAGATTGGATATATTTGGGTGCTGGCAAAACCATACACAGGATCCACTTTTTGTCCTTTTGTTCCTACAGGCTACAGGAACAGACTAGATCAGGGGTGTCAAACTCATTTTAACTCGGGGGCCACACGATAGAACAAACATTCTGTTGGGGGCCGGACCAGTAGATCAAAGAGAAAGAAAAAGAGAGATAAAGAAATAAGAGAAAGAGAGAGAGGGGGAGAGCCTGAGAAACAAAAGAGATAAAAAGAGAAGTCATGAGAGAGGGGGAAAGAAAAGGAGAGGAAGAAAGAAATCTAAAGAGAAATAGAAAGACAGAAGGAGATTAAAGAGAAAAGAAAGCACAAAAGATAGGAAGAGAGAAAGAGAAAAGAAAATTAGAGCAAAATAAGTTAAAAAGACAGAGAGAGAAAGAGATAAAGAGCAACAAAGGAAGAGAAAAAGAGAGACACAGAGTGAAAGAGACAGAGAGTGGGAGAAAAGGAGTGGAAAGAGAGAGAGAGAGAGAGAGAGAGAGAGAGAGAGAGAGAAATAAATACAAGTGCAGTGTCTTTGTGAGAACCACCGTTCTTTAGCAACATCAAGTTGACATATTTCAACCTGCAGCTTGTTTTTATCTTGCGCTTCTCTGAGTGTTGTCTCGCGGGCCGGATTCAATCCCTTAGCGGGCCTGATCTGGCCCGCGGGCCGCCAGTTTGACGCCTGTGGACTAGATAGTCCCCTTTTGTTTGACAATTATGTTTTGCATGTGGTCTTTTTGACAGGTCACCTGCAGATGCCGTGCTGCTGTAAAAGCACTTTGACTTGAAAATGAATATCCTCATTTATAATGACACCCTGACACTCTTACAATGGTGCACACTCTAAGAGCATGTTGGCAATGTATGAGTCACAAGTCCGTATGTGTCATGTAAAAGGCACTCAACCCCAAGCAAAAACGAGCAAGAAAATGTCACCCTTTAATGTACCTATTTTGAGCATAAATTGCAAGTGACTCTGATGATATTCTGATAAAATAGATAGATAGATAGATAGATAGATACTTTCTTCATCCCCGAAGGGATGGCTTCCGCTCTCAATATAAATGTGCAAGGGCTCTAATGATTTGATAGATAGATAGATAGATAGATAGATAGATACTTTATTCATCCCCGAAGGGAAATTCACTTTTCCAGCAGCATCCCTAAGCTGAGAACAATCGAAAACAACTGAGAACAATCGACGCCGGAATCGTCAAAAAGAAATACTATCAGTCGCTAAGGAAGAATATCCACTTTTGATTTATCATATGTCTGCCTCTGGGCAGTTGTGATAAACAGAAATAGCATTCAATATAAGAAGGTAACATGCATAAGGAAAAAGGATGCAGCAGACAGCATTTACCTCATGTCACCAAAAATTCAATTTTATTCCTCAACTATTTTCAGTGGTATCTATTACTGTTGTTACCTTTGCCTAGTGAGAAAAGAAAGTTATGCTGTCAACTCTGTCCTTGGATTAGCACTGTTATTAGAAGACTGATTGATTGAACAAGTAATGTCAAAATTTGTCAAACCAAACTGATAAAAAGAAAAATATATAGTAGTACAGATTGATTTTAGCCCGCACTGATTTTGACTTGAGTTGTCAAAATCTATCCATTGTATTGTGCTGATATAGTGTCATTGTCTTCTTTGCATGTGTTGAGAACCTTTTTGACCCAAAGAGCTATAAAAGCAAAAATATTTAGATTTTTGTCCAAAATAATTGTTTCAAAAAAGGTGTGAGCAAAGTTCTTTTGCAAAATATCAAAAAATACTTCAAACGAGAAGCACACCGTTTTTACCTTCAGTGCAGATGGCACTGGGCAAGGGGGAGAATGAGAAGTTTGTATATCTCCAACTATTCCTACCGTTTATCCAATCAAATTTCTCTGGATGCTTTGCTGGAGTTTTTAAATGTGTTTACTGTTTGTTCTATGGGTTTTCTTTATCAAGTGCCTCAACCATGAATGTTTAATAAACTTTTTATGTAAAAGATTCTTTAGCGATTTACAGCCTAAACGGGGTTTGTTGATATGTTAATATACATACACACATACATACATACATACATACATACATACATACATACATACATACATACATATATATATATATGAAGTATTTTTTGAATTTGCAGCAATGCTGTTTGTACTCATTAAAGGAACCATATATCGCTTGCAAGCCATAGGTTCCCGACCCTTGGGCTTGAGCTTTTCTTATTGATGCAAACAAAGTGCCTAAAAGACAGAATGCTTGAGGTTGAAACTCTTGAAGGTCAAGGTATTGACAACTCAAATTGTATCATTCGATCCAATCAAACCAAATGCATTCAATTGTTTTTTTTTTTTCAGGCACATTCAAAGAATGTAATGGTGTTGTATTGTCCACAGCTTTACACATTTTTAAAGGTGTATGAAAACAAATAAAACATTTAAAGGTACAGTGACCATCAATTGACCAATAAATGTCACTGTATTACAAAGAGTGCTAACAAGTCCAAAAAATAGTATCAACTACGCAGGCCCAAAGTGGCAAGAACAACGCATTTTGCTTAATATTTTTCATCCAGCCAAGTTTTTGGGTACTCATAGCAGCAAGATGGTGGACAATTATGTCAACTCCCTTCAGGCCAGGCTCTTGTAAAAGGTGCCATCCAGAATTTGAAAATGTTTTTACTCTCTGCCGCCATCTCCCGACTTTAAGTCATGCAGCTCACGCATCAAGTGCATGCATTTCTTAGAAATTCCTGAATAATCTCTTCCTTTTTTATCTTTTTTGGGTTTGAGTTGGTATTTGGACTAAATTTAAAATGGTCCTTTTCTTACTTTCGCTATTTTCATGCTAGACTAAGCAAAAACTGTTATCGTGAGCATAAAACCACTCTCCAAACACCCCTCTTGCACCCTTTCCTGCTCCCTAATGTGTTCTGTGTCCCTAACAACTAAGATAAAAGGAAGATAAAAGCAGATAGGCACGGAGGAAATAAACCCATAAAGGCTCTATGAACTCAGATAGAAATTGTTCACACATACTTAATGGAGAAAATATTCTACTCTTAAGTTTTTAAGGACACCTCAAATCACAAACCAAAAAATGCAAATCTCTTGAACTAGAAGTACTTTCAAAAATGCGCGTTGACACAATAGTTCATGTATTTTTTAATTGTTTAATTGTTTTTAATAGAAAAACCTTTTTTACAACTAGGATGAGTTACTTAATATATACTGTCCCTTTAATACAATCATTAAGTTGGGACGATTACAATTTTTAACTAATCTTGAGCCCCACCCAACAAACATTTATTTAAAAACTATTTTGAGTGATTAAATGACCCAATACTGGGTAAAATGTTTGTTACAGTACAAAGTTACCAGTAAAAGCTTGTACGAAATCATTGCTACTCATTTGTGACTATTTTGCTAAAACGCCACAATAGAAAAGTTAGTAACATTTGTCTAATAATCAGCACAAAACATTGAGGGGAAGAAAACTTTGTAAATTTGGCGAGAAATTCAATCGTAATTGAAATAAATTGAACCGTCTTTATTAAGCAAAAATATTAACAAGTTAGTGCTTAAAGACTTGCCTAAGTTGTAATAATAGTGCAATGAAAAGCATTGCAAAAACATTTATCAGCAACAACAATTCCAAACCGACAAATTATAAATATTTTAGAGCGTTGCGTGCTTGTCTAGGGTTGTGTTGACCTTGGCGAAGAAATTAACTACATATTGTGAGTTAGGGATTAGGAAAGTTGAGATAGTTGGTGGCTATCTCCCTCGGAAATACTGCACTTTCATGGGAACTGACATTACATTTCTACTGTGGATCCCTGCACACGATTTTCAGATTTAATTAAATCGTGCACTGTCCTAATGGTTTAGTCACAGTGCAATGTCAATGAGTCCTAGATCAGTGAGGCATGATCCTAAATTTATCTCAGTAATTTTGAAGCGATGCATCATGGATTTGTGACCCCTGATCCCTAACTGCAGGGGAGTGGGATGTGTCCCCATATGGCGCACAAAGAAATGTGTGTATGTGAAAGGGAGTGTGCGACAGTTGGGTTAATTGGACCCAAAGGAATGACAAGGCAGCCAATGAGATGTCAACACATAGGAAACCTGCATGTACAGCGCATACGGTAAAAGAGCTAAAAGTCAGTTGGACAGACAATCATGGCCCCACCTAGAAATGAGTTCTATTAACCTGACACCGTGATGACGAATATCCCTGTAGCTCATTATACATCATGGCAGCAGAGCACGGAGCTTAGTCGTTTGGAAAATGAGACCTGGAATATCGTTTAATCCTTCTTTAGGGCCTTCCTTTTCTCTCTTTCTTCTTTCTCTTTTAATTCGGGTCAATTTTCCACTAATAAACTAAAAAAAATTGCTAGCAATGTTAATTTTGCAGTTGATGCGTCACAAACTGAATAAATAAATGGAAAAAGATGCCAACAGGGAAACATAAATGGCACAAGAGGTTGCACTGCGCCCAGCAGGCTGCTCATCTCCGCTCAGTGCACTTGACTGAATCATGCTGAGATTGCTGAGATTGGGGGTGGGGGTGTATGACCCATGATCCAGCAGGAAGCTACATATCGGATGAGCATAGTGGTCTGAACTGGCACGCATGAAGGACAATTCATTTGAAACCTTTTGTACAAATAAGGCTACTTAAGCTCTTTTAATCATGGCCACAGTCTCGCGAGGCCAGGAGAACCTCGGGGCAACCATAATGGGAGAAAGAAAACCCCATTAGCAGTGAACTTTGGGACCATGTTAACCAATTCAGTGGAGTGTTGTTAATAATAATTAACATTTTGAAATATATTTTGTATTTTTCCTAATGCGTTTGATGTATTCTACTTATACGTATATAAGTTGTATACATTCAATTCCAGGGAATTCCGGGAAACAAAAAATATTACATTTTTCGCTGTTTGCTATTGCTTTAGCTTTCAGCCTATTCTAATGTTAAAAAAAAACCTAAGATTATAACTGGGTACATTGTTAATATGCTATCTTCGTGGAAAGATTGGGGAAATTACAGCCTAGGGACCATTTGAGGCCTGCAGCATTTACTACTAATTTACTACTAATGATATTTTCTCTTGAAAAAAGTTTTTTATTTCATATACACTGCAGTTTATTTCAAATATGGAAGGATAATCAATCTTATAACCAATCTTATAGAAAGCTATTGCGTCACTATTTATTAAAACATTAAATCTATTAAGATTACTGTTGAAAACAGGAAGGAAACAAGAGTTTCCATGTAAGTTTTTATTTTTGTCATTGTGGTCCTCGTGGAAAGTACTGTATAGCTAAAATATTTTTGGCATTGATGAAATTTACTTTGAACTTTGTTTACAATACATGTGCATGAATACCTTTACCGCCTATGTCAAAACATCTTATCTTAATAACGAAATAATGTGATTACTTAATCTATATATTTACATATCAATAGACACATTGACGTAGAGATACCATACAAGCATCTTAAATTGAATGATTATATACAGTAAACCCTCGCTTATTGCGTGGTTACATTCCAAAAAGAACCATTGATTGGAAAAATCCGTCAAGTAGCCACTTTTTTTTATAATTGTTAAAATGAAATACTGAAGTACACTACAATACATTGAAGTCTAAGAACAAAACATTTTTACAAGCCCAAGCATTTGTTTAAAAAGAAAGGAATGTATACTGTACATGTAAATATCTATTATTTTTTTTACTAATACTTCTCTCTTTGGGACTTTTTTAGCCTATCAAAATGCAAAACACAACGCATGATTAAATCCGTGAAGCAGCAAGACTTTGAAAGGTGAACCATGTTATAGCGAGGGATTACTGTATACCAGTAGATATATCTACTGTCACGTTTTCCGGGAGGTAGACCCAAATGTAGGGAAGCCGGAACGGAAGCAAGTGTGCTCAACAAAGGATGGTATTTATCAACAAAGAAAAGGAACAACAAACAAAAACAAAGCGTCAAAAACAACTTGCAAAGAGTCCAAACCGGAAATAAAAAAGAAACCTAACATGGTGATAGATGTTATTTCTGCTGTCTTCCACTATCATGCTTGGACTTTTCAATGTTGTGTAAATGGTAAATGGTCTGCATTTATATAGCGCTTTTCAAGTCAATGAAGACTTCCCAAAGCGCTTTGCAATGTGCTTCACACTTACCCATTCACACACACACTCACACACCAATAGGGAGTCAGCTATGCAAGGTGCCTACCTACCTATTGGGGGCATTAGGAATTCAGTGTCTTGCCCAAGGACACTACGACATATAACACGAAGGAGTCGGGAATCGAACCTGCAACCTCTTGCCACTTGTTTGTTTGTTACTTTGTACCTCCTTTTGTTTTTTAATACCATTCCTCTTTTTGAGCACCCGTAAAACATCTACGGGTTTGGTACATGATGGATTCTTGGGTTAATCGTATCAGTCTGAAAAGTAATGCTGGGAAATATCCCCAATATATTTCCAATAATTGTTGCAATGTATTAACACATTAAACATAACCGTTACACTACTATGTTCTGTCTTATTTATTATATATGACATTTGGTAACTGCACTGCAGGAAAATCCATCCATCCATCCATTATATGCACGGCTTATCGTCAGCAGGGTTGCGGGGGGGCTGGAGCCCATCCCAGCCATCTTCGGGCAGTGGGCAGGGGACACCCTGAACTGATTGCCAGCCAGTCGCAGGGCACACAGAGAAAGACAACTCGCCCGCTCATTCACACCCATGGACAATTCTAACCGGCCAATTCACCTGCCATGCATGTTTTCGGAATGTGGGAAGAAACCAGAGTGCCCGGAGGAAAGCCACGCAAGCACGGGGAGAATATGCAAACTCCGCACAGGAAGGTTGGTAGCTGGATTTGACCCATGACCTCAGAACTGTGCCGCACATGCGCTAACCACTGAACCGCCATGCTGCCCACCTGCAGGAAAATGATATCCCTAATATTTTTAATTACCAATGCAAAATATTAATACATTAAACATAACTGTTACTCTGCCTTGTTATGTCTTGTTGGTTATTGTCCAACATTAGGTAACTGCATGGCCGGAAAAAGATACCCCTATTATTTATAATTAGTGTTGCTATGTATTCATGTATTTACCATAACAGTTACACTACAGTGTTATGTGTTGTTTATTTTATTACTTTATTGGACATTAGGTAACTGCACTGCAGGAAAATTATATCCCTTATATTTATAATAATTGTTACCAATGTGTGAATACATTAAGCACAGCCGTTAAACTACTATGTTACGTTTTATTTATTTATAAATGTAATAGGTAACTGCACTGTAGGAAAATGACGTTTACAATTTATGAACGGATAGTTTATGAGATCCATGTTGAGCTACAAGTTGCATCAATTGCAGAAACATGAACAATCATCATCTGGCTCATAAGAGCCAAGTAGTAAAGACAATGAACAATTCCATCCAATAAAGGGAAGAGGCGATACATTACAATAAGATAAAGAGGATCACGTCATGGAAGCGATGTCCAACATGAGCTCACCTGCAGCCTCCGGCGTCGGATTATGCCCGAGTCGTCCATGACTTCATGAAGCGCAACGACCCTCAAAATATAACCAGATCACTCGTTTTGTACCTGGATCGAACCCGATTTCCACCTCCAGAAAAACACTGCAACAGAAGTAGGTATTGGGCTTGAGGGTCACGTCGAGGAGGAGTCGCAAATATCAAGCCGCCCCATTGTGTTTGGTCCCAACCTCAAGGATGACAGTGTTGTTGTTGTCCGAGCATCCTTGACAACCCGCAGGGTGCCATGCCGTCTGGATGCAGTTCTGTGAGGCACTCGAATTTCGCAGCGCTAACCTCGCCTTGACTTGTCCTGCTGTGTCACAAACACGAGAAACGCGAGCTTCTCTCCACGCGAGAATTGGTCAGCTCGGCTGGATGCCTACTTGACGTCCCGCAGCAGGGCAGCAAGGAGCCGCTCATCGGTCTATTTGGTATTTTACTTTTCCCTCACCATTTTGCCTCACATCTTCATCCAATAAAACCCGGGGAGCTGTAGGAGCTGCAAAAGCGACGCGATATTTCTTTGATTCCTTTCTGGGATTCCCTCTGGCCCCACCCCTTTCTCTTCTTCCCCACCTCCACGCTAACCATTTTCGTTCTCTTCACGTCATTCGAGCTTTACGTTGTGCGTCATCACGTCCTCGTTTTGGTGTTTTTTTTTTGCTTCTTTGAGCGCCAAGCTGCTGCTTAAATTCAGCACCATAGATAGTGACTGCTCTATTAAATTACTACCGTATTTTCTGGATTATGAAGGAACACATAAAAACCCTAAATTGGCCAGAAATTTGAGAGTGCACATTACTGACCATTTGACGACACCATGATGGACGGCATTAAACAATAGTAAACATTCATTCATTATCTGCACCGCTTATCCTCAGTAGGGTCGCGGAGGTGCTGGAGCCCATCCCAGCTATCTCCGGGCAGTTGGCAGGGGACACCCTGAACTGGTTGCCAGCCAGTAACAGGGCACACAGGGACAGACAATTCGCTCGCTCATTCACACCTAGGGACAATTAGGACCGGCCAATTAACCTGACATGCATGTTTTTGTAATGTGGGAGGAAACCGGAGTGCCCGGAGGGAACCCACGCAAACACGAGGAGAACATGCAAACTCCACACAGAGGGTTCGATCTCATGACCTCAGAACTGTGCCACACACGGGCTAACCACTGCGCCGCCGTGCTGCCCCCGTAGTAACCAGTGAGTATGTTATATATTAGCATACATTACCAAAAAAAAAAAAAACAATCTACTCAACACCATGGAAAATAACTTGTCAAACAAATATTGTGCTGCTGTCGCATGAGCTAGCTCACCTTGTCGAAAAGCCCCAAGGGCGCAATTTAGATAAACTGAGGATAGCATTAGCGAGGCTAACTATCAACCCATAAAGTCTCCCTTTTGGCGTACTCACATATCTAACCGAATCCTCCACTCTGCCTGACTTTTCACAATCTGTACCAGTATATTATATGGAGTATCTTCATAATCCATTACTGATCTGAAAGCTTATAAAAGTCTGGATGGTTAGCAGTTCTTTGTAGCTGGCACGTGTTGCTTACTTCGCTATGCACCTTTGGTTAATTGCAATAAGAGCCGCTTGTTTACATAATAAGAAATGGCAAAGATAAGACACTAACGTAGCTAGTTAGCACTATATTATATTGTCTGTGACACCACTTGTACCTGTTTAACACAATAATGCTCGGAAATACATCAAACATACCTTGTAAAAAAACGTCTACAAATCCTGGAATACTTGAAGACCTCAGAACAACACCAGTCCCCCTGTTTGATTTGAGGATAAACATCACCATCTTCTGTCTTCATCAAATGGGATAGAATTCCAAATCGGGCATAGAACCTTGCTCACAGCACAGCAATAAATCACTATCGTAAAAAATGGTGCTTATATCCTTCTGTCGTCGTTACTTTGTAACTCAAATACTCATTCAAGTGCAAATTTTTCATTTATGGGTACCATGTGTGTATACTGTAATGCTAAATCTATTTCACCCTGGTCGTCCTGGAAGGGGGATTACCACTTGTGAGGCCCCCTCTCAAGGTTTCTCCTTTTTCCTCACGCTGAAGTATTGAGTTGTTCCTTGCCCGCATGTTGGTTTAGGATACAGGTAATTGTGTCATTGTAATCCTGTGCAGTCCTTTGAGACATTTTTGTGATTAAGGGCTATATAAATAAGTGTGACTTGACTTGCTGTCGACAAGGGTGCCTCTTGCCGTCCATTATGGCTCTCATTCGTGCAAAGGGTCAATAACCCGGTGCGCCTTATATACCCCAGAATACAAAGGGTAAGTGTGGAAAAGCATACAGTATAGGTCAAGTCGAGCCAGATGGAGAGAGAGAGAGAGAGAGAGAGAGAGAGAGAGAGAGAGAGAGAGAGAGAGAGAGAGAGAGAGAGAGAGAGAGAGAGAGAGAGAGAGAGAGAGAGAGAGAGAGAGAGAGAGTTGCAAGGACTCAAAAGTTCAGTTTCTGGTAGCATAAATCAAGTGCAACTCCTTGAAAAAGCAAGAGTGGCTAAGGTTGTTGATGGGCTGACAAGAAACTGTGCTGAAGAGAACATGATAGAAAACATGCAAGTACAACACACAAAAACTAATGGTGGGCATTGTTATTACATATTGGCTTTTTGGGGAAATAGTTCTTTTAGATAACATATTGTCAGCACATTTTTTCCCATCTGACCCTTCCTGCAGGCAAATCAATAGATCAGCCAGATTTAAACGTTCAGTGAGGATATAAATGACCTCAAAAGGCCTTTTGTGCTCAATAGTAGCCAGGCTTGGGGAGTAACAGAATACATTTAATTGTGCTACGTAATCAGGATACTAAAGATGTAATTGTATTCGGTTGCTGTTAAATAAAAAAAGACATAATGAAATTACAGGTATATTTTGTAAAAATTTGTAAAAATAAGTCTCTCTCCCTCTCTCTCTTTCTCTCTCTCTCTCTCTCTCTCTCTCTCTCTCTCTCTCTCTCTCTCTTTCTCTCTCTCTCTCTCTCTCTCTCTCTCTCTCTCTCTCTCTCTCTCTCTATCCCTCCTCTGTCTCCCTCCCTCCCTCCCAAAGAGCTTAACTTGTTTGTGTGTTTGGGCATTTGGGTTGGCCATGGTCCCCCAAAATTTTTTTGTGTGTTTTTTGCTACTTTTGCCCTTTTTATTTTCTTTGTTTTTGTATGTTTTTGTCTTGCTGTCGGTCAGCCGTCTCAAGGGATATGACCAGAGTAGATCGATACATAGATAGAGAGGTATTGGAGTAATCAAAAAGTGATCAAAAGTAATCAAGTTGCATTACTTTAATATTATAGTATGTGGATAACGTTACTGATTAAATTTTTCAATAGGTAATTAGCAACTGTATCGGATTACATTTTAAGGTAGTACCCTCAACCCTGATAGTAGTATATTATTGAATTAGTTGACAAACCACAATTCCAGAAAGTGTTTATTTTTAGGTTTTCCTTGTTTTTAGCAAGCATAGTGGAACTGTGGTACAGTATATCGTTGAAGTAAATGTGGGGAGGTTCGACGAAGCTTAAATCAATTTTGATTTTGACAAAATTGGTGACAGAATGGGCTCAGCAATGTTGCCAGGAGAATCCTCCGGTAAGCATGTTGCTGTGTGTCAGATTATATGGAGCTATGAGGGCCATCTGGTTGGCAGCAATTGAGCCAGACCCTTTCAGTGTTGACTTTTGGGCTAGGTTTTGTGGCCTGTGGGCAAGCTGTACAAACCCCAATACACACATACGTACACACATACCCTTAAGGCACCATCAACCTCTAACAGCTTTACCAAACCTGGTTGCCTCTGAGCTCCATCAAAACCTACAAATCCATGCTTGGGCTCGTCTCCAGAGGACACATGGCGGACAAATGAGGCTACAGATTAGTGCTGTGGCACCAGAGGCGTAAAAAGACAAATGCAGGTGGATGTGGAGCCCAAATGGGAGCTTTTAACAGTTTTACGATAGCCTTGTTATCATTTTTGTGATAACTTATGCTGAAAAGCAGCGGCGCAAAGATGAGAAGATGGCAGAGTTATGTCTGCTTACGTAATGATCGGGTAATCCTTTCCTTTGGTGAGTGACAACTGCGCTTTGTTGATTTTTCAACCAACTGGTTTATCATCTTATACATAATCTCCAAGCACTGTGTATTAAGACCAAATTTGAATTTGAATGTTTTTATTTTTTTGAGTTTAAACTGTTGGCGTCGACAATCCGTGTTCCGCCTCATTTTGGGGGATTCTGACCGAGTATTGGGACGAAGAAACAAAAGCTGAAGAGACAGTCATGTTGAGGACTTTTATTACAAAGAAAAAAAATAGGAAATAAAGAGAAAATTCTGGGCTTGTGAATAGGACAAAGTCCTCCGTGACAAGGAACAAAAAAATGGCTGACAATTGTTTTAATAAGAATGGGTTGTCGATTGACAAACATTAAACCCGACTGAAAAATGAATGACATGGGATTTTCCGGTTAAAGTAAGGCAAAGACACCGTCACGGGAGACCTTTGTTAAGACGGAATCTAACTGGATTTTTGACTTATCAGAACACCACTTAGAAATATTCCTGGGAAATTACTGAATGGATAGATATATTGAAACATAAACTGAATACGGCAAGTATATACTTCATTCAAATATATGGCTGAGTATCAGCTGCATTTTATTACAACTAAATGAATAATGTGATTATTAAAAAAATAATGTGATGAGATGAAATATCACAAGTTATATAACTTGAAAACTCGTGAAAGCATGACTACATATACAATGACACATTATAATAATCAAACCATACCCTCAAAGTTATCTTATTTTGTTGGATTCTTTCATATCAAACAAAGTGTGCATGTGCATTACTGAACTTTATTGGTTAACCACTATGACTTCCTTGTGGTTGGTAATTGTATTACCATGGAACTTTACAAGTCCCTGGAAAGAAAAATAACTCTCTAAAGGTGTTTAGAGAGTAATCGATATCCGACTTTCCAGTCCAGTTTCTCTGAGGAGCCGTCTCTTTCGAAATAAATTCCATCCCTCTTGCTGGCAAGCCACAAGCAATACAAATGAACTCAACAGGATATCGAAAAATCCTACTCGACACTGGATGGCAGCTTTTTTGCTTGTCTCTATAGAAAAATGATAGCCTAAGAGGATTTATGAAGCCTCTGATACAAATTGCGCACCATTGAGACATGAGCTGCATGTTTTTGTCAATTTGGCCACAGAAACAAAGAGATCTGCAGCAGGATATTTATCCATCCATCCATTATCTGCACTGCTTATCCTCAGTAGGGTCACGGGGTGCTGGAGCCCATCCCAAAAACAACTATCAGTCGTACTCTGTATAAATCTTTAGGGAAGAGTGGCAGGAAGAACGCCTTTTCTGAAATATTCTATAAAAAGTCCCATTTAGCGTTTGCAAGGAGCCACCAAAAGACATGTGGAACAAGGTGTTCTGGTTAGACTAGACCTAAATTGAACTTTTTGGGCTGAATGCAAAGCGTTACGTTGGGGGTAAGACGAACACTGCACATTACTCTGAAAACACCATACTCACTGTAAAACATGGTGGAGGCAGCATCATACTCTGGGATTGCTTTTCTTCATCAAAGACTGGAGAAAGGGTTAGAGTTGATGGGAAGATGGATGGAACCCAACACAGGGCAAATTTGGCAGAAAAACCTTTGGAATCTACAAGAGACCTGAGAATAGAGCGCAGGTTCACCTTCCAACAACTCTAAACATAAATCAAAATCTGCAATCGAATAGTTTAAAACTAACAATATAAAGGTGTTAGAATGGCCAAGCTAAAGTCCAGACCTTAATTCTGAAGAGCATTTGGGGAAAGATCTGGAAAAAATGGTGTGCACAAATGATCACCGGCAAACTTTAAGGACCTAGAGCTGTTTTGTAACAAAGAATGGAGAAACATTTCGGTTTCAGGATGTGCAAAACCTTTGGAATCATACCCAGACATGTGGCTGTGATCACCGCAAAAGGAGGTTGTAAAAAGTATTAACGCCAAAGGGTGATGGTTTTGCAATTCCTAATTTTTATCATTTAAAAAAAGAAAAAAAAGCACAACATAAAATGTTGAATACACTTGGTTTCGCTTCACGATTGTGTCTCACATGTCTTTTAATCTTTAAAAACATTGTTTACCTTTTGGTTAGAAGCCTGAAATATGGCAACATGTCAAAAAGTGGTTGGGGGGCCGATACTCTTGAAATGCACTGTATCTCTTTGAACAGGTGAATTTAAATTCATATGACATTTTTTGTGTATAAGATACAGTTTATTTTTGTCCTGAATGGATCGCAACGCTTCTTTGTTTGATATTAGACATCATTTGAAGCTAGGCCTTTCAACCAAGAGAATATTTTTTTCTCTGCCCATGGATGGCATTCATTGAATATGTCAAAGCGTTTGCTTTGTCATAATTGTTTTTCCAAGCCGAAGCATCAGTGAAGAAAGCGAACAACAAGAGACAATAAGAACAAAGGGCAAAACGTTTTGAACGGATAGCTTTGGAGCTTGTATATGCATGGGGTTGTGTGTATGTGTGTGTGTGTGTGTGTGTGTGTGTGTGTGTGTGTGTGTGTGTGTGTGTGTGTGTGTGTGTGTGTGTGTGTGTGTGTGTGTGTGTGTGTGTGTGTGTGTGTGTGTGTGTGTGTGTGTGTACTAATATTTTAGTCTTTCGTATGAATAGTAATTGGATGGAGCTTTGAAGCATACTAGCCAAGAACAAACTTGTAAATGAAAAGAACTTCAAACACACATAATATAAACAAAAAGCCTGATTATATGCACACCAAATATATTGGTGGGAACTAAACAATAATGCCTTGATATTGGTGGGGACACGTCCGTTCATATATATATATATATATATATATATATATATATATATATATATATATATATATATATATATATATATATATATATATATATATATATATATATATATATATATATATATATATATATATATATATATATATAAAGAAAGGTTTGTCTCTATAAAATGTTGTCGGAGAAAGTAAATAAGATGGCCGAGACGTAGAAGTGAGTACAACAAGGAATACACTTTTCCAAGTAAATAATACTGCTTGTGAGAAAAAAGATGATTTAATCTCGTCATCTATTCACTCATCTTTGTTTTCGTGGCCAAGTTGGACATGTTCCAATGTCTGTACCCACAGCACCATTACACTTGTTAGTACAGTACTGTACTCCAACCATGTCATTTTGTATCACGTGAGTAAAAAAAAGGCAATGCAACGTTTCTGTGTGCTTAAATACTGTAGATGTGATGCAGAATGTCATGCACCTTGAGACCACCTACAGGCTACCGGTGAAACTGCAAGCAACCAGTGCATTTCATATTTCTGGAGAGGCTGCGTTTTTTGGGGTTTTTTTGTTTTAAGATGCGCTTTATTTTCGCTGTGACCATTTCAGGGCTTCATCAAAAACATTCAAGATGTTTTGTGATCATAAATAAATCCGCAACTTTCCATGCAATAGTCCTGAATAACCATAGGGAGGAGAACTTTGATAGTTTTCATACACAATGACTCCTTAACGCTTCCAAGTACATGTTAGGGTTTTTGGATAATTAAACATTTTTTTTAAAGGTGGGATGTGTCATTTAAAAATCATGACATTAAACCAGGAAATAGTAGCAGAGTAACACATTTTGTGCGTTTTTTTCTTAGACACACTCGAATAAACGCCTCCTTTTTCATCTTTGGAGTGTTTGTTCCAGCCCAAACAGTCCTGATAAAGGCACAATAAAAGCAGATAGGCGCAATAGAAAATAAAGCATTAGGACTCTTTGAACTCAGTTGGGCATTATTAACACAATATAAATAGAGAAGATATTCAACTTTCCACTTTTTAAGGACACCCCAAACTACGCACCTCACCTTTATACAAAGTATTTTTTTCAGGGTGTTTTTTTAATTTATTAGGATCAGGGAACAGCAAAAAACATGGAGAGCTGTGGTGTATTCCTGCTATATAGTATCTGTATAGCTTAATAGCCTGATGTATAGCCTAATTAGGATAACTAGTGCGGAGAGCACCTTTCCCAAAATAACATGGCCCCAAGAGATCTACAACCATTTTCACCAACAGATACCATGTAGTATTCACATGACCATAATACGACTATTTTGAAAGAAGGAAGTAATGTATTTCTCAATTATTAGAAACGACACGGCACGGCACGGCGGCAACCCAGGCATGCCCAACCAAGGATTGTATTTATTAACAAAAAATAGGAACAACCAAAAAGAACAAACCTGGTCTTAAAACAACTAGAAACGTGTCCAAACCAGATTCAAAATCCCAACCTGACATGGTGACAAAATACAAGATAGAAGTGGCCTGGAAATGGCAACCAGGATGACAATGACAAATGCAATGACCCAACGCAGTATGCAGTCCAAGCAGTCAATTCAAAGTTTTGGGACAAATAGGGACAGATGTGTGTCCAGTTCCAAATCCAGTTCGTGTCCTCTGCGGGAAGGTGGCATACCAAATCCTGACAGCTCTGATATAATGGCAGCCACTCCAGCAGCTCCCGTGTTATTTTCGATTGTTCTCAGTTATTTTCGATTGTTCTCAGCTTAGGGATGCTGCTGGAAAAGTGAATTTCCCTTCGGGGATGAATAAAGTATCTATCTATCTATCTATCTATCTATCTATCTAAATCATAGTTTTCTCATATTGTTTTTGTTCAGGACTCCTTTTTTGGTGTGTGCTGGGTGACCTCAAATCGGCGGAATATATGTTGGTCAGCCATTGTTTTTGCAGATTTTAGTCAAGTCACATTTATTTGTATAGCCCTTAATCACAAAATGCCACAATTACACCATCCCCTGATCTAAAACTGACCTGCGGGCAATGTGTTTTTGGGCGCTAAATATTCATCACTGTTCATGTAAGGAATGGTAGTGTGGCCTCTACTTGCACTGATCTTTTTTTTTCTCAATTTCAGAAAAATGTCATTGTGGAGAATAGGTCAGTGGAACATCATCAGATACATTCCAAATGGTGTATAATGCATGAATGTCTGCGGTGTAGTGAGTCAACAAAGATGGGTGGCGATAGTTGCCAGCTGAGGGCCAGCCGGAGGCTCTGAGACGGGCCCTCACCCAACTCTGTTAAATGAGATCGACAGCGAGGGTACACAGAGAACAGTGATGGCCTGCTTTGTCCTCCCTCTCTCTGTTCCCTGAATAGCTCTTGCACAAAGGATAGCGTTATTTCTCCTCTAATTACCAGATGGTGAACTGTTTATCTGCCCCCTGCTTTCTTCTCTCACCCCCGGAATAAAGTCCTCTGTGATGCTGACCCTCTGTACTTATGAAACAGTCTGCTGGGTCAAAACAGTCCCTCCCTCCTGGTCTGCTCTTCTGATAACATCTATGAGAGAAACCGCAAAGTACCATTTCACTGAGACTATTGTCCTCTAAAAACATTATCAGGATTTAGTGGGATTGGATGGCTCATTTTCACCAGCCAAGGAATTTAGACATAACAGAAAAAGCTTGGTTGGAAAAAAAAATTCAGGCAATTTTTGTTTTATTTACACTCATTATATTCTTTCCGTGCCCAAAGCAGAAAAACACACCCTAATACTCGACTCACATGGAGTTCATTTTCAATGTAATGCTTTGACTGTTCAGTGTTGCTCATAGATGAAGCCTAAAATAGTCAAGTCAATTCAAGTCATGTTGTTTTGTATAGCCCTTAATCACAAAGTGTCTCAAAGAGCTGCACAGACCACAGATTATTGCAAACCAAACGATTATGACACCATCCCCTGATCAAAAACCTCAACATGAGGAAAATGAAGAAAACCTTGAGAATAGATGACATTAGTCAAAGGCCTGACAACACATCACCCCGGCTTAGTCATCACAATGCAAATAAGTACATAAATAATGCCCCACTGCTCATTTGTCTTTTTTTCTTTTTATTGGGAAAAAAAAATAAAGGATGCTCGGTTGATTTGTTGGCTAGTTGGCTGGCTGGCTGCCTGACTGGCTGGTTGGCTGGTTTGGTTGGTTGGTTGGTTGGTTGGTTGTTTGGTCTGTTGGTTGGTTGGTTGGTTGGTTGGTTGGTTGGTTGGTTGGTTGGTTGGTTGGTTGGTTGGTTGGTTGGTTGGTTGGTTGGTTGATTGGTTGGTTGGTTGGTTGGTTGGTTGGTTGGTTGGTTGGTTGGTTGGTTGGTTGGTTGGTTGGTTGGTTGGTTGGTTGGTTGGTTGGTTGGGTTGCTGGTTGGCTTGATGGCTGACTGGCTGCTTGGCTGGTTGTTTGTTTGTTTGATTGGTTGTTTGGTTGAATCCCTTAACTACTTGGGCCGTAGGGACACCATTTCCTGTGGTGTGTCTTAGTAAAATAAGAAAGTGATACTTAGAATATTGGATCAATACACTAGCGTCCACTCAAACAGTTGTAGAACCAACAAGATGCCAGACAAACATGTCAGGGCCTACTAGGATTAGATAGACTTGACGTAGCTTGATTGAAGTAGCTTGTCTTGACTTAAAATGACTTGGCTTTGTTTTGCTTCGACTTGGCATCCTGGAAGTGAGGGACTTGTTGGTGTGGGGTTAGGTGGCAGTTTGGCCCTTCCTTTTCTTTTTCATGAAACCAGTTTCACTACTTTGTACTATCAGAAGGGAATAACCTACTATTTTGTAGCTCTAATCAATCAGTTTCCCGACCAATGCAAGTCTCCTGTTTACCACTCTGGTTTTAGAGGGCTTATATAGGCCACAAGATGCTCTCCATCTGCTTCTCTCCGGCCAAAAGCTTTAGGAGGGCACGGCAAGAAAGAGAGCTGCACCAGGGATTAGGATGGCACACCGGGTCCAAGAGTTGAGATTAAAACATGCAGGCTTTACTTAACACAATTGGTGGTAAAAACACACGGCATAATGTCAACAAATTGCCATTCATCGACATCAGGGGTCGGGAACCTCTTTGACCCAAAGAGCTGTAATAGCAAACTGCTTCGATTATTTTTTTATTGAGAGCCATTCCACATATTATAAAACAAATTTCAGCCAGACCGCCATACCCACTCTCCAGACAAAAACAAATTTTCCAAATTTTGACCTTCCTTTTTTCCATAATTAATGTTATTAAAACAAGGTGGAATTCATTTTGTAAAAGTAACACAGAATACTGCAGTACTTTGGGACGGACGGCGCTGGGAAGAGAGAAATGCGCTGTGTGCATAGCTCCGCCCACCCCTACTGCTCACCCAATAAAATTGTTCTGTGTGCTAGGCTGGCAATTCTGGCTGTTTACAGTTTTTCTGTGGGTTTTTTTTCATAAATTGTCTCAATAGTGAACATAATTATTTAACGAGCTTCCAAATAGAGGAATTCTTATAGACGTACAGCCAAAATGGGGTCTGTTCGTGTGACACCTTGACTGTAGACTGTACTGTAGAGTATGATATTAGTATACTGAACGAAATAGTTCAGTCTATTAGCGCTACATCTGTTATCTGTGCACTACATCAATCTCTGTATATCTGTATAAGTATAATTTTATCTTTAAGCCACATGTACTCGTGAAAAGAGCTTGTGAGCCATAGGTTATCAACCCCTGATCTACATCCAAGGAGGATGAACAAGTTGTTTGTTCTTAAAATGGAAATGATAAGCAAGTATGTTTTGTGAAATTTCTTCTCTAAAGAGCACAAAAAACTGTTTTTAAAGTTGTAATGTTGCAGATCACATCCTGAGGCATCAAGCTCTGTATTCAGGCTCAAGTGGTAAAAATAAACTCAGCCTGTGCAATTGGTTTAAGTCAACTGGAGTGGGCCGGAAGGCTCTTGCAATGTGTCACATCCTGGCGGCAAGGTCATTTGTTTGCTTCAGAAGAGACTTGTACGCCCGGGCTTCATTTTAACATTCAGTATTAAATCACATACTGTATACAATACCTGCAATAGCTTTGCCATGCAGGAGAAGCCATGACCTCAGGATTTATGTCTGTGAGACAGATCCATTGGATGACAAGTGTGACTCTCACCACTTGTGAAAGATCCCAACAGGATTTGTTTGGGTCTAGAAATCAACTTAGAAACCTTAATCACATTGTTTTTGTCTAGTCCTCGGACATAGTGCTGCCGGAATAAGACTGTCAACTGAGGGATTTGGTGAACGTCTTCAATGGGAGATTAACAGGGCAGGAACCCAATCTTTTTTTCTGAAACGTAGCCAGAGAGAGAGAGAGAGAAAGAGCAAGAGAGCACCGAACAGGAAGGTGGGGAGGGAGGGAGCAGGTTGTAGAATAGATCGGAGTGAAATATTCTTCATTTAAGCCAGACGTAAACCATCAGCACGCAGCTTTGAGCAGGAATCATTTTTACCAGCAAGCTGTTAAAACAAGAAAAAAGGAGAACAATTTGGGATTAAATCCAGCGGAACGTATATTCCAACCAAAACAGGTAATTCTACAAAAATGATTTTAAGAAAATACATTTTGCTCTACCAACAAAACATTTATGTTGTCCTTCTAGAGAGAATGAAGTTTGTCACCTACAATATCTTTTCTTATATTTTTCAAGGCGTTTAAATTAGAATATAATTGCATTTTGATTGAATTGAACTGTCTTTATTGTCATTGATGTCAACATTATGAAAACATGGCAGCACGGCGGCGCAGTGGTTAGCGCTTGTGCGGCACAGTTCATGTCATGGGAACCTGTCGTGGGTTCAAATCCAGCTCCAGACTTCCTGTGCGGAGTTTGTATCCCACGTTCCAAATACATACATTTCAGGTGAATTGGTCCAAATTGTCCCTAGGTGTGAATGAGCGAGTGAGTTGTCTGTCCCTGTGTGCCCTGCGATTGGCTGGCACACAGTTCAGGGTGTCCCCTGCCCACTGCCCGGAGATGGCTGGGATGGGCTCCAGCCCCCCGCGACCCTAATGAGGATAAGCGGTACGGCTAATGAGATGAGATGAGATGAGATTATGAAACATTGTATGAGAGGATATTTGACATAGCCCTCTGGGGTTAACATGTAATAAATACTTTAAAGAGGAAAAAAGACAAAAGACTATCAGAATAAAAGACAAAATGTACAATGTAGTGCTTAGCAGCTGGTCTAAGTTAAAATAATAGTGCAATGTTCGTGAATGAAAAAGAATAGTATCGTAACACAAGTTCAATAAAAAGAGGTCCAATAACATTTAGCAGCAACACAAACAAAACAAAAACCCAAAATGTCACAAGATATGTTTTTACAGTTTTGTGTGCTCATTTAGGGTGGTGATGGCCCTGGGGAAAAAGCTGTCTCTGACCCTGATTACTCTTGTTTTGAGGGATCTGTAGCGTCTACCAGATGCGGTGGACGGCGCGGGAAAAGTCTTTTATAGTGTAGATGGCTGTGCAATGACGTCATTGTCCAAAATGTAGTGGCAATTATTATCGACATTATTTCTATTGTCATTATCAGTAAGTACAGCTTCCTCTGTTTCTTTTGCGCGGAAACTATTTAAATATTTCCACACAGAACTGCACTATTTCAACACCTCTTTTGCACGTATCTGTGTGGGTCAGTCTTGTCCTGCGGCTACGCTGCCATCTGATTTGTTTAATTCTTGTCGTCCAGCCCAGTCGCCGGAAGAAGCTGCTTGTCAGATTACACAACTACGCATGTCACCCATCTGATCGCGGTGTCTCAGTCCTCCTAATTAGGCTCAGCATGCTATTAGGTCACCGCACGCTGAGCTCGCAGACAACTGCACGTCTTAGCCGCCTTTAATAGGCGGCAACAGGAAATTAAGGATACAAGCATATCAACGCTCACATGGTAGAAGAATGCAATGCATTGTGCTATGCAGTACAGTGAACCCCCTTATTGTGTGGGTGATTTTTCAGCCACACACTGTCATAAAGGGATAGCAAACACCTAGTCATTTGCAGATAATATTGCTCATTTTAATAGTATTTTTTATAGTTGCAAGAGACTTTAAAGGAGCTGTATGGAATTTGGATCTTCGTTACTCTCTAGCACCATCCCCTGGCTCATTTCATCATTGTAGCCACAGTACATGATTGGTATGCAAGTATGTGAATTTCTTAGACACCCTCCAATATATTCTTTTTTTAATCTTTTTGGGGGCTTTTAGTTGGCATTTGGACTTTACTAAAAGCTGGCCTTTTCTTACTTTCACCAATTTCATGTTACACTAGCAAATAAAAGAAAAACATAAACCCATGGGGACAAGCATAACATCACTCTCCAGCACTCCCCCCAGGCCCCCGTAACCTAATGAGTTTTGCCCCGAACAGCTCTGCTAAGAGTAAAATAAAAGCATGTAGGCGCGGTGGAAAATAAAGCATAGGGGCTCTTTAAACTCAATTAGGCATTGTTAACAGTTATCACAGATTTAATCGAGAAAATATTCTACTTTTAACCTTTTAAGGACAACTCAAACAACGCACCCCACTTTTAAATTGTTTTTCAAGTAAAAATATTTAATGATGAAATAAGCAAAATCATCATAAATCACATGGTTGGAAATGTTTCCCAAAATGAAAAAAATCCCTTACCATCCATATGCAATGTTCTTATTTTAAAGGGTCACGGTATAATATTTGACCAATATATGTCACTGTATTGTGAAGTGCAACAGGAAACGAGTGCGTCGAAGCACAAAGAAGAATACAATCCACGTAAAAACACAAACTGACAAAACCACACAAAGTTTATTGTGTTTTGGGAGCACAATTAGCAGCAAGATGGCGGACGATTATGTCAACTCCCTCTAGGTGAGCTTCATGTAATGTAAAATAAACACATTTCTTGACCTATGAGTATTTTCTTAAAATGCACGTTTATGTGATAGCAAAAATATATAAACTTATTATTCAAATCTTTTTTTTAAATGAATGACCTTTATCTACATTAGGAGTCGCTAAATTATACACAATGTCTCTTTATTGTAAAAAATATTACTCTTGATATGAGCTGTATTTCCTGCTGATTGTGCAATCATTTACTTCTATAGTGAAACATTTTAGTAATGTCTTGACCTCATGTGCGGCCCCTTCTCAAGGTGTCTTCTTTTTCCTCATGTAGGTTTTAGATCAGGGGACAGTGTAATAATAGTCTGTAAATCCCTTTTAGACTTCTTGTGATTAAGGGCTATACAAATAAACATGACTTGTCTTGAAACCTCCAGCGCACCTTAAACACACACTTCAAGTCACATTTTTCTCTAGCCCCATACTGAACTTTCCCTTTGGTATGTGTTTTCAATAATCTAAACTAAAATGAAGCATACTTGTCTATACACCATTAGTTGGGTTTTTGGAGTGGACCCATTCAAATGGTAAGCAGGAACTTGGGCAAAGGAGATCAAAATAATGAAAGTATTTATTAACAATACCTGAAAAAAGGGACAACCAAACGAGGCGGTACAAATCAAAAGACATTTCCAGACAAAAATCAAACCTGACAAAGTCCAAAGCGGAAACAAAGACCGAAACCAGAAGTAGATAATGAAGGGACAAGGTAGCAAACTAACTAGTAGTAAGTAAAAATGTCTGCACAATAACACCAGAAACAAATGAAAACAAACCTGGCATTGCAGTGGAAATGCAAATGACCCAAAAATGTGTTCCAAACCTGGTTGGCGCCCTATGTTGGAGGTGGGCATACCAGACCCTGTCACCATGTCAACATTTAGCAATAACTTGCTAACAGATGTTAGCATAATAATCATTCGAATTAGAATTGTCTTTATTGTCATTGATACCAACTTAGTGACCATTGTTTACATCAAGATTTGATGAGGCACTCCAAGATAAACACGTAATTAATACAAAAAAAGAAAGTTCATAGATTGGCTGAATAAATTAAGTGAATAATAAACATAATGCTTTGAAAAAAGGGATGTGTTTTACAAAGGACTGAATCTTAACGACTGTTTTGTTCACAGATTCTCTTGTGGTGATAGACATGAGGGTCCCCTCGCACACACTTGAGTTGATATGTGTGTATTGGACAACGGTGCTGATTGGTCGGACCAGCTCAGAAGGAGTTTGCCTCCAGGATGGCAAGCACAAGGCCTCACCCAGCCCAGAACCTCACCTGAAGGAGTGTGCGCTCTATGCAGAAAGTGAGTGCCTGCCTCTTTGGCTCATTAGATGCACTACCAGCGAGACTGCAACAGCGCTTTGACTGACAGATGGCTTTGTGAACCTTTTTTTGACAGATAGTTGCTGCACACAAGAAAGCATCCAGGATATCTCCCAGTTTCCCTCTTCCAGCAATCAAAATGAACCCTGGGACAAGTGTGGGCCCCTCAGTCCTACGTAAGCCTCCATTGTTAATCTTGTCCATATCCGTATCCATTTTAGCATTTATGCAAGATATTCAAAATTAAAAATATATGGGGTCGTACTAAAATTAGAATTGTCGACAACCTAGTGAGATATTTTTTAGAATGAGACTAGATGTGACACTCAAGGGCAGTGTTTTTCAACCAGTGTGCCGGGGCACACTAGTGTGCCGTGAGACCTTGTCTAATGTGCCGCTGGAATTTGCCCAATTTTATCTTTCAAAAAAAATCAGGCCATTATTCAGTATTTTTGCTATCTTCAGACGAGAAATTAAATGAAAATGAAATGATCTTTATATAGCTCTTTTCAAGTCAGTGACTTCCCAAAGCGCTTTACAGTGTGCTTCACATTTCCTAATAGCAGCCGTGATCTGTGCAGCCATGTAAGGCGCTAACCTGCTTATTGGGGGTATTAGGGGTACAGTGTCTTACCCAAGGACATTTCGACATGTAACACGGACAAGCCGGGATTCGAACTGGGATCTCTTGATCCCAAGACGAGCGCTCTACCTCCTGAGCTACTGCCGCCCCCATACGAGGAACTGTAATAGTCATCCATATCCGTAGGTGGCAGAAGATTTTTATATACTTTTCATATACTAATTATCTGCTCATGAGGTAGCACAGTACATTGAATAACTTTATTTGTTCAACAAAGCGGTTTAAGGTTGCACTGTAGAAAATAAAAACATGAATAAAGCACATCATTCTTTTTATTTTAAGTATTATTATGTCGACCTGTCCTTGGGCAAGACACTGAATCCCTAAGCCCCCGATAAGCAGGTCGGCGCCTTGCATGGCCGCTATTGGTGAGTGAATGTGTGTGTGAATGGGTAAGTGTGAAGCACATTGTAAAGCTCTCTGGGATGTCTTCATTGACTTGAAAAGCGCTATATAAATGCAAACCCTTTACAATTTACCATTCTTTTTATATACTAATTACCTACTTATGAAGTAGTACAGTGAAATGTTTGACATAACTTAATTTTCAAACATTTTCGACAGACGGTGTGCCTCGGAACTTTTTTATAAATAAAAGTGTACCTTGGTTCAAAAAAGGGTTGAAAAACACTGCTCTAGGGGGCAGTAATTTTGCTACATGGAAGATAAACAATGAAACTGCTTATTTTGTGGCATATACTAATTACCCTTGAGGTACTGGTGAACCCAGTGCACTAAAACATACCAACAAATATTTTTAGTACTAATATTATCTAACACCAAACTCTTAATTAGTCATGCCAGATACATTACCAAATAATGCTACTTCTAGTGCCTAAAAGCATATTTACAAAGGGTTTTTAATCCCAACGTATCACTTATTATAACTTAATTGAATTAATGGTAGGTTATTATTCCTTTAAGTTCTACTTTACTCATTCTGAAATATTATCAAAGGGACATCATTTTTAGCGCCTCCTAGTGGGAAAAAAGTCATTCATTAAAAATAACAAAATTGATTTAAATAGTTAATAAAACATGAACTATCATATAAACGTGCAAATTTTTAAAATTTGTTCGACATAACATGAGACTCATCTAGATGGAACTGATATTATTGTCCACCAACTTGTTGTTGGGTTACTCCGAAAAAAAATAACACCTGAAAAGCTGGGCAAAAAATGAGAAGGAAAATAGTGCCGTTTGGTCATTTTGTGTCTCCGCAGTTTTCATTCTTTCTTGTGCTTTGTAACATTTGTTTTCGGTTCCACTACACAAAACAGCAACATCTTGTGGTCAAATATTACAATGTGTCCCATTGAAATGGGGTGCATGGTTTGATGTGTTCTTAAAAAAGCTGAAAGTTAAATATTTATTTTCTCTATAAAGTACGTGTTATAGATGCCCAACTCAGTTCAAAAAGCCCTTATGCTTCATTTCCGTCTCTGCTTTTATCTTACTTTTAGCAAAGTTGTTCGGAGCGGCACACATTAGGTAGGAGGAATGGGGGGTGGCGGGTACTGGAGAGTGATGTCATGCTTGTTCCCACTGTCTTTTTTTAAATATGTGTGAGTTTAGCATGAAAACGGTGAAATTAAGAAAAGGCCAGGTTCAAGTAGAGTCCAAACGCCAACCCAAACTCCCAAAAAAAGATAAAAAAAGAAGAGTTTTACTTGAGCGCATCTAAGAAATGCACATACTTGCACACCCGTCATGGAATTGCGGCCTAAATGATGACACAAGTCGATTTCCGTACAGCTCCTTTAAGTATTAGAGAAACTGAATGAAGAATCATTAGCTTCAACTCACTAGCGCAACTACTAGAACCAATGTGTGTAGATATGCCTCAATATTGATAATTAGCATTTGGCATGTTAGTATATGTCAGCGTTCTTAACTTGTTTTAAGCCTTTATTTGAATAGTTATGGACCTCAGGACAATAATGTTCCCTATTTCTGTTTAGGTGCGAAGGCTACCTGAAGCGAGTATCATGTTTCTACCGCTGCTCACCAGATGCCGCCCGCTGGCCTCATCCCCATCGCCGTTCCTACATTCAGGCCGTTCCCCTCTGCAATAGCTTCTGCCGGGACTGGTGAGTGGGCAGAGTACGGTTCAAGTTGAATATTGATAGATAGATAGATAGATAGATAGATAGATAGATAGATAGATAGATAGATAGATAGATAGATAGATAGATAGATAGATAGATAGATAGATAGATAGATAGATAGATAGATAGATAGATAGATAGATAGATAGATAGATAGATAGATACTTTGTTCATCCCCGAAGGGAAATTCACATTTCCAGCAGCATCCCTGAGCTGAGAACAATCGAGAACAACCGAAAATAACACGGGAGCTGCTGGAGTGGCTGCCATTCGTGACGGCGCCGGAAGAAAAGATTCAATTTGAATCATGTACAAACAAACAAACAATTGAATCATGTACAAACAAACAAACAAACAAAATATTCATGTTTCAATAAGTGGAGTATTAATAAAATGGGGGGAAAATAATTTCTGATACTGATATAACCAGGTAAAACTAATTTTAAGTTACCTGTCCAAATGAATGTTGTGCCATCTCACCTTTCCCACTCTCTCTCCTCTCACCTTTCCCACTCTCTCTCCTGCAGTTGACTTGCTGCTGCTCGCTCCTGAAACTAATACTTACCTCTTTGTGTATTGTGCAGTCCCTTCTCAAGTTTCTTCATCTTCCTCGTGTTGAGGTTTTTTGAGTTTTCGCTTGCCCTCGTGTAGGTTCCAAATCAGGGCATGGTGCAATAATAGGTCAGAAAAAATGCAATGAGTAGTCGCCTGTCTGACGTCATCAGGAAGACTATTCCAGAGTTTAGCTAAAAATTCTTAAACATTTGCCACATGCTATAAGCCAGGAGTGTCAATCTCATTTAAGCCCAGGGGCCACATGGCCCTCTCGCCAGAGGGCTGGACTAGAAGATTAGAGAGCAATAAAGAGAGAGAGAGAGAGAGATGGAGAGAGAGAGAGAGAGAGAGAGAGAGAGAGAGAGAGAGAGAGAGAGAGAGAGAGAGAGAGAGAGAGAGAGAGAGAGAGAGAGAGAGAGAGAGAGAGAGCCTGATTCAGCCCAAGGGCTGTATGTTTGACACCCCTGCTATGAGCATTAAACATGATAGCCCATAGCATAGCTTGATACTATACTGGCACCTCTTCATACGAGCACCTCCAATCACGAGTATCTCTGTATACGAGTTGTGTTAGGAGGAAAAATCTTACTCTACAAACGAGTGTAAATCCAACCTGAGAGCAGTACCGGAAGCTACCACTAGAGAGCTCTTGGCCTGCATCAGCGTTCCATTTTTTTTCACAAATATTGTCTGATTTTTTTTCCCTGCAGGTTTGATGCCTGCAGTTCAGACCTGACATGTGCTCGTAACTGGGCCGCAGACCCCAGAGGACGGAACTGCACCGGAACATGTGTTCAGTATCAGCAGGTATGTGGTGTTCAGTATCAGCAGGTGTGTGAGTGAGTGCGGGTGTGCTCGCCTGATTTTGATGCCTGAACGGATAGATTGTGGACAGGCTAAACTAAGGGCTTCAAACTTGCGGGCCGAGGGTCAATTCTCTGGGAAGATTGAGGCTCCCTGCTTAATATAAAAGTAAAACAGGCAGTGTGTATTATTTAGCACTTCCTAGTGGTAATATAAAACACCTTCAGGAAAATAAATAAAATATTCAAAAATGAGCAAAAAAACACAAACTATGATATAAACATGCATTTTATTCAATTTGTTTTTGTTTGCTTGAGGCTTTTTATTTTGAGACAGCACAAACAAACAAGCTCTGTCATTAATTTCCCAAATGGAGAAAAACTATTTGTACAAAAACTGCTGCACTATTCAATAATAGTAGATAGTAATCACAAAAAAATCACTCTTCCTACTCCCGGGTCGTCACAAATTAAATGTGAAAATTTGGGTTTGCTTGGGGTTTGGTCCCTCAAATCAAATTATCGGTGGGGCTCGTGCTTGTTCGGGCTTTACCCGCAGGCCCAGGTTGGGTCGGGCTGTATTTTTTAAAGGCTAACCTCTATCTAGCTCCTTAATGGTTGAGTGATTTCACGGTGGATTAGGCTCATTATTATTATTATTATTATTATTATTATTGGGTCGTTGTCGTGTTGGAAGCCACGATCTAAATTCAATGCTCTGACTGAGGGAAGGAGGTTGTTCCCCAAAATCTCAAAATACACAGCCCCAGTCATCCTATCTTTAATGCAGTGCACTCGTCCTGTCCCATGTGCAGAAAAACACCCCCAAAGCAAGATGCTACCACCCCCGTGCTTCACTGTAGGGATGGTCTTCTTCAGATTGTACTCTTCATTCTTCTTCCTCCAAACAAGCTTAATGGAATTATGACCAAAACGTTCTATTTTGGTCTCATCTGACCACAAAACCTTCTCCCATGACTCCTCTGTATCATTCAAATGGTAATATGCAAACTTAAGACGGGCCTTGACATGTCCTGGTTTAAGCAGGGGAACATGATGACATGCATGATTTCAAACCATGACGTCTTAGTGTATTACCTACCGTAACCTTAGAAATGGTGGTCCCAGGTCTTTTCAGGCCAACTTCTCTCGTGTAGTTTTGGGCTGATTCTTCACCTTTCATAAAACCATTGAGACCCCATCAGGTGATATCTTGCATGGGGCTCCACTCTGATTGAGATTGATCGTCATGTTCAGCTTCTTCCATTTTTTTAATTACTGCATTGGACCTTATATCACCAAGCTGCTTAGCAATTGTTCCGTAGCCCTTTCCAGCCTGTGGAGGTGTATAATTTGGTCTCTGGTGTCTTTGGACAGCTCTTTGGTCTTCGCCATGTTTCAAGTTAGTCTTACTGATTGTATGGGTTGGACAGGTGTCTTCATGCAGCTAACAACCTCAAACAGGTGCATCTGATTCAGGATGATACATGGAGTGGAAGTGGACTTCTAATGGGGGGACTAGCAGGTCTTTCAGGGTCAGAACTCTAGATGATACACAGGTGTTCAAATACTTAATTTCAGCTTTATCACACAAATGAATTATAAAAAAAAATCATGCACTTTGATTTCTGGATTTTTCTTTTTAGTTTATCTCTCTCACAGTGGACACGCGCTTATGATGGAAATTTCAGACCCTTTAGTGAGAGAAATAACCAAATCGCAGGGTGTTCAAATATTTATTTTATTTACTGTATGTCATCAGATTGAATTCATTCATATAGTGGTTACATTCAATTACTGTACATATGATTCATTGAATGAATCCCGATTCTATGTACCTAAAAATGTTTTGTTGCGACCACGTGTTACCATTATGGATGGTAGTGGGGGGTAAGGGTTGTCATATAGGGGACACAATACATTTGGTTTTCTTCCACAACAGCACAAACATTTGCGCACCAATTCTGTGTGCACTGTTATTTAATTGAATTTTGTTTGCTTTGTTCTGTATTACATAATTGATGTCTCCGAATTGCACACTCTTCTTAGCTTTTTTGTTAAAAATTGGCTATCAAACCACACGATATTTTTTTCATTTATAATTTGACAACCAATTTATAAAGAAACAAAACTAAACCAGTGATTGCTCATTGATTTATCTTCAATTTTTTTGATGTTGTGAAGTACAAAAAAGCGACTCTGTAGTGCAAAACTAAAAACATTTACTTGAATCGCCCTGCATCAAAGTTTACCTAAATTCGGATATACCCCTTCTTTTACATTTTAGACCAGATGTGTCAAACCCAATTTTGCCCGGGGTCCACATGGTAAACAAAAGCACTCTCATAGGGGCCGGACTAGTAAATTAATGGCATATAATGTGATCCTTAGCTGTAAAGCTTGGAATATTTTCAGGGAATAACAATTAAATTATAATTGTGATTTTATAACTAGTAGTGTTTATCAACTGTGGATTGGTTAAAAAAAAAAAAAGTGCTTCCACTACAGTTTATTAAACTCAGGGAAACTCATGCAAATGTGACAAAAATAGCGCACAAGTACTGATTTGAGTGCAAATGGTTTAAACGATTGATTTGTCTGCTGTTTGTTAAGGTGCGTTCTAATTGAGACTTAATGGCACACAGGTGCACTCTGTCATTTAGGTTGACATTGGATCATTCAGAAGTCATCAGGTCATTTCTAGAGTCAGATGGTTGAGCCGGGAGAACAGGGGCCAACATTTTTGTAACACCTACTTTTCAGTTTTTTCTTTGTAAATATAATGTAAACTGTTGAAATACTTTGGTTCCACTTCACAATTGTGTCTTACTTGTTTTTTGATTCTTAGAAAATATTTTGAGGTTTTTTATTTTGAAGTCTGAAATTTGAAATCTGAAATGGCAGTATGTCAAACGGTTGTTTTACAAGGCACTGTAGAAAGGAGCTTCATCTTTAAACTTCTGCAAAGACACCAAGGTGCAATTTTTTTTGTAGTGCAGTGGTTAGCAAATTCGCCTAACACTCAAAAGGTCCCCGGTTCGAGAGCAGGTGGAAACATATGTTGTCCTGGAGAGCAGTGGGTGTCACAAGGCTGTACTTGCCCAAGACACAACACAGGAAATTTATTTTAGTAGCAAATTAAAACATCCAAGCACCACACATGAGTACGATCCTGGTGCCTTAAACAGCAAATCTTTAATTTTAAGTAATATAACATTAGGAACGGTGTTTCCTCCAGTGGTCTCTGGTTGACATTTCGTAGTCAGCTAAAGTGGGTGGGTTGCGATTGTCCCCTTGCCTTGGCGACAACCAATGGACATATTTAAAACTGCAGGTCATTGTTTGACGTGACGCGGCTCATTTTACTCTTGTGCTTCTCTCAGCATTGTTTCGCGGGCCAGTTTAAATCCATTAGCAGGCTCGATTCTGCTCAGGGGCTGTATGTATGACACCACTAGGGTAGACCCTATATTAGTTATGCAATATGTCAGAGGTTAGGGTTTAAACGCTTTGATGTAGCAGTTGTAAGGAAAAGAGATTATTTATGTGGTGACTGATATAGATTTGAAGCATATTTGATATGACCTTATTTTTTTGGGTGGGGATCATCAAAAATTGCAAATAACTGGGCACTTGTTTGGACCACCAATAACCTTCCTCTTGTACTCGGCGAGGCACAGTAAAGATGGGGGATGAATACAGGCAGAATTTAATACGCAAAATATATCAAAGACAGGGTAAAGCCCCAGGAAATTTCTGCTTGAACTGAATATGCTTTGACAATATGAGCCTGGGGAAGAACACAATGTTTTGCAATTTTTTTCAAGCCTATTGCACCTTCAAAAAGCGCTGACATCCTCTTTGTCCTTCAAATGTGATGAATATATTACAGCTTTTTGCCCTCTGATATTCTTGTGTGCCTCCAATTTAATCGCCCAACAGATGAAGGGAAGCAGACGTCGAGGTGCAATTGTGCAATAGGGAAATTAAGAATAAGCGAATTATCTCAATCGTGAGGTTGCCAAGAGATGGGGGAAAAATACACCTGAGACAAAAAGAGGATGCTGTGCGTGTAGAAGCGCAAATGGGCTGCAGCGCACATTTGTTTGACAGCACATCTTAATTATGGGCTATTAGGAAGTTGCCAGGCAGGGAATTACAGCTCTTATGCACACAGACATAGCTATGCTTTTGTGGTACAAAGTACAAAGTTCAAAAATAGACCTGCTACTCTTGTTAGATTTTGTAATATCCATTCATTTATCTGCACTGCTTATCCTCGGTAGGGTCGCGGGGGTGCTGGAGCCCATCCCAGCCATTTTCTGGCAGTTGTCAGGAGACCCCCTATCCATCTATCTATCTATCTATCTATCTATCTATCTATCTATCTATCTATCTATCTATCTATCTATCTATCTATCTATCTATCTATCTATCTATCTATCTATCTATCTATCGGTCTGTCTGTCTGTCTGTCCATTGGTCAGTCCTTCCGTCCATCCACCCGTCCCTCTGTCCAACCATGTGTTTGTTTGGTTGTTGAGAATAACTGGACTTGGTCGAATTTTTTTCAATGTTGTACATCAATGTTAAAATACCAAAGTATAGTACACGAAATTGGTTCAGTTTACGGTATTTGAGTTGTATTCAACTTTAAAATCTCTCTGTTTTATACTTTATTGAACTCCAGATTTTATATTTTTAAGTAACACATGAATCAAGCAACACAATTATAATCTATTTTGCATGATTTAAATTGTTTGGGTCATCTTTTGTAGTATTAAAATAAATGTTAGTATATACGGTGTAACCCTCTTTCGAGTATTTTAAAGAATTAACATTATTTAGGCAACACTGCAGAACGAGGCAACTTTCAAAACTTTGGACAATTATGAGTGTTAAAAAGACATAGTCTGTAATTTAGCGCCTTTTTGTGGCAATATAGATTTGAATAACAAGCCAAAATACATGAACTATTATAACCATAATAAATGTGCATTTTATATACTAAAGCAAAATTATAAATTAGGTCCCTTTTCTAAGCACTAAATTTGACATTTATTTTATTGTTATTGTTGTTGTTTCATTTCTGTAGTTTTATGCAATCAGATTTTTGTATTATCTCTGTAGTGTTATGTAGTATTTCTGTACTATTTTTGTAGTATTCCTGTGGTTTTATTTTTGTAGTATCTGTGTACTATTTCCATAATAGTATTAGTGTAGTATTTCCATAGTAGTGTTTTTGTAGTATATCTGTAGTAGTATGTTTGTAGTATTGCTGAAGATTTTTTTTCTTTTCAGAATAAAAGCAAAATAATAGTTACAATAAAATAATATTAGGGGCCTGGTTTTAAGTAACATGTTTTTAAGTTTTGCACAATCTCTTTGTGTAGTATTTGTGTAGTAGTATTTGGTTGTACACACACCAAAGGACAAAGGCAACAAAGTTGGCACTAAATAATCATTTTTATGGTTGTACTTTTTTCCTATTTCATATATATTATCTATAAATTTTGACTATTTTCGTTTGGCGGGCTGGAATAAAAAACCTGACAGGCCGTATGTGGCCGCGGGTCACAGTTTGCCCAGCCTTGTTATAGCCAGTCTATATTCCAGTCCAGAGCTAGCCACCTTACAGCACCTGAGTAGCCAGTGAACAGGCTCTGAAAATAGCTCACCAGATATGAGTCATTGTGATTTTCCAGGAAATTTGATTTCTAACTGGCTTGATGTTTTAGTGGTTGACTGAGGTTTTTCTAAGTCAACTTCTAATAATTACAACCTGGTAATAACACAGTGACAACATAGTAATAACTTGATAAGTTGTCATTTTCGAAATGCATATGAAACTGGTAGGTATATCAGTAAAAAATACTAACTTTCAGCCGCAAAAAGTTTAGTGAGTCTTGTTCTAGTCTATATTATCTGACAAACTATTAGGTGTGGAATAGAAAATACCGTGTCTGTTGTTTATTTTTAAGTCAAGTAAAGTCGCATTTATTTGTATAGCCCTTTATCAGAAAAAGTCTAAAAGGACCACCATTACAACATCCCTTGGTCTTATACCTGCATGCAGACAATTGGGCACCTCAGCTGTCCTCAGGAGGTACCACATTGGAGACCACTGCTAAGAAATATATGCGTGCCTTAAGTCTAGATCAGGGGTCAGCAACATTTTTGGTGTGAAGTGCCACTTTCAAATGTCCTTGTAAATCAGTGTGCCACACCAAGATCAATGACTCTCAATTTTTTTTACTATCCAACATAGCTGTAATTTTACACCCATCCAAATATACAACATGGATATACATTTTAATCATATAACTCAGTATTTTTCAACCCTTTTTGAAACAGGGTACACTTTTATTGATAAAAAATTTCCGAGGCACACCGTCCATTGAAAATGTTTGAAAATTAAGTTATGTCAAATATTTCACTGTACTACCTCATAAGCAGATAATTAGTACATAAAAAGAAGAAAATAATACTTCAAATAAAAAAGAATGATGTGCTTTACATTTTTATTTTTTTACTGTGCAATCTTAAACCGCTTTGTTAAACAAATCAAGTTATTACATGTACTGTGCTACCTCAAAAGCAGATAATTAGTACATAAAAAGTATATAAAAATCTACTGCCACCTACTGATATGGATGACTATTACAGTTCCTCGTCTGAAGATTGCAAAGATACCGAATAAGGGCCTGATTTTTTTGAAAAGATAAAATTGGGCAAATTCCAGCGGCACACTCGACAAGGTCTCATGGCACACTAGTGTGCCCCGGCACACTGGTTGAAAAACACTGGTATAACTGACCAATTTATCTTCCACTTTTCTTGTTCATTAATCAACTAAAAAATGAACGTGAATAACAAGGGGAAAGGCCTGTAGCCATCCAAGACTTCAACTTTTTGCCACAAGAATTAATCAGAATCAACCATTCTTCATTAACAATGAACTACAATCAAAAAACAAGTGCTATTGACAGCTACCATACCATTCATCAATAATATCTTGTTACAGAAATATCAAAACTTGAAATAACAGCTGCCAAGCAGAAGGCATGCGCGCACACACACGCATCCACGCACAAACACGCTTCTTAAAAATATTCGCCATCAGTAAATGGTTTTCTGTGCTTTGCTATCCAGTGAGCAATATAATAGTGTTGTTTTTAGCGGTGACAAAGGTTTTCAGGGTCTTGTCAGACTCATCCTTGAATTCATGTTCATGTTTCATCTCGTAACGATGTTTAACACTTGCTGTGCGAGGTACAACCCTCTCGAGGCATAATGCACAAAACAGCACGCTCTTTTTTTGCACAAAGCCTCATTCGTCTGTCCACGCTGGCTGAAAAGAATGAGATCTTTTCGCTCGAGGAGCCCTCATGATTCGTTCATTTATCGCGCGCGTGTGTTTCGTTGGTTGCGTTAAAACACGGAGCTCTCCTCTACAAGGCGCGGCGCAGACACGCGCTCACACACGAAACAGAAAAGGAGAGGCGCAAAACACGGCACGCAACTGAAAATGTCTAAATTTCAGGTAAAAAAAAATCATTATTATTTGTTTTATTTTGCCGTGCGCTCGCGTGCCACTGGTTAACCCATCACGTGCCACTACTGGCACGCGTGTCATAGGTTGCCGACCCCTGGTCTACAATTAAACACTTCCACTGCGGGTGCAGATCTTATATCAGGGGGCAGAGATTTCCACAGCATCTGAGCCAGAATGGAGAACGCTCTCGAGCCTGCAGATTTCTTTTTGGTTCTTGGAGTCACCAATTGACTAGCATTTTCGAGCAGGAACATAGGGCACGATTAAATCATAAAATTAAGAGCGGGCAAGTCCATGCAAACTTTTGTATGTTAGTAAGAGAACCTTAAAGTCACTTTCCTAAACAAACAGAAAGCCTGTAAAGTCAACCAAATTTGGGGTCATATGATCAAACTTTCTTGTCCTAGTCAAAAGTCTCAATGCCACATTTTGAACAAGCTGCCAGATTTTGATACTAGACATCGTGAGACAAGAAAGCAATACATTATTTAACATTTTCCTTCTCGTTCTTTGCATTTCTGTGTATCAGATGTATCAGCACGGCAGAGATCTGTGTGAAAGCCTGTGGGGTGACGCCTTCATGACCGTGGAAGACTCATCTGACGAGGTCGGAGATGCAGGCGAGAACGGGAGTCCTGGCCTTGGCCGCCCGTGCAGTTGCCTGACACTCAGTCCTTCAGACAAGGATGTGATCTCGGCATTGCGGGCCCGCCAGGATGACCCGGAGGAGCTGGATACGACCAAAACCGGGCTGCCTCCATACTCGTCCACCTGCCAGAACAGGCTGCCTCCTCAGACGAGGAGCGGCAGGAAGCGTAATTCCGTCCTGAGCAAACGTTCAGTCTTAGTGGATGACGGGGAAGGAAGTGGGAGTGGTTTGTAGAGAGTCAAGTTGAATAAATCTAGTAGAGATAAATGTTTAGCTGAGATTGCACCATAGCCAAGTGGAGTTTGGATCATAATCCTTTCAGTAGGTATTTAGCTGTTATCATATTTCAAGCATGATCAGATAATGTTTGATAAAGGATGATAATGAAATTCAAACTTAAAAGTTAAAGCTTTAATACTTTTCTTTTAAGTCTAAGGTTTGAGGTTTCATCTCAGTTGAAACATCGTTTGAGTTTTAATATTGCTATAACCCCGAGTTAAAGCTTTTAATTTAGAGTTAAAGTTAAGCTTTCTTTCTTCTTTAATCTACAATGAAAGCTTTTATGTTCTTAAAGTTTTAAGCTTTAACACTAAGTTAAAGCAGCGTTACACATTGAACTTTTGACAGCACTACTTAAAGGGACAGTGTGTATTATTTGACCACTTGATGTTGCTGTATGCTGTAGTGCAAACGAAAACGAGTGCTAAAATGCACAAGGAAGAACGTAAATCACAGAAACTCAAAGTGACCAGGCAGCACCAATATTTCTTTTCATTTTCTTTGTCCAGTCATTTTTAAGTTTTTTTTTAAAAACCACATCTTTATAGTTGATATGTTGTTTCCCTACTATTACTAGTGTAATGAATCCAGGTTTTGTTTTATATACCACTAGGAGGCACTAAATAATACACACTTTCCATTTAAATGTTTATAAATGTTCTAACGGGAATGTATCACCAGCAAGTAAAGTTTATGATAAATTAAATGTTAGAGATATAAAGGGTATGGCATGTTAATGACATTAAATTGTGCTTAGTATCAGGAGGATCATTTAATATTCAGAACAGCTCTTCAAAAATGGGCTAAATCCACAGAAGCCAGGATAATATTTTGGTAGCGTGGTAGTCTTTTCTTTTAAAAGAAAGTAATACATAAAAAAAAGGTTTGTGTCATTTTTGCTGTGTTCTAAATAAAGACAAATTTCTGAACAGCAACATGCAGGTCATGTTGTAGTTTCTCTTGGCTTCCTTCAACTTAAGTTTTGCTTATATCCATGAGAAAAAACATAATTGGATATCTTGGGTTTTATAGTAAGGTTGGCGTTTAAAATATAGTTTTAAACATAAGGGTAGTGCTTCAGTTAATGGTTTGAAAATGCAAAAAGAGTTATAAAGAAGGATTGGGATTTGAAAGTAAGATTTCTGACCAGGGTAGAGTTGCCAAATCCATTTTTGTATTTCAGATACTCTTTCAAGCTTTTTTCTTAAAGTGGACGCTAAAATCAAAACCGGGGTTTTAAACTAATGAATAAAGGGTCTAAAATTGGGTTTTAAACTGGGGATTAGGGTTCATACTAATGTTTAAAACTAGGGTTTGACTTTATTTTTAAGGATTTAAACAAGGGTTTACAAGGGGTTTATTTTTTAGATTAGGGTCTTAAGAATTATTTACTGAGGTTTGGATTTGAAGTTCAGGTAACTTTTGAAACTACGGCTTTAACCTGAGAGAGTCCAAACTATGGTTTCAACCCGGGGGCAGGGTTTCTAAACCAGGCGTAGTCAGGGACAAAAAGAGGTCGTGAGCCGGGATGGGAGATCAGACGTGGTCAGGATCAAAACAGGTCGTAGCCGGAGACAGACGGGAGCAAAAACACTGAGGTTCGCAGACGGACTGACAACAGGGGACTGACAGGACTGGATTCAAATAGTGACAGGGAGCCAATCAGAGCCCGCAGCGGTTAGTGCCAAATGAGCGGGCACAGGCGATTCTCATTGGTAATCATGACAGATACAATTCCAAACTGGTGTTTTAAAGTGGGGTTTGTGTTTCAAACCTGTGTTTTAAAAGACATTCCTCCTATGTCAGTTGTGTTTATCTCCATTGTTTATTACACTTCATTTTACATTAGACAAATAAGGAAATTGTTAAATGGAATGTTAGTACGTGCATTGAAACAATGAAAATGCACTTTCTCTGCTTTAAACCCTTTACCCTGAGATTATAAAACCATAAGATTGACTCAAAATTTAATTGCATATTCATAATTTTTCGCATGAGGTCACGTTTAGGTCTGCTGAAAATTAAGAGAAATATTATTTTGCTCGAGCAGAAATACCCAAAGCAGATGTGACTATGGAGATATCTTGTGAGAGAATGAAGGAACACGGTGATTCGATCAACCTCTTGCAGGTTTAGATTGCAGGTAAAAGAGGTATAAGTATTTGTAGATTCTCAGTGACATAAAATATGACGGATGTTTATAGTGTTTATTAAGCAAATAATAACAATTACTTTAATAAAAAAAAGGCTTTTTCGGACAACTTAATTGAATACATAACATATTTGTTTAGAGTTTCACTGCATGAATTGACAGTAATATACGCTTACTTTAATTCATGGAAGTAGCAACATAAAAATCTTAGTTTAAGGCCCGGTCACACAGCCTTTCACGGGCGTATCACGGCTGAATCACGGCCAGAAATTTCTGCCCGTGAAGCAGACGCTGTTGGACGCTTTGAGATCGCGATACAGACGAGATACAGCCGTGCTTTACACGCGGCAAGAAATTCACACGCGGTTGGCTGCGCGAAAAAGTTTTGCTCAAAACTTTAGACCACGGGTAACCGCGGGAGGCACAGCGATGCAGCCGCGGTTACCAGCGCTAAGGACGCGGAACAGTCGCCGGAAGGACGCGGAACAGTCGCCGGCCAATTTTGCACATTTTCCACCGTGGGCAACCATGGGCAAAAAAAAATCGCTAAATTTTACCCGCAATACAGACGCAAAAGGCTGTGTGACCGGGCCTTTAATGTGGGGCACTTGTACTGTATGCTAGTAAACCATGAATCGGATCTCATTGACTGCTACAACACAAAGGTGGTTAACGCAGGTGCCAGTCACTTGCTGCGTCTCACCTGTCATCGTGGAAATACACATTTGAAAATGTATTAAATGGTTCTATTCATTCTGTTTAAAAAAACTTTCTTGTTTAACTTCACAATTTACTGACTCGGTTTTTCAAAATCACCAAATTTTCCCTTTGTAAAATTCATATTCTTAATATGATTAGTATGTAAGATATTACTGTGCTGAGTGTCTGCAGATACAGAGTGAGGCACACAATTCTCTTGCCTCGTGGCAGAGGACCATTGCCAGAGCAAGGATTCTCATTTGGTGCACACTCAGTCCTAAACTATCAGCTAGTCAAGTCAACCCTGCCAGGAATATTTTCCTATTGCATTGACTCTTTTCATAACGATGACCTTTCCAATGATGCTTTTATTCAAAAGGAGCACCCCGTTATCTTAATTTAAAAGTTAATGTAAGACTGTACACGGTTGATTTTCCACATACCTTTTATATATTACTTTCTTGCTCTGTAGCTCAAATGATGAATAGTAAAGTAGGTTCATTTATTTGTAAATCTGAATGTCTTTCACCAGACTACAAGCTCACCAAACATAAAAAGGGGAGAGAGAGAGAGAGAGAGAGAGAGAGAGAGAGAGAGAGAGAGAGAGAGAGAGAGAGAGAGAGAGAGAGAGAAAGCTGACATGTAAGGCTTGTCTTTTGTATCAAAATCTAAGTTAAACAAGATACTATAAACAGAGACGTAGAGAAAAGTCACAGGTGGATGATACAAACTAAAGTCAGCAAGAGAGAAGCCCGAGCTGACCCCAACGTATCGACCTAGCTTGAAATTCAGATTGGATTGGGTCAGGCTTGGGCTCGGGCTTTAGATCTTACTTCTAGGTTGAACGTGGCGGATAAAACCTTTTCACACTCGTGAAAGGCTTGCTCACTTCAAGGGTTGGCTGACCTTTCGCTAATCAACATAATATATTTCCTGGTACAGTTTGTACAATCTCTTCAATTTTTACTGCAGTTGGCACAATTGGTTTGGTGGGAAGTTTGTGAAACCTGTGTTCTTTCTTAAGGATCTCTAGAAGGCTTTCAGACGCCAACTCAAAATCATATTGGCTAAATAACAGTATTCTTAAAGACTGATGTACCGGGACACAGCCTTCAGCATTTTTTGGGGAGGCCTCCTGGCAGATTTCTGAAGCTAGCAACAACTAATGGTTGAAACATGGTTGGTTAAACGCCTAAATGTGAAAGCACACATCTGGAAGCAGTGCAAACAGGTAGAAGCAATGAAAGGATGACAAACAACTGCAGCCTCCCTGTGCAGAGTTTGAATGTTCTCCCTGTGCCTGCGTGGGTTTCCTCTGAGCACCCCGGTTTCCTCCCACATTAAAAAAACATGCATGCATGTCAGGTTAATTGTTAGTTGGATTAGTCCCTAGGTGTGAGTGAGTGAGTGAGTGAGTGAGTGAGTGAGTGAGTGAGTGAGTGAGTGAGTGAGTGAGTGAGTGAGTGAGTGAGTGAGTGAGTGAGTGAGTGAGTGAGTGAGTGAGTGAGTGAGTGAGTGAGTGAGTGAGTGAGTGAGTGAGTGAGTGAGTGAGTGAGTGAGTGAGTGAGTGAGTGAGTGAGTGAGTGAGTTGTATATCCCTGTGTGCCCTGAGTTTCATCTGCCCACTGCCTGAAGATTGCTGGGATGGGCCCCGGCTCCCCTCGCGACCCTAGTAAGGATAAGTGGTGCAGAAAGTGGATGGATAGATGATTTAGATGTTTCTAAGCCGACAGAAAAGGCCCTGCAAGCCCCCTCGGCCCATAAAACCAAGCAGCGCTACTGATTTCATGAATAAAGTTATTACTTATTATTTTCCGCTAGATGGCAGTCTACCTCTTCAATACGCTTCATTCGTGTCAAGCCTATTTAGACTCAATTATTTATATTTTTGGGCCCGTAATCTTACTGCATTAATTATTCATATGTGGGCGCATTTCAAATACATTTTGGCTTCAGGCCAATACAATACAATGCTGTGCTCGTGTGTTTACAACCGATGTCTCATTTTAACCGTTAAAACGACTACAAATCACGATCAAAATCTGCCATTTGGTTATTTTGGTTGTAGTGCGCAGATGGCAGCATTTGATTTTGCGTGCGTCTGTGGGAGAAAAAAAGGGGGCGAGAGAAAAGCAAAGCAACCCATGAGCTCTTCAGACGTCAGCATTCGCATCACAGATGTTCCCACTCGCATTCAGTGTGGGTTGTGGGCCGAGGCGTGCAGAACACAACTGAAGCTTTGGCTTTTTAAAAAGAAATTTAGGTGTTATTTCAAAAGGCGTTTGGCTTCCGCCAACAGGCCGTGTGAAATTTCCGATTGTATGAATACGCTTGACCTATTTCCACCTAAAATGCGACGGCTTTTGTCAACTTCTAGACCCACTTCCTTTATACGATTTTTTCCTGTCGAAAATGGGAAAATAATGCAGAAAATAGGGAAGTAGTGTGGGCGGTTTGTTTCCACGTAGACGACTAAAATAACGGACATGTTATTGACGGAAGGGGAAATAGTTAAATATGACCTAAACCGTGTTCCTCAACAAGTGGGACAGGACCTAGAGGCTGGTCGTTTGACCTGTTTTTGGTGGGTTCTGGGCCTATGCTAATAAGAGGGTCATTTATACTCCTTAACAGTAGATGGCGATAATTCCCTGCAAATGTTATTTGACAACCGCCATGGAAAAGGACTGAGAAAAATGATTTACACATTTAAAGCATGGCCAAACAGTGATACAGCAGAGAATATATGTGTCAAGAACCGGAACAGAAAGAGGACCCAGATGCGTAACATTTCTCACACAAGCTTTATTTTACGGGAATGGGGCAGTCATGCACATTAACACAAATGCCAGTGATTCAGCGATCGCTGGACAGAAGAAGAAAGACAGAAGTCTGGCGTGGAACAACGGGAAGCCAGAGACCAATGAGATTGATACCATTTACACAAGCCAATACCGGACAGATGGTGTCGATACCGGACAGAACGGGATTGACAGGATTGATAACAGATATAGGAGACTGGAGACGGATATCAGACAGAACGAGATAGACGGGAACGATACCAGACACTGGAGAACGGAGACCAATATCAAAACAGGACGAAATAGACAAGATCGATGCCGGACAGGATACACAAACAGGATACCGGACAGAGTCAAAACACACGTCTTGCAGGTGCATAGGTTTGTTGACGGACTGACAAAGGGTGAGTGAGAGCACTGAGCCTAAATAGGAGTGAAGGCAATCAGTCAACAAGCTGCAGCTGGCGCCATATGGGCGGGGGCAATTGGCAACCGTGACAAGAGATATAAATTTTATTATCATGAAGACAAACCACACAAGGGAATAGTTTTTAATTTCATTCAAAATTAATCTAACTGAGCAGTAAAGTGAATAGTAGTACGTATAAGAAGCTGTACGGAATTTAGAACCTTTGAATTTTGGCTGCCATCTCCTGGCCTAAAGTCATGATTGCAGCCTTAGCTCGTTCATGCAAGTATATGTATTTTGTAGATGCGCTCGGATAAACGCTTCTTTTTCCATCTTTCTTGAGGTTTTGAGTTGGCATTCAGACTATACTTCAAATAGGCCTCTTTTTTTCTTATACCGTTTCCATGCGACACTAACAAATGGAAAATAAAACCTCGGGATGAGGGTGAAGTTCCTCTCCACCCCTCTCCCACTCCATAATGCGTTTCACGACCTTAACAACTTTGATGAAAGTAAGATAAAAGCAAAAAGGCACAGTGAAAAAAAAATGAACTTTGAACTCAGTTGGACATTGTTAACTCATACTTTACTTTCAATATATTATTCAACTTTGACAGTGGTGGCCAAGCCAGTCCTCGAGAGCCGCATGTCCTACGCGTTTTTAGTTTCTTTGCTTCAATACAGGTGATACAGATCATGTGGATCATTATCAAGCTTGCACACAGAATGCTAACAAAGCTGAAAATTTGCATATGGAGAAGAGAAACCTCTAAAACAGACAGGACATGTGACTCTCAAAGACCAGGTTGTACTACAATATTCTATTTTATGTGAATATATTGTACTATGCATGGTTTAAACTGTGCTATCCTTAATATATTTGAGAAGTGGATTTTTTTTCTTGATTTGGATTGTGGCTTGTAACTTTAGGGTGGGATGGCAGTTACTGAAGTCAGACCATTTCACAATCACTGATCTAAAACAAGAATAGGCAAACCTTGTCTTTCAGGTTCGCATGTCCTCAATGTTTTTGGAGGTTTCTCTTCTCCATCTCAGGTAATACAAACTCTCTTGGTTCGCGTAGGAGCTTGAAAACAATCCTGGCCATTGGATTCACCTGTATTGAAGCAGGTCATGTAGTCCTCAGCGACCAGGTTTACCCACTCCGGATCTAAATTTTTCCTCCAAATAAACTGAGGGTGAACGCTTTGTTTTTGTACTGATTCCACATCCTTAATTTGCCTTGGATAGAAGAAAGAACCCCACTTTTTGCCTGGAGGCAGTTTATGTGCTGAGCTTCTCTTGGCCAACTGTCACCAAATCTGTTTTCTTCTTCAGTCATAGTTCAGTTCGAGAGCATCATTGAAACGGATTTAGGGTTTCTCGCTGTTATTCTTATCCTAATTCATCCCAAAGCGTTTGTCTGAGAGTATTACTCATTCATGGGACTTCCCCCTGAACCCCCCACATAATCTTCTTTTGAGCACCCCCCCTTTTTTTTTTGGGGCCACGCATATTTGTGCACTGACTCGCGCAATCATTGTCGTCCTTGGCTGCGTGCGCTTTTGCAAGAATCCACGCAGATGCTCCATGAAGGATCCAGACGCCCACTCACACAGAATACCCTGCCAAGTGCTGAGGCGCGTTCAAGAGTCCCAGCATTCCTAAAGCAGTCAGTCACCCCCACCCTGTCTACAAATAATTTATAAGGACCTCAACTTTGGTTAACACCAGTGTCGACCATCACCCATTATCGAAAAATATTAGTACTATTAATAATAGTATGTTTACATCATTGTCTTTATTTGATATCTTGTACAACGGGTTTTGAATGAAAAACAATATCATATTTTTCCTCGTATGTAACAAATAATAATTATTTATACTTATTTAGCTATGTACACTTATACTATTTACTATATGTTCTGTCCCTGCCCACAAGAGCGTACTTTTGGAGTGGACGGAGGGGATGTGTCCCCACTAATAATGAGGAATCATTGTTTTGTCCCCACCGATATTACAAGATCACTTTTAACAAAAAAAGCGCTATGTCCCCTCCAATATCAAGCAATCATTGTTTTGTCCACCGCCAATATCATGTGATGATAAAAATGCGCCATGTCCCCACCAATGCCATGTCCACTCTTTTGCCCATGCCTGCCAATATGTCTATAGCTTTAATCAATAATGTGAGCTGAATTTTGGATTAGAGAGGTTATCGCCTCTGAGTTTTTGAAAAATGTATAATGGCACAAATTATATATTCCAACCTTTTTTAATCTGAGAGCTATTTTATGTTACTAAATAGCACAAAGTTAATGTTATTACCATGTTAATTTTTGGATATAGGGTTGAATAGACTCTGTCAACCATCAGTCATTTTACTACAAAATAATAATAATCCTGCACTGCTGAACTATTTCCAAAACAGTCCCGCGAGCACCTCAGCTGTCCTTAGGGAGCATAACCTTGAAGACCCCTGCCATGGACATTTAGAATTGAAGATTATATTGAAACTGTGAACCTCCGATTGAGTCATAATGCACACAGCAGTGTGGTTAGCAGTCTAATTAGAACCCAATTACAGTGTGCGTGTACATTTCTGTCAAATTTTCTGTAAGCGTTAAGAACACAATTACAGTATATGATGGGGCTTTTCCAGTGACCTTTTCATTTAGAGCACATATGTCAGGGTTTTTTGTTTCATTTTAAAATATTTCCTATTAAAACAAAAACACATACCCATCATGTTTTTAAGACACTTTACTTAAATACATGTCACACATAAAAAAAGACATTGTAAACATTGGACATGGTTCAGTTTGCCCGGATCAACCGGGACAAGACACAATAATTTATACAATAAAATACAATATTATCGATGGCAAATATACAAAGACATTTGCTAACCGAGATCTGCGGTTATGCGGAATAGGTTTGTATGGTTTTAAGGGTGCCCGGCATCCAGAAGTACCATTTCAGTCAGTCTTTTGCACTGTTAACTCCAGTGTTATCACTTTAAAATGACTTTTTCTCTGTAGTCTCTGAGTTTAAAAAGCCTCCATCTTGCTTGTGAGCATCAGCTGACAGCCACTGCTTACATGGGTCAGGACCTTCTGTTTGAGCTGGGCCACCTGGTCCCGGAGCACCGAAGCTGTGTTGGATAAGCCGGCGTTGTCGCTTTTTAAGCCTTTCACTTTCTCCTCCAAGCGAGCGATTCGCTCCAGTTTGCGCCGTCGACATTTGGTTGCCGCCAACCGGTTCCGAAGCCTCTTGCGCTCCGCCTTGATCCTCTCCTGGGTCTCCAGGTCGATCGGGGACATGGGAGGCGAGCCGTCGCTGCTCAGGAGATCCGGAACTGTCTGCGGTTCCTCTTTAAGTGCGCCGAGCCGCTGCGGATGAAGTCCCGAACCCGAGTGGATGGGTTGGAAGGCACCATGCGCGGAGGTCTGCGCGTGAGTCTGCTGGTGGGGCGGCAGGTAGCTGATGGTGGCTGTGGGGTAACTGGAGGCGGTTGAAGAGAGACTTGTGTTTGGGCAGTATGCGTTGAGCGTTGTGTAGATGGGAGGTTCGGGTTGCAGTCCCGATCCGAACACGCTTGGAGCCGCTGGCGAGCATGTGGAAAGTCCGCTGGCGCCGATGGAGGAAACCGAATGGGGCATTTGGTTCATCTTGTGCAGCTCGTCCAAAGCTTTCACGAACCCCTCGGCGAATCCCTCCTGCTCATCGGTAATGCCCCGGTTGTAGAAATACTGCCCGGGGGTTGGGGTAGTGATGACACCGTTACTGTTTTGGATGATGAGCCTCTCAAGCTCTGGTGACGCAAGCTTCAGGGTCCCCACGTCCTGCTGCCCCCCCTGGTAGAGTTCCGTGTCTGTCCTCAGGTGCGATTTCAGGTTGCGATAAGGTTCTGTCAAGTTCAAATTCATATTCTGCTTTAACAGCTTGTAGTCGTGCATGGCGGCGTCTGAGTGGCCGTAAGCCGACAGAAAAGAGTCATCATGATAAAAAGGTTGTTCCATCTTTGTGGACATAAAGTCGGGAAATTAAGCTTACCGGCTGCTTATTGAAAATTGTCTCAACAAATGTCAGCAGAGTCAGTGTCTCGACATCGATTGGAAAAAAAGTGTGAAAGTCCAACAAGTCAAGACAAATGCGGTCCTCTGAGTCTGATTTCTTCGATAAGTCCCAAAAAGCAACCGGCAGATTGTAAAAAGACGTTCCCGCGTTCCTGCTCGTGAAGTTGTGTTTTGGCCGCCTCCGAGTGTGTTTTATATATAAGCACAGAAACACGCTTGCAACCGGGGAACTGCTGCGCTGTGATTGGCCAGTTTCCCTAGCAACCACGCCCCGGGAGTGACGCAGATGCCGGGAAGAAGCCACTGTAAATAAGCCTGTAGGCAGAACTCAGCTCGGCAGAGGCACGTCTGCGGACGCTTTCGTCATAAATACAGACCATTACTTTATATATAACTTTAATTTAACGCTTTTGATTTTCACTATACTTTTTTTCGTACGAATTAAACGACAATAGAACTGCTCTTACAACCTTTAGTCCCCTTTGCTTTAGCGTAAAAACACCTATAAGAGGCGAATTTACTTAAACGTATTACATGTCAAAGTGACCAATTTGTCGCTTAATTACACACAGAATGTAAATTCTCCTTCAACAACTCGAATATTTCGTTGAAATCCAGTTACCTTCTGTGGAGGAAGTCCTCATTCCTAATATGGGCATGCGTGACGTAGTAGTTCCCCTCCGGGAGAACCGGGAACCCACTCCCACAAGGAGCGCATTCCTGCTTTTGTGCCATCCATGTGCTTCTTGGGAAGGGACTTTCTGGATAAGCAAGGAGGAGGCAAAAGGCTCTCATATCGTTTATTTTTACCGAGCGTGAGGAATTCAGTAGTTTAACCTAATAGCAATGGTTGATACATTGTAATTGGATGTCAACGGTTAACGCGTTAAAGCAGGGGTGTCAAACTCATTTACCTCGGGGGTCAAATTGTAGAAAAATATTCTCACGGGGGCCAGATTAGTAAATTAACTCATTGCCAGCCTACTTCAGTCGAAAATGGTGGATTCAATGTCCAAATCCATCAATGGCTCTTAATATAAAATTGATCTTTTACATCAATAACTGTATATGGTAGTGAATGAGTTAATAACAAGCTAACTGGTTCATTGTGCCATTTAACTAACCTATTTAACTCATTGCCAGCCTGAAAAGTCAAGGAAAAAATAGTGATTAAAAAAAAAATCAATAATTATTTTAAAATAAAATTTTACATCCCTGACAAATAATTTAATTGTGAGCCTCCAAAAACACCCCTTGTTCTTCAGCTAAGGCACACTTTTATACCATTAATTTACTAGTCTGGCCCCCGGGAAAGTGTTTTATTTACTATGTTGCCCCCGAGCAAAATTAGTTTGACATCCATTCACAAAGATCAAATTCGGTGCTGCTGGCAAAAATTCAAGAGAGTTCCAGTTGATGGAAGTAAAGTGCACCTGTCTAGGCTATTGCAAAGGAAATCGTTGTTTGGGCTTTTTGATTCCTAGAACACACACAACAATCGCAGAAATGTGCCCCCCACAGATGTCGGTTGTGTCCATACTCAAAGAAAACAAGTCAGGTGGGACGCTTCACCCCGGCTCCCTACAAATCTTCATGGTGCATGTACTGGATTATTGTCTGTTTTGTTCCGTTTTCAGCAAGAAATCAATAGCAAACCGCTTGCCTACACATGTCAAGAGAGACTATGTCAAGTCTTTGTTTTTCTACAGTATTGGTATGTGATTTCAAAAGAATTTCTGTATGTTTTTTGCAAATAAAAATAGGGTAACCCTTATAGTGTGTTTGCATTTTTTCCTGCAAGTATTTGAGTGCTTTCCTAATCCAGTAAGAGGCAATAAAGATATGTGGATTGTGTGGCCTCTGACTATTGTTTGCATTGTGTGTGTGTTTTTCACCTATACATAAGGCCTCCTTAAGCTCTGTGTCACTGCTGTGGTGAGTCCCCTTCTGAAGAAGAGCAACTTGACACATGCATTTTAAACAATTACCCTCCAGTGTGCTGCTTATTGTTTTAGGTACGATTTTTAGAATAATTGTTTTTTATTCAGCTGTCTTTTTTTAGGAGGAAACATTTCAGGGATATTTCACCCTGGTTCTGGGATCAACCACAGTACAAAGACTGCCCTTTTAAAGATTTTAAATGATCAGGTACAAAATGGATTGTAATAAACTTACAGTTCTGGTGCTACTGGATATCAGTCCTGCTTTTGACACAGTAGTTCACCACATTTTATAAAATAGACGCAGAAACCTGGTGGGTATTTCTTGGATTGTTTTATACTAGTTGTATTCCTGCCTCACAGACCGACATTTCTTAGTAAGTAAGGATCCTTGGTCCTCCAGAACCCATAACATTAAAAGCTTCAATTTTAGGCCTGACATTTTTTAATCTGTGTATGATTACCCTGGAGACACAGAGTTAATTTCCATAGTTACGCAAATGACACCCTGCCGTACATTGAACACTCAAAGGGTGTGGTTCAATGGCTAAAAATCCAGCCATTTCTGCATCCCCTATCAGTATGGATGAACCTCCTCAGGTCCTTTTCGTCACATGGTTAGTCTGTGCCTTGCCTTAATGATATATTATTTCTGTTACTATCTTGTTCTTTTTTATTGTACTTCAACCATTGTGTGTGTCAGTGCATTAAGTGTTTCAGGTTGTTATTCAGGGAAAAATAATGTGATTTTATTCTTATTGCATGCTGAATATTTTTATATAACACTTTGATTGATGATTTATTAGCTGAAAAGTGCTTTACAAATTAATTTGGAATTTGATTTGATACACATTCTTCAACAGTAACTTGAGCTCTGATGTACAGCAGAACACATCGTGGGCTGGACCATCGATATTTCAGACCCGCCAACTGAATGATAGAATGTCACCGCGTTACTGGCCATAGTTACAGACTTGAGTCATTGCTCTTGTCAACTCAACTCACTGTTTTGATGGCTTGTGACTTGACAAAAAAGCCAAAGAGCCTAGACTTGTAGAAACTTTACTTGACCAGATACGTTATGACTCGAGAGTTTAGTTTAACGATAACAAAACTTTTATTTAGGTTGTATGAAATACATTTATTATTGCTTGGCTTGATATAAAACAAAGTCCAAGGTCACAGTAATCCAGATGCCTGGGCTTGAACCACACACACTTCAGTAAAACAAAGCTAACAAAAACAGTAACAGTAACATACTATGCTTTAACTCACTTTCCGATTGTAAAATGTGTTTATTCAACAAGTGTTTCGAGTAAATTTAAATTCGTTCTAAAACAGTACTAGAGTGTGCATGGTATCAACATTGCTGGTTAGAAAATGAAGTAAAAGAATGACATTTCTGTAACCCATCACTAGTGAAGCAATTGACAAGGCATGTTGACAACTGAACACCCATTTGAACCCTTTTATGAAAGAAACCACAGGAACCACAAACCCTTCATACATCCAACATGAAGAATTGCCTTCTTGTCATATTGTTTCTTTTCAACTCTGCCGGCAGACATCACCTACAGCAAGTTGACCAGAAGTTATATGTTAGCCCAGTACTTCTCAACATTGTTTCAAAGATATACATGAGTGAAACATTTACAATATTCAAGCTTAGTACCCTCATATCTTTAGCTTCAGGATCTCTGGCATTGTAGATTTGAAAAGAAAAAATATCCAAGCTAGTTCTGCTTGTACTTCTGGTTTTGCTTTTCAAATACTGGTAATGTAGATTTTTCTACTGCATTTTTTAACTGGCTTTAGAAGTGAAAAAAAAACTCGGAACCTTAATTTTAAGTGTGTATTTTCTTATTTGACTGGAAAGCCAAGTTGAGAAGTAGAGTAAAATAGGAATAACTATATTAAGTTAATTTTAATAATCATTTAAATAAGCAAAATTAACATACTATATTAAAGATTTTTTTCCAATAAAATGAAACAAAACAAAAATAAAACGTGCTTTTTTTTTCTTTTGGAACAATATATTTTAACTTGCTCTTGAGTAAAATAAGGAAAATAAAGGTTAAAATTAGCTTTTTATTTTAAAAGAAAAATGACGTTTAAGGAAACAGTAAAAACAGCCCCCAACACTCCAAAAAGACACACACACACACACACACACACACACACACACACACACACACACACACACACACACACACACACACACATACACAAGTTAGTTGTGTTCTATCGCACAAAGACTTACAATAAATTAAAATTTCTATCAGGCCCAATAACAACCATGATAGGTGAGTAAAATTCCAAAATAAGGAAAATACTAGTGGATATAGTTAGACTTCTTTGTGGTACATGGACTGACATAAAACAGTACTGGGAAATAATTTAAATCAGCTACGATTAATTAAATATTGTTATGAAGTGTTGTTCTCTTGAGAGGTGTAATAAAAATGTTCTCTTTACGGAGGCCAGATACTGCAATTTTGACTGACTTAGTATTTGACAAGTCACAGATGTCGAAATAACCTTTGATTTTAACCTTACTCAAGACAAAGTCACTGGGCTTCACTTTAGACTGAAGAATTTTTTAAAAAACCTGAAGGGGGGATTGTGTCGGAAGGGTGTCTAACATCAAATTTTCCAAACAAGTCAAAAGACTGAATATTGTAGTAGCAATATCAAGATTTCAACTTTGTTAACAAGAGCAGCCCTTCCAAGATTTTTCAACCTTTGCTCCTGTGGTTTTGATAAACAGACCCTGTCAACAATTTTAGATACCGTAAGAGTCCTCCCAATAAAACAGAGATAAGCCGAACCATACAGCTAATATAATAGATGGATAGATACTTTATTCATCCCCATAGGGAAATTCACACTTCCAGCAGTATCCTTGTTTTGAAAATAAAACAATAATAAAGTAAAATGAATATAATACATAAATACCCAATGTAACGTGTTGATATAGAGTAATATTCCAGGCATGACTTTTTTTCTGCCCTTTTTGTGATTGACTATAGCGGATGAAGAAATTGTCTGGTACTATTTTAAGTCTGCGTCTTTTTACCAGTATCCATGGGAATATGGGTAAATAGATAAAAACAACACACTTCCTGGCAGCGTTGTGTATCCACTTTGCCACCTCCCTTGTAAGTGCTATTCTCTGTGCAGCTGTTGGCTTCGGCCGCTGCAGCACTCTGCTGGGGTTGAGGTTTTATTCAGCGTTGCGGCAGAGGTTGACCACATTCCCAGTGACATTTTGGCAAAGCGTTTTATATGGTCCAACGTGGTGAGTGTTTACTGGAACACTCGCGCAGTGGCATTTTGCCATCACGTCAAATGTTAGTCAAAACGCACAAATGACCTAAATAGTGTGAGAAACAAATTGGTGAACAAGGAGACAGATGTACACATTGTGTAATAGATTCACCACAAGAGGCTGTTTGTGTTCAACTCCAAACATTGACATGTGTGGAATCTTTGGAACACCTCACTTCTCAGCTTTCAGATTTTGTGAAAACAAAAATATGTGTCTGTTCTCTTCATCACATCTCGATTAGTCACATCTTTCGTTTGACTATTTAGCTTTAGAGATGCTTTGTATATGCTACAAAAGTGTAGAAAATACAGTGAGTTTTGCTTTCTTTGTCGGATTTGCTGTTCCTCTGGGATTTTTTGTTGATGAGAGTTTTTACAATTTGATGTTACCTGGGCCTATTTGTGTGTAAGCATTGGAAGAGCAAGCCATGATACTGGAAAGAACCCCTTCGCTGTACAATTAATCAAATTGTACTCGTACTGTACGTGACCCTGGATACGAATTACTTTGGGTGGAGTATTTCTCTATACCACATGTTGTACTAGGGAGGAAAAATCGATTCTTTTATTAAACTTATTAACGGCAACTGAACCTTTGAATATAAAATATAATTTCACAATTAGTTCTGCAGGCCCTGTGTCATACAAAATGTCACAAAAGAAGCTGTTGCTATAACCAATCAGATTTTAAGTTAGCAAAACCAGGGCCTTGTAGCTGGGTTTATGAAACAACAGCGTTTTCACAAACTATGATTGGTTAGGAGGCGGTAATGAAAAATGATGGTGCCAACCGCTGTTAAACTTAAAAAGTGTGAAAAAGAATAATTGGCTGGTGATATTAGATTGTGTTTGGTTACAAATTGTATCACAACCAAGACAATATATTGTTGTGTTGACTTAAAATCCAGCTCCAGACTTCCTGTGCGGAGTTTGTATGTTCTCCCCGTGCTTGCGTGGGTTTCCTCCGGTTTCCTCCCACATTCCAAAAACATGCATTTCAGGTGAATTGGCCGGTCCAAATTGTCCCTCGGTGAGACTGAGCGAGTGAGTTGTCTGTCCCCGTGTGCCCTGCGATTGGCTGGCAACCAGTCCAGGGTGTCCCCTGCCCACTGCCCGATGATTGCTGGGATGGGCTCCAGCATCCCCGCGACCCTACTGAGGATAAGCGGTGCAGCTGATGAGATGAGATGATATATATATATATATATATATATATATATATATATATATACACAGTAATCCCTCGGTTATCGCGGTTAATGGGGACCGAAACCACCCGCGAAAAGTGAAAATCCGCGAAGTAGCGACGCCCTTCAAAAATGCTTAAGAAAAATAAATAAACAAATTTAAAAAAAAATATATATATATATACATACGTATAAATCATATAAATATATATATATATATATATATATATATATATATATATATATATATATATATATATATATATATATATATATATATATATATATATATATATACACAGTAATCCCTCGGTTATCGCGGTTAATGGGGACCGAAACCACCCGCGAAAAGTGAAAATCCGCGAAGTAGCGACGCCCTTCAAAAATGCTTAAGAAAAATAAATAAACAAATTTAAAAAAAAATATATATATATATACATACGTATAAATCATATAAATATATATATATATATATATATATATATATATATATATATATATATATATATATATATATATATATATATATATATATATATATATATATATATATATATATATATATATATATATATATATATCCTCTTAGTGAGCCGAGCCGAAGAAGCCGGTTCTCTACTAACTTTACTCAACTTCGTTCCACTTCGACTCGACTTCAAAATACCGCATTTAGGACACAACGTCAGGGGAACTCGTGTATTTTTACCTTTATGCACTGTAACTTTGACTTAAGTCGCTTCTTAATTAGTAATTTTGAGCCCTCATTTTTGTGCGCTGGCTAGATTTTCTTGTGCGCTGAGAATGTGCGAGCAGTGCGCAATTGCGCACGCGCGCATATCAGGGAACACTGCATATATGATTGGCTATATATATATATATATATATATATATATATATATATATATATATATATATATATATATATATATATATATATATATATATATATATATATATATGATTTACAAATCTGACAATGCAATCTCAAGCTCACCACTCATTACCTCTTTTTTTTTAGCTTAACCATGCTGGCCTTCACAATGAGGTGCTTGTGCTTGAGATTGAGCTCTTTTCACCTCCTCCGCTCAAACCGTCCCATTGTGTCCCGCCACCTCTGCACAGCTCGTCTTTTGTCCGAGGCGGGCAGCGGCACGCTTGTCGTCTGCTTCGCGCTAGCGCTTAGCCCTTCCCCTTCATCGGCAAGACTCGCTCCATGTGACTAAGAGCAGGCAAAAGCCAGGCCAGCTGGAGGTCATTGCTCCGAGCTCACGCTTCTTTCCCCCCTGACCTTCCAAACTCTTGCAAACGCCCACTCAGCAGAAAAGCGGAGTGGGCGAGAGGGTGTGCACGAGGGAAAAGAAAGACGCGCTCAGTCCTGATGAGGTTTGTTTACCAAGCGCCATCTTAACTGAAAGGCTGACTCCTTCATTCAGACATAATGGGGCCTCTCAAGCGTGCCTTGTGTCGCTTAGTCCCCTTTGTGAATATGGTCACTTTACTGCCAAATCTATTAATAGTACGATCCATCATCTTTGACATCATCGCGCCACATGATGCTGTTGAGTAGATTGCCCCTACTAACCCTAGATCAAAGGCCAAACCTTACTGACTCTTTATGTGGCATTCATTTGAAGGCCAAAGTTTGCAAGGTCTCTCGTTTGAGTTTGACTGCACCACGTGATCACAAAATGACATTATTTTTGGCTTTGCAATCTGTGTCAGAATTTGAAGTCCTGAAAATCAGAAGTGACCTAATTATCCACTGATATTTGCTATGTCATTATCCCTTGCTCCAGTGTTTCTCAAATGTTGGGCGTAACTTAAAAGTGGGTCATGGACCCGTTTTCATTGGGTCAAGGGCCTTTGCCGCGGCAAAATAGCACTACAAAATAACTAAGAGTCATTTAAACTCCTTAACAATAGATAGCGATAATTTAGTGCAAATGCGAGTAGACACCTGCCATTTTACACCCAAAAACAAGACCAATGGCCAAACACAAATACAGCTGAGTATGTATGAGATATGGGTTTTATGATTTGGAAAACAAAGTCATAGAAGTAAAATATTTTGGATTTCATTTAAATGCAGCGTATAGAACAATGAACATAATGTTATTACTTAAAGTCTTGCTGGCCGTTTGATTTTGTTTTTATGTGAATATAGTCTATATACTGTACTATTTCAGAACATTTCAAAACAATATTGATTTTTTTCACAGATATTTGGGATCTACGATCACATACCGTTGACCGTCAATGTTGAAGTCCAGCTCATCTTTGAAGAGCAGGATGATACTTTGCAACGAAAAACAATTTGTGAACATATGATATAGGTGCTGTATCTGAATCAGATGAGGAAGATTCTCCTGCTACCATGGAAACCAGTACCAGTATCTGTTTCATGTGGAGGAGCACACCCCTACCAAAAAAAATCTGTCCTGGATAGGGATGGGCGACGCCATTCTGTACTTGCCCAAGACACACCACAAGATGTTGTGACAACCCTGGTGGTTTATGGATCCGTGAACCGGGATGTTCTACTATCTCTGCACAATTCTTTCATTTAATACATTTGTGAAGTGGATTTTTTTTTTCTTGATTGGGTCGTGGATTGTGACCAGGGTAGGACGGTGGGTCCTGAAGTCAGACCAGTTGAGAACCACTGCCTGATTCCGTCCTGAGACAAATTAAAACATCTTCTCAGCAGACCACTTGTGATTTAAAGTGGCAGTAGTAACATCGTATTTCCATTACAAAATTAAGAGGGTGTCCAAATTAGTTGTACAAAATTTGCATCTGTGACTAATCAAATTATATGCAGTCACATTTTTTAATGTTAAAATATTCCCCGACAAAGATAAAGGCCTGACACAAATTCACTTGATGATTTCTGTGAAAGGTAGAGAGGTAAGATAGCCCGCTGGGTAACAATTTTTCTCACCTATGGCGTAACCTGTTGCTGCGCTGATTGAAGAAACTCGGTTTGCTCCTCGTGAGCCTGAAACAGCCGAGGAAATTAGTGGTGAGGTCACCTGCAAGAAAGTGCGTCAGAGCCAGAAAATAAGAGGAATGATTTTTGCTTCAGTCAAACCATTGAGGTACATAGAATGTAGATTTTTGCTGGGTTTCAAATATATGATATCAGAATTGTCCTGGCATATAAAATTAAGCTTTTATTGCTCACATTTGATCCAAATGTATCTGTTAAGAAAACCTGGGACCGTCCAATTCTCCAATGTGAGGCCTAATCAAAGCGGCTGCTTGTTTTTCTTGTACTTTTGTTTTGGTCTATATGGTCAAAAGAGAATCAGTCAACAAAAGTCGAAATATAAATGTTGCCATTTTCAGCCCTTATGAACTTAATCAAATATGTTGACTACAGTATTTAATGATGACACAAAACCTATACTCTTACTTTATGTTTAATTCATTAATTTGAGATTGAATATAGATAACGAAAACGGGAAAAATAATGATTAAAATGGGAAGATTTATCTTCCAACACTAAAAGATACTTTTTTGAAGGAAAGTTACTGTTTTCTCGATTTGTCATGGTTTTGCATTTTATGTACAGGAATAATAGTTTATTTTTTACTTATGAATTGTCATCTGGTGTTACAACTTTAGCAATTCCAGAAACTTTGTTGTTGCAAGTAACAATCTCACTGACAACCGGTGTCACAACTTCAGAGATTCCACACCACACTAAAATTTCACACAAAATAAACAAAGAAAAGCTTCTGTTTCAGCCTACACCCTTTGGGCATGTGTTTATGTTTTATAGCATTGTATTGCACAGGTGGTTTTCGCAAATATTTCATTTTTTCTTTCTGGTAATCAGTGGTTGATGTTGTTTTATTGTACCGTGGCCATAATAAAAATAAACACAAACTGACTTTCTAAAGAAAAGCTATTGTTTAGAAACACATTTTTGTGAGTGTGAATAGAAACAGAGTATTAAAATGTGCAACGTGATCCCCGTTTTAAATAGAATGATTTTAATGTTGCTCATGTTATTACTGCTACAAAGAAGACTTTTGACTGTCTCAATTGATTCTCTTTCTTGACGTTTATTGTCTGTGTTGTATTTCATGCTTGTCTGGATTACTTCCTTGTATCTTTGCTGGTCGTTGTCCAAAATAACGTTGGTTAAATATAAAGATGTGGCAGTATGAATGAAGCAAGTTGAGAAATCTCCTAGAATTATATTAATGAAGCGCAACATGATTATTTGAAAGTCAAAATCGATGACTCTTCAGTGAGTCGCCTAAAAAACCAAATGCCATAAAATGGTCGTTGCGGGATTGTGTGGATTTCTATCCAATTTTATGCTGTTTTGTATTAAGCAATGTCAGCAATTTCTTCTGTACAACACACACGATCTCCGAATTTGTTGGCGTCTGCAATCCTAGCGAAGCCTCGGGGGAGTCTTGGCCTGATCGCTAGCCAAGCACCGTGCCCAATGCCCAGAACCTTGTGCATCTTAAACAAGCTCAGACACGAACGCCCCGGAGCGATTCTTTGCCTTTAAAAATCATTCGACTCCCCCACAAACAGCGCGTGGAATCCACTCAACTCCCGGCTCATGTGCGCAAGCCCTATTCCTCCTATGCTTGTATATATTTAAATAAGCCCATTACAAGCTCATCTGCTTATAGACTGTGATTGTTTTTATAGTCGTTTTTAACAAGAGCGGACTGTCAATCTTTGTGCATTCTATGCTTGGAATGTCAATGTCAAGATGCTATGCGAAATTGAGGCAAGCAGACAACCCACAGGCACTATTACCATGCTAATTAGCACATTAGATTAGGAAAAACGTGTGTATTAAAAGCGCTGGCTAAAGAACAGTCTGTATTTTTGTTTAGGTATAACTGCAATTCCACAAATGAAGTATTATTGACATGATTTCCATACCCTATAGAGCTGATGTGGTTTTGTAACCCAGGTGATTTAATAAAAGGAATAGGTTTTGTAGTTTCGTTCCATTTTAAAACGTCAATTCCTCAGTACAGTACTCCCTCGGTTATCGCGGTTAATGGGGACCAAAACCACCCGAGAAAAGTGAAAATCCGCGAATTAGCGACACCCCTTAAAAATGCTTGAATTAAAAAAAAAAAAAAAATTTTAAATTTAATTTCCTTATTATTATTTTTTGAGACCCGCGAAGCTCTGAACCCGCGAACGTGGAACCGCGAAGTAGCGAGGTCCAACTGTAACAAAATTACAGTGGGTGCTTGACTTCAGAAATACATGGGTTTTGTGATGTAAGAGTCCTAAATAATATCCACTAAAATAATGTTTATTTGATAAGAAAAGGTGTTGCGTCAAGGGGATATACATAATCAGTTAATGCCGATATTTTATTTTGAAAAAAGTTTCAAATCACAAAACATTTCCCCTTTAAGACTTGAAAGATAACCGCGTAAACTGAATCTCTTACAATAAAAACTGACATCTAGTATTAAATTACACGGTGATAACGAGGATTATTAGGATTTTGATGCTCTTGTGGTTGAAGCGAAGAATGAAAAAACGTTCTCACCTTTTATATCAGTCTGAAAGTTTGAACTTAGTCATCTTCACAGTGCCTGTCAAACAGTTCACTGCTCCGTCATTCTTCATCAGTCTGTCAAATAGGCACCCTAGGTTGTACAGCTATCATTTACTAGAAAAACAACACGCTGAATCCCATGCATATTTGCTTCCTGTGATTTTAAGAGCACATAATTTTTTGGACCATGTTAAATGGGGGATTTTGCTGGATGTTTGACCGCAAGTGCGAGGACACAAATAGCTGAGGCATGCCCAACGGCTATAGAGGTTTGCATCCATAACAACCCCAGTCTTGTGATTGAAGAGGGCCCTCTAAAAAGCAAAGCAGGTGGATGTGTAGGTGGTCTGCCGCCAACACTCTCACGTTTGTATGCACTCATATATTCTTTATTGTAAATCCTTTCAATGTTGTTTTGAACGCTTTTACCCTGGTGATGTCCACACACTGACAAATATTTACCACCAGGAGTAAAATTAACAATTTTCTGCTTATCTTGGAGACAAATGTTGCCTAGAAAATGGATCAGCACTCTTTAGCGGCCCCTAGTGGCTCCCTTGCGCTTTTTCAAAATTGGTTGACAATGGAAAATGAGACGGTTTCTGTGGAAGGACAAACACGATACAAACATTTTTACATTTTTTAATGTTTATAAATATATACAATACATAGACACAGTATGTGTTGCCTTCCTTTTCAGGCTTATATAAAGCTTTTACTTTTTGTGGCTACAAAAAATGATTTTGGGGTTCATATTGGTCCGATATGGCTTTTTCAACATTTTGGGTTGCCATTCCCTGGTCTAGGAGCTCCATCTAATCCAAATGTTTTCCCAATTGTATTTAGCTTTTTTATGCTTTAAACTCAAGCAGAGTTTGTCAGACTTTTTCATTGAACTATCTCAATGAAATGTTTTCAACTACTTCCCAAATCTGTTCTTTGTATACAATGTTTGATACTATACACAGAGAAAATAAATTGACCATCAGATAATCTTGCTGATTTTAAATATTTTAATTTTTTAAAATTGTTTTTCCATATTTATTTCCTTATTTTTCTTAGTATGTAATATCCCAATGGAGCAAAACTACCTGATGAATAAAATATTGCAGATATTTTTTTTCTTGTCTTTAATGATGTAATTTTAAAAAATATATATATTTTCTATTTCAGTTAAAAAGATATTCTTAAAACGAGAAATTTGTCTAATATTTACTTTTTACTGAAAAAAAAAAGAATTTTGTAAAGAGCGTTCTCCATCCGGACACCGGTGCTGTGGAATGCTCTTCCCCCTGAGATCCGATCTGCAACCTCAGTGGAAATGTTTAAATCTAAGCTTAAAACTCACTTCTACTCCATAGCATATGAATAACCTACTCTTCTCGTCGGCTGAAAAATAGTCTGTGTAATACAGTGTAATAATCTGTGAAGCCCTTTGAGACTCTTCGTGATTTAGGGCTATACAAATAAAAATGACTTGACTTGACTTGACTTGACTTAACTTAGACAGAGACAGACGAACATCCACACGCTCATTCACACTTAGGGACAATTTGGAGTCACCAATTAACCTGCCATGCATGTTTTTGGAATGTGGGAAGAAACCAGAATGCCAGGAGAAAACCCACAAATGGCATGAGGAGAACATGCAAACTCCACAAAGAAAGGCTGGCAGCATGATTTGAACCAATGACCTCAGAAGTGTGCTGCGGACTAACCACTCAGCCGCCATGCCGTACTGTATCCAAGACGATTTAAAATGATGTGATCACTTTGCAAATTTTAAGGATTATTTTTCTTGTTCATCTAGTAAAACAAGTAAATTGTTGATTGAAATAAACATTTTTTTCCTAAAGCATGGTAGAAATATAAACTAATACTTAAATTGATCAAAAATATTTGCCAAAAGGACAAGCGTTTTATGTACATTTTATTGTGATTCTGTATTGATTCTACATTCTAAGATATCTTTAACTCTTTCATGTCGACTACCAATATGGCAAATAATATCATATTTGAGAACCATCCTTGGGATATGATTTATACGACGTACATTCCTAAACTCGAGCTCTCTGTAAACAAAGCAAGGGTCTGTCAACTTTCACTTGTGCAGTGAGTAATAGTGAAAGACAACACTGAGTAAGACTTCTACCCAATCATCAAGCATTTGGCATTCACACTACATAAAAAGCAGGCCTGTTTTTCAGTTTCAAATGAAAAAAAAAAATCTTATTTGCAGTCAGTTTGCTTCGTCAGCACCTAAAGTTGAAAGAATAAAACAGCTCAGCAATTGCTCTTTCTCTACTCCAGAGTACGACTGTCACATCACTTAAACGTGTGTGAGTTTGTGTGTGTGTTCAACCCACTTTCATGTTGTAAGTTACCTCAGCCGAGCTAACGTTTGCTCCAAAACTGAGTCAGGAACGCTTTTATGATCCTGATTACACAAGCATGTGCAGATGTCGTTTGGCAGCTTGTAAATGAAAGCTTGACTACGTTTTTTTGCTGAGTCTTCTGCTTACTGACCATGAAGTTATGTCAGTTGAATGTAGAACCACAAGCAGGTGTGTTTTTCTGCTTTGTGGTGGGAAAGAAAAGATGTTAAAGTTTTCTGCTCTTCGCAATATGATTGTAAACTCACAAAGTATAAATCAACAAATGTCAGTAGAGGCATGCTCTAGCATCCTTGTTTTTATTGAAAACATTAGCACAGGTCTGTATATCAAACCACACACGTAAAAAGCGGATGGCAAAAGGAAGTTGTTTGAAAACCAGACCTTTCCAAACTACGACCTCTTTGAAGGTTTGCTCTTCAAATATTTATTGAGGCTCAAACAAGTTATGAAATCCAAAAGTTCATCCCCAACAACCTCTCCTGTTCTGCGAACACCAAGGCTGTGGTGGAGAGGGTCCAACTGCGACTTCCTGGGGGTGCTCAGGAAGAACAACCCGGAAAATAAGCTACTAGTGTCCTGCAAAACCACACAGGAGAACTTTCTGGCATACGGCGTCATGGTGTGGCATGCTGGGAGCGCGGCAGGTGACAGAAAAAACATACAGAAAGCAATCAATATAGCCCAGAAAATGATTAGGAGGACATTGTCTGTCACAATCATGTACTTAATTAACGTGATTTGTAGGACCGAGCCTGAAGCAAACCCAAAATATTTTTTTGTGTGGAATTGAGCGGAGGCACGATGACTTATGATAACAAATTAAAGTGTGTCTTTTGTAACAAAATATAAGTTGTATAAACTTGTACGCCTTTTACATTTCTGTGTCTCCAGGGGTTACATTAACCGGCAATTTTCCATCATACCTAACTTTTGTAAGAGTTGACGAAACATTTGAAAGGCCATTCGTCACTTTGACGGGTTGAAATTTGGGCCATAAATCACTAAAACAGTACGTCCTTTAAATCTTTCTTCAAGAGACAGGTAGGAAATCCAAAACAGTTGGATAACAAAAAACAAAAAGAAGAAAAACGCCTCAATGTGATTTTTGCCATTTTAGGCCCGGCCTGGCCTGAATTTTGGGTCCCATTGAGTTCAGGCTTGGTCTTAATATCTTACCGCTGATCCTTGAGTGCCATGTCTTATACTGTTGCAAACCAAGCTTAGTACGTTGTTATCCACATGGTTGTGGAGTAACAGAATACATGTAACAGCATTACGTAATACCAAAAAAGTAATTGTATTACGTTACTGTTGGGGATCAAATTGCTACTCGTGTGCATATTGGAGCGCAGTAGTCAGCTAGTGATGCGTTAAGGAACATTTAGTAAATATGATTGATTATCTTCTTTTTTGTATTCTGCATTTATTTGTTGTTCAAAATGCACTATTTGATCACTGTATTAATATGACGTGAGCATTTTTACTAAGCCTAGTAAATCTGAATATTGTCAAGAGGTTCAGCATCCTCACTCCATACAAGTAAAAGTTGAACTTGGACATCCCAGTATGTTGGATATTTAGAAAGTGAAGTGTGTTTAAAACAATATTGGGTTCTTAATGTCCTCTTTACGTGAAGTTAAACAGAACATGCCTTGTTTGCCAAATGAAAGAAAAAAGGGTAAAATTTGAGCACTTTTTTTGTAGGACTAGAAGCACCTATGGCCTTTATTTCCCCTAATTCTTTTCGAGGTTGCATTGTTCATTTATATTGCACAAAAATTAAAAAAAATAATTATATTGTGCGGAGTTTGTATGTTCTCCCCGTGCTTGCGTGGGTTTCCTCCGGGCACTCCGGTTTCGTCCCACATTCCAAAGACATGCATTTCAGGTGAATTGGCCGGTCCAAATTTTCCCTAGGTATGACTGAGCGAGTGAGTTGTCTGTCCCCGTGTGCCCTGCGATTGGCTGGCAACCAGTTCAGGGTGTCCCCTGCCCACTGCCCGGAGATGGCTGGGACGGGCTCCAGCCCCCCCCCCCGCGACCCTAATAAGGATAAGCGGTACAGCTAATGAGATGAGATGAGATGAGAATTATATTGTTTATTTCGTCTTTTGTCAAGGATGTGAGTGTTTTCTTGATACTAGCCGCCTCCCACTAGGGTATATGGCTCTGGTATACAGATGCTGCCTTACAAGTTTATTTGTTCGTAAGTTTCTTCAGTGCTATATTTTGCATGTTTAAGGTTCATTTCAAAAGAAACGGCTCTCCTCTTCTTTGCACTGTACATGTCATGATTGCCCTATTTGGAACACCTGTGGCAGTTTGATTGGCGCCAACAGCCCGGACAAGCTGATTGGTGGCCACACCCTTCTTAAGCCCCTGTCTTCTGTTCAAACTTTGTCAGATCGTTTGCGAGCTGTTGTGTTTTCACTCAGTGAGCGTTTTCGTCCGACTCCATCCCTGCTAAACCTGTTTTCTGCCTGATTCCCGTTTTCGACCCATTTCTGAACCTGACTACCCCTGTTCTGCCTGCCGCCTGCCTACGACCACTATTACGAACTCCCCATTCCCTTCTTCCGACACGGAAGTGTCACCCCCGCCTTGCTCGATTACGCTCTCTGCCAGTCCTCGGATCAAGCAATCAAGCAAGCCTAAAATCTCACTCTCTTTCAATAAAATCTGAGAAACGCATGCAATTGAGTCCTGCGTTTTGGTCTGTGACAGTACACCAACCATATTGAATGGATGCACGAGATATTTAACAATAAAAATGTCAAAGCGCGCTGGACATAAAGTATAAAATGTTTACACACAACTAGGAAGAGGAAGCGGATTTTTTTTCTTCTGGGTGAATCCTGGGTGACCTCTCACAGCGCTATACACCGGTAGCGGCGGAAATAAGCACTACAGTAATGTCCTGTACTCGGAAAAAGGTGCACACAATACGAAATGTAACTTTCAGCAATGTCCCGATATTTTCTGACATCCTGAAAAAAAATGTTCGTATGTACCGTTTTTCGTAAGTTGAATGGTTGTAAGTGGGATAGCATCTGTATACATACATACATTTTGTCTTTTACTAGCATATTTGATATTGGAGCAATCCAAGAGTAATCAAGTGTAATCAGGTTACATTACTTCAATATTATAGTATTCAGATTACTGATTACATTTTTAACAGGTAATTAGTAACTGCATCAGAATACATTTTCAAATCTGGTTATAAAAAAACCATAGCCAACTCTAATTCTAACAAACTTTTTGCTCAAACTGTCATTGGATATTCACATATGTAATTTGTTTGGGTATGATCACTGGTGCGTTCTTCCTGTTATCGTGTAACTCTTCTCATGTGTCCTCCTTTACTGCGAGATTTCTCCTGGCCACGTTCTGAACATCAGAGAGACATGCAAGAACAATGGGAGGGCATTGCTTAAGACAGATGTGTGCGTGAGTACAGCCACTTAAAGAGTCCTGTGTACCCAGCAGGTGCATCGTCTGCCCTCTCTCTGGCTCTTTGCTCCTTTTGCTCCATCTGCAAAAGCCGCCCGCCCGCGGCTGTGCATCAATCAAACAGGATGAGAAAGTGGCAAGGCATCCAGAGGCACATCATCTGGAGTCAAAACTAATTACTTAACTTTTTCACATAGGTTTGTGCTCTCATTCAGCCTCATCACTAGCGTCTCTGAACGAGTGACAAAATCCTTTTCAAAGACGGGCTTGCTCTTTGCAGCGAGGAGGAAGTTGTATTGAATCTTTACGCTATCGGTGTTGATTTGCTAAGATATCCGATTTGGTTCCTCTCTGCGGCATTATCTCAAACCGCTGCGTCCTTCCTTTCAGGCGAAACTTCCTGCGTTGCTGAAGCCGGGGAGATAGGATGTTCATCAGCTCTAATAGTTAGTTTGTTTGACCTAAATTGAACTTTTACCGCTCATTGAATAGATCTAAAAATTATCCAACAAGTTCACCGACTTAAAGGTAGTTCCGAAAAGATTATTTTTGCAATAAGGCCCAAAACGTGTAGTGTTTGAATTGAAATGCCTTTATTGTCATCGATATTAACGTTGTGAAACATTGTATGCCACGAGATTGGACATGGCACTCAAGGTTAAACATGTAATATAGACTTTATGTCATGATTACTGATGCGAAGCACCTGTGCCCGCTCCTGTGGCGCCAACTGCCTCGGACTCTGATTGGCTCCCTGCCACTATTTAAACCCCCGTCTATCTGTCACCTGTTGTCAGTCTGTCTCCGAACCTCAGTTTACGCTAGGCAAGCTTTTCGACCCTGACTCACTCCTGTTTTGGCTCCCGTACGTTACCGGCTTCGAACCATTTTCTGATATCGAGCAAGTTTTTTGCTCCCCTGTCCCGGCTGTTGACCTGTTTTTTTTCGCTCCCGGCACTGCCAGATCGTGTGTGCAATCCTTTCCCTTCTTCCCAATAAAACTGAGAGAAACGTACGCAGGTGAGTCCTGTCTCTGTTCTGGTCCTGACACTTTAAAGAGAAAAATGATCAAATACTTTCAGGATGAATAGGATAAAATAGTGATAACGCAGTGCTTTGAAACCGGCCCAAGTTATGATAATAGTACATTGTTTGTGAATGAAAAAGAATAGTGCATCGTAACAATGGTGTGATAAAAAGAAGTGCAAACACATTTAGCAGCAACCAAAAAATAAGTCACAATATATCTTTTCACAGTTAGTGTGTGCTCGTTTAGGGTGGTGATGGCCCTGGGGAAGAAACTCTGAGCCTGTTTGTATTACTTTTGAGTGACCTGTAGTGCCCACTAGAGGGCAACAGGTCAAAGAGGTGTTGGCCAGGGTGGGAAGTGTCCTTTATATTGTTGATTGTCTCTGCTACAGTATAGCAAGCCAGCAAAGTCCTCTGGACTGGGCAGAGAGCAGTTGATGATGTTTTTTGTGTTACTCCCCACAATTATGCAAATATGTTGAAAAATGTTTCACGCGCCGGAGGACCCATCTGGCTTGTTCACTGTAGACCTGTGACATCATTGAAGAAACAAAACAATTTCAAAATGGCAAATCCCATTAACACAAAAGACAGTTGTAGTGAACAGTGATTACATCCCAATATTTCTGCTTGGAGAAATTAGAACTTTGCTTACCCTGTCTTTGACTCCTTTTAGGTAGGCAATTGTGGCCTATTGTTTGTTTTTTGCTGCGTGTGTCGTGGTTGGTATAATTATGTCCGGCTAACTCCTGGTTTGTGTCGGGTCTGCTGAGGGCTTTCCTGTTTTGTTTGCTCCCAGTTGTACACTCACCGGCTGCTTACTGTGTGTTGTTTGGCCGGCTAGCCTGGCGTTAGCTCCAGATTTGTCTTGTCCGTTAGTGTATTACCATTTAGTGTATTACCAGTCAGCTTCGCATTTATCGTGGCTATCACCCCTTTTTATTGTTGGTTCCTGGTTAACCTGTCTGCTTACTGCATGTTTTTTGATCAGCTGGTTTTTTGTTTCTCTGCTGAAGCTGCAGCCGCCTTTCGTTATTCTGCCTAGGCTAGCCCCCTGATGGCAGCTCTCCACGTGTTTTTTTTGTTTCCAATTATCCTTTTTCTGGTCGTCGAGGTACGTTGTAATATTACTGCATCCATGGGCGACACAACCTATGGGCGTTTTTCGCAAAATGACCAAACTTTGCTTAAAACACTCATTACCTCTTCAAATAACTGACAATAATAATAACAATGCGGCCACCTCCTTGCTAGGGTGCTAGTGTTCCTCCGATTATGTCACAGCTCAGGATGACAAAGACAAGACATGCTGTCTTCAAAATTCCTCACAGAATTTGGGATTATCTAACAGACTCTCCACATTTATCTGTCATGATTGCCGAAGTGAAGACACCTGTGGCAATCGTTTGGCGCGCCGGAGCGCGCTCTCTGATTTGCTGACGTTCACTTCTTAAGCGGTCAGCGTCCAGACAAGGACGTCCGATGGTACTCCTGTGTTCCTGTGTGTTTCGCCAGATTAGCAAGTACCAAAGACTACTCTCTGTTTTGATTCCTGCCTTCGGTTCCGACCTGTTTTTGCCCCGCGTTTACAAGCTACTCTCCTGCCCTGGCCATCGACCTGCCCGCTAAGACGTATTGATTCTGCCTACCTGTCACGGAACTGACGTCCGTCCGATCGCTGCGAACCTTCAGCTCCCGCTAAGAGAAGTGCCACTTCCGCATCACGAGTGTCCTGCTCCCGACAATCAACGATCACTGGATCATGGGTGCCAGCTTACATCTCTTTTCAAATAAAACTAAGCAACTAACGCAATTGGGTTCCCGTCTCCGTTCCTGGCACCTGACATTTATCTGTTTGATTCAAGAAGAACTGTCTCATTTTTGGGGCGGCAGTAGCTCAGGAGGTAGAGCGATCGTTTTAGGATTAAGGGATCCCAGTTCGAATCCCGGCTTGTCCGTGTTACATGCCGAAGTGTCCTTGGGTAAGACACTGAACCCCCAATACCCCCAATAAGCATGTTAGCGCCTTACATGGCTGCACAGATCACGGCCGCTATTGGGAAATGTGAAGCACAATGTAAAGCGCTTTGGGAAGTCATTGACTTGAAAAGCGCTATATAAATGCAGATCATTTCATTTCATTTCATTTCATTTCAAAGCTGCAAAGTAAAAAATTGGACCAACCCTCTAACTTGGGTCAATTTGACCTAATCAGATTACATTGTTTTCGACCCAGCAGTTTTAAGGCTCTGGGCAAGTTGCCATTTAAGCAGTTAACCATTGTACTTTACATCTTAATGACAGTTATTAAAACACACTCAACTTTATATCAAGCGAAATAAACAATATAATTTTCATCTCATCTCATCTCATTAGCTGCACCGCTTATCCTCAGTAGGGTCGCAGGGGTGCTGGAGCCCATCCCAGCAATCATCGGGCAGTGGGCAGGGGACACCCTGAACTGGTTGCCAGCCAATCGCAGGGCAGCACTGGTCACCACATACCTTAAATGACTGTTATTGTAAGGTGAAATGTAGCTCTCGCATGAAAAAATTAACACTGATTCAGTTTTAAGCTTTTTTTGCAGTTTTCCATTTTTCGTTTAATAAAGGCGTCGCAGACAATAAAAGGACGCTGCACCCGGGTGCAACTATGAATGTAAAAATATTTTCTGACAAGAGTGATAGAAAAACAAATTAAAAACAATAATAACGTGAGTCCAAAATGAGGGTGGGTATATGTATCACATGGTTTAATTTCATATATATATATATATATATATATATATATATATATATATATATATATATATATATATATATATATATATATATATATATATATATATATATATATATATATATATATAATGGTATCTCTACTTACAAATGTCTCTACTTATAAAAGTCTTAGGGTACAAAGTACCTGAACGGGAAAATATTGCCACTAGTTACAAAGGCATTTCAGGATACAAAGTATAAAATACAGTCGAGTAAGCAGTGCTATTCACAGCTCCCAATGTTCGACCTGGCAAATAGTGCGTATTGCTTGTGTGCGACTCCCAGCATCCTCATCCCGTCCCTTTACCGCTGGTTAAACACCTGGCAAACAGGTGGGTATCCGTGAATCCCGTCATGATCTTCGTGTCCCCATCCCGCTCTGTAAACAGTCTATTGTATAGTACCGCAACAAAGAGCAATCAATGACAAAGGGACCCCAAAAAAGACATGCAGAAAATTGAACAAGGAGAAAAGAAGAGGAAGAGACTTTTTCTGGCCAACGACAAAAAAGCTAGAGATAGTAAAAAGGTATAGAAGCACACACACCCGTGCAGATGGGGTTCAGAGATGACAAAAAGAAGGACACAGCCTTTATTTCATCAACATAAAATCAAAGACCATTTGGCCTCAGAATTTGTGGAAAGGAATCATCCAGAAAATATTTTGACAAGTCGGGCTATCGCTCCTTATGATGACGTCTGTCTCGCACATTTCCTACGGATTGTCAAAAGCCTGCAAAAGCAAACGTTATTAGGTCAGATTTTCAAGAAAGGCAAGGCAAAAAACACTGCTGTGGACCAGTAAACAAAGAGGCCAGTTAAAAGGTAAACAAATATTTTGATTATTTCCTTTAATTATTATTTTTTCATTATGTGACTCTCGTTTTATGTTTATTTTGCAGTAATCCAATATTTCTTTGTTTAATGTTCTGATGTTCTTTTATGATTTATTAAAAGATATATACTTTTGGGGGCTTGGAAAGGATTAGTGCATTTAAATTCAAAAGGAGTGTCTGCTTACAAATGTTTTAGGTTACAAAGCTACTCACGGGATCAATTCAATTCCTGTTCGTACTTGAATTTTAGCAGAAATATGTCATGAGTCTATTTATCCATGATACTGTAGGTGTAGGAGTATCATGCTCTCCTACAACGCCAGGTCCCTTCTTCAGTTGCGCTTCAGCTGACAGGACAAAGTGGCCGGAGGTGGAAAACAAAAACAAAATAAATGAGGAAGCAATATCATACGGTTAGGCAGAACTTGAAACAATCAACAAAGCCCAGCAGGCGGCAGCTGGGCTGGCACCCAATGAAGGGAGGAAGGATACGAACCACAATGGTTCCGTCTGGTAAAATAACGCAGAAACCGGCAATAATGTAAAGTTATGAAAGGAGACATGAAGCAGACATTTCAAGCAGTGCAATGCGTAAAATTGCTTTCATTAAATATTCTTGTTTCCATCGTTCGAAACAATGTCTGACATTCCACAAAAAACTATGGTTAAAACCGACCAAAGGTCATAGGGACCATGAGTTAAAGGTGATTGTGATGCCTGTTACGTTCTGTTTTGGTTTCTTATGTTTTTTGTTTTTTAACGTGATTGTCTTTTTCAGGGGTCCCGAACTCCATCGACTCGCAGGCCCTCAGAGTTAGGTTTCGGGCAAAGTGGGGCCGCATCGCATCAAATCCATTAGATAGATAGATACTTTATTCATCCCCGGAGGGAAATTCACATTTCCAGCAGCATCCCTGAGCTGAGGTATTCTCGAATACCTTATTTTTCTGCACAAAATAAGATAGTTAATTAAATTAAACAGTTCTCACTCTCTCTCCCTCTCTCTCTCTCTCTCTCTGTCTCTCTCTCTCTCGCTCTCTCTCGCTCTCTCTCTGCCTTTGGCTCACTCTCCATATTTTCCGTGTGTGTCTCTGTCTTTCTCTCTGACTGTATACTTTTCTGTCTCTCTATCGCTGAGGCTTTATCTTTTTGTGTCTCTCTCTTTCTTTTTGTGTAGAAAAAAAACAAAGATAATTTGTTTAAAAAAGTTTAGCTAGTGTGCCGCTGCAATATTGTCGTTTGCTACCAGTGACGGGACTATTCTCATTTAGTTTTAATTTATCGGTAACCTTAGCGAAATTCACTTTCACCGACTGTATCGGGAAAAACGACAGACAATACATTACAGACAACAACAAAAAACAGTAGGATAAAAAACATACATGACCATGGAACAATGAGGGAAGACACATTCGACTGGTCAGCGGGGCCTGTTATTTAGAAAGGTAATGGCAAATGGGATCAGGCTTTTCCCGAGGCTGGCACTCCTATATTTTATTGTTTTGTATCTGTGCCCTGACGGTAGCGGAATGAAGTTTTGGTTTAGTGGGTGAGTAATATCCTGGAGTATAGTGAGGGATAGGTCAATTTTTTATACTGTGTACACATTTTGAAACAATCAAAAAGCATACAAGATACAGGGAAAACGTATAATTTGACAGGTATGCGGTTAAAACACAATTCATTGCGAGCTCGTGTTTTTGTTTTTATCCTGCACACATTGCAATTGTGGCTGTATTTCCAAATGAATTGTTCCCAATTTTGAGCCCGGCCTACTTTTTAGCACGGAGCTAGCATACATATCAAATTCACGCGGGACGTTAAACTTTCATATTAAGTTGGTATCATCACGCAAATGGCCTCTTGCCTTTCAGTTTGGAACCCCTGCACTATTTGAGTCTACTGCAGTTTGTCTCGCTGTGCATCATTTGAGAATTAGGAGTGGGCGTACGAAAAACACTAGGAATAGCAACGGTGCCATAAACGCGCTGTTTAAGGCAATCAATAGCCACTCGGCTTTGAAAGAGCGTGACGCGCCTGCACAGCGGTGCTTGGTAGCCCTGATGCGAATGGGTGAATGTGCGTGAGCGTGTGTGTGGGCTGCGGGGCCACCCTGTGATCGTCTCCTTGGCAGCCTCGAAGCTCAAGAGCTCTCTGGGTGCTGAAGAGGCCTCCCAGAATAAGAGAACAAAACACACACACACACCCTAAAGCCTTATGAGAGCTAACAGCCTCTTTTTCTTCTGTGCGCTCAGGTCACTGTGGCTGGCCTGCATGCATTCTGTGTGCAATGCAGCTTTGGACGCGTTACTGAAAAAAAAATGTTCGTAGTTACAAGTGCTTGTTACGTTATCTCAAAGCAAGTATTTATCTAGTTTCAAACTACCAAATTTTATTACATGATATCACGCGACGAGACAACCTGCATGAGTAAAGTGAGCAGGCTGGCCCAATGGTGTAAAGACAACTATTTCCAAATGTGGAGAAGACCAAGGAGATGGTTGTCGACTTTTGGATGGCGCACAATCGATCAACAGTGCTGCAATGGAAAGTGTGAGCTGTATCAAGTTTCTGAGTGTGACCTGTCCTGGAGCCATAACATCACATACCGAGCCAAAAAAGCCCATCGACGTCTGTTCTTTCTCCACAAACTCAGAAGAGCAAATGCCTGCCGTGCTCTCATCCTACAGAGACACTATTGAAAGCACTCTGACCAGCTGTTGCATCGTGTGCTACGGCGCCTCTACTGTGTCCTGCCGAAAGAACGGCGTAAAAAGTAATTTGTGTCCCCCTCACGGCCCACTTGGACATATAAAACTCTAGCCTCTCCATCAAAGCCAACACGATTGCAGGTGACCCAAGCCACCCATCTTACAGCCTCTTCAACCTGATGCCGTCAGAGAAAAGACTGCAGAGTCTCAGAACCAGCAGGCTCAAGGACAGTTTCTTGCATCAGGCTGTCAGGACTCTGAACTCCTTCCATGCCCTACCCCTCCAACCATTCTGAGTTCTGCCTAATCAATGCAAAACTGCTTTATTTAGATTCCGGCTGTACTTTGCTGCCATTTGTTATTTGTATTGTGTCTTATTTATGGCATGTTTATACACGGGGAAGAGGAAGTAGGTTTAGCTGTGCTGTATGGGTGTGTTTCCATAACCTACTGACTCAGAAATGGCTGAATCAATTTTCATGAAAATTTACGCAGTTTTATATTAATCGTCCGTGCGTATCTTGAGCCAGGTTTCGCGTCAGTAACAACCAAATCGATAAACATGGCCCAGCGTTGTTCCTCATTTTATTTGGGCGGGGTTATTGAGGCAGTGTTTTTTTAAAACGCTTGCATTAAAATTGCCCATTGGACCGAGCTGGTGCGAGTATAAGCTTCACTTATTGGCGGTGAGAGCTGTTTTTTTGTTGGGTTTTTTTGGAGCCATCTTTTATATAGACATTGGCTCGGGACGGCATTTCTTTCATAGGCACTGTGGGACGCCGTACTACAGCAAGCTGTTAACAGAGGAATACGAGTGCCGGACAGGAGGGGGTTGTTCGGCTTCTGAGTTAGTTGCGCAGGGCTCTTTTTGAACAAACGATGTAAGTAATGATGTAAGTTTACCAAAAACAAAAACAAAATTCAGCACTCTTCTATCGTAAAATCTGTGCCCATACTTGTCCCATTGATTTTTCTGTTCCTGTATAAGCCACTCTCCCTCCCTCTGCGCAGCCTACCATACGCTTCTGGTGACACACAACCAAATATGCGCGTAGAAGCTGACCCCTTGGTTTCAGTATTTTTTCTTTTAGTTATAAATATAGCTTAGATGCAAGTGTACACGGTAGGGTGAATATCAGAATGGCAGCAGAGAAATTACACACCCTCATATTTGTGCTTTAGACCGTAACTCTTTTTAGTTGTATTTTGTAGGTATATATAAATACATACATTTTACCTGTACTTTTACATCTACTGTATAGAGCATGGTGTAACTGGCAGATAGTACTTCATGGTCTGCTTAAAAAGGTAGCGGGGTGACACACCATATTCTACAACAGTTAAGTTACAGAATCTTATTGACAATGTGTTGCAATACTGGTTTCCAAGAAAAGTAATTAATTGCGTTCCAGGAACACGTTCCTTAGTAACGTGTTACTTACAACACGGGTGCCATGCTAGTATGAATGCACACATACAGTACACAGCCATGTGCACTCATTTATACTCCCCATTGGGCGTATGTTTCTGCCCACCACCACTAACCCCCTGCGTTTGATGTGGTCTTTAGAGAACCGTCTTAAAAGAAATTCCGGCGTTTGAAGTCACTCTGCTCTTTTCTTCTGCTGGGTTCCTCTTTCATCTACTGACAGATTGAAAGTTGGGAACAAGATATGCTCTAGCCCCACTTGAGCTGTTTACCATGTGTTGTACCTGGGAACTTGAAACCTTCATCAAACAGCGGCTATTGTTCCTTGTAAGATGTGGCGATGCACTCATCTCTTGCCAAAACACTCCAGCCTCTTCAAACAAATGCCCCCCCAAAATAAACTTTAAGGCAATTTACAATTTTTTTTGATACAGGTGGCACAAAAACATAAATTGATATGCTTATACAAACATGTTTGCAGTCGTTATGGCCTCTGTGTATGCTAATATGCATTTTTGGTGTTAGATTTGCAAACCGAATGCACAGATTTAGGTAACAAAGAGTTGAAAAGGGTGTATATGTGTCCCTTAGGTGACCGAAATCATGTGATCACGTCACTGGAAACATCAAGCACTGAAAAGTTCTTGCAAAGTTCATGCATCGTTCATGCATCAGTTCAGCGTCCTTGCAATAAAATGTTATTTTGCTAGCAAAGCACCCTTTGTCACAATCACCCGGATCGGGAACACCTGTGTTCAGGATTTGGCGCCAACAGCCAGGACAGCTGATTGGCGCACCCTGTACATTTAAATCCCTAGCTTCCGGTAACACTTTTATCCGATTGTACTATGCGATCTGTTGCCATCTGCTCAGAAAGCCCGACTCTTTGCCTGCCTCCTGTTTTTCTACCTGATCTCCGTTGCCGACCCGTTTCCGAATCTGCCTACGACCTGCCCTGCCCGCCTGACTCCTGATCTCTCTTCCGAACACAACGACGCCCCTCTTCTCCAGCCCCAACCAACAACTCGACGACTACGCCTGTCCGCGACCATTCCCGCCAAGCCTTCACCCGCCTGTCAAGTCTAGACAATCCGTCAAACAACGGATCGAAGATTCACGTCTTGTCATTCCTTCCTTCCAATAAAAACCAAGAAACGAGTGCAAGTGATCTCAGTTTTCCTTCCGTCCTGCCTGACAGAACAATCGGATAAAAATGTTACCGGAAGCTGGGGATTTAAATGTACAGGGTGCGCCAATCAGCTGTCCTGGCTGTTGGCGCCAAATCCTGAACACAGGTGTTCCCGATCCGGGTGATTGTGACACCCTTGTGTTTATGGAAAGCATCACGAATGCAAAAAAAGCACAGCACGGTTCAACTTAAAATGCATCCTGTCACAAAATGCCGTTTTTCTCAAAGGTTGTCTTAGAAACTAGTATTTTCACGAAACTTAGCAATGTTCAACTGTTGTTTATTAAACAATGTCAAAAGCTAGAAACATATGCGTTTATAATGAAAGGTGAGGGTTCAAGCTTTCTTTTGATGTGTCCGATGCCTAGATAGCTACAGAACCAAATATTTTGTATGCCTTCAAAAAAGACTCAAAATCGTGAAAAATAAGAAAAATTGCTGGCACCAGCATTTCCTTTTTTAGAGAAAGGTCTGGCATTTAATACGTTAAAAAGTACACATATATCGCAGCTCTCTCTTGGTGAGCCCAAAATTGTGTAATGTAAATACAAAGTTCTCAACCTACAAGTAGTAAATACATTCAAGTTTATATTATAGTTTATGTATTTTTTAATGTATTTTTAAACAAATATTGTATTGTATTATTATTGTCAGAACTCGAGAAGGTGGTGGAACCAGACGCGTAACGTTTTCACACAAGCTTTATTTTACAGGATCGGGTCTCTCATGCGCAGGAAAACAAACGCCAGCGATCCGGTGATCGCTGGGCAGAAGAAGTGAGACAGAGAAGTCAGGCACAGGAAAACAGGAAGTCAGGGGCAGACAAAATCGAAACCGGACAGGACAGATGGGATCCATACCAGGTACAGGATACATGAGCAGATACCGGACAGGACGGGACAGACGGGATCGATACGTGATACTGGAGACTGGTGCAAGATACCGGACAGGACGAGATAGACGGGATCGATACTGCATACTGGAGACTCGAGCAAGATACTATACAGGACGAGACAGACGGGATCGATACTGAATACTGGAGCAAGATACCGGACAGGACGAGACAGACGGGATCGATACCGGATACACGAGCAGGATACCGGACAGAGTCAAAATACGATCTATCTATCGATTTATCGATCTATCTATTTATCTATGTATCTATCTATCTATCTATCTATCTATCTATCTATCTATCTATCTATCTATCTATCTATCTATCTATCTATCTATCTATATACTTATGTAATGTCAAAATCCAGCGGGATGCAGTATAAAGCTGTGTGGGTAATTGTGGATGGTAGGGAATAGACGTGTCTCTAATGTTATTTGTTCAGTTCAAGGATTTTGCGGACGACCCCATAATACCTCCATCCTTCTTGTACTATATAGCCACATGAAGGCAGCTTTATTGTCATTAGTTAGCTGATGCAGCCATCTCCAACCTTACCCTTGCTCGCTACTAATACAGACAGACAAACAGGAAGCAGCTGTTGCCAGGGAACCGGCCTGAAGTGCGACAGAATGGCGTACGCTTGAGTGAGGTAAGAAATGGGAGGAAAATAAGTGAGGAAGTGGATTTCTATGTTGGTGGAATCTAATTAAACTGTGCAGGAGCATCTCGCATTGGTTTGGAAGAAAACTGAATTTTTTTGTGTGTGTGTGTGAGTGGTTTTGTGTTTTTGTGCGCGCGTAGTTGTGCATACACTCTGGTTTGCGCAAGAATTGTTGCTGTATGTGAGTGCGAATAGGGTGACTGACGCACGGAATGACAGATGAGCTTTGGAGTCCTGGCAACCCCTCAAATCATCCTCCTCTGCCTTTCTGTCTTCATCCCCCTACACACACACCCCTACACCTCCATTTCATCTCTCATCCATCGTTCTCTTCTTCACCATCGCTCTTCCTTTTCTTAATTTGGCCCGGCACACATCAATTCAGTCACCGAGAGGTGTCTCTGGATCTCTGCGTTTTGAACTTGATCAATTCACAATCATTTCTGCGTAAGTAATGGATTTAATGTATAAATAAAGCCAGTAGCAAACCATGCAGTTTACACGAAGGCCTTTGGCTCCAGTCTGAATAAGTGATGTGTCGTTCGCAAACGAACCGGCTCCATTGAGATGTGAAATTTTCCAATTTATTTGTGAGGACTTTATTCCTATTTCATTAATTTATTTTCGAGTTACAAGAGTATAAGCATGGATGTTAAAAGAGGACTGTATGAGAGTGTGATTGTGCTGACTGTGTTGTATGGTGCAGAGACTTGAAGCCTGAATGCAGATTTGAGAAGGAAATTAAATGTTTTCGAGATGAAGTGTTTGAGGAGTATGTTAGGAGTGACGAGATTGGATAGATTGAGAAATAAATTGTGAGAGACAGAACTGGAGTAGTAGCGGAACTGAGCAAGCTTGTGGATAAGAGAGTACTCGGTTGGTTTGGACACATGGAGAGGATGGATGAGGAGCGAATGTTGAAGAGGATCTATAGAGCAGAAGTAAATGGAAGGAGACCAAGAGGAAGGCTGCGATTGAAGTGGATGGATGGTGTTATGAGTGCGCTGCAGGAAAGAGGTCTAAATATAGTGGAAGCTAGAGCTCTTGTTGGTGATAGGAATGAGTGGAGAGCTGTTGTGAAAGGAAAGTGGGATGTTTGGATGCGTTCTAAGGGATGTTCAGGGCACCTGTATAATGCGGCAGGGGTAAACCAGTGAAAGCTGTCGGGCCCTACTGTTGAACAGAAGAGTGTGTTGTGTCACCCTGACCCGAGTGACATGGCCGCTTTCTTGTGTCCCGTTTCATCTGGAGGGACGAAAGCCTGACCGACTTGGGTGCCGAGGTACTTAACTTGTTTGGGTGTTTGGGCATTCGGGTTGGACATGGTCCCCCAAAAAGATTTGTGTGTGTTTTTTTGCTACTTTTTCACTTTTTTCTTTTATTTGTTTTTGTGTATGTGTTTGTCTTGCTGTCAGTCAGCCCACTCAAGGGATAATACATGGGTAGATAGAGAGATTTGGGCCAACCCTGGCCCTCGCCGCACACCCGGCTCTCTGAGTCCGACGGTGCTGGACGGTGCCGCCGCTGACGGCGGTCCATTTGGGGAGCTGGTGACGCAGGGTGCACAAGAGGGGGATGAGAGGGGGGGGTGCGGCGTAAAAAGACCCGTGACATTCCGACGAACATCAAGTATAGCCTGTGTTTTGTTACAAAATCTGAGTTAAAGAAGACTGTATGAACAGAGACAAACAATACAAATGACAGGTGGAGAGATTAAAATAAACAAAAGTCAGCAACCCAGACACTTGCCCCAACCCAAATGTAATGATTGACATTTTAACCCCGATCGGCCCGAAATTCGGATCGGGTCAGGTCAGTCTTGGGCTCGGGCTCGAAAACGTACCCTTAGGCTGAAAGTGGTGGACAAAACACTTCCCTACATGGCTTGCTCACTTCTGAGTTGTCTGACCATTCGTTATCAAATCAACACAACAGGTTACGTCTTTGAGCAGCTCGGTCTCTTCAGGTTTAACGGCTGTTGGCGCATTCGCTTTGGTGGATTAGCACTCCTAGCTAATCATAGTCTGCGCGAAATCAGGCTTTCAGAGGCTACCTCTGAATTTGATTGGCTAAACCAATAGATTTCTTGAAGACTGATTTTAGATTTTGCCGCCTTTAAGGATTTTTTTGTAAAGGCCTCCAGGTAGATAACTGACCCTGGCAACAAGTAATGACTTAAATTTGATTGATTGAATGTTTAAATACGAAAGTATGTATCTGAAAATAGCACAATGAGAAAGTATCAATGGAAGCTGACGGTCAATTCGGAATTGTTTAATAAGTATTGATGGACAAAATATGTTTAACATCTCATGATTCGGATAAATCTTCAGGCCAGCAGAGAAGGCCCTGCAGGCCCTCACGGCCCAACACTGAATGAAGCGTATGTGCACCACGGAATGTGAAAAATGCAATACATCTATTATCTATTTTCACATTAACTTATCAAATTACCTTCAGAATTGAATGGTGTAAAATGATAAAGACTTCTTTCTGCCCTTGGGTTTTGAACACAATACCTCATCCAAGATTAATATTGCATAATTTCTGGATGTTTCCTCCATTTTGGCAACTCTCCCATCCCTGCCATTGTAAATTCCCATTATTGTTCCAAAAGGAAGGCGACGGTGATCTGATTTCCCTGCTCACTGCCTAACCTTTATTTTCAGAGAAGACTTAGAAACAATGCACTCTCAACCACAATGTGCAGTGAGTTGGTGAGATTTGAAAAGGACACACAGTTTGGCAAAATGGAGTTTCAAGAGAGAAATCCAAGAAGGTCGCACCAGAAGAAAAAAATCAAAAAGAGAATTACCGTGATTCTTGAATTTCCCAACAGGCTGCTAACAGAATTTTGAGACATCATTCAAAAAAACAAAAATCATATGCTCAAGCTGTTTCCTTGTCAACTCGCATCTGACTGCCCCAAGCAGAAAAAAGACATGGCTGCGCGCTGCAAACAAGCAAGGCACGCAAGAAGGGAAATCACCCCCAAATAAAACTTAGTAATACAGGAGCAAAGTAAATAATAAAGGACACACATCTTGTGATTGGAAGCCCCCATTGCCATTAATATGGTTAGATATTATATTTACTCGATGGCAATGACTTTCCTTCTAAATGTTATTTTGGTGGACATATTTCTCACCAGGAAGCAGGAAATCGTGTTTACAAAAGCCAACACTCTACCGTGCTATATATGAAGTTCGTTGAAATACCAGAACTTAAAGATATTCAATAAAAATGCTCTGCCATCTGAATGTTATTTTGTTTTGTTTTCATGTCTGAGATGTTTATCGTTTAAGTACTTCTTTCAAATAATGTTTATTTGGATAAACTTCACTTGGTAAACACTAACTGAAAACAAACTCACTGTGAGAGGTCCTCGCAATCGTTCAGTTTCTATAAGATGGCATGGAAGAATACTCGGATGTTCTTTTAGTAAAGAATTGGCATCTTAAAATTTCCGAAGCCCCAAAAAGATAATTCAGCTTGGTAATTACTTCTACATGACAACTCTGAAATCTAACATCAGTTCTGCCTAGTGTATATTAACAAACTCAATTCAACTGCGGGCTCCCGGAGCTAGGGCCTGGGTCAGGTTGGTCCAAATAGTTTTTTTTTTTTTTTTTTTTTCAAAAAAGTTCAGATAAAAGCATTCCACTGTAACAATTTTTTAAAATTCCTACACAGAATACGAGCTAAAAACATATAAACATTAAGAATTTATATGGAAAGATAGCAATCTATGAGTAATAAATTACATGAATCCTTAGTCATTTAGGGTTGAACTCAGTGCACAGTGTGTATAATTCAGTGTCGTCTAATGGTTAAAAATGTCATTCATTAAACAAAATGAGTATTGATTTGAATAATTAGCCAAAATTCGTGAACTATCATATATGTGGTCATTTTATCTAAATACTCAAACTTTGGACATTTATATCTCATCTCATCTCATCTCATCAGCCGTACCGCTTATCCTCATTAGGGTCGCGGGGGGGCTGGAGCCCATCCCAGCCATCTCCGGGCAGTGGGCAGGGGATTTATATTTGCTTTACAAAACTGTCTGCTATAGGTACCGAAAAATCTGAAAAAAAATAGAGAATAATTGTGCTTCAGGTCACTTTAAGTCGTTATAATTTTCATTCTTACTTGAAATTTTTAGCCTTTTGGTTGCACGACAGAATCTGGTGGTCAAATAATACACCATATCCTCTTATTTTATTAAGGCGGGGGCCTTAAACTATCTGTCACGACCAGCACACAGGGGTGGACCAAATCGCGTAACGTTTTCTCACAATTTTATTGAAGAAAGAGGAAGGGCAGCGCCCGCGATCTTATGTCGCTGGACGCGGGTAGCAAGTCGCTCTCGCAATCGGATTGTGAGCCGAATACGGAAGTGGAGGTTCCGTAGCGGGCGATGGTGGTGTCAGGGATGGAAAAACTGGTCAGTGGCTGGGACTGGGAGAGAAAAGCGTGGTTGGGGTCGGAAACGAGTCGTGAGCCAGGACGGGAGAGTAGATGTAGTCGGGATCAAAAATAGGTCGTAAGCCGGGACAGGAGAGTAGACGTGGCCGGGATCAAAACAGGTCGTAGCCAGAGACAAACGGGAGCAAAAACGGGAAAGGCGGGAGTCAGGGTCGAAAAAGGCTTGCCTTGTTTAAGCAGAGGTTCGCAGACGGACTGACACAGTGGTGTTATATTGACAAGTCAGTATGTCGCAATCTGAGACAAGTTGTGTCTTGCCTGCCTATTAATGCACACAGTCACACTTCCCCTGTGCCACATCTGCGCAAAACCACCAACTGCAGCTTTATGGTACCGCTTTCCAATTCTGTTTTCTTGCCTCCTGCTCATAAAGGATCATTTTTATACCCCAAATGTCACACGGATTTGTTCATCAGTCGTCCAAGATTGCTTTGATTTTTTTCGCCCCCGCCCACGTCATCTTGACACTATTTTGCGAAAAAACTTTAAGTTCAGGGAATTTCAACACCGTTTTCGCAAGTAGTCATCGAATTGAAATCGCGCGTCAGTGACCGAATGCTCTTGCTCAATTGTGTCACACACCGCAAGCGGAGGAAGGGTTGACCTCTGAAGTCATTTTAGAACGAAAAGGAACTCGCGAGGCCTGTTTCCACGTTTTTATCTTACACACTGATGATGAATGCAATCCTTTTTAACAGCCACCGCAGAGCCTATTTTAAAACTCTCCCACCTGTGAAAGATATCAACCAGAAGCGGTCATTGCAAACTTTTTCCAATGTTGTTTCTCAGATCCGGTCTATTTATTACTTACGATTTTAATTCTTGATAAAGAGATCAACGTCATGCTATTCCTTTCATATCAGCATCAGAGATAACAACAGTTTGAAATAGTAGCAAATGGCGGTTGCAAATTATTTTGCTTTGGGAAGGAAAGTGGGTGGGGGGGCAGTGATTTTTAAAATTTAGCATGCGACCATGCACTTCACAGTTTTAATCTTCTTTAAAACAAGCAAAATATACCTTATCTTTAAGAGGCTAGATCATTTGGGTAATTTTAAAAAAACATTTTATACAAAGAATAGGAAAAATTGCCATTTTTTATGTATTATATTTTGTATTTCTTTGATAAAAAATAATGGGGAAAAAAAACTGAACAGGATTTAGCGAAGTTAATTCAGCAATAATTAGGGGATTTAGCTTCAAAATATGTTTACCCTATTAATAGAAAATGTTTGTAAGGATCCAGCACACTACTGTCCTTTAGAGCAGAGGTGGGCAACTATTTGGAGATGGGGGGCCCATTCGGCTGTAAAATGTGCCTAAGGGGCCAATCCTAATTTCTGACAGGATATACATGTTATCTTTCTTTATATTTGTTTTTGGTTTCATCAAATTGCTTTGAAACGCTCCCAATTAAAGCAAAATTATGTTTTAGGTCCCTTCTTAAGCACTAAATTTGATATTTTGATTGTTTTTAGTATTGCTGTAGTTGTATTTTTTGTATATTTGTTGTGTTTCTGCAGTCAGATTTTTGTGGTATTTATGTAGTATTATTGTAGTTTTATTTTTGTATTTTACTTTAGTTTCATTTCTGCATTGTTTTCTAATATTTCTGCAGGAGTATTTCTGTAGTATATCTGTAGTATTTTGTTAGTATTAATGTAGTCCTATTTTGCAGTATTCTACCATATTTCTGTAGTATTTTTGTATCATAGTATGATTGTAATGATATTTTTGAAGTATTTCCATAGCAGTGTTTCTGTAGTATTTTGTAGTATTTCCATAGTAGTTTTTGTACTATTTCTGTTATAATATTTCTGTAGAACTATTTTTGTATCATACTATTTCTGTAGTGGTATTTCTGTAGTATTTTTGTAGTATTTTCATCATTGTATTTTTATATGTATATATTTAGTAGTTTTCTAATATTTCTTTAAGAGTATTTTTGTATTATAGTATTACTGTAGTAGCATTTCTATACTATTTCTAAAGCATGTTTTTCTTTTTTGGTGTAACAAATATTGTTATTGATGGTGTAATAGTTGTCTGTAGTCTGTACAGCCCATGACTTAACATGACTAGAATAATGTGACTCAAGCAGAAGGGAAAATTACTTGGTAAAAAAACTACCGAAGTACTAAGTATCGGTATCAACGTCATATTTCTTGACTTGTTTATTTGAACAACCAGTCAATTAGATCGTAATATCCTTAAAGTCCATCAAATCAACGATGAATTATATCTAATTTAAAAATTGTTCAAAATAATCAACGTAAATTCAAGTACTTTAATAAATTAAGCACAGGTAGCACATTTAAAGCCCAAGTACTTTCTTTAAACAGGCTCTTCGGGCATAACAACAAGCGCTAAGTAGTGAGGGGGTTTCTGTATCGACTTGCTCACACTTTGTACACAAACAAACTCCTCCTTTCGTGTTTTCTTTTTCGTGTAATAGCCATCATGTCAATTAATAAATGCTTGTCAGTTAGAACATTTTTTTGGGGGCCTTCTAGCAATAATGAGGTACAAACTCCACATTCTGTTGGAGGACTCAACTTACTTCGCAATAAATAAAAATTCAGATCTTAAATTAAAGAATATAATACTTAAATATATTTCCAACATCTTTCCAAAAAAGAGTCTCAAATTTAATTGAACTAACTTTATTCTCAAGGTCTTAGTGAACATTCTTGCAATGAGATCAGACCTGTTACTCCTGGATGAATACGTCATGAACACGTAAATTAGAAAAATAAGATAAAAGAATGTCGGGATAATTAGGCAAAAATATTTACAATAGTTGCAATGAAAATTGTGCATCATAACAGTAATGCAATGAAAAATGGTGCAATAAAATTCAGCAACAACAAAAACACCAAAATAAGACGATAAGTAAGATATAAGTACCCATTTTTATAAATTTACTGGCAAGAGATATATTTTTCACAGTTTTGCTCACTTCTTTAGAGTGGTGATGGCCCTGGGGAAGTAACTGTGTCTGAGCCTTAGTCCTTGTTTTAAAGGACCTGTAGCACTTACCAGTGGACAGCAGGTCAAAGAGGTGGGCGGGGTGAGAAGAGTCCTTTATAATGTTGTTGGCTCCGTAGTGGTATCACATGCAATGTCCTCCAGAGTGGGCACAGAGCGGCCAAGGATTTTCTGGTATATTTCATTTTTATCTGACCCAATAATAACTGAAAATAAACAGTCCATCAACACATGTACTGAGACATACTATAAAAATACTCAGAGGAATATATATTCTTTATGTGTTGTGGTGGACAACTAAAATAACTGCCACAATGAGAATCCAAGACTGTACGCTATGTATATAAGTGTGTCTTACTGTTAAGTGGTCAACATGTGCAAACTACAAAAGGGAGAACAATTAACAGTTTGTTTCCCATTACTTTTAGGCAGGTAATTTTGTATATTTTGTTTGGTATATAATAAATAATTTGGAAAAGAGACTAGTGGCCTATGTGGCTGGTGTTGTATGAGCCAGAACAGACTTCACAATTTTTTATATTTTTCTTTATTGTGTTTGTGACAGCACATTTTAAAAACGTGTAAATATCTGATCCTGGCTTTCCTGGCTTGCGTGTTACATGTAAAAATGAAAAAGAAGGGTTTGGAAAGAAACAAGTTAGCTTTAAGCATCTCATAAACCCTGTTCCTCTGTGTATACGCCCACATCAGGATCCAACATTAATCAAGGTACAGTAGCTCGAAGCTTTTAAGAGTCCACCTTAGAGGCTGTGTTTGTAGATAGCAGTTATATCATTATTCTTATTTTTCAACACCAAGTTTGAATAGATTTTTTAACTGCAGATATGTTTACAACATACTTTTTGTGTATTTGTATTGTTTATTTATGTGAGAACAAATTGGTCAAATGCTCAAATTTTGTCAGATTAGAATTGTTATTTTTTTTAAATGTATACCAAACTCTTCTGGACATTTATATTGCATGTACATAAGTAGAAACTCTGTCATAATAAATTTGAATGGGAAGACATGCATATTTTTTGGGGCTCATCTATGCTTGGATTTCATATTTACCGTATATTCCGCACAATAAATTTCACCGGATTATAAGATTCAACACCTAAAAATTGTCTTTTGTGAGATATTTTTTATATATAAGGTTTAATGGACTATAAGGAACATGGAATTCAAACTACAGTAAGAGATAGGGTTGCATGACAAAAAATGAATTAATTTAAATCAAAATAATGACCAATATGAAATCTAGTTTCTCCACTACAATTGATTTGAACAACAAAAAATTAACATGTTAACCACATATGGGCACTTGAAGACCACTCTAGACGTTTCCCAAAGACAGAACAGTAACTGTATGCAGTATGATCAAACAACAATTCAAACAAGAGTACATGATTTTGTACAAAACGTTACCATAAACAAAAATCTTCATTCAAGTAATCGCAATATCTTCCATACTTATGAAGAATTATTGTCCAAGCAACAACAATAGAGGATTCGCAATGAAAAGTTGGCGCCTGAGCTGCCGTCTAAGTTCTGCAATTCTGTTTTGTTTCCTTTTCGCAAACATTTAACATGTTAAACACAGGAGGATACTCTGTATGTATGTTTCTCAAAGGCAGGACAATTACCGTATGCAGTATAGCTATGCATTTCTGATTTCATCCACCCTAATTTTAAGTATAAAGGCACACTTTCAAATTTCTGGCTAATGTGGGGTTTTTAAGTGCGCCTTATAGTGCGTAATTTACATTATATGTGCAATTTTAAAATGTACACCACATAAATGATGAAAAATAGCAGCCACCTTTGAGTGCAACACTACAGTTCTACTTTCTCTAAATTGCTCAGCAGAAATTGTGACATTTTGTTAGTGTCTCAAAGGAACACACATTGTCTGGTATCACCTGTTTCTATTTAGTTCAGTAAGATAAAACTGTCACAGAGGATAAAAAGGGTGACATGTTAGTCAGACAAGTTGAACCGCCATCTTTTTCCAGTAAAGTGTGTGTGTTCTTTGACCTAGTCTATTGACCTGCAGGACCACACAGGTATCAGACCTCCGGGGTGATATTATTAGACCCCCTTGTAGGGGAAGAGAAGAGCAAAATGGCAGTTCAAAAAGAGCAAAAGGTTGCAACCCAATGAGTAACAGGCTGTCATTAATGTGCATGATGAGCTGAAATTCAGCCATTTGGAAAAACATTTTTTTAACGCTTATGTGCATGGTCCTGAGACAGATGGACACCAAACCTGGTACCCCGTGGACAAAGTGGGCAAACATCGGGCGTCTTAGTCATGGAGCATCATGGCCTTGGACTCCACACGATGATGTCACAAAAACATTCATATAAATATGTTGTGTTATATCTGCTGTCTGTGTATATGGCCTTGCACACAATAATAAGCTAATCCTCTGAAGGAGGTGCTGATGAATGAGCTTCTCTTTATCGAAAGTTTATTTTAAAAAGGTACATGAGAGGTGTTCTCACCCACAACCGTGTCTTAAAACAGTGTAAGTACTGCACACTAAAATTATGAAAAGCACTAGACTAGGGTCCTGAGTTATGTTATTCTTAAGAATGCAATCCCAATGCATAGTTCCAGTCCAGCCCAACAAATACATTTTCCTTTGCCTACTTTAGGATTTTGAGGTTTTTGTTTGTGGCTGAGATCATGGATTACTGTATATACTGGTTAGTTTGCATAGGAAACATCTCGTTTAGAGAAAATTCCTAGTAATGTATAACTTGTTCTACGTTTTGGAGTACAACAGATAAAAAATTTCTCAAACTGAGCTTAAATACAGTTAAACAAAAAAATAAACGTAATGCGAGGCAGCAACTCTGTTACACTTGGCCATTGCAAAGAGCAATATAATGAATTGTTCCCAAAATTGCAAAGTCTAAACATTAAAACACTGAAGGCCTCACAAAACAAAACCGAGAGAACAGGAGGTGAACAATAGTCACTCCTATAACAGAGGCTCTGATCAGAACAGGACAAGAACAACCTACAAGCTCAAGGGCCACAGAGTCCAGGATCTACTGGAGTAAATCTCACCCAAACTGCAGACTTTACAAAGACGCCCCTGAAATAGTTTGCTGCTAAACTTTAGCACATCATGACAGGGTGTAAGATGCTAACTGGATTAAATATTCTCAACAACAAGATGGAGAAAATAGTATTATGTTGTAAATACAATTTTAAAACTAATAGAGTAAAAAGTACATATATTATTTCTCATAAGGAGTATAAGTAAAAATAGCCCTCATTACATTTTCAAACGAAAAGGAGCTTATACAGAATCGTATTTTTCTTGATTATTATTTTGCAGTTGACTTCTTTCATAAGAATTTGTCTTGTGACACATTGGCTTCTCTCTTTCCTCTCCTGTGAATGAGACAGCTTATAACTGCTTCCAGATCTGCGCCTCTTCCTTTCGCGCCCTTACCCCAACTCTGTTTTGCTGCCACAAAGTTTCAGTTGGAATGTTTTCAAAGTGGAAGTGGAAACGTCCGACTTTGGCAAGTGAGTCAGCTAACAAGGTGCTCCTTTGAAGGAAACCGCAAGCAGAGGCCAGGCCATGTAGTGGATTTTCAGTTTTTATAAATCAAGTCAGTGTTATTGAACTTTTGCACGGACAGTGTTTGATGAGCTGTTAAATTCTCTGTAAACGTAAAGAAAGTAAAAAAACAACATGAACTTTTATCTCAACATGTGTGTTTATTTATCTGAAGTACAGACCGATTAAAAATCAGCGTCTGCGCCACTTCCACTGCCGTATTTCAAGCTCTCAATGGCAGGCCAACTTCCACAACTGTTGTGATTAGTCAGTCCTTAGTCACCGGTAGCAGCTGCATGGCAGCTCCATGTGCACAAGGGTGCCTTTAAGACAGAGGCTCTTCCTTCAAGTTGAGGCGGCTGCAGTCAAACACAGGCGAGAAGCGGGACCTCCTTTATGGTGCTGTTGTTTACGGCTTCCTTGGGTGACATCACCCTCTGCGGAGCCTGTCATTAAGACGCCAGAGAGGCTTTGACTGGGGATCTAAATGCCACATAGCAGGGGGTTGGCGGGTGTTATTGTGTGGCATGTCAAGGTCCAGTAGGGAAAGTCCCTTGCCACATTGATCACTTCACAAAGTGGTATCCAAACTGCAACCCAGGGACTGTTTGCTACCCGCCAACCTTTTACCAGCGGCCCGCAGCAGGTAGTAACATTTTCCTGTTCTGTTTTTGATATGTACTTGAATTGCTTTAATTGGCATTGATATCAACGTTGAGAAATATTGTATGCAATGATATAAAACATGGCACTCCAGGGTAAGTATGTAAAAAAAGAATTAAAAGAGAAAAAAACAGAAAAGACTGTTAGGATTAATATATTAATAGGCAAAAATATCTACAACGTAGAACTGAAAATAGAGCAAAGATCAGGCCTAAAAAATCTATCCATGATGTATAGCTACCCACAATCATGTACTGGAAGTCAAGAATTATTGTAAACATTGATAACAATGTCGTATAAAGAAACCCTTCAGCAGACTGCCAGTTGTACAAACATTTTTAATAAGAGCACTAAGTTTAAAGCATTAAGATACAAATCTTACATTTCTTTCTGTAATGACACGATTTTATGAATTTTCATTTTTTTATTTTCTAAAACGGTGTTTGGCAAATTCATCCAATTGATTTGAGTTATTGCCCAGGCCATGATGGGATTAGAAGTAAAATATTTGAATCGTTGAATCGTTTTAAGTTAAATATTTCTTTAGGATAAAAAAGGAAGGGAGCAAACCCCTACCTATGGAAAAAGCCTTGAAAGGAATGGGCGCCAACAGGCTGTACTTGCCCAAGACACACCACAGCAAATGGTGCCCCCACGACCTAAGTGTTTAAAGGATCCGTGAACACTATCAGCCAGTCATGTTGTTGTCTGCTTTTGTAACCAAGGAGAGTGGTCGGCAAGCTTATATGTACCACAGAGCGATTAATTATCTGACCATGCTCGCAGCCCGGCCCAATAATAAAATTGATATTAATAAAGATATTGCTTAAACATACCAATTTTTTAATGGACCAATAAGCAGTCGGATAGAAGTAAGTGACGACATGAATAGAAGAGATTGGAGTTGCAATTTAGCATTTATAACAGGCTGCTAGTAAAAAGGCTGTAAAAGCTCCTATATGAAAGAACTGTAATTATTTGTAGGCTTTTATCCTTTTATTCCATAGTGTCACATAAAATGAAGTTTATGACTCATCCCATCCATCAGACCGAGCTCGATCTTCTGCACCTGCAGAAGTGTGGAGCAAGAACTGAGCGCGGTCTGTTTTCTTAAATGCTGTCAAGCTCTCGTTATCTCCTCAGGTTTCAAAGTGAAGGATCTCTCAGTGTGAACAAAGAGAGCTGAAGATGGACAACCGGGCGCCTTGGCTGCATCGCTCAGTAACGCCGTCGGGAGTCGAGGGGGCCGCTAAGGTATTCAAGTCTTGCGGTGCGATTCCAAATGGGGGATCGGCAGAAGAAAAGAAAAAGTGATGACTCACTAAACTTCCCAAAATCCCCCTCCCTCCTCTTCCTGGTTTACGGGAAATAGAACGCTGTTTTTTCTTCTTCTCTCTTTCCAGTCTCAGACGTTCATCTTCTTGACAAGCTGTCGGGTCAGAGTCGGGGTTAATGTGCGCCGGTGAGATTCTTTGATCTTTGCCAATGGGGTCGCGCCATTAAACAGACACGTTTTTAAGCATTGTGTAGCGGATGTTGAGAATTGCTAGTTGTCACTTGGAAAACACATGAGCTTTTGTTCTAAATCATAGCTATATGCTTGAATGAACAAAGTACAATATTGATTTAAGTGTTGTTGTTTTTTTATTTTGAATTAGTGGTTTTTGCAATGTAAATCAAAATGATATAAAGAGATGGATTAATTATCTTAAATTTGATGTTACGTTACAGTGGTGGGCCATCAGGGTCTCCAAGGTCTTCTCTGCTGGCCTGAAAAATATCCTAATCATGTGATGTATATTATATTTTGTCCAAAAATGATTAGTAAAGAATTGCATATTGTCTGTCAGTGTCCTTTCATTGCTTTTTCCCTGGTTGAGCTGCTTTCACATGTGAACGGTAATTGGTAAATGGTCTGCGTTTATATAGCGCTTTTCAAGTCATTGAAGACCTCCCAAATCGCTTCACAATGTGCTTCACACTTAACCAGTCACACACACACCGATAGCGGTGACATCCATGCAAGGCGCCTACCTGCTTATTAGGGCCATTAGGGGTTCAGTGTCTTACCCAAGCACACTTTGACATTTAAACTCAGAGGAGCCGGGAATCGAACCTCTCGTTAGTCTGCCTTTATCTTATCATATAACCTTGACAATCAAGCTGCGTCCCGTCTTAGCAAAGGTCCGTTTGTGAAGATGTCCTTATGGTTTTAAGTATTCTGTGACATTTTTGTGATATTTTACAAAATAACTTTGCTTTCACCTTGTCTTGCAACCAGTATTTAAGACAAAAATAACGGTCAAAACGAGGCTTAACATTCCCAAGTAACTGAGGGAGGGAGACAAATCCTAAGTGGTATATTTATCTTCATATCACAATGTGTGTGTGCTTCCAATTTAAGCATTTTACCAAATTTCAGCCAATACTTGTTGCCAGGGTCAAAAGTCTATCTACAGGCCTTTGCAATCAGTTCAGCAGGCACGGAAGCATTAAATATGTGTCGATAAATCTGATGGTTTAGCCAATCGGATTTTGAGTAGGCGGTGCCAGGACCTTTCAGAAGGCCAGGGGAAGCGTCAGCGGTTTCACAAACTATGATTGGCTTGGAGGCGGAAACTCAAGTGTCACAACAAAAATGCGAAAGGAGTACTGTATTTAATCGTGTGTAACACGCATTAGATTTCATCTCATTATGACACTATGCTTATTCATGGTACCAGAGATGAATTTTAGAGAATGGAGAAAACAGAAAGTCGTCCAGAAAGACATGAATACTGAATCGGACTTTGAAGGATGTGAAGTAATTCATTTGTGAATGTCATGTTGGTATTGTGTTCATAGTTGTCATTAAATGATTTGAATAATAACCAGATACATTCAACAACGTTTGTCACTTTCGATTCTTAGTTTGGGCTGAGAAAGACAAACAAAGTTTTATCCAGATTTTTTATCAAAAATTTGGGGTGCGCAATATACACAAATGAAAAGTGTATTTCCTCCAAACTTTTCTCACCTTTTTAAGCCCTGATCCATTTTCATGCTTGAAACACGTACACCAGAAATCTGACAAGACAGGCTCGACTTTCAGCGTTAGTTTTGAAGGCGATAGATGATAAACTTCTTGATGGAACTGAAAGGCAGGGATAATCTTTACGACAGAGTAGAGTAATTAAAATCTTCTTGAGGAAAGAAAGGAGGGTGGATTTTGTGTACAAATAAAAAAATGCCTTTTTGTAAGTAAAATGCGGCTATACTGTACACCTAAATAATAGTACAATTTCATGAGGTAGCTACAATAAATGTTCTAGAGCCATAAAATTCTTATTGAAGGTTGTATTGATAGTGACGTAGCACTACTGAACGCCTTGGTGTGATATGCATGGCCTGCCACTGTAATGGGATTGTTCCAAGTTCCAGAAATGTATTCTCAGCGTCTTGCTCAATCGGCATATTTATGAAATCCAGTTGCAGGTGAAATTAAGTTGGGTTGTCCAATAATCAAACCTAGGTAACAAAATAGAACATTTATGAACCTGCCTACAACAGCAAAAGATTGTGCTCATTTGCAGATGAATAATTAAGGCTTTCAGTAAACTATAGAAAGATTTTCACTGCCTGAAGCTTAATTCTCTACTTTTGCTCGTGTACTGCTCATAAAGTTTTGATACAGTTTCATGACTTTATCCTGTTTTTAGTATTGGGGACATGCAAATAATATTGCAAAGGACGTCCAGGTTGTAATTTTTACTATTATTGTGCACTGTTAGTTGTTTTGTCTATTATGAACTTTTTACGTAATTGTAACTATCGGCCAATCATTTTGCTGTTCTTTGATAACCACACCCTTTCGGGTGAATCGGCTTTTGTAACCTGGAAGATTTAATAAAAAGAAAAGGTCCTAGGGAGGGCCTTCAGAACAATTCGGAATTTATTTATTGCTCTCCTGTTCTCATTCTAAGTTTAAAATCCATAGATGTCGTATCTCTTTATTTGACATTAAACTTATCACAGTTGATGTTTTAGTTTATAGAGAATCAGGACCACTAGTAACAAGACATGTAGACCTCGGTTGAATTCATAAATAATTTTCAGTTTTTTTTAAGTGAAGCATACAAATGCAAATATTTAAATGGCCACATACCCATAGCATGTAGTGCATCAGGCCGATACCAGGCGATATTTTCAGGTATCATTTATTACAGCGCGTATCGATACAACTATTAGTTGTATGAAATAAAGGCATGTATTGCTTACAACAGTTCGAGATATTTTGATAGTAATTTCTTTGTGTGTTTGATATAAAATGATCTTTACCAAAAATGGGAGAAAAATTCCTAGAAATTTCATCAATCTGAAGGGATGTACGATACCACTCGTTTTAGACCAATACTGATACGAATACCCAAACCTTGAGTAGTCATCAGTACTGGTAACACATCCCGACACTATTTCCCTTCTCGCCAATAAATGTCTAATATTTTTGAAGAAACACCTTCAAATCCCAACAGAATAGTTTTCCTTAGTATTGCATTTCTCTTAATGACGATTTCAACAGGTTTAAAACTGATTTTACTGTAGAAGAAAAATAATTACGTGTCTGACTTACAAGAACAGGTTTTTGCACACTCTGGTATTTTAAACAACATATGAAATTATAAGTCACAGTTGTTAAATATAGCCACTAGCACAAATGCTAACTACTAAATATACTAGTGCTGGGATATACTACTAAATATCCCGCTGGTGTGGAATGCTCTGCCCTCTGAGATTAGATCCAGGCCAGTGGAACTGTGGAAATCTAGGGTTAAAACACACTTATATATCTTATAAATGACCTATATTTTATGTTGATGACTTCTGTGTATTGTTTGGTGATGCCCTTGCAACATCCATTGCAGCCTGGTCCCATCTCAACTTTTCTTTATTTTCCTCATGCTGAGGTTTTGAGTTTTTCCTTGCACTCATTTAGGTTTTAGATCAGCAGATAGTGTAATAAAAGTCTGTATAGCCCTTTGAGACTTCTTGTGATTAAGGGCTATACAAATGTAAACATGACTTGACTTGACTCTTACTTTAGTTTCAAGTTCCTGATTAAATTACCACTAGAAGGCAACTATCACAAGTACGGATAAGCTAACAATGGTTGGTATAGCTGGTATCACTACTCGCCTATCCTAATTTATTTCATTTAGGACATGGGTGGGCAAACTATGGGTACAAAAAAGCTAAGTATGCCTACCTCTTACTTATTTTTGCCCATTTTAAGTAGTATTTTCTTATTTCAAAAATAAGGAAATGCGACTTATTTTACCTTAGAAATAAGAAAACCAAAGTTTGAATAAGCAACAAATAATTGGGAGATGCACAACTGTAGGTCGGATCAAATCACTTCATCCACGTTGTCAATCTTTAGTTCCTTGCATCTGAAAACGTCATTGAAAATGGTAAATTCCAGATTACAGGCAACTTTTCCCCAGGTAAAAGAGCGAGGGGTGTGATAGTTAGCAGGAAGTCAGGGTGAGATACTTCAACTCCCTGCGGTTAAGGAGAGCTGTGTTTCAGGCCCAGCAGCTTTAGGAGGAATCTAATGTGACCCAACAAGAAGAGTTTGAAAGTTCATGGGAGTCTTGGTTTCAGCGGGTTGTAATCCGACATGACAGCTCTCTTTCAAATGTTCATAATGGCCCTTTATTCGCTCTCCTGTAATCATCTCTCTAACTGCTGTTGCTATCGTGACTTGTGATCTCTTTGTGCGCTCCGAATAGAAGTGTTCATCTTGACAGGCCTTGCGATCATCACGCAGCTTCAAAGGTTTTTTTTCGTCACTTTCTGTCAGACTCCGCTTCTCTATCAGAGTTGAGATTCGGGCAAAGAGGAGTCAAAGATCAACTGGCATACTTAGTGGTGACATGCCGGGTCAGGAGCTTTCATTTCTTCGAGTTAGGCCACGGGTGGGGAAACTACGGCCCACAACAGGCCCGTCAGGCTATTAATTCCGGCCGCTCACCGCTCATAACTGCGTACCGCCAACATCAGCTTCTCTAGTTTGGGCATGCAAACTACTACCGGCCAAAAAATAATAATTCTAACTGTGCTGTAAACATCTTTGTGTGTACGTTCATTTAAACTTTCTTTAAAATGTTCAGTAAGCGCTTAAATATCCTTACCAGTCTCTCAATCTCATACCTGTCAACCTCTGCCAATTGCTCCCACCAGTAATTATTTCAAATCATACTTTTGGAGTAGTATAATAATAAACCTTTCAAACACAATGTGCCATCCACTCACAGCAAGACACACTACCACAACAATATTAGCATATTACAATTGTTCCGGATTAGAGCCAAAATGGGCAAGACAAGATCAATCTTTTTTTATTTTATCCTGTATGATTAAAAACAGTTATCAGTGTATACAATGTGAAATGATCAAAAACGTTTTGAATACAGAGAAAATGTATATCTCCATGACTCCTCCATGCAACTTCCCCTTTCCCATTGGTTGCGCGCTCACAATAAACCCGCATTTCATTTCATTAATATTATCTTATTTATGTTATTACTGTGTTTTTCTATATTTAGGATCTGTTTTAAAGTTGTTCACTTGGATGCTTTTGAGAAGACAGGAGCGGACCAATTAGTTTTTATTTATTTTATATTGGGAAAATTGCTCGTTAATTCAAGTTAGGAGAAATAATCATAAATAAATGCAAATTTCTTGACCCATGAGTATAGGATTTGAAAAAGTACTCTCTTATAAGTCTTTGGCTTCAACCTGTCATCTTTTTTTTTCATTTCAGGTGATTTGTTTATTTTTTGATGTGATGTTTGTTGGGACATGATTGAAAAGAAAAAAAATTAACAATAAAATGGGAAGTACTACTCATAAACGATGTTGTTGTTTTTTTACGATAGAAATAATACAAAATACTAGCACAAAAATACTACTACATAAATACAGTACCATGAAAATCCTACAAAAATACAACTACAGTACCACTACAAAAAATACTGCTATGGCAATACTACAAAAATACTACAACAAAAATACTGCCGAAGCTTTATAGCAGTACTACTAAAGAAGAACAAAAATACTTTATTCATTTTTTCATTTTACAAAACTGAAGTTAATTGTTTAAAACAACTTTTAAATTCTGTGTGTTTCAAATCCAATTCGATTAAATTAACCCATCTATAAACAAATATGTAAATACATTTCCTGGCCTGGCACCTTTACCAAATTGTTTACCCCATGTGGCTAGCGACTCACAATGTTTGCCTAACACTGGATTAGGCGTTCAATACTTGCCAGTGACCAATTGAAGCCAAATGGATGTTAGATGACTGGAAAAGTGGACATCCGTCACGTTTGATGATCGTCTGAACACGTTTGTCTCGCTTGACAAGTGAACGTGCGGGTGACGTGACTTGCACTCATGTTGTCCTACCTGCTACTCCTCCAGTTTCGATTGAAGTCACAAGCGTCAAAGAACTCAGCCCAGTGTCATAGTGACAACTTTGACACTAATTGGAATCTCTAATTAGCCTAATTACAGAGAATCCCATCACGAAGGCTACTATTTAGTTATGTCTCATCATCAATCGAGACTGTGTGAATAAAGACCACTCTTTCAAACACCTGGGAGTGCATATGTCCATCTGCTCTCTGCCCAGTCTAGAGGACATTACTCGCTTGCGATACCGTTGCAGGTCCATTGACGCTAGAAAAGACACTTCACATCCCGGCCACTATCTCTTTGAACGGTTGCTCTCTAGTAGGAGCTACCGGTCCTTCAAAACGAGTACAAACAGGCTTGTAGACAGCTTCTTCCCCAGGGCCATCACCACACTACTAAACAAGCGCATGAAACTGTGAAAACATATCTTGTTTAGGTTTTTTTTTTTTGCCACTTACTGTTATTGCACTTGTTTTCATCTGACAGTAGTTCAAACGTCAAGAATATAAGTAGAACAGCTTTTTTCCATCTTCGCAACATTGCTAAAATTCGCCCTATGCTCTCTCAGTCAGATGCGGGGATTATAATTCATGCGTTTGTTACCTCCCGCCTCGATTACTGTAATGCACTACTCTCAGGTCTCCTACACAAGGTTTTACAGTATACTTCCAAATTTGGGCGCTAATTGATTAATTGATAATCAGCGCTGGCCCAAATCGCAACGCATTGTATGTGATGGGATTCGAACCTGGGTAGTGGTGGTAAGGGCGCCGATACTTTAACACTAGAACGCCAATGGTACAGATGACATACAAAAATGTATTATAAAGTATCTTATCACACTATTTTTACTCCCGGTGCCAGAAACACTGATTTGCAGAGTGCATTCTAAAAGGTTAAACAATCTCTCAACTTTAGCGGGGCGTCAATAACGATGCGAGAAACAGAAACAAAAATCAGAAAGTCTTTCAAAGAAGACTAAACTCGCTCTTCTTATGTTTGTATATATTTAAACCTAGAAGTTATTGACGCAAAGATCAAGAAGTGGAGAGACTGTGTAACCTATTCAGAATGCACTGTGCAAAACAGTGTTTTTGGCATCGTGGGTAAAAATAGTGTGATAATGAGATAAACTCTAAAGTCTTTACATCTGTCATCTGTACCACTCGAGTGTCTGTAGATTGTCCGTGTTCTCCCCGCTGGGATCAGAGTTTGATTGCTGTTGCTAACAATGTTTTGTGATTTTAATCAGCGATATTTTTCTGATTTATCATTGCATTATTATGGGCCGTAAGTGTGAAAAGAGCCTACCGGCAGTAGCTCTTGCTGTAGTTTCAATTTCATGCGCTTTTTAGTCCGGCGTGCCTTGTAGATGAAAAAATATGACAAAAGACTATTTTTGGGGGTGCACCTTGTAGTGCCGAAAATCAAAGTCAAAGACAGCTTTTTTGTCAATTCTGCACCAAAAACAGAGAATAAAAATTGTGTGTCATTCTTCAGTGTATAGAAAATAAAAACAAACACAAATACACAATGCTAGGACACACTACACCAAGACAGACATGTAGACGGTACGACAGATAAATAAACAGTGCACACATAAGTCATAAAGTAAAATACAGTACATCCAATTAAAAGGGACTGAAGAAAATCAAAGGATTTAGAGTTGTACCCTAGGATGTGGATAATTATTTGACTTCCTGACCCAGATAGAGAATAAATAAAAAATAGACGTCTAGTTTCTTTACCACAAAGTTTTCATTGTGAAATGTAATTCAGCATAACAGTCTCGGTGTGGAAGCGTCTCTGCGTGAGTGCTGGCATAACCCATCGCCTTTCGTTTGCAAGCTCCTGCACTGTGATGTGAATAAGGGGGGACAAAGAGAGAGCGTCCCCTCCCCGCTGTCTCCCCATTATCTTGGCAGTGAAGCGGCCAACAGCCCAACACATCAGCGCAATTACGCTCAGGGACGACTAGAACGTGTAGATTGCGGTGGACAGGTCCGGTAAGCAGTAGCCTGTGTGCTGCTGAGTCAGTTGGAGTGTCACTTTGAGTGAGGACCTCAGTCAGGCCACAATTGTTGACAAGGTAAAAAAGGTGTAAATTAAAGGTATTCCCAAACTGATTTTTTTTTAGCTCGGCATGGAACGTGTAGTGTTCCTCCCCCCAAATATGTAGCAAATTATTGGACACACTGGGGGACACGAGACGTCTAGTCTCAAGGTTGATTATTCTGGCTTGTTTGCAGCAGATCTGTGATGTCATTGAGGTAACGCAACACTTTAAAAATGGCTAATACCGTTAATACAAAATGTGCGGCCAGCTTCAAAACAGACAGCAATTGTTACAAACAAAGTTTCTGTAAACCCGGTTTAATGGCAAATAATGTCAAAGGAATGTCCCTCACAGATATGTCTAGAGAGAAAAAACTATTATAATTCCAGAGAATTACATACCTCTCTTCTTGTGTTAGCTTTAAGGTAACACGCCCCATGTTAGCAAGTCTGTGATGACTCGTAACTTAAATAAGCTATAAAATATGCTAGAAATAATAATAAATCCCAATTAGTTCCAAACTCATGGTTACCTTGTTAGACTTCCTTATCCATGAAAATATTTTCATTTTTTTTGTGTGGGGTCTCTGGGCCTGAACCTCAGGATCAATATATAAATAAATAAAACGGTTTTCTCTCACCTAACTATTATTGATGGGTTCTGCTAGATTGTTTTTCATTATTTTTCCTTTTTTATCATATTGACTATATGTTAATATTCATTTATATTAATATATGTTTTCCCTGTTTTTTGTTTGTGCTGCCTCTTGCAGCTTCACCTGTGTAAATCTGTAAATTCCAGATAGTTGGTACTGGGATCACAGGCTACCCAGATTTTGATGCCGTACTCCCTTGGCTTACTTTCATTTGAAAGGTCTGAAGTGACATTGTTGCCCCAAAAATACTCTGCAAACTACCAGGTCTATGGTGAATTGGCCTTACATGTCTCGAGAATATCTTGTTTTATTTTTGTGCAGATATCATGGAAAAACGGCACGGTAGTTGACTGGTTGAGGTCCCAGGTTCGATTCCAGATATAAGCCGTTTTGTGCAGGGTTTGCATGTGTTCCCCTTACCTTCGAAAGTTTTCAATAGGCACTTTAGTTTCCAAAAAATGCATGTAGGTCTATTGGTGGTTAAAAATTGTCCTTAGGAATGAGTGTGTGAGTGAATGGCTGTCTGTCTCTGTGTGCTTCTGATTGGCTAACAACCAGTCCAGGGTGTCCCCTGCCGACTGCATAATGACAGCTGGGATGGGTTTCCACACCCCCGCAACCCTAGTGCAGATAAGCGGTTCAGAAAATGAAGGAATGATTACTTTAGGGGCACAGCCGGCAAGTAAATTATTTATGTCTATTCATAAAATAAAAACTTGCATATAATTTCTTTATTGCTGATTAAAAAAGGGGTGTATGATAAGTAAATCATTCATTCTGTGTTTTACTATCGGACCACTAATTGCTGAAGACGCCAGAGTTGTTTGTTTTTTTGACTATCAAGTAAGCACTGTTTACATAACTTAATGATAGTTTTAAAGTGATGTCACACGCTTGAATGTACAGTCGGCCATATTGGATGGGTCCAACATAAGTGGTTTGATGTTGTCACAGGTCTACACTATTTTATTGGCTGTTCAAATGAAAGTAGAAGGTGTGAGACGTCGTTTTTGTCACGTTAGCGTTAATTTATTTTTTTTTTGAGTGGAGGGCAGAGCGAGAACCTCAATTGGTATAATGCATTCTCTAAAATAGTGGACCATTTCCCAGTTAAAATGAGCTCCAAAGAAAGCCCTGAGTATCCCTGAAAGCCTGGCCGAAAATAGTGTACCCTTATTCGGTGAGTGGAGGCCTTGATATATTAATGCTTCCTCAGGGTATAGCCCGGACATGGCTCAAACTAGGCCCAGAAATCGCCGTATTTGAACCTTGGTTGTAGATCAGTGAATGTTTGTTGTCGTAACTTAACCTGGAGCGTTTGTCTAATGACAGCCAAACTATAGCTTTGATCGCCATATTTCCAAGGTCAATCACAATAATCAGGAAAATTTACACCGTTTCAATATGATCGCACATCTTTGGGTTGCCTGGCAGTTGAGTAGGATCTATCAAATGACCAATTGTGTCCATATTCTTTGATAATCACACCCCTTTGGGCTAATGTGCTTTTTGTAACCTAGGATTTTTGATAAAACGGAAAGGGCTTGGGAGAGGACCTTTTAGAACAGGTTGAAATTTCTTATCTCAGGGTTTGTTACAGTCCTCTACTGTTCCTGTTGCAAGTTCAGAATCACTTGATGCTTTCTCTTCTTACTTTGAGTGGCTACTCAACACCAAAATGAAGGGTGAACATTGTTTGGGTGTGTTTTCTGTGAGCATACAGATAGGGGAAGTTATGTAAGGCTAAAGGTGTGGCTACTGCCATTTTTTTCTAATCGGTGTGTGTTGACATTTTCGAATGTTGGCTCACATCCAGCAAACGGTCAAAGATTGTAGGTTTGTAAGTTCCGTACGTTGTTTTAAATATTGACCTTCAGACCTGCCACTATTTCAATTAGATTAAAATCAACAATTTCATTTACCGTACTAATTAACAATTTTAACCCTCATGTTGTGTTGGAAATTACCAGTACTAACCATTGTGAGTGGGTCTCTTTTGACCTGAGCTCTAACTCAATCCTGACCACCAAATGAAAGCATTATTGTCAATATATTTAATACTACACCCTAACATAGATTATATATATACATACATTTCCATTGTACTTTGGATTTTATAGCCCCTGAGATACGTCCTTGAGACAGGTCACAGAAGACCCTAACAAGACATAAGGATTAAGGTGAAGTGACTATAACATTTTAACGAACTCTGAACATCGGGATTATTGTTTTTATATTTTTAATTGACATTTCTTATCAGGTTTTATCATGTCCATCTGCGCTTGTTATCTTGGTCCCTTCTGTTATGTAATTATCTTTGCCACATGTGACCATGTGTCTCAGGTTGTCTCATTAATGTATGAGCGTTTCTTCTAGCCACTTTAGACACTGACGGCATACTGCAAGAATGCTATTTCTATACTGCGTGACTTAGAAGAAGGCTAAAATGACTATGTGTAGCCCCTGTGATGAGAATACAACCAATGTTAGAAATAAATTATTTTTTATTTCCCAAAAAAAAAAAAAAAAAAAATCAAGCAAGACATCTCGATGGTGGGATTAGCCCTCCTGCTGAACTCAGTAAAGGTAAATAAATGCTCCTTTACAAATAGGAGTGACTTCTGCTCTAGTCTGAACTAGTGATAAGTTGTTCGGAGTGGCAGGCTGTTCATTTCACATCTTGGCCTTCAGAGGTGCTATGTCTTAATCAATCGAACTTTCAATAACTATAAAATGGCTATAAAACTTTTACTGCAGCTAAAGCATAAACATAAAAAGCATTAATCATAACCTTATAAAATTGAAATTTATTTTACTCACCCAAAAAAAAAAGGATTCGTACACTATTCCATAATTCTCTTTCCTCAAGAAGATGTCAATTACTCTGTTGTACATATTACCTGTGCGTTTCAGTTCCATCAAAAGTTGTTTTCTATCGCCATCACAGGTAATGCTGAAAGTCAAGCCTGTCTTGTCGTACTTCTGGCATAGTTTTTTATTTAATTTAGGGCTAAAAATGTCCGTGATTGGGACACGGGAATCTTTTTCTTTAAGTTTCTGTTCTGATACTTCCTTAGCTGCCCCTTAGCCAATCATAATTTCTGCAACCCCAAAAGTTTCTCAAGGCCCACTAGCAGCCGGTGTGTCTCCAACTCGGAATGTGATTGGCTCAGGCAACAGTTTTATCGTCTCTTATTATATGCCTCAGGGCCTGCGGAGTTAATTGTGAAAGCCTTAAGGTAGATTTCTGACCCTGGCAACAAGTAATGGCTAAAATGTGATGGGTTAAGCTTGAATATGAAAATATCTGGAAGAACAACCAGGGGAAAAGCAATGAAAGGAAGCTGACAGACAAGTTTGAATTATTTCCTAGGGATTTATGGACAGAAAATAATTAACCACACATGATTCTGATTTTAGGTTTTAGGCCAAAATGTATTATTTTATTTGGGAGAACCTGGGTAGAGGAGGGGTGATTTGGGCCAACCTCGCATGCCCGGTTCTTCACCGAGATAGGTCCACTCCGGTAGCCGGCAACCCAGATTGCACAAGAGAGGCGGCAAAGGGCCTCATACTCCGCAGACGCACCTGTCTTTTATAACCAAATCTAAGTTGAACAAGATTGTAAAAGCAGAGATAAAGAAGAAAAACGATAGGTGGATATGACATGATTGGCCATTTCATATTTCTATTGTGTAATTTACGTCCGGGCAACATTCTTGAAGACTGATGTTACGATACAACGCCTTCAGTATGTTTTGTAAAGGCTTCAAACATACACACAACTAATGGCTGAAATGTGATTGGTTGAATGCCTAAATATGAATGCACACATCTGAAAGTAGCGCTACCTGGGAGAAGCAATAAAAAGAAGCTGACCGGAACTTAAGAATTATTCATAAGTATTGATGGACAAAATTTGATTACCCTCACATAATTAAGATATTTTTAGTCCAGCAGAGAAGGTCTTACAGGCCTGCCACTGACAAAATGTAACTTGATTTACATATTCAACTTAGTTTTACAGTAATGCCATATAATAAACATGTATTTTTAACAAAAATGCCATTTAATGGTTTCTTCCACATAAGATTGTAAAGTCATGGTTATAGAATTTTGCGATAGTAGTGATTGAAACAGTGTCACAAGGCTTAATCTTCAATTCATTATTTGCAGTTTGTAGAGAAATTTAACTACAAGACTGAATTATATTTTGGCCCCAATTTTACACTTTGGGATAAAATTGTGTTGATATGAAAAATAATAACTCAACAATAACTACATTTATATGCGTGCAAAAATGTGAATGTAAACACGAGCATCAGATTTCTAGAGCAGTGGTCTTGTAAGTGGTGCCCACGGCACCAGGTAGGCCCCTAAGAACACCTGACTAGCCAGTGGACAGGCGCTGAAAATAGCCCACAAGCGAGAGGTCATAGTGATTTTCCAAGAAATTTGACTGAGCCTATTTTTAGTCAACTTCTAATAATTAAAACTCGGTAATAATATAATCTTAACAGGACTAACATTTTAGAAATGCATATCAAACTTGTATCCCTTCATGACAATCAGTGACAAAAAGTAGCTCTCAGCTTAAAAAGGTTGATTGAGCCTGTTTTGGAGCAATCCGAATGAATCGTTTACATGCCTAGATAAAAATGAATAACGTCATATACACAAAGTTTGCAAGTATTACGATTACAAAGGCAAAGCAGGAGCATAGTTATTACCCCCAAAAATATTTTGTTTCTGCATATCCCCTTTCGAACTTAAATAAAGGATGAATAATTTCATGTCACTCACCAAATTCAACTAAGTATTATGCTTGTTTCTTCGGCATTTGAAAAAGCATCTTTAGTTTACAAGATGTGAGCGTTCTTGGCTCGTCAAAAACAAAGGTTTACACTATATTTAGATGGATACACTTGTGGCATTTTCCTCGTGAGAAAATCAACAAACATAAGGCTTTTTTAGCGAGTAAACCGAAGTTTTCTTGTATCAGTCGTCTTTACTACAAGACGGACAGTGCTTTGGGGCATACAAATATCCTGGATGAGGTAAAGTGCACGTGTGCAAAATGTGTATACATGCATGAGTAAACGGAAAATGAAACGACATAACCAACCTTTGCAATTGGACTAAGACATAAACCGGATTGAATGTGCGTCTTCACAGTTTCCACTTGGATTATTGCCTCAGTGTAAATCTGCCACTGTCAACAAGTCATGGTTCTTTTCATATGATTTAGCTTAACAGGACTGCTTTGATTTTTCTAATCACAGTGTTAGAATATAAAAAATGTTTCTGTTTTTGAAAAATATTTCTCTCACACACTGAGTAGACAGCTGGATCAGGCTTGATCAAAGTTTGAACTTTTAGTTACATCATGAATATCAATCGGGTATGGTGACTTATATTGTGAAGTATGGTTTGCTCTTGAGGACCTAGCAAAATTGTGTTAGCCCTTGTTGATTTGATGGAAGTTGCAGTTATCCATCCATCCATCCATCCATTATCTGCACCGCTTATCCTCAGTAGGGTCGCGGGGGTGCTGGAGCCCATCCCAGCTATCTTCGGGCAGGGGGCACCCTGAACTGGTTGCAAGCCGGTCGCAGGGCACACAGGGACAGACAATTCGCTCACACTTGAATTTTACCAACGTGAGTCAGTTTCCGTTTCGTTCAACTGTCCGACGCGATCTTTAAGTATTTTTGTGTCACTGATCTACCGCCATGATACGCAAGGTCTGATCTGCAAACTTTGCAAGTAGTCTCTTTGTTGGCTGTATCCAGGCTGAAATACTCCCAAACATTCACACCTAGGGACAGTTTGGACCGGCCAATTAACCTAACATGCATGTTTTTGGAACGTAGGAGGAAACCGGAGTGCCCGGAGGACACCCACGCTAGCACAGGGAGAATATGCAAACTCCACACAGGAGGTCCGATCTCATGACCTCAGAACTGTGCCGCACACGCGCTAACCACTATTTGCAGTTATGGTGATGGGTATTTCCTTATTCTGTCTCGCACCTAAAATATTTTTCAAATACTCGTATGGCATTCATTTTACAATCCGTCATTTATCATGTTACATATTTTGTTTGTGTAGTTGCCGTTTGGGACCTTCTGTGAATGCTGCACAATTTGATTTGAGGACGGGTCTCTAATAAGCGTTTAGCTTTGTTCCTTTTGTAATGTGATATTTATTTGCAACATGATATTTTTTAAAAAAAGAAAAAAATGAAAATACAAACATATGAGGCTGCAGATAAATGCTTCGCAAATTTAGACTTTTTAGTATTACTGGTACTTACTCCTAGTTTTATTATTATGATGAATCTTATAAGGGATAAAATCCTTCCGTATGTAGAAATATACGTGTAAATAGATTAAAAACTACAGGTATATGAACACATAAATAAACCACGTAATATGTAAATATATCAAGTAAATGTCATATATTTATGTATTTATTTTGTTATTTATTTTATTGTGTATTTTGTTATGTACTTTGTCATGTACTTCGTAACAACAATTTGCCAGGTCAAACTGGTTGAGCTTTTCAAGAGATATGATTTCTAACTGTCACTAATGGATTAAAAGCTCAGGCACCCGGACAGACTCCTCATTAAAATTCCATTGTGTTGTGACAAAAAACACGACAAAGAACATGACAAAATAAATACAGATATAAATAAATGACTAAATGCATAAAGGAGTATGTTGCATTGCTGCCATAAATCTAGGTGTTTTGTGATTTACTTACTTGTTTATTTATTTATATGGCATATGTTTGAAGGTATTCATTTATGTATTAATTTATTTTAACGTTTGTCAACCAAAAATTTGAGTTAATCATCTCAGTTGTTTGTTTGTTTCAACCACTTTGAGATTGCAAGAACATTAGTCCAAGTTTGATAAGTCTGATTTCCTAACTTCCTTGAATGCAGCATTAGTTCCTAATTTTCTTCCGACATTTCCACTCATTTTTAAACCTACCCATGTACCCAAATAGGTCTTGTTTTCATGGTATTTGTTTGTACATTACCCCGTGCTTGTTTTTTTCATACCTCGAGTTTATTTTCTTTTTCTTTTAACCTTCTCGTCCTATTTAATCAGACTACTTTTTATGAGCACCGCTGCCTGCTCTGCTTTTGGGTCTTAAACCCTATGAACACCTGACAGCCGGCAGGCACCAGCTTGAAGAAGAGCGTGAGTCCTCTACTGCATTGAACAAGGCAGTAAAAGAAAGAATTTCTAGTGAAGGGTGTGTGACGTCTGTTTAAAAAAGCAAATAGGGTGGAGGTGTGCAGGTCTGTTTTGTGTTGAAGAGGTACGCTATTGTTACACAGCCATCAAGGGTGGGTGGAGGAGTTGTGTTTATGTGTTCTTGAACATGTGCTAGGAGGAGCAACATGCACGAACAGTACGCTACTAAGCTGTCATTATTTCAGTTTGGTAATTATTGTTTTCACAACCAGCGCACCATAATCTGCTGCCTTTTAGGCACAGAGGTGATCAAATCAAGTCAGCCTTTACAATAGGGCATTATTTCAATGATCTATTTTAATTCCGGGCACGGTTTTCGTGCAGTTAGTACAACAGGTTTTTTTGTATGTGTTTTTTCCCGATAGATAATGACAACCTTAAACCAAAATTCTCTAAATCAGTGGTCCCCAAACCATGGCCTGGATCCAAAGTTGGTCCAGCCCTTGATCAATAACCAGGCTATTTTGATGTGTTTCACCCAAAAGGACAGTGTGTAATATTTAGTTCCTCCTCGTTGTAAATGTAAATGGTCTGCATTTCAAGTCAATGAAGACCTACCAAAGCACTTTACAATGTGCTTCACACTTTTCCCTTTTACACACTAAATAACCGATAGCAGCGTCAGCCATGCAAGGCAACTACCTGCTATCGGGGGCATTAGGGATTCAGTCACTTGCCCAAGGACACTTCAACATATAACACGGAGGAGCTGGGACTCTAACCTCTTGATCCCAAGACGAGCGTTTTACCTCCTGGGCTACTGCCGCCCCTTACATCAACACATTCATCAGTGTTCATTTTACCTCTGAAAAGTGCTGGGTCCCAGGGATTCACATGCTCAAAAATCTATGGGTCCCAACAGAGTTGTTATCGAGGTTGAAATTGTAAATCGGTGACAAATATATAATAAAAATCTATATATACATTCAGTTTTAATCATCAAATTATTAATTCATTTTCTGCATCAAATTATTGTTGGTAATATACCGATAAAAGGGATAACCACAAACCTGTCTTTTTTTCATTTTCTCCTTTTATACTTCCTTTTTTTCTTAACTTCTTTATACAACATAGTTCGTAATATCAATCATCAAAGCAAGTGAGCCATTTGGGAGCCGGCTCTCTTTAATGAGTTGAGCCAAAAAAGCCGGTTCTCCAAAAAAAGACGGACTTCCTTTCACTACACAACTCGAACTCGTTTGACTTGATTGATTTGCCGTTTCGTGATTGTCGCTGTATACCGGATGGTACCCATCATTGACAAACTTGCGTTTTTCACTACAGATTTATTTGTACGTCGTACACGTCTTAAAATGCATAATGAACGTACTTCATACGGCAAAAACGTACGGGTTGACAGGTATGAATTTCTCCGTCGTTTTTTCGTGCCGAAATTATTGCCGCTTTCTGCATTCGTTTCGACTTATTACTGACACTGAAGGAATTACCAATTTTGTGTTGATTTTCACCTAATACTAACTGTTTTTTAGAGGCATACTTAACCTTCACCTTCACTCGACGACAACCACCACAACAATGACGTAATCTCGAAGCAACGAGATCTCGTTTGCCGAGATCGGCGTGCAAATGAAAACTCGAACCCCGAGACCAAAACAACAATGGCGGATCTGCCTGACGAAAAGTTTGGAGTGCGGTAAATTGTTGTTAAAAAAAAGTAATCGGGTAATGATGACAATTTTGTGGCAAAAAAGTTGCGTCCCGAGGACGCACATTGATTTAAGACTATGCGTCCCCAGCAAAAATGATGCGTCTAGGACGCAGGGACGCGGGCAAACGAGAACACTGATTCATTCATTAAAAAAACAAAACAAAACATTGATTTGAATTCCAGGCAAAAATGCATGAATTATCTTAAAAATTAGATTTTTTTGTAGGTCGACACATTTGTATTTCTTTAACATAATAGAATCCACACCTACGCCGCCATGTTTCTCTAATGTCTTGCTGCTTTCTGTAGCACTGGTTTTTATCCATATTAGACAACAGCCCCATCTAGTTGTCAAATATTACACACTGGGTCTTTAAAAATTAACTCAAAGTCTGAAGGCGCATTTTTGGTGGTAACTGGATTGCAACCCGAGTTGCAGTGGTTAGAGCACCAAACTTGAGACTGGGAGGTTCGGGTTCGCGCCCCGGCCGAGTCATTCCTAAGACTTAAAAAGTGGTCGGCGGCGCCCTCTCTTGGCTGCGGCTGCATCGGGTCAGGTGCAATCGACATTTCGTTCTGTGTACATTGTTACACAGAATGACAATACAAGGAAATTATTATTATTATTATTATTATTATTTTACCACTGACCCAACTGTGACAGAATGTCTCATTATTACACTTTCTCTAGTCATCGTACACAGGAGTGCCAATTTAGTTGTACATTTCACATAATACGATGACAATACATTTGGAACTCGCAATGGTTAAAAATTAAGATTTGTTTCTGGTACCGTAAATACAAATAGTGTGACAATGCAATATAATCTACGGCCTTTCCACAAGTTAAGTCCACTTTCCACTGAACAGCACAACACAGAGTTTATGTACCATGGAGTTTTTAAGTGTTGTTCAATTTTATTTAATTCATAGTAATATCAAATTTCTGACTATTGTCTTCTAAAGGTTTCAAAAGGACTATTTGATTGTGTATTACTGGAAAACAATACAGTTTTACATCATCACACTTTTTTTGATACAAACTGACCCCGGGCCCTAATACAAGAAGGGAAAAGTTACGCGGCCCCTACAGGAAAAAGTTTGGGGACCTCTGCTCTAAATAGTGTTTTTATCTGGTTGCTCATTTTTACAATGTTATTAAATGCATAGCATCACACTGAGACTTTTTATTTATAGTCGGAATATTGGGAAATTCCCCAAACAGCTGGTCAATTTTCACGCCGCTTAAAGTCAAGCACATAGTAAACACCTTTTACTTCCCCAACCCCATGCGCATTCCCTTCCAACGTCAACAAATGATAAAAACGCATCGATGCCAGAAGAGCTTGATGGCGATAGGTCTAAATAAAGACCACAAAATAAGATCATTTGGACCATATTTCTCTTTATTTATTAACTTGGAAGCAGAAAGTAATGGCCTTTCATTGGCTTTAGTATTGTGACCGTTTCCTATTGATGAAAGTCACCCCTGAATTGCTCAAACTCAATTGACTTGCCGCTGGAGCTAGGGTGGGGGTCAGCAACAAGGGGCTCTGAAGTTGCAGGCAGCTCTTTGGCGCTCCCTAGTGGTTCCCTGGCTTTTTTTCAAAAATGTTTGATAATGGAAAATTATATGGTTTCTGTAGAAGGATAAACATTATTTTTCAATAGAAATAGATGTATGACCATAGGGTGCACCGTGTGAAAGGGCTCAGTCCCCGTAGTTGGTTGTATTCTGTATGTAACACATACACATAATAGTGCTCTGCATAATAGGGCGCTGGGGCTTTCTGTTGCAGCCACTGCTGTTGTGCCTAAATCCGACTCTTCCCCAAACGTAAATAAACTGGCTATCGCTTCAAATCTTCATGGCAATCCAGTGTGCCCGCGTGCTCCCACTATGGTCCCGGCAAGATAGAAGGAGAGGAGGACGTAGCCATCATTCAATCAGCCCAAATCAAAGACAATTTTAAAAAATTCCATGAAGTCTCGGAATTTGTGGAAAGGAAACACCTGGAAAAAGTGTTGAAAAGGAGGGCTTTTGCTACATCTGCCTCGTGCATTTTCTGACAAATTGTCAATAGCCGGCAAAATCAGACGTCATTGGATCAGTTTTCCAACAAACGTGCAGCAAAAAGGTAAATTAATATTTTTATCATTTCCTTTATTCTTCGTTTTTTTTTACATGATGTGCCTTTCGTTTCACGTTTATTGTGTGGTAATCCAATTTCAACATGTATTTGTTTCATTTTCTGATACTCTTTTATTTTTTCTTAAAAAAATTATCATACCGTACTTTTGTAGCGCTTCGAACGGATAAGCGCATTTACGTACAAAATGAGTCTCTACTTACGAAGTTTTCAGGTTACAACGCTACTCCGAGAACAAATACATTTCGGAAGTAGAAGTACCAATGTATGTGTTGCCTTCCTTAGAAAGGTTATGTAAAGCTTTTAGCGTTTTGCTGCTCCGGGCATATACTATTTTTTTGGGAACAGCCAAGGGTTGAGTCAAATCAGGTTTTCCACAAAAAGGCGCCTAAGAGAAACATTCCATTGTTTTCCGCTATTTTTTTTTTCCTGCACGTAATAAGATTTTAGAAGAAACATCAAAAGGCATTATGAAAATTAATCAGTAAGTAATTCATAATTCTATAATCGGCATGGGCTGCACTTAAAGGGATAGTGTGTATTACTCAGTGTCTCATAGTAATAAAAAAAAACTTTGTTCAAAAAAAAAAAAAAAAATATATATATATATATATATATATATATATATATATATATATATATATATATATATATATATATATATTAATTCAAATGATGAGTAAAAATACATTGATTATCATTTTTTAATTACTTGTAGGTCCAAAATTTGCACTTATTTGACATACTATGAGCCTCACCCAGAGAAAGATGACATAATTATTCGCAATCTTGCTGCTGCGGTTACCACCAAAAACTAAAAACCTGTGCTTTATTGTAAAGAAATATCAAAATAGGAATCAAATATACGCCATATAAGAAAATCAGGTGATTTAAATGAATAATTTTCCCATTTTGCATGAGAACTAAGTGTAAAGGAACAGTGTATTATTTAGCCGCCCCGAGTGGTAAAAAAAACCTGACGTAATTCATTGAAAAAAAACTATAATGATTTGAGTAATAAGGAAAAATACATGATCCTTTAATTATGCATGTTTTTAAATACCTGTTGGTCTAGAAATTAGTATTTAATTTATATAAAATAAGCCTTACCTAAAGAGAGCTGACATGATTGTCACCATCTTGCCGCTACGGGTACCTGCAAGCCTCAAAAAGGCGGGGCAAAAAATAATAGAAGTAAAATGGTGCATTTTGGCCACTTTAAGTCCCTCTACTGTGTACTTTTAAGCACTTTTCAGTTGCCCTAAACAATACAGTGGCAACTAGTGGTCAAATAAAACAGGCTGTATCTTTATCTTCCTTATTACCATAGGTCCCTCAAACTATAATCTTGGGGGATGCAATTTGCCCAGGTGCCGCAAGCTTGAGAACCCCAATTAAAAGGAGCTGTACGGAATTTATTTATTTTTACCAGATGCCGCCATCTCCTGGCTTGTGTCATCATTGCAGCCTCTGGCAAGCTCTTTATGATGTGTGTGCAAGCATGTGAATTTCTTAGATGCACTCTAATAATAAACTTATTTTTTCATCTTTTCGGGTGTTTTGGGTTGGTGTTTGGAGTGGAATTTCATTTTCTTACCTTCACTGTTTACATGCTACACTAACAAATAGAGACCAGGGACGAGCATGAAGTCACACTCCTGCTACTTCCCCTAACCCATTCCTCCTACCTAATGTGTTCTGCCCTGAATAGCTTTATTAAAATTAAGATAAAAGCAAATTAGTAGAGTGAGATAATAAGCATAAGGGCTGTTTGAACTCAGTAAAGCATTGTTAACACATACTTAACAAAGAAAATATTCCACATTCAAATTTTTACAGACATCTCAAACGACACACACCACCATTAAAGTATTTGTATATAAATGTTAAGTACAAATGTCACTGAGATCATGACATCTACTTGCTTACTTGTAACATGTTACAACAGGCAGATTTTTTTCCAGGTTGACGAGTATCCCAAAGCTGTCTTACAAATTTCAAGATCACGATCGGCCTCAGATCAATTTAGATCACCTTTCAGTGTCGCTAGCCGGTTGCCATTGCAAACTGGCAAGACAATGGCGATGTGTCTCACGTTGCATGGAGGTGCAATACACCTGATACTCACAAGGTGATTGGCCCTAATGACATGGGCTCACCGAGGGACTGTCCCTGAGAAGAGGCACTTGTTACCGAGCCCCAGTGACTCATCCATACTGGCCATGTGCAGCACATTTGTGTGAGAGAGGCTTGGAAACAGAAGACGGCTGTTGAGCGGGCTGATCAAACACAACTTCACTGAACAAAAGAAATATTGAAATTACAAGGCATGCACATTACTTTGTTTCATTCCTGAACTCTTGTGTTGCCATTTACACCAGTTATCAAGACCATTAATACTTAAAGAGGCAGCGTGTATTATTTATAGCCACCATCACAAGTACCAATATGTTAAAATCAAGACGATATATTTGACACTATGGCTAACTGGTACCCTAGTTGCTAATCACTATATATAACATAAAAATTTGTATCTAAAGTTATACAAGCAGTTGTAAATCAAAGATCAATACTCCCTCAATATATTATCTAAAAATGTATATTGTCAAACTAGGATCTAAATTTAAACATATACAATCCATTGCATGTTTACTGCAGTCCTCAAGTAAGAATACAATCCACATCTACAATAGACTCAGTGATGTCTATGGTCTACTATCCCCTAGTATAAGTTTACTTATAACAACTTCATTGAGAAAAAATGTGAGAAAAGTACTACTTGATTCTGGCTTTCACAAAATACTGCCGCTGATGACAATGAGACATTTCAACATTTGGAAGGAATCTAGATTTAAAGGAACATTAAATTGCTATTTTTTTCTATTTAAGAAAAAAATGGCAAATGGTGAATGGACAGCATTTCATTAGCGCTTTAACCAGCCACTTGAGGACCTCCAAAGCGTCCAGCACTTGACACTTTACCCATTCATACACAATCTCACTCACCAAAAACAAATAACAAGTATGTTCGGGTGAAAATATCCTAATATGTCATTTTTGCTAGTGTTATCTTACGTTGAATGTTTCAATACAGCGTTTTGAGTCGTCTGCAAAGTACTATGTAAATTAATTTGGATTTGGATTTGCATTTGGTTGTTTAATGTTTCCCAAAATGGTGTTTGTTTGGTAAGCGTGGCTCCATCATAAAGGACCTCTGCCTTGTCAAAGTTCACTGTGCTGTTGGTAGAAACTGTCACTAGGCAAAGCAACAAGTCAACAAAAACAACAGCTCAATAGTTTGTCTGCATGTTAACAAATAAGTTGATTGAATTTGGAAAGACATTCCTCCACTCCTTGTTTGTCAAGACAGGCTGGTACAAGACAAACTCTGCGTGCCAACTTCCTGAGGTGAGAGTATTATTAACTACCTGGACAGACATACTGTGCTTGTAAATGTGTGGTTAGCGAGGGCGGGAAGGGCCGACCTGATAAGGAAGGTCGATATAAATCTGCCTTTTCTGACAGCACGTACTGGCGAGTGAGGTCATGTCTACAAGTGTGCTTTGTCATTAGACTATTGGTGTGATTTTCCGTCTGTCAATCCTCTGTGCTTCTTTTGTTTTGCTCCCCCTGTAACACCTGAGAAAGGGGGGGAGAATAAACTGTTGTCAGCAACCCAACACATTCCAGTTCCAAATGTTTGGGCGCAGCCACTCCTCCTAAGAATTATTTTGTTTCTTTTGTAATCCCAAAATTTTAAACATGCAAAATGGAAAGAAATTGCATGAAATCTCTATATATTTTTATGGTATATTCCAATAAGTTACTGAGAGAATGCATTTTGAATACAGCATGTTGTGTCTTTGTCATCCTGAGCTGTGTTGTCATCGAAGGAACACCAGCACCATATTGTTTCACGTGTTAATTAGCCGAAAGGGTGACGAGTGTTTTATGCTAAGTTTTAGTGGGTTTTTTTTTTGGGATAATGCCTTGGGCAGGGTTAGCAACCCACGGCCCACGGGCCGCATGCGACGTATTGTCGCTGCAGATAGGCGTTTTTCCAAAAATATTTACTAATTGAAAAAGGTGGGAGGGAACTACATTTTGGTTTCAATATGAATTGAAATGATCTGCATTTATATAGCGCTTTTCAAGTCAATGAAGACTTCCCAAAGCGCTTTACAATGTGCTTCACATTTACCCATTCACACACACTCACACACCAATAGCGGCCGTGCAGCCATGCAAGGCCCCAACCTGCTTATTGGGGGCGTTAGGGGTTCATTGTCTTACCCAAGGACACTTCGACATGTAACACGGAGGAGCCGGGATTCGAACCTGCGATCTCTTGATCCCAAGACGAGCGTTCTACCTCCTGAGCTAATACCGCCCCTAATATGGTTTATAGAGTAGGACAAATATCACACTAACACTATTAACGTTTTATCAATGCAGTAAAATTATGCTGAATAAATACAGTAATCCCAAAGTGAAAGTCCGCGAAGCGTCACACCTTCATAAAAGCCCCCAAGGGGCAAACTTACCTCAAGATAACGTTGTACCTTACTAAGAATATATGACTGTAACAATAAATAAAACTGTAAATCTACAAATTAAGACAAAGAACACAGTATTGAAGTTCAATTAATGGTCTTTAATGTCATTTGACAAGAGTACAACAAAATTGGAGGTTATAGCTCCAGGTCATCTGTTTCATGGGTAATGGATCTGGCGTAGGTGATATGCCAGCTCGGCATGAGTCGCTTAGGAGAGTTGTTAGCCTAGGCATAGCACTAGGCTGGACCTGCAGCCTTGCAATTACATTTGGACGCCTCAGTTGCTTCCCGAACCCGATAAATATCCACGGAGCACATGCTGGTGATCGGCATTTCTTTGCACTGTCCTGACTTTCCACAGAGTCTAATTTAATTGATGATATATTTTTTTTCATCGTAACAAGCTGTTAAAGTACTAGATCAGCTGTAGCCGTGTTCTGCAGTTTGTTTGGGTTTTTTCTTGGGTGTAGGGGGTGGACACATTGACTATTGCGCCCGCCCGGCTGTTTGACTGACAGCATACAGCAGCCTATCACAGACACTTGCCTATTTGTCACCTGTTACAACAGATGGATCATTTTTACAGGTTGTATCCCCAAAAGCTGTCTTACAATCCTCAAGATCACAGTCAAGCCCACCCAACACACAAAGCCATCCATAACCTGGCCCCATGATAGCATTTTCCTTCTGCTGTCTGCCATGAACCTTGATATCAATTTCAATTTAAAAATTCAATTGAATTTAAAATCCGCAAAGCAGTGAACCAGCAATAACAAAATGTAGCGAGGGGTACATTTCATCTAGGGGTATAACTATCAGCTTGTACGGGTTGATGGGTGCAACATGTCAAGTTTGTCTGCAGCTTTCTCATTGGTGTCGGGTAGTACAAACACGGGTTACAAGTTGTCATCTCGAATGCCGCAAAGTCATATATTAGGACTCCAAGTCGTGGCTCTACTACTTAAACTCCTGCCTGGAGTACTTGGCAATGCAAAACTCCAGGGCTGCTCTCCTCCGCTTTTTTTCTTCTCCTGTCTCACGTTACGAGAGTTAGTCAAGTCAAGTCATTTTTATTTGTATAGCCCTAAATCACGAAGAGTCTCAAAGGGCTTCACAGATTGTTACACTATATTACACAAACTATTTTCAACCGACAAGAGGAGTAGGTTATTCGTATGCAATGGAGTAGAAGTGAGTTTTAAGTTTAGATTTAAACATTTCCACTGAGGTTGCAGATCGAATCTCAGGGGGAAGAGCATTCCACAGCACCGGTGCCCGGATGGAGAACGCTCTCGAACCAGCAGAAGACTTCTTTGCTCTCGGGATCATCAGAAGACCAGCACTCTCAGATCGTAGGCTTCGGACCGGGACATAGTGGCAGATCAGATCTGAAAGATAAGAGGGAGCAAGTCCATGTATGATTTTGTACAATACTAAGAGAACTTTGAAGTCACATCTTTGGCTAACTGGGAGCCAATGCAGGTTAGCCATAATCGGTGTTATGTGATCGTACTTTTTTGTCCTAGTTAAAAGCCTCGCTGCGGCATTTTGTACTAGCTGAAGAGACTTGATTCTGGACTTCGGGAGACCGGAGAGTAGTGCATTGCAGTAATCGAGACGGGAGGTAACAAATGCATGAATTATTGTTTCCGCATCAGACTGAGACAGTATTGAACGGATTTTAGCAATGTTGCGAAGATGGAAGTTGTGCGAACCCATGCGCTGCAAACAAAACAAAAACTTTTGGCGGCAACAAAAACATTTCCAAAAGTTTCAAGATATATAGTTTCACCGTTTTGGGCGTTTGTTCAGTGTGGTGATGACCTTGGGGAAGAAACTGTGTCCGAACCTGTCAGTCCTTGTTTTAAGGAACCTAGAAGATTCATGTTTTTTCCTTTTTTGCATTTGATAAAATTAAGCCAGAAGTTGACATGCATATCAGAATTTTAGTGGAATATGTCAGGAGCCGGGCCGCACGGCGGCGCAGTGGTTAGCGCGTGTGCGGCACAAATCTAAGGTCTTGGGAACCTCCTGTGTGGGTTCAAATCCAGCTACCGGACTTACTGTACGGAGTTTGTATGTTCTCCCTGTGCTTGCGTGGGTTTCCTCCGGGAAATCCGGTTTCCTCCCACATTCCAAAGACATGCATTTCAGGTGGATTGGCCAGTACAAATTATCCCTAGGTGTGAATGAGCGAGCGAGTTGTCTGTCCCTGTGTGCCCTGCGATTGGCTGGCAACCAGTTCAGGGTGTCCCCTGCCCACTGCCCGATGATTGCTGGGATGGGCTCCAGCACCCCCGCGACCCTACTGAGGATAAGCGGTGCAGCTAATGAGATGAGATGAGATGTCAGGAGCCATTCCTCTTTACTCAATAAACAATTGCTATTGCTAAATTATTACTCACGGTCACTTTAATTTACAGCAATTTTAACTTTTTTCCACCCTCTTTGTTTATTTAAGTTACTTCTATTGGTGTTACAATAGACCAAATGGGGAAGAAATAATTTTACAGACATGCAACAGTAAGAGGAAGTGAAACAATTTTTTTTACCAAAGAAACAAATGATGCAACCTAAGACAGCAAATTTGCAATTGTTTTTTGAAACGTTGAAAAATCAAAAACGAGTAACGGAAATTTTCTATTTTTCATCCAAAAAAGGGAACCATTCCTTGTTTTTCCAAACCAGCAACCCGCAAGTTTATAAAAGTAAATCATTACTCAATCTTTGCTTTTAGCCATCCCACCTCCACCCTCCAGTTCCCTCCTGCAGAGATGCGAGTGCGTCATAGTGGAGTTGGAAAGGAGGAGAAGTAAAGCCTTTTGATTTTCAGGAAGGAAACGCATCTGGGGAATAAGGAAAGAGAGAACGGGTGAAAAGAGGAATTAACGTGGAGGAAGAGGGGCTGGCTGAAAATAGCCAGCTTCTGCTGGAGCTCTGTCTTGCCAGAGCAGGAACCGCACCTCCTGCCTCTCAAGAGTTAGTCAGACCTTTACCTTTAGGGTCTGACTAACTACCCTTACATGTGAAGCCCCCCAGGTCAAGAATCCCACCTCCTTCCAAGATCGTTACTGTGCTCCTGTGTTTAATGATTTGGGAATTTGCTGTTGGTTTTCTGTCATGCACACGAAATGCACACAAAATAAGGACAATAGGATCGTCCCATTTCCTCTATCATTGTTCCTAAAGTCTGTTGAATTCAAATTTAACCTAGCACCAAAAAATTTCATTATTAATGGATTTTTCTTTCATCATTTGAATTTGCACCTGTGAGAGAAACTCAGAACAAATTAAAGGATATACGCTGACTACATGCTTAAGCAATAATTGGGGGGGTTGCACCATTTACCTCATGAGGATAACAATTTTCCTGAGTCTAACAGTCAATTATTGACTCTTTCATTATGTTCATTAGTTGTAGTAGTAACCCCTAGTGTACAGCCCTTTGAGATTTTACAAACAAGGGGGTTATACAAATAAGGCGGCCATACAAATAAACTTGACTCATCAGTATCAGTAGGAGTGTTCATTAGAGGAGGGCAATACTTGGAATTGTGGTATAAATGTGATCCAAGTAACTACATGGTAGTATTGATTGATAGTAATACTTTAGCTTGGAAATGTCTTGATCATTGAAGAATTAAACCTTATTATCTTGAGTTAACTTCACAACAAACAGTGCTGCCACTTGTTCACTAATTCGTTCTCCCCCTATTTAAACGCATAATTCTCATTCACTCCTTGTCAGTCTATCAGCGAACTTCCGCACATCAAGGCAAGCACGTTTTAACTCTGGCTCCCGTCTGTCCTGTCCTGTTTCCTGCCCTGGTTCCTGCTCGTCCGCCCCTGGCTTCCCGATCGTCTCCGGTTACCTGACTTGTCCAGATCTTCGACTACGCTCTGTTCTCCCATCTCAGCTGTCCGACTTGCTTCTGTCCTCCGACCACGCTCCGTTCCTCCATCCCAGCTGCCCGACCTGCTTCCGTCCTCCGACCACGCTCCGATCTCCCGTCCCGGCTGCCCGACTTGCTCCCGCCCTTCGACTACGATCCGTTCTTGAGGGCCTCCGGCTCCTCCTGCCCAGCGAGCACCGGGTCGCTGTTTGTTTACCCGCGCCTGACTTCCTCGATTCCCTAATAAAGCTTTGTGTGAAACGTTACACCTTTGGGTCTCCTGCCTGTTCTGGTTCTGACACATTGCACAATACTTTGAAAATAAAGCCAAAAAGTACAAATAGTGTAAAACAATATAATCTAATGCCCTATGACTGGCTGGCAACCAGTTCAGAGTGTCCCCTGCCCACTGCCCGAAGATACCTGGGATGGGCTCCAGCACCCCCGCGACCCTACTGAGGATAAAGGTTGCAGATAATGGATGGATGAAATACAATATAAAAACCTTTAACACTATAAAGAAATAATACTTCTAGAGCAAAAGTCGAGTGCCAAACCCCAAAAAATCAGCTATGTAACAAACAAGCTCTGTTGCCATAGTGACTTACAGCTTTTCGTTCAGGAACAGAACATGTTTACATTTCAGATTGCAGCTCTTTGCTCTCTGTAGGGTGACATTTTTTCATTTGTTACTGCGGTAGTGGACCACTTTACCACACAAATGACACTTAGCATTCTCCTTTTCTGTTGCTGAAAAGAAAAAAGTCATCAGCCCAATGTGCTGCCCATTTGCCCCTGTCATATTCTTCTTCTAGATTTGGCCTTCTCATCTGTCTGGCTACAGCAGCGAGCCAGGTAGGTAGAGGTGCTTAAAGTGTGCCTGTCAGTCATACAAACAGGCATAAACTTAGAGAGTAGACGGGTCTTTGCAGACCCTAATTGCCCACAAATGGTTATAACCAAGAGAGAGCCTCAAATGTACCGCCAAATAATCATTTCACTAACTGGGCATTCATCTACACGTTAATCTTGTGTTTTGTAAAATCTGTTTTGCTCAGTTTAAGTATTGTTCCTTGTATTTTTCCTTGTTTCTCTTTTGTTTTTCTTTCTTTATTTTTTTATTTTTTTATTCATTTTACTTCTTCTTTCCCTTTTTCTTCATTTTTCTCTTTTTTTACATCCCGTTTTTTCTAGTTTTTTCTGTTTTTATTTTTTCTTCCTTTTTTCTTCTTTGTTCTCTTTCCTTTTTCAATTTTCTCTAAGTTTTCAATGTTTTTGTCTCGTTTTCCCCTTTTCCTGCTTTCTATTCTTTTTCCTTTCCTTTTTCTTGCTTTCTTTCTTTTGTTCTTTTTTCTTTCTATGTGTTCTTTCCTGTTTTTTTTTCTTTCTTGCGCTCTTTCATTTAGTTTCTTTCTCTCTCTCTTTGGATCTCCCTTTTCTCTGTCTCGTTCTTTCACTCTTTTCTTTTCCTCTTCTTTCTTACCCTCTCTTTCTCTCTTTTTGTTTCTTTCTCTCTTGCTCTTTTCCTCGTTGTCTCTCACACTTTCTTTCACCCTTTCCTTTTCTCCTTTTCTCTCTTTCTTTCTCCCTCTTTTTCTGTTTGTCTCTCTCTCCTTTATCTGTGTCAATCTGTTTTTCTTCCACTTTTTCTGTCTTTCTCTTTTATTGTTGTTTCTCTCTGTCTCTTTTCTTTTTTTCTCTCCCTTTCTTTCTTTCTTTCTTTATTTTTTTTCTATTTTTTACTTCCAATAATTAACCAGGTAATAACATAGTAAAAACAAAGTAAGTAGTACAAGGTAAGTTGTTATTTTGGAAATGCAAATAAAAGTGGGTGATTTCTGCGCTAATAAATAGCAAAAAGTAGCTCGGCTTTCGAAAAGGGTTGCACTACCTAATACAGCGACATCTAGTGGTTAAATATTACACGGTGTCCCTTTAACTCCAATACAGTTTTCGGTAGATTGAACTAAGCGGGAAAGTCAAAAGATCAGATAAAGTGATTAATCTGCCCTTGATGACAAAAAAGGAAGCAGACACGAGAGAAGAATGAGATCTTTACAATACCAAGGAAAAGGGAGTGTGTGCGTGTACGTGTATGACAGCACGTTACTTCGTACTCGGTGAGAGGAAAGTCATGCAAGCCTCTGACACAAACTTGGTGACGTTTGTTTTCATTACCACAACTTTTTACTAACTTGATACTATCACCAATTTTTAATTAAAATTACAACTCTGGATTAAGCGGCAGCTGGTTTTATTTTCATGTTTTATCAAATAAGTGATCATATCGTTTAGGTTTTTTTGGATTTCTGCCAAAACAGTTGATTTGAATTTGGAATGTTGGATTTGACAACAGTCGATAGTGCAACAAGCTTTATTCGAAGGCCAAACAGCCAACTAGAGCCATCCAGTGGTGCTTTCAGGAACTCTTGATGTTAAATACACAGCCGAGTAGTAAAACCAAAGAATAAAAACATACCTGTCAACCTCCACGGCTCCATGCCCTTACAAACTGTCGTATTTTCCCATACAAAATACAAAGTAATATTACACCATTTTTTTTTTCAAACGTGATTATTTATGTAGTTTAACATGTTATATTGTACATGTGTTTCCTTATATCATCTCATTAGCTGCACCGCTTATCCTCAGTAGGATCGCGGGGGGGCTGGAGCCCATCCCAGCAATCATCGGGCAGTGGGCAGGGGACACCCTGAAATGGTTGCCAGCCAATCGCAGGGCACACAGGGACAGACAACTCGCTCGCTCATTCACACCTAGGGACAATTTGGACCGGTCAATCTGCCTGAAATGCATGTCTTTGGAACGTGGGAGGAAACCGAAGTGCCCGGAGGAAACCCACGCAAGCACGGGGAGAACATACAAACTCCGCACAGGAAGTCCGGTAGCTGGTTTTTAACCCACACAGGAGGTTCCCAAGACCTTAGAACTGTGCCGCACACGCGCTAATCACTGCGCCGCCTTGCTGCCCTCCTTATATCATATATATTGTTAATTAACATTTTGTTGTGAGATACTGAGTTGCTCGACATGAATGAGGTTTATTATAAAAAAAAGTTCAAAAATTAAGTAGCTTAGACGTTCACTGTAGAAGGAAAAAATACATGCAAATATAATTAAGTAGAATAATACATTTTCTTATTCAAATTATGAATTCATTTTCTGCATTAAACTATTGTTGTAATATACTGATTAAAGGGATAACCAGAAACCTGTCTTTTTTCATGTTCTCCTTTTATACTTCCTTTTTTTCTTCACTTCTTTATACAACAATAATGATTCGTAATGTAATGCATCAAAGCAAGTGAGCCGTTTGAGAGCCGGCTCTCTTTAATGAGTTGAGCTGAAAAAGCCGGTTCTCTAAAAAGAGACGGACTTCCTTTCACTACATAACTACCACATTAAATCCGAGGCTGCAGACGCATGCGCACAGTAGCATTAAACCGCTCGCTTCGTTTGCAACGGAAAAAAAATGATACCGATGATAAGATAGAGGCTATCGCTGCGAACTCGTTTGACTTGATTGATTTGCCGTTTTCGTCATAGTCGGTGTACACCGGATTTTGACAAATTTGAGTTTTTCCTTACAGATTTCCTTGTACGTCGTACACGTCTTAAAATGCATAATAAACAGACTTCGTACGGCAAAAACTTACAGGTTGACAGGTATGTAAAAAGCACGTGACATTCGCCAAAAATATATGAAATCCTTTTAGATACTAAGGATTTATATATTCCGTAACGGTCTTTGTATTCTAGTCTTTTCACCACAACATTCAGACAAGCTCATTGATTTGTTTCATCCTACACGGCTAATGTTAATCATTATTATGCTCTTTATTTATTCACATTGGGGTCACCATCAATTTCAAGGATCATCTCTTTTGTAGCATTTAATTATATTTTTCGTTTAAGAGAAATTCATTGTGCTGTCCGAAATATCAGTTGTGACTACATTGTAATGGAGTTTCTGTGATTGGCTGGGCATCTGTCCAGGGCAGTGGTCTCAAATTTGCTGCCCAGGGGACATTTACGTCTCCTGGGATGATAGTTTGAGGCCTCTGCTTTAATATGACATTGTAAATTAAGCGGAGCCCATTTTTACGAATTGATTTAATTGTTACATTACTTTCTTATCCAGGGCAGTGCGGTTCCTGTATGCCCTGTGCCAGAGTCTGGTCCGCATTGCTGGCAGTAAGTCGCATTTTTTTCCAGTGGGAGTTGGACTATGCCAGGGCTGCTCTTTGTCAATGGTTCTGTTCATAACTTTTAGACAGAATTTCTAGGCGCAGGCTTGGTAGGGAAGGAGTCCAGTTTGGGGGCCTCAGCATTGCGTCCCTGCTTTTTGCAGATGATGTGGTGCTGTTGGCTTCATCGGGCCGTGATCTTCAGCTCTCACTGGAGCGATTCGCAGCTGAGCGTAAAGCGGCAGGGATGAGGATCAGGACCTCTAAATCCGAGACCATGGTACTCAGCCGGAAAAGGGTGGTATGCTCCCTCCGAGTTGGCGAGATCTTGGTCCAAGTGTTCAAGTATCTTGGGGTCTTGTTCACGAGTGAGGGTAGGATGGAACGGGAGATCGACAGACGGGTCGGTGCAGCGTCTGCCGTCATTCGGACCCTGTACCGGTCCGTCATTGTGAAGAGGGAGCTGAGCCGAAAGGCAAAGCTCTCGATTTACCAGTCAATCTACGTTCCTACCCTCACCTATGGTCATGAACTGTGGGTTATGACCGAAAGAACACGATCCAAGATACAAGTGGCCGCAGGGTGTCTGGGTTTTCTCTTAGAGATAAGGTGAGAAGCTCTGTCATCCGGGAGGGACTCTATGTAGGGCCACTGCTCCTCTGCATTGAGAAGAGCCAGTTGAGGTGGCTCGGGCATCTGATAAGGACGCCTCCTGGACGCGTCCTTCGGGAGGTGTTCCAGGCATGTCCGACCGGCGGAAGGCCCCGGGGATGACCAAGGACACGATGGCGATAATTAGGCCCAATCCCATTCCTCTCACTTGGCCCTGAGAACCCTCCAGTGAGGTTCCTCCATAGGGAAGTCCCCTCAGTGAGTGGAGTGCAAAGTGAATATTGTCGCCGAAAAAATCGGACGGCACTTGCAAGGTTCCACCCCAGTCCAGTAGATGGCTGTAATACGAATTGGCTGGAGACCTCTGTGACGTATTGGCCTACGTCACATGTAAACAACTTGAGTCTCAACCTGTGGTGTGACAGTTGAAGAGTCAGAATTGGGACACATCCCATTTTCATGAGAACGCGCAAAACCGAGTGTCTAGGGTAAATAGCGAGTGAAAGTGAGAAGAATGGGACACAGCCTTAGTCTCTAGGCTGGGAACGCCTCGGGATCCCGTCGGATGAGCTGTACGAAGTGGCTGGGGATAGGGAGGTCTGGACTTCCTTGTTAAGGGAGCTGGCCCGCGACCTGATCCCGGATAAGCGGAACATAATGGATGTATGGATGGATTACATTAATGTTTTTTGGGGGTTTGTTTTTGTATAGAAAATGTACTTCATTACTTACTAGTTGTTGTACTTTTTACTGCCTAGTTTATTTTCCAACTAAACTTAATACCGTCTACCTTACTTTTAAAAGGTATTTTGTGTAGGGGGAAAAAGACAATGATCCTCGCTATAACACGGTTTATTTTTTTACAGGTTCGCTACTTTACAGATTTCCATCGTGCATTGTGTTCTGATTGTTTGTCAATAGATAAATGTTTACAGTATACCGTTGTCATGATTACCCAAGTGGAGCCACCTGGGGTAATCATCTGGCGCGCTGGAATGCGCTTCTTGATTGGTTTATGTTCCCTTTTTAAGCATGCTATACGGAGACCTCTTCGTCGGAGGATTACTTTTTACCCCGTTTGACTCGCCTGATTTTCCTGTGTCTTTTTGACTTGTTTACCTGATTCTGCCTGCCTCCGATCCGACCTGCTTCCGTTCCACGCTACGATCTTCTTTCCAGTCCCGGTAAACTCGACCCGCTTCCGTCCCACGCTACGATCTTCACTCCAGTCCCGGTAAACTCGACCTGCTTCCGTCCCACGCTACGATTGGCTACGTGTCCCGAAGTTGTCTTCACGGCGTTGCTGCTGACGTTCGACGGTCATCGCGTCTCCCGCTACCCTGTACGCTTCCCCAAATAAAGACTTGTAACGAACGCTCTGGGGTCTCCTGCTCTGTTCTGGTCCTCCCTGACAACCGTACTTTAATTCGCCCAAACAAATTCTTGGCCCTGTAAAAAGGTTTTGTTTTGATTCCAATGTGTTGATGAATATTTAATTGTATATTAATTACAAAAAATAAAAGCTTATCTTCATGGATTTCACAAATCAAAGGTTCATTTTGGAACCCAACACCGGCAATTATAGATGGATCACTGTATTTAAGGGCAGTGGAATGTTTTTATCAGAGATTTTCTTTTGGAAAACCCAATTTGCCCCCACCTCTCCCAGACCATAGCTTTCATGAGCCAAGGCACACTGTTTTTCATTAAACATTTTCATGGCCCCAACCATGATCAATGTTTGAAAATGAACTTCTTGCTCCAGTTGTATGTTTTTGTATTTTTCATGAGGTTAAATTGGCTTAAAATGACAGTATTACGTTTTTTTAGACATGAAGTGGTCACTATGGCTCAGGACCTAATAAAAGTTATTCTTTTTGGTTAATGATTTTGGTGTAATTTGAGATTTTACAATATTTCTAAACTTTTTTACTGTATTTTTATCCTATATTTCCCAAACAATATCAAGAATCACACTTAAAATGAGAAAACACATTGCCAGTGCAACAAACCATTTTTGAATGTATTGAACTTTTTTTTCGTAAAGTAAACTTTTTTTACATAATAAGATTTTTTTATTATTAATTCTTTCAGTGAAATGTGATACTTGCCAAAACTACCTCTTCGCACATTACACTACTGCTTTTTTCCCCTTAAAAACACTTTTTACTTGTTAAAAAAAAAAAATCAACCACTTTTTAAAATGCAAACAACAAAAACATATCTTGACTCAAGTCTGGTATTTTAACTTGCTTTATTTTAAAGTGAGACAAAGTTTTTGTGCATGAGTAAACCGTTCCAACGAACACGTTAGATTTCTGTTCTGGTACAAGTTGTCATGATTTGTCAATTGCCCTCATCTGCGCTCACTCTTTCAGCCCCGGCTGCCACTTGTTCCCTTATAAGCCATCCTCCTGTTTAAGCACGTCATTCTCGATAACTCCTGGTTAGTCAGTGAATCTCAGCACATGCAAGGCAAGCACTCTGACTCTGGCTCCCGTTGTGATCCAGACCTGTTTCCTCTATCGATCCCCGATCCAAGCTCCGCTCTCCTGTCCTGGCTACCCATATCCTGCCTCCTGATTCTGTTTCCTGTATCGATCCCCAATCCAAACTCCGTTGTCCTGTTCCGGCTACCCGTATCCTGCTTGATTCTGTTTCCATTATCAATCCCCAGGGTCCCGCTCGTCCCGGCTGCCCGACTTGCTTCCGATCTCCAACCACGCACCGTTTTTCCGTCCTGGCTGCCCGACTTGTTCTGATCTCCGACCACGCTTTGTTTGCTAGGGCTTCCCGCTCCTCCTGCCCAGCGAGCATCAGATCGCTGTCTTTTTCCTCTCGCGCTGACTTCCCCAATCCTTTAATAAAGCATTGTGTGAAACGTTACGCATTGAGGTCCACTGCTTGTACCGGTCGTGACACAAGTTTGCCATTTTTGGTTTTAAACAAGCAGTTGTTTTTTTTAAATCTGCAGAGGGATTGTGTTCTGTGCATAAAAATCGAGCGCAGGATCAAATATATTGCTTTTAATGTCAAAAGGTTGGCACATGTGCAATCTTTAACAGCTTCATAAAACAAATTAATAACTATTTTCCCCTGTACTTCCTCATAAGCTTATACTATAAATACAGTAGTGTATAAGAAGAGTAGTAATCTGCTACCACCTACTGTCTGTTGATATGAATGTATGTTAAAGTCACTCAGCTGATCACTTGACAACAGCAAAGATACAATAAATTGGAATGCTTTTTTTGCAAAGATGAAGTTTGGCAATATCCTAAACAAGGTCTCAAGGCACAGGAGTGTGCCCCGACACACTGGTTGAAAAACACTGGGGTGAAATGCAGTGGTAATTACTGTGGTAGCATTTCAATCAGATCAGCTTGATCTCATTAGCTATATCACAAAAAGCATGTTCAGCCTTTGGACAGGGGTGTGAAAACTTGGAGGTTGATGATTTTTACCTTCAAGTACCGAAGTCCCATAAGTACCAGATTCTACTTTAAAGGTGGGGTTTATACTTAGAGGTATCCTTAAAAAGTTAAATAGTAAAATGATTTCTCTGTTGAGTGTGTGTTAACAATGCCCAACTGAGTTCAGAGAGCCCTTTTCCCCACCACCTGTATTATTTAAAGGGACAGTTTGTAATATTTAGTGTTTCCTAGTCTCCTAAAAATACTTTTTTATTCAGTAGAAAAAAAAGCATTGATTTTAATACTAATAGATAAACTATCATACCAATGTTAAAGGTGAGGTGCGTAAGCCCAGAGATAGCAGCAGAGTGCCTCATGTTTATCCTTTATTTCTTAGACATGCTAGAATAAACTCTCCTTTTTTCATCTTCTAGGGGGTTTGTTTCGCCCAGGCCTGAGCAAAGTGAGATAAAAGCAAATAGGCACAATGGAAAATAAAGTATAAGAGCTCTTTGGACTCAGTTGGGCATTCTCAACACATACTAAATAGAGAAAATAGTCAACCTTCAACATCGTATGGACCCCTCAAACTAAGCAAACCACCTTTAACGATTTAAAAAAATATATATAGGTTGAAAAATGTGTATTTCTTTAACATGGTGGAATCCATACCAACAAATGCAAGACGAAGTGGTTTTGGTTATATGTTCGCCATTACATTCCCGAAAAGTGATACAAAAGTGAGATAAAAAGAGGTAAAAGTGGTTATAGTAACGAGGGGATGCAAATCTCGGCAGAGATGCATTTCTCGGCATAACACCGTCTCGCTGCTTGCTGTCACACCGGTTTTTGTTCGCATTACACAACAGTGCCATCTAGCGGTTAAACATTACACACTGGGGCTATAACGTTTTAGCATTGAGTGTATTGACTATTTAAATAGGAAGTCAACCCATTGGACCCCACTGTTCTCTCCAAAACATTGCATTTTGATCAATCTTACAAGTGATTGAAAGGCGCTGTCCAGAACTTGAAATTTTGCCACTCTCTGGCACCATTTCCTGGTTTAATGTCATGATCACACCCTCAGAAAGCTCATTCCTTAATAAACTCTTCTTTTTTCCCCTTTTTGGAGGTTTGGGTTGGCGTTTGTGCTGTATTTGTAACAAACCTTTTCTTACCTTTACCATTTTAAGGCTACACTAACAAAAAAAAACAGGGACGAGCATGAAACCACTTATTAACATGTCATGATTTGCCCATTCCCCTCACCTGTGCCAGCTCGTTTGGCTCCAGCTGCTGCCCGTTTCCTGATAGGTAACCCTCCTGTTTAAACTCAGTACTCTCATTCACTCCTTGTCAGTCTGTCAGCGAACCTCCGCACATGCAAGGCAAGCACTTTTTGACTCTGGCTCCCGTCGTCTCCGGCTACCTGACTTGATTCCTTCTTCCGACCATGCTCTGATCTCCTGTTCCGGCTGCCTGACTTGTTTCTGTCCACCCACCACGCTCCGATTTCCCGTCCTGGCTACTCTACTCGTTTCCATCCTCCGACCACGTTCCGATCTCAAGGGCTTCCTGCTTTTCCTCCCCAACGAGCACCGGATTGCTGCCGTTTGTTTTTCCACGCCGAGGACATAAAGACTGGGCCGTCATCGTCATCGACGCAGAACTTTGCAGAAAATCTCGTTGTTGCTAGGTATTGGTGTGACGTAAAAGGGGGAACTCTATCAAAATACAATAACGTAAAAATCAAGCCAATGTTATTTATTGTCTATCCAAATCGTGCCAGATGAAATTCTCAACTTTTAGTTTTTGTTTTATTTTCTTATTATTGTTTTGTGTTCTATTCAAGCTTATACAGTAGATGATTAGTAAAAGAAAAGTCCTTAAATCCAAGAGTGTCTGTGTATCTTGATTAAAATACTTTGAACTATCAAAAGGGTAAAAAGATTTCACATAACGTGCGTGTAGCCACTCTTCAGAATAACTAAACAAGGCTTTTCATCTGTTTTCCTGACCTAATGATCTAAAAACGTATGTGGTGCTCCAAAAGGCAAGACAAGTTTTGAAAAGAATAAACTAGGCTCTTTAATTCAATTGGTCAATAAATTGTTTGGTAGAATAATTTATTTACCACCCATTTTCGCTACACATATAGTGCAGTTTTGTTCTTTTGTGTTTAAGCGTCAACAATGGTTTCCTTTTAACTTTCCTATCAACAGCTCACTGGCCTTGCTGTCATAAGCATAAATCATAAAATAAGGGAGCAGATTGCTAATGACTATTTCAGCGGTGATTTTGCATCAGCAAAAAGGTCAGTTTAGTTTGTCTTTTCTTTTCATTACACAATTACGTTTCCTTTAGTGTGTTTTCAAATGTGTATAACCTGTAATTGTGTGATTTGCTTTAGAAGAATGTAAGTCAATTTCATTATTTTGTATTATTGTTCTCTTCTTTGCCCTTTTTATGTATGTAGTGTATTTGTATTTCGTATTCAGGCATTTCTTTTATAAAGATTTGTCTTCGGTCTGTATAGTGTATTTGTATTTACAGTATTAGTAAAGCATTTTTTGATACATTTTTGGAATGTTTATGAAGATAGTGTATTTGTTTGTATTATTCAATCATTTTTCTATATTTGCCATTTTTAGGTGTATTTGTATTTATTATTTAAGGATTTGTGCAATTGGGGTGCGCATGGAGGAGGTCCCGCCCAGGGAGTAATTTAATGTAGAACCGCCACCGAACAGAGGAAACATTTTACCACCAATATCAACCAATAGTTGTTTTATTATTATTTGATCACCCAAAAATATGTCGATCTTAGGGGACAGGGGGGAGGATTTCTTTTTCCGAGGGGTGGCGTGACAGAAAATAATTGAGTAGCACTGCGTCTAACAAAGCCTAAAAATGATTGTATTTTTTTTAATATTAATCCTGAAATCAAGATTATAATTTAAACATTTTAAAATTGCACAACTTAAACTCCTTAGTTAAAAGAACATAATTACTTTCTAGTTTTAGACTTTTTATCAATAAATGAGTACATGAAATTGTCTCTATTAACGCTTAACATAAAAAAGTCATTTGAATTCGTTTTTTTTTAAATAATATGGAAATTGGTATTTTGAAACCAACTGTGTTTTTGTGATATTTTGCCTATTTATTAGGGATCATCTGACCGGAAAAGTAATCAGTTTCCATAGAAACGCCCTAAATACGGAAGCTCGCTAGGCTGTCTGTAGGTGAGACAGAAGCGCAGAGGAGGGCGGTAGGGCAACATACGGAGGAGGCCATGGCAGCTTGACTGACGTGGCCAAAAAAAAACTTGGTTGAAAGTCTCTGAGGCTTTGTCTTCGCATTAAAAAGTCAAGTCGAATGCTTTGCTAGTATAACAAAACATAAAAGCAAAATGAGCCTGGACAAAGCCAAGCTGTGCGACTCTCTTCTTACATGGGTAAGTTGTACGTGTCCGCCTAGCATTGCTAACCGCTAACAGGTGGCAGGACACCGCAGAATAACAAGTTAGCCGACTGCGTTTTTTGACTCAATGGTTGTTTGCGAAATAACCGACACTGACAATAAATGAGTGAATTATTTAACCACGTATGGGATGTGAGTATTCGTGAGTAGCAAGGCTACCTTGCGCGGTTAACCCTCCCTAAACATCCTGTTTCTTTATATGTATTTTCTTGATTACCTCCATGCTTTTCTCTGCAAAACGACCTACCCTTTAAATACACGACCTGAGTGCTGATTTTGTGTTTAAATCTGTGGGTTCGCTATGAAATTTCGCCTTGCGAACACCCAAATTGTGGACGGTCTAATGAACACGTCTCGCCTGTCTGACTTTGTCACATTTCTCAAAAAAATAACCCCACCGAAAGGTGTTCGTTTATTCATGACCCAAAGCGACTGTTGCGAATCTCAGCTGAGGAAAACTGTAGGAATGTGGTTCTTAGACTTGATTCATAGGTCGAAGTTTAGTTGGACAGTACAATCAATCAATTAAATGGGTTGATTAGGCCGTGCAGCCATGATTTCAATCCTTTTCAACAAGGAGCTTAACGTCAAAAATGTAACAGTTTAGTACAGGATTCGTACGGGTGCTTCAAATGCTTGAAAGTGCTTGAATTTCAATGCTGTGTTTTCAAGGTGTGAAAAGTGATTTACATATTGATTAACTTATTGTAACTGTCGCCATGTTTCTCAACAAGTCTGCTTAAAAATGACACTGACACAGCTCTCTGGTGGCTTGTTTTGCCAGGATTTCATGTTCTCTCATGATTAACAGCAGCCTGTGCGGCATTCTCCTATGGGTCGCGACCTAGAGGACAGGTGCATGCTACACCGAGACAGTACACTTTGGCAGTAGCTCGAGAGGTAGAGCGCTCGTCTTGGGATCAAGAGCACTATATAAATGCAGACCATTTACCATTTATTATTGCAAGGATTGCGTATTAATTATGGGCCACGCAGAAAATTAAGGTAGCTTTTCCCAGTGGTAAATTGTAATGGGAAGAACTTCCTGCAACTGAAAATGTAAGCTACATATTTCTTTATTTTTTAACCAACGCCTATAAGAGGAACTATTTCATTTACTCAGATCTAAAAAATGTATGTCTTGATAAGTGCACACACAAGATTAAAAATTGCATACGTAATTCAGATCTATTTGTGGCTCTGCAAAATACACGATCACACCTTATGTTTTTAATGGTACTGGAGAATTAGGAGAATTGGCTTTGAATGTCCTTAAAAGGTGCTTGAATTTGGCCAAGAAAAATGTGTCCGAACCTTGTTTGTAAATTTTCCTTAACATGTGTATGCATATAGTAAAGTTGTTTATTCTTAGCAGAGACCATTTTCAAAGTATTTTGGTCTCACAACAGTGAACCCTTGTTATCGCGGGGGTTGCGTTCCGAAAAGTCTGCAATAGGTTAAATCCGTGAATTAGGTTTTTTTTTTCAATAGGACCCTGGATATGTCAATAATCTATTGAGGAGGGGTATAGCGACGTGAAATTGCCATAGAGCAGGGTATAGAAACCTACGGTAATGTGTTCTGAAACCACGGTACTCCTGAAAAAAAAAAACATTAAAATACCAAATAAGTACAGTAAGTACTATTTGATTGTAATATACTTGTCTAGACAAAACAACATTATAAATAAATATGGGGTGACATGCCTTGGGCTAGTGGATGTATGTGGAAAAGAAAGGCATTGTGGGGGTTCAACTTTATGTATCATATTGGGATTTTAATGGATACTTGGACACAAACCAATGGGAGACCAGCATTTAATATATTGACCAAAATTAGACAGGCATTTTAAAGATGGTACCTTTGACCTATGAAGACTGCACAGTTTTTGGTCATGTGGAATTAATTGTTGATATTGTATAGTGCGTAAAGAGGGGCTGGAAAAAAACGCTTCGAATATTAAACATCTTGTACCTCATAAGGCGGGGACGTTGGTTTCCTTAGGTGTACTGTACGATTAAGTACTCCATTACTTATTAAAGTCAAGTGAGTTCCAATCACTTCTCCTGGCCGGGGAGTTGTCATGGCAACCTTTGCTTCACACATGCGGAATAATTCCACACTGCCAGGTATTGGCAGATAAACTGTCACCGTGAATAATAAAATCAAATACTTTGTGAGCGTGCGTGTTTACATGCACTATAAAAAGGGGCGGCAGTGGCTCAGGAGGTAGAGCGCTCGTCTTGGGATCAAGAGATCGCAGGTCGAATCCCGGCTCCTCCGTGTTACATGTCGAAGTGTCCTTTGGTAAGACACTGAACCCCTAATACCCCCAATATGCAGGTTAGCGCCTTACATGGCTGCACGGCCGCTATTCGGAAATGTGAAGTACACTGTGAAGTCTTGACTTGAAAAGCGTTATATAAATGCAGATCATTTCATTTAGTAGAATGTGACTCATTAAAAATATCTAACGGTTTTTTTTTTTTGGTTTTTGTTCATCACAATCTCGTTAGTCCTTAACAATCTGATATTGACATCGCCCACCATAGATGAAGCATAACAAGTAATTTGAGTGCTTAACTGTTGTACTTTGTAAAACGTCTAAAATAGAATACTAGTGTTCTCCCACGTCCTCCGTCTTGAATATTTTTTTCTCTGACAGAATGCCATCATTAAATGTCTGTTGCTACTCTTCAATCAGTAGCCAGTTCAATGCACCCTCACTCATCTGAATTCCTCATTCTGATTAATTTGATGTTTATAAGATATGATCTAAGTAGCAAAACCAATTTTCACAATTTTTCCACTGGTTTTTGAAAGGGCTGTAATGACAAGGTCACAAAAATCGATAATTTAGTCAACAAAGAAATCCATTATCTACGATTGTCGCCAGACACATTTTTCCCAACCGAGATGGACATTTCTACATATATATATATATATATATATATATATATATATATAAAATCTCTGCTGAGAGTTACGCATGTGCAATAAGTCTCTTTGTGTGGAGCTATAACATAAACTTAAAGAAATTGGGGCGTCAATATAAACTACGGGGACCAAAATTTCGAAAGTTTGGGAGTATTTCAGCCTGGATACAGCCAACAAAGAGACTACTTGCTTGTTTTAATGGTCAGGTAAAAATCAGCTTAAAACAGTCGTGAGTTGAAGGCATATTTTTTTCAAATAAAATGACTTGACAATTGTTCAGTACAGTAATATGCATTCTTGGGGATTTTTTCTTCTAAATCGTCAGTGTGTGGCTTGCCCAAAAACATGTTCCTATATAACAACTCTTGTGTTTCTCAAAGCTCGAACACTGACAGTTTTTATTAAGGTCACCTCCATTGTCTTCATGCTTTTACATTTAAGCTGCTTGTCCGACGTTAAGGCAACGAGAATAGAAGGTATTTCTATTTTTTTCCCCAAAGACCGGCGCCGTCATTAGAGCGGTTCTTTTACAGCGCATTTATGCCTAGCTCCCTGGGGGTTCCCCCTCCTGCATGGACAATAAATTGGTTTGACAGCGCCTATCTGTGCCCTGATACGTGCAGTGGGAACAGGACTTAATGAGATGAAGCACTATTGTTGGCTGCTATTTTGCTCTGTCTTGTTTCAATGGTTTAACCTAGTTGTATAGCTGCTGGATAAATTAGTTTGTTGTCCACCCCAAAACATAACTTTTATCTATCAGTACCATTGGGTATGTTTACATGCAGGCAAAAAGTACAATTGTAATCAGACTATGGTCGGGAGTTGGGTATTGTAAACTGTTAATATGTACTGACCCAAGTATGGTTTAAGTCGTCTGATTGCAAATAGTCGGTTTGAAAATGTTGTGTTAACCAACAAAATCCTGCATCTGGACATCCAATAACTAAAAAATAATTCACACACACAATACAACTTTGTTTCTTTATTTTTGTTTACAATTGCAATAACATCATACGGGTTCAGTATACATATCTTCATAAAGTAATGTTGGAGGGACTAGAGCGGGGATGTCAAAAACCATAACTTTCAATGGAAATGACTGAGATACTTTTTTTTTTTTTTTGACACTCAAAAATTCATGGCGAGCAGGATTAAATCATCCAACAGGCCGGATCCACCCTGTGGGGCCGTATGTTTGACTTACCTAGACTAGAGCTTGACCATTATCAATAAATCTATACTTTTTTTTTTTTGTAAATATAAGCTATAATGACAATATATTGTTATGAGCACCCTACCCTTGACATTTATATATTGCAGGAGGTACATATAATTGTGGTCGTTTTTTTAATGTTAAAATATGTCTTTTCTAAACATGCAAGTGTTGCAATACTTACTGTCACACATTCCTCGCCTAATAAAATAGTATTACTCGTTTTTATCAAGAGGAAGTATCTTAGCTTTATACATTAGTTGTAGGGATGCACCTAGATGAAAATTCTGTACAATACGAAGACAAACACGCTCAGTCACACCCTTGGAAGAATTTGAACCAGCCAATTAACCTGAAATGTGTGTTTTTGGATGAGGGAGGAAACCCACGTAAGCAAGTAGAGAACATTGACATTATCAATGTCATGGGACTTTTGTACTATCTACCCCTAGATGTGGCTGTTTTTCTTTAATTGCAACCAAAAATTAATGATATACAGTGGGACCTCGCTACTTCGCGATTCGACGTTCGCGGATTCAGAGCTTCGCGGTCTGAATCGGTAAGGGGGCATCGCTTCTTTGCAGATTTTCACTTTTTGCTGGAATCCCCCTCAGCCGACGACCCTAGCAGGGCGTGCCGTTCTCGTTTCCCGGCGCGCGGTTTTGGTGCGGCTTCCGCTTCACCGCCCCCTAACCCCTCAGGTCCCCCCTACCCCTTTCCCCCGCGGCCGCCCGTCCATCGGCCGGAGCCATCGAGGGCCGTGTAGCGCCATGTAGAGCCATCGCAGCCCGAGCGGGAGACGCCGGGCGCCGGTGTTGTGCCCAAATCAGACTCCCGTACGAAATCCTCCCCCCCTCGCGTGAACGGGCATTCTGCTGCACTTCCGACTGGCCGGCCTCCGCGCGGAGCGCCCGACCCGCTTGGCTGGTCGCGGTGTCGTGCTTATCACGCCCGAAAGTACCCGCGCCGCGGGTTAGGGGCTCGCGACCCTAATAAGGATAAGCGGTGCAGATAATGAGATGAGATGAGATTTGTATTTTTTCTTTTTTTTTTTCTTTTTGAAGGTGCGCCGCTACTTCGTGGATTTTCACTTATCGCGGGTGGTTTTGGTCCCCATTAACCGCGATAACCGAGGTCTTACTGTAAAACACAATGACTAACACAAACAATGGAGACTCAAAATCACCAAACGGCTGCATTTTACTTCTCATTAACTTACCCAGCCTTGTCTAACTTTACCGGAAGCAAGCTTAAGGTTTTGGGGTCTTTGAGTACCTGTAGCAGCAAGATGGCGGACAATCATGTCATCTTCCTCTCTGTGGGGCTCATGTTATGTAAAATGAATACATTTCTTGACCTAAGAATACAATATTGAAGAATATGCATCCTGGTTTGGTTTTTCCTTAATATTAAAATCAATATTGAGGTGTTGTTGTTTTTTTTTAATAATTTTCCCTACTTGAATGCTCCAAATAATACACACTGTCCCTTTAATGTAAAATGTAGAAACATATTTCTGTTAGTATTTGCCCCTTCCAATCGGATTGTTCAGAAACACCATGTATGCCGGGTTGTTCATTTTTCAACACTCATGTAAAATATTTATATTGGTCCCAAAATCCAAATTCTGATCTCAATTGGACTATTATTTGGATGTAATCATACCTATTGTAACCAAGGGCTACTGCCTTTTTGTTACAACAGGTCTGTAGCTCAGGCTAGCGGTTGTGAATCAAATGCAAATGATGGTTGCCCGTATATTTTGGTAATAGAATGTGTCAGTTTGTTGAAAGTAAAATACTAATATTGTCTACTTGTGACTGTTCATAGTTGCAGACATTTCAGGTACCATCATGCAACAACAAGCAAGACTTGACAAGTGGAGTGGCCATCGCACACGTCCTTAACGCAATGTAAGAATATTGTTGTGTAGGATATGTATGTATTTTAGTAAATGAGATTGTTTTTGTCAAGTTAGATGAGATTAATTTTCCACTCTGAATAATGTTTTAAATTGTATGTCATTGAACTAAGGCGGACCATTGACGTTACATTTCTGGTTCTATGGTTAAAAAAAAAATTTTTTTACCCCTTCATCAACACTTATTTACCTTGTCACCAAAAATACATGAAACTCTCTGCTTTAAATTACACTTTGTACTGACTGATAACGTATGACCTTCCAATTTAACTCAAGAAGCATCATTCTTAGATACACAGGCATCATGACAGAAACTAGAAATGGGTCACTTGTTTTCTCTTTTATATTGTCATCACCAGAGACCCGTCTTGGTTTACCAAAACCTGGCTCAGTCGGATCAAGGAGGAGAACGGGGACAACTGGCGTCTCAAGGCAATGCCAAATTCTTAAGAGCTCGATGTTGAGAATTGTTGAAATGATTCATGCTTTTTGTCCCTTGTAGATAAGCAACTTAAAAAAGATTCTAAAGAGCATGCTGGAATATTACCATGATGTAAGGAATGTTTTACTTCAATTAATGATTGCTTTATTCATTCACATCACACTATATCAGCATATTTATGTTGGGACACAAGGCGCCTTTCCAAAGTTGGAAGCCCACTGCAGATGTTGGAAAGTTCACCTTCTGTGTTTTCAGTTGTGACACATTCTGATTTCAAACAACAGGTACTGGGTCACCAAGTTTTAGAAGAGCATTTACCAGATGTGAACCTTATTGGGGAGATGGGGGATGTCACGGAGCTGGGAAAGCTTGTGCAGCTTGTTTTGGGCTGTGCTGTCAGCTGTGAGAAAAAACAAGGTAATTGGATCACTTCACATAGATAGAAAAAGATAACTTTTGAATGTGCAGCAGTCCAACATCATTTAAGCGAGAGTTCATATCACAAGAGCCTTTTGTAAAATTCAAGATGTCATAACAGTTGATGTAAGGATAATTTACATCTTGGGCTTCGTCAAAAGAATTCTAATGATGAAGCTAAGCTGCTTTGAGTCTTTGGCAAGAGATGCAGCACTATTTTGTTTGTCGCGCACTGATCTGTTTTTGGGCTGCATCTTCATCATTCTCTTTCCTTAAACCTAGAGCAAATCCAGCAGATAATGACACTTGAAGAATCTGTCCAGCATGTCGTCATGACAGCCATTCAGGAGGCAAGTCAGCTGCATATGTTTTTGCTAGTTTGCATTAGGTACACCTTTCTTCCTCATTCAAGTCAGCCAACAAATCCCTCCTGATCACAGTAGAACTAAATGCTGGGAAAAGGGTATGTTGTATAACAAATATTACAGTCTACCAATGGATTACCTGCATATTGGATGTGTACTTGATAGGCTCCAATACAAACGGTTAATCAGGCGGACTATACTCCTTATGTCGATTTTCAGTTAAGAGTACGTGGAACCTAGTTTTTCGTTACTAATCCTTTCCAAATTGCAAGTTTACTAAAGGAATGTATTATGTGTATACAAATGTTTCTGATACCCCAAATATTCAGAACAGTGTCAATCGGTAATGTTAAATGAATAAACCTTTAACTTTGTTTACCTTTTTATTAACTCGTATACCTCAGTCACTGCATTTTTTTACCCGGACTTTATCCAGAAGCTGGAGCTTGGGTAGCACTAGAACTTTGAGTTGTCCTGCTCAGCATGTTTTCTTGGAAGTGCATGCATGAAGTGCTATCAATAGATCCTGTTTGTAACATGTCCTAGGCTGAATCAATCAAATCTAAGTCCACAGAGCAAAGTAATGAGAAAAATAAGTACCCTTGTACACTTAAGTTACTGTGCAGTGTGAATTTGTTTATTTATGCATGTAAAAGTGTGAGTGTGTGTATATTGGTTTTGACTTGGTTGCATTTAAAGTATTTTGCCTGCAAAAAATGTGTGTTTATCCCTGCTGTAGTGTTTATATTCTTTAGCAAGGGTCGCTTGGAACTTTCTTCGCTTGGAGCTTTTCTCTACCCCTTTTGCCACTTTATTTATTAGTACCTCTTAATAAACTCAAAAAGCTTTTAAAACGCGTCCAGTAAATGTGCAGGTGTGATGATGACTCAAGATAACACTTTGCATGGGCATGGGATTTTTTTAGTTTGGCTATTCTGTAGGTAAGGAGTTTGATGCAGAACAGTAAGAAATTGTAGTGGGCATGTCAATTTCTGCAATATTTTTATCACCCAAAATGAGATTTTCCACTGGATTGCTATTTTAATAATGCGTTTGTGGTCGTTGATGCTGGTGTGGACCTCAATTTACACTGAATTATAATGGGTCAACTTAACCCATATGTAACCTTGCTTTGTGTCTATGTATTGAAATAGTTAAACGTTTTGTTGACTTGAGTTGTTTTTTTTAAGCTATTGTCAAGAGAGCCCTCATCTGAGCCTGGCAGCCCAGAAAATTATGGAGAATTTGATTATCAGGTAAAAACAAAACTTCCTGCCCCTTCTTGGTAAAAGCATCAAGTTTGGCTAGACGGAAAATGTTTACTACATTTGCAGTCCAGAAAATATTATTTTCTAAGTGAGGAAGCGGGTGAAAAGGAGGATCTTCGCCAGCGCTGTCGAGACCTGGAACATCAGGTTGGTTTTTAATTTCTTGGTAAAGAAGACACGAAAATCTTGTCTGTTGCATGTTGTTTTTTTGTGTGGGTGTGTGTGTGTGTGTGAGATGGGGCTTCCATGTTTAGAAAGCTAAAGTTTGTTTTCCTTTGATTAGGTGTTGTGTAATGGTTTTTTTTTTTTTTTGTTTTTTTTTTTTCTCTCCATTTCCACAAAAAACACAGATTGTATTGAGTCCTCCTGCCCAAAAGCTATATTGTTGTCAAATGTTGCACAACTCCTAGCTAAAAGTTGCACACCGTTAGATGTAGCTGCAGCCAACTGAAAATTTAACGGCTCTCAGCCCACCTGTTTGTTTACTTGCATAGCCCACACTTTAGAAATTAGTCACTTGTTTTTTTTTCTGTTGGTAGTCCTGTACTAAAGTATGCAATCTGTCTGCAATCTTAAAGTGCAGTGTTGGTTACATGGATAACAGGAGGTAAGTAGCCAGTCTCCCCCTTTTTTTTATTACAACATTGCTGGCTTGCCTAACTCTTAAAGCCCCCAACTGCTGGGCTCAACTGTATTTTTCCCTCAACCGTTTTCCTTTCAACTAATTTTTCCCAGTCTGTTTCTAAAACATTACGCACTTCTTACAAGCAGACTTTAAAAAGCCCATTCATTCACCCGAAGGCTTAAGTTAACAACTTCACCATTGAGACATTTCCAGCTGCTTGGGAACATTTTACACCAGCTGACTCAGTCTTGAGGAATATGCATGTAAAATTAGAACGTAGCATGTGTATGCACAATCGGTGCAGAGTTTTGTTTTTTTTCTGCCACTCGGTCATGTGCTTGTACAGTTCTGGATGTTTTTATAAGTATGCTCATTTTCTGCTTTGATTCTCAAATAAGTTTTGTCGCTTTTGGATGAATATATTCTTTAATGAAAGAAGCCCTTTGTTGGCGGTGTTTCTGCCATGTTTTCTCTATTTTTCTCCGCAGCTATCTGTGGTCCTGGAAGAGAAGTCTTCTCTCCAAACAGAGACGCTTTCCTTGAAGGAGAAGCTGAGCCGCTCTGACTCACTGGAAGTCTCCAGTACTGCCATTACTGGCAAGAAGCTGCTGCTGCTACAGAGTCAAATGGAGCAGCTCCAGGACGAGAACTACAGGTATGTTCTGAAAAGGTTCAATTATTACAATATATTGTCCCTGTGAGCTTTGTTGATTTTTTTTTTTTAATCATTTGAATGCTCTTGTCATAGTCGAACATAAGAGGAATCTATTTCTCATTTGCGTTCCAGATTAGAAAACAGTCGAGACGACATGCGAGCGCATGTGAGCATGCTGGAGCGCGAGTTGGCCAACATGCAGCAAAGAAATGAAGATTTGACCGGTCTTGCGCAGGAAGCACAAGAACTCAAAGACGAGATGGATATTCTCCGGTAAGTTTCTCGGCATTTGTTTTTAACTGACATGCATGTTCTAATGTCCACGTTACCGTTTTGGCAGCCTTAAAAAGTAAGCATCAATGTATGACATGAAATTGTATACTCAAACGAGACAATTAAGCTGCGTTTTTGACTTTGGCTCCAATGATTTCCATGCTTTTTTCACTTAACTGGGACTGAAATGCGCTAATTTCTTAAAAAAAAAATAAAGCTTTTTTACACAATACATAGTATATACAGTATATCTATAGAATAAAAACTATTTTTAGTGGAAAATCAAAACCAGGTCGAAATAAAACAATCGTTGTTTTGGGAGTTGTTGCTGTTAACTGTTATAGCACCATTGTCCTAATGCACCATTTTTTTCATTGCACAATCATTTCAACTTAGGTCAGTGTCCTTGTCAAGTCAAGTCATTTTTATTTGTATAGCCCTTAATCACAAATAGTCTCTAAGAGCTTCACAAGTTATTACATATAAGAAGTTTAGGTTATTCGTATGCTATAGAGTAGAAGTGAGTTTTAAGCTTGGATTTAAACATTTCCACTGAGGTTGCAGATCGGATCTCAGGGGGAAGAGCATTCCACAACACCGGTGCCCGGATGGAGAACGCTCTCGAACCAGCGGAACACTTCTTGGCTCTTGGGATCACCAGGAGACCGGCGCTCTCCGAACGAAGGCTTCGGGCCGGGACATAGGGGGAAAGTCCATGTATGATTTTGTATAGTAATAGGAGAACCTTAAAATCGCATCTTAGGCTAACAGGGAGCCAATGCAGGTTAGCCAAAATTGGGGTGATGTGATCGTACTTTTTTGTCCTTGTTAAAAGCCTCGCTGCAGCATTTTGTACCAGCTGAAGACTCTTGAGTCTGGTCATCGGAAGACCGGAAAGTAGTGCATTACAGTAGTCGAGACGGGAGGTAACAAACGCGTGAATTATGATTTCCGCATCCGACTGAGAAAGTATAGGACGAATTATAGCAATGTTACGGAGATGGAAGAAAGCGGTTCTAGTAATTTTCTTCACATGTGTTTGAAAGGACAGATCGGGGTCAAAAATGACACCTAAATTTTTAAGTGAGTCGCTCTGTGTGATGTGGCAATTGTCTATGTTCACAGCGGTTTTAGAGAATAAGTCACGGGACTTAGATGGACCAATAACTAACATTTCAGTCTTTTCAGAGTTAAGACGCAGGAAATTGAGTGACATCCACTCTTTTATCTCGGTGAGGCAGGCCTCCAAATTTCCAGTTTAGTGTGGCAGATTCCTCCATCAGGAGATAGTTGAGTGTCATCTGCGTAGCAATGTCCTAGTACTACGTTGTAAATAATAATGCCTATTTATTCTGACATTCTTTTATCTTTCCCCTTTTAAGTCGTGTTCTTTTTTATTATTTCTAATCTTGTTGCAAACAATGTTTACCAAATTGTTATAACTATTAAATAAAATTTAAAAGAAAATAAAGATTCCTAATCATAATAACCCTGGTGCAGAACATTGACCTTTGTACTAAAAAAATAATTTCAAGGCCCTCTCTCATCAGGTGAAGGCAGTACAAACATAAGTTCTGAACACACCTTTGTTTGAATTACATACTCAAAATGTGTCTTCCCTGTCTCTTTTAGAGAAGGCAGGCTTAGACACTCAGCAGCTAACAGATATCTCCGCAGAATTTTCCATTCAGTACCACAACTGACTCGGTGTTTGTTGTTTTTCTTATTTTAATTGCTATTGAATTTTCTAACTATTGAGTCCTTTGACGTCTGTGGTGACGCATCAAAACACAATTGTGTGGGAAATGGAATTGATGGTGAAGGCTTAAAGCTCCATTCTCATCATCCAATCACAGAAACAACTCCCACACTGCCCACACACAGACGTCCATTCACCTCCTCGGTCTTCACTCTGACATCTGTGTTGATAATACATTTCATGCACTGATGTCGCTTTGCGTCATCGCTTTTCCAAAGTTGAGCAGAGTGAGAAGCCAATCGGGAGCAATCGCACATTTGTCCTTGCTGAGGGAAGCCCAAAACGTTGGAGATTGTTTGTGCTCACCTTCTGCCTCTCCTACCCCACAGGCATTCCTCCGACCGGGTAAACCAGCTCGAAACTCTGGTGGAGACATACAAGAGGAAGCTGGAAGATTTGGGTGACCTGCGCAGACAGGTGCGCCTCCTGGAGGAGCGCAACAATGTGTACATGCAACGCACCTGCGAGCTGGAGACTGAGCTGCGCCGGGCCAATGTCTTTCGGAGTCAGATGGACATGTACAAAAAACAGGCAAGCTGGGGAGGAGGCGACTCAGCTAAACTTCTGTGTTGACATCAAAGTGCTGTCAAACAAAGTCTGGCCTGTGCTTTGAGGGCCTTGTAGTTCCTGTGCAAGTTTAGTGCTGATGCAGCCGTTGCTCTCCTATCACTTGCAGGCTCACGAGCTTCTCACAAAGCACCAGGCTGAGGCCATAAAAGCTGAGAAGTGGCAGTTTGAGTACAAGAACCTTCATGACAAGTACGAGGCACTACAGAAAGAGAAAGAAGTAAGATGTTGCTACCAAAATTTGAGTTAGGCTTTCTTAGTGCTGAAGTATTTTTTTCCATTTTTTTTTTTTTTAAAATAGCGTCTAATGGCGGAGAGAGACACACTTCGGGAGACAAATGATGAGCTGAGGTGTGCGCAAATCCAACAAAAGTGTCTCAGTGACGCAGGTGAGCTCATCACTGTTACAAATAAATGACAGTGAGTGCTAAGGAAAATAATCTGCAATTAATTAAAACACATGAGTCATAGAATACATTTACATGCATACAATATTTTATTTAAGGTCAACATTTTCTTCAGCCAATCAGACTAAACAAATGCCAAGCTACTACTACTATGGGTTGCAGTTTTTTATAATAGTTAGGCCAGGGGTGCGACCCAAACTTCGGGTGCGACTTATGTGAAATTATTAACGCATTATTACCGGTATATTTTTTCACATTTTATTTTCACTTCAAACCGCAAGAGGATGCCTGTGTTGATCATTTTTACCTTGCTGAAAAATCTCCTGTTTATTTACATGGAACAAACACCTCACGAAAGTACATATTTACATAGGTTTTATGGATTTAGTCACTTTTCATCATAATCATAACCACCATCCCTATTTTCACCGTCGTCATTGTTGTCTCCATTTATTTTCAGCATATTATATAATAAGAATATCTCTTATAACAATCCCCATTGGTGCTCATGGTGAGAACTGTTTTGTGGTGTGTGTTGTTAATCATACAAAGTGTCTTTGAACCTGCTGCTAGGAGGGAGCTACCCCCAAGCAGCAGGATCACCCATGGCCAAGTGTCCTGATCTTAGAATTTAAAAGACAAGGTACGGGAGCTTGAGACAGCATCAAAACTCCCACTTGTCTCCCCTAACTAAGAAATGTGCAGGAATGTCTGTGTTTGTATTTCAATTTATTAGGTTTTTGTTTAGTTTTCACCCTCATATAAATCCCATTGTTTTGTTCATAAATATAGATTTTGAGTGTAATGAATTTGGAAAATATGATGGTGACCGCAATAGAATAACAATAACAACGTCAAACAATAAGAATAGTCATATAGTTGACGATGATGATAATGACAACAACAAAAATGATAGTCATGATAATAGTTAGAATAATAACAATCTCATCTATTAGCTCGACCCATCTAAATAGTGTATAAGGATTCTGCTCCAACATTATTTGGATACTGATAATACTACAACTAATAACGATAATGGTCACAAAACAGTTAAAATAATCATCATCATAAGTTATCCAAACACCAGATTAATAGTTTTACCCATCTATTCACTCTACAATTTCACTTCTCACATCAAATTTATTTTGTAAAGCATTTTTCGGGCTGAAAATTACTACTCTAAGGGGTTAGGGTTCAGCAGACGACAAGACAGTAAAATCCCTGCAAACCCCGCCTAATGCCATATCAGTCCAATTTTTTTCAATATATTATTATGACTACTGGTATCAAATGCCTTAAGGCATTAATAACCAAGTTGCGTGGCTCTTCTTTTCAATGCTATTGGTAAATTTTTTTCTACTGAATAAATAATTTCCATTGTTGATCTCTTTTCTCTAATACTTTCGTCAATTAATTTACGCTCTATAAATTTGTCATATCTATTAAAAAGTTTCTCTAATATTTTGGAGAACTGAAGACTGTCTAGTTAGTGAAGATGTCTGTTTCCATTTTTGTATATTGATAGAACTTTTTTTCGTTTTTATCTGGAAATTTCCCTGTTGGAAATGATAGATTAGTATGTAGGTTAATGGTTTCGCTATGTATGATTTGCTTACCTAATACCATATCTATGTCAAAACAATCGGTAGACCTTTTATTTAGTTGCTTACCGTGTTCCATTATTCCACACAAAAACATGGTATTTGAATATATTTTTATCAGTGACTTGGATTGTTTACTACTGCACTCAGGAATATTTGCAGCTAGTTCCGGTCCAACATTAACAAAAAAACTAAATTTTGATTTAAATGATCATTTTCACTGTTATCAGTGAAATAGTACAATGAAATGCACATTACCTAGTTCTACCTTTTTCATTATAGTATTAAATATTTCTTAAATGCCTTATAATTTTTTTGTTCTTAGGATATAAATTAGTATAATTTCTTACTAGCTCTTAATCTGCCCGTCGATTTGTTTTTACACATCTTGTATTGGGATCAGCTTCCTTGATTCTTATGTTGAATGAATTGTCTAAATAAAGTGTTTTTCTTCTTAAAAGCATTTTATAAACTAGTTGGTAATCCACTGATGCTCGACTGATATTTTGTTAATATTTGCCTTTCAAGACATGTATGTTATATCCCAGGAATGCGAGTTTTTTTCTGGTGCAACATATGTGTTTTACTTATTATGCTTTTTTCGGCTGGTGCGACTTAGTCCATAAAATACGTTAATTTGATTATGTTTGTACATGTTGATGAATAAACCTGTAAATGTTAACATCTATGTATGTATAAATAAGCCATAGTTGAGAGCATAATGACATACAGCATAATGACTGTGGTATGCTGACGCAGAATAACCTTTGGGTCAACAAGACGGCCCAGAAAATCATTGGCTACTCTCTGCCCAGTCTGGAGGACATTGATGTCTCCCTATTAAAGCAGAGCCAACACTATTATAAAGGACTCCCTCCCCTCATCCCAGCCACCAGCTCTCTGGCAGATACTACAGGTCCATTAAAACAGAGACTAACAGGCTCTGAGACGGTTTCTACAGCAGAGCCTTCACCACTCCAAGCAAGCGAACAAGTCTGTTAAAAAATTGATATTTTGACCAGGAAATTTTAGATTCCTTTTTTTAGTTACTTATTTTCCGCACAATGTTGCGGTCAATGTAATTTTTCGATGTCCATACAATTCAAGACATTTTACAACCAGTACCCTGTTGATATTACCCATATTCTAATGTTATTTTCAAGCTTATTTTTATCTTTAAAGTCTTAACATTTTTATCCTGAGGTGCCAGGTCAAAGCTCATCGGAAACGATGTATATTATGTTGTAATCAATTACAGTAAAAAACAAATGGGGTTTTCACCCTAGGCACAAAAAATAGTGAAAATGCAACAGAAAAATGAACCTTTTAACATGGGTCTTCAATAGTAATTTGGAATTATTTCTGAACATAAAAACCAAAATCGATATGCGGTCCCACTGAAGAAGTGGAAAAAAATATGAAGCAATTGAGCATGCACTCAAGGCATTGGATTCACTGAATGGAATTGTATGAATTAGAATTCAAATTAAGATGGTGCAACTCAACTGTTGCAATGTATTAGAAACCAAAATATGGGCACATTTGATTCCTCTGTACTGTAAATTGGTATCTCAAAGCTTGACAATTGCAGATCTTGGCTTGCGACTGGAACTGTATTTTCAGAGAAGACTCACCTAATTTTCATATAATGTTAATGTCTCCACAGGAGGTTTGAGCCAGGACAAGTCGGCCGCCACTGGAAACCTTGCTGCAGAGATCATCCCCACTGAGCTCACGTATGTAGCCTGCAGGTCTTGTTTCATCGCGTCGTATTTTTTTTCCTTCTGTTCTATTTTAAATGTATGCTTCCCCCAAAATACACTGGGTCAATTATGGAATTGAAAGTTTGTTTTTAAGTAAGCTCTTGGGTTAATGTACCCAATATTGACAAGGATTTTAAATAAATCCTCAGAGTGGCAATCAAGAAAAGTCTGTTGGATTAGACCGCTTAACAATTTGATTGGAGACTTTCTTTAGCTTGCTGCCTTTTTTCCTGGCCTGGTCTCCTCTCTTTTTCATACATAGATTATACTGCATGGATTGATGTGCTGAAGCAAATAGTAAATAATAATAATAATAATAATTTCCTTTGTATTGTCATTCTTTGTAACAATGTACACAGAACGAAATGTCGATACACCTGACCCGTTGTAGCGAACCGATGCAGCCGCAGCCAACAGACCATCAGGTCACACATTGGCACTTAAACAAGACTCGGCTTTCAACATTTTTTTTTCCTTTGGGTCTTTTCAGATATTTCTTTGAGCAGTAACTTCAGTCCTGGGATGTCTTCTTTTTGTCCTTGTGTGTGGGAGTATGGAGGACCAATCCTGCCATATGTTTAAATATATACATAAATAAAAACCTGCAAATGTATATCCCTTGTAAATAAATGAATCCGTAACTAAATCACATAATACCGAACTATATGATGTAAATGCATTTTTTTAATATACTTTTAACATTCTGTCATTTATTTTTAATGTATTTTGTCACAAACGAAGCGGTGAGTCTAACTGGCTAATGTTTTCCCCTATTAGTTTATCGACGTGTGCAAAGATTAACAGCATTGCCTTTCTTCCCTCAAGATTAAGTAAGCAAGACATTAGTAGCCGATTCATTCTTCACCATCAGGTGAAAAGCTCAAGCAAATGGGTTGCCTCAGTTGAATGTTTTGCTGTGACAATATACATGACAAAATAAATACCCAAATAAATGACCAAATGCATAAATTAATAATTTACATTTGTCATATTTGGGTATTACATGATTTGTGTACATTTATATGGCATATATTTAGAGGTACTTATACATGTGGCAGGATAGGTGTTTCATAAAGGAGAACATATAATTAAAAAAAAACATATTCTCATCCACTTCATTGACTTTTGGATCACCTTTTCCTATTATGTTGACTCCAGTGAGACGGTGGTCCGCTTACAGAGCGAGAACAAGATGCTGTGTGTCCAGGAGGAAACTTACCGGCAGAAGGTTGTGGAGATGCAGGCCAAGCTGGAGGAGGCTCAGCGCAGCAAGAATTCCATGCAAACCCAAAGCAGGTAGGTGACAGCCTGCCTGGCGAGAATAAATGGAGTCATGCGGCATTGGCATGTTGTGTGTTGCTTGACATTAAGAAGGGTGTTTGGCGGATGGTAGATAAGACGTCTGCCTAAATGTCAGCTCACCCTCTGGACTGTGCGCTCAGCTGAGCTGTGTGGGCTGGGTTGGAGGACTGACGGCAGAAAGCCAGATTGTCTCCTGTCTGTGTGCGCCAGAGTGTGTTTGTATGCCTGCGGACATGTGGGTGGACTAAGTGTGTGTGTTTGCAGTCCGGCAACACCAGGCCCAGGGTGTGGGAAGCATCTTCAGTAACAGGAGGAGAAAAGTGCAGGGAGTGTGTTTAGCAAAGGGCATCGCCGTATGGCGTAGAAGCTGATGCACAAGGATCAACTCTTCTCATCATCCTCCCACCTGTTTAACATTTGCCTTTCCGTCCTCCTCTACTGGCTCCTAAAATCCAGCCATTGTTCTTCCCCTGCAGGCTGCAACAGCAGCAGATATCAGAGCTGCGCTCTCAGGTGGAGGAGCTCCAGAAAGCGCTTCAAGAGCAGGACAACAAGACGGAAGATGTAAGCACTTGTTCCTTTCCACCCTCCACTTACCGTGTCTCAATCATTGACCGTGTCAATACATGTAATAAAGTGTTGGGGGTGGTGGAAAACACGTCAAACAGGTGTAGCTAAGTTTATATTTTTGTCTGTTTTAAAATCATTTTTAACAAGAGATTTTTTCAATAGTATGACAATACGTTAAAGGTAGGGTGCGGCATTTGAAAACTTAAGGCTGCAATCATGACTAAGCCAGGAAATGGAAGCAGGGTGACACATTATTTGTGTTCATTTCTTAAACTCTTCTTTTCTCATCTTATTGGGGGTTTGTTCCGCCCCGAACAGGCCTGATAAAAACAGATAGCCACAATGGAAAATGGAGCCTAAGGACTTTTTAAACTCAGTTGGGTATTGTTAACACATACTTAATTGAGAACATATTTAACTTTCAACTTTTTAAGGACATCTCAAACTACACTCTCCACCTTTTCAACACGTTAAGCAGCGGGCAGGAGATTTAGCGCTATGCTAACGTTAGCATCCGGTGAAACGTTAGCATCTGGTGGAACATAACAGCAAGCACAATGACCACAGTTAGCTCTCTCGGTAGATAGAAGGGTCTACACGATACTGCTAGAGACTATATCGAGTGAGCAGTGTGTGTCAATGATTCGGCTGTTATTGTAGCGCATAGTCTCCAACCCTTTTTTACCGGAGTCTCCGTCTCGTTCGTGCCGGTGAAGCGTGCGTCCTCTTAGTTGTAATGCGGCGGCGGGAAAGCCAAGACTCCGTGATGACAAAAATACTCCAATTCCGGACGCTGTTGGTGGCGATCCGCAGCTCAAATTCACTCATTTTGTGGACGATGGATCTGGCGTTGGTTAGGAACATGCTTGAGAGCGCTGGTCTGTGTGGTCACCTTCTTAGCTCAGACCCGACTGGCAGCCTTTTTCTTTTGCTCCGTCGTTGTCGGCAGGCAGATCACCCAGGGAGATCCGGTGGTGTCTGTATATCCCTCGGGATGTTGTGGATGTTATTGTATTTGCGAAGGGAGTCGAAGGGAAAATATGAGGGATAAAGGGACACTGAAAAACAAAAGACGAACTGGAGCCCATGAAGCCGCTGCGTTTGGACGCGCCGCCATCTTGTCGCATAATACTAACATTTTTGGGGGCTTATTTAGTCGGTTGCATGATACACAACTGTATTTAATCACATTTTTTAGTGGAAGTACAATTTTGGCAACCAGATTGACTTGGTATAATTGGAAATTATTTGAATGTAACACAAACTTTTTCTTCTTTTTCCCTGTTTTTTTCTATTTTTTCTTTTAATTCCTTTAAAAAAAATCTCATTGTTTGTTCCTAGCTGTTAATTTTTCTTTTTGTTCTCTATTTACTTTTTTCCTTTGTTTCTTTCTTCTGGCTTTTTTCTGAATTTTTCCTTTTTTTTATGTTTTTTTCTCAGCTTTTCACTACTTTTTCATTTTGGCATTTTTTTTTCTTTTTTTTATTCTGCTGCCATCTCCTGGCCTAAAGTCATGATTGCAGCCTTAGGTTTTCAAACGCCGCATACCAACCTTCAAATCATAAAATTTTAAAAATGAGCATTTTGTGATACTTTTTGCAGTGGCTGTATATTCTATGAATTTTAGTAAAAAAAAAAAAAGATTGTGAAATTTAAAAAACTATAATAATAATAATAATAATAATAATAATAATAATTTCCTTGTATTGTCATTCTGTGTAACAATGTACACAGAACGAAATGTCGATTGCACCTGACCCGTTGTAGCGAGCCGATGCAGCCGCAGCCAACAGAGGGCGCCGCCGACCACTTTTTAAGTCTTTGGAATGACTCGGCCGGGGCGCGAACCACCGACCTCCCAGTCTCAAAGCGGGCGCCTTACCATCTAGGCTAAGTTAAACTTCTTTACAATAGGGTTAAAATATGTGTTTTTTACTATGTGAGTAATTTTGTTAAAAAATGAAGTAAAATTTTAAAATAGGAAAAAAAGCAATATTTTCTGGCAATTGCCTAAAATTTGTTTTGTAATAAGAATATAGTTTAGCTATGAATTGAAGTAAAAAAATATTGTATAACTAGGAAAAAATAAGCAACACTTTCCAACAAAGGGCGTACGATTTCCTTTTTTCACTATGCAAAAAAAAAAAATGTGAACGACATGAAAATTAGTCTAAAGGTCTGAATAAGTTAACTTTGAGGCCCATACTCTGGAACAGTGATTTTCAACCATTGTGCCGCAGCACACTAGTGTGCCGTGAGAGATCCTCAGGCGTGCCGGGAGAAATTATCCAATGTCACTTTTTAAAATTTGAAATTTTAGAAACCATTTATGAATAATTTTCTGCAAATATTATGTCATTGTCAAGTATCTGTGCTGTACTAACAAGTAGTATTATAAATTGTATTGTAATTAAACATACTGTTCAGTGTCATTTTATAACATTTTTGGTTAGTGGTGTGCCGCGAAAATTTTCCATTGTAAAGAACGTGCCCTGGCTCAAAAAACTGCTTTAGAAGACTGTTTTATTGAGTTTTCATTGAAAGCATGAGGGAAGAAAACGATATCTTTGTTGGAATGTAAGTATTTGTTGTACTTGGACACGTGTTGTGTGTGGGAACTGAAGTTGTGTTTGCTGATTCACCATTAACGCCTGCCGTCTCCTGTCTCTGTCTTGTCGCAACCCGCCTGCCCCACCGAACCGCCGTGCCAAAATCAGGCGATCGTAAGTACGGCCCACCTTCTGCCCAAATGGCCTGTGATTCAACTCTTTCACAGTTTGACTTTCACAGCTTTTACTTTGATTGTATTTGTGTGTGTGCTGTGCACGCAACACTAACAATGAAAAGTACAAGAGCTTCATCTGTTTTCCATGTTTTCTTCCAGTCCTCCTTATTGAAGAAGAAGCTAGAAGAGCATTTGTAAGTCCTCAGTCCTATTTCTGTATTTGAAACCAAAATCTCACTCATCGACGAATCCTTCAGGGAGAAGCTCCATGAAGCTCACACTGACCTCCAAAAGAAAAGAGAAGTCATCGATGACCTGGAGCCCAAAGTGGACAGCAACAGTTGAGTCTTTAGTAAACCCGTAAACTTCTTTAGTCTGAGATGACATTGACGCAATCTTCTTTCTATTGAACTCTTTAATCGTGTGTCTCATAGTGGCAAAGAAGATCGATGAACTCCAGGAGATCCTCCGCAAGAAAGATGAGGACATGAAGCAGATGGAAGCGCGATACAAACGCTATGTGGAAAAGGCCAGAACGGTCCGTATCGTTTGCACTCGAGACTTGATTGATGAACAGTTTAGTTATTGTTTCAAGTCATTTATTTGTATAGTCCTCAATCAAAGTCTCGAAGGTCTGCACAGACTACCATCACAACTCCCCTCTGATCTAAAACCTACACAAGGGCAAGGAAAAACCTATAGCACCTCTCAGCATGAGGAAAATTAAAAAGCCTTGAAGAGATTGCTCATGAGGTATCCCATTTCAGGATGCCCAGGCTGCAATAGTCGTCGCAAGGGCATCAATTGACACTACACAGTAAACATCAAGATCAAATATAAGTAATACCAGAAATTGTGTAAGAATAACCTTGAGACATTGGCAAATATCCTTTCTCAAAATCTTGACCGATGCAGGAGGTTCTTGTTCTAAGCATAAAATATCAATCTAATTTCAAATGTCTTCAGAATAAAATGGTTCCTTAGAATTTTGACATTACAGTGGGACCTCGGTTATCGCGGTTAATGGGGACCAAAACCACCCGCGATAAGTGAAAATCCGCGAAGTAGCGGCGCACCTTCAAAAAAAATTGTTTTTTTTAAAAATCTCATATCTCATTATCTGCACCGCTTATCCTTATTAGGGTCGCGGGGGGGCTGGAGCCCATCCCAGCCATCTCCGGGCTGTGGGCAAGGGACATCCCGAACTGGTTGCCAGCCAATTGCAGGTGCAAATCACATTAGTTCTCGCAGCTAGCTGCGTTCTTCATCGACGCACGAGCCGAGTGATCCACCGCTAAGTCGTACAGCTGGGCGATTTTACGTCCGCCCGGGACGATCGGAGACAAATTCACCACCGGGTTCATACTTCCGCCGCACCGCAGGTGCCATTCGGCCGCTCCCGCAAGCAAGCCCCTAACCCGCAGCGCGGGTACTTTCGGGCGCGATACGTACGACACCGCGACAAGCCGAGCGGGTCGGGCGCGGAGGCCGGCGCTCGGGCTGCGATGGCGCCCGAGGGCCGACTCGGCCCGGTAGGTCGGGGGCTCGGCGCTGAGGCCAGCCCCCAGTTTCTCCTACCCGGTCCACGGGAGGCCCACGCGCGCACTACACTGCCCTCGATGGCTCCGGCCGACGGACGGGCGGCCGCGGGGGAAAGGGGTAGCTGGGGGGACCTGTGGGGTTAGGGGGGCGGTGAAGCGGAAGCCTCACCAAAACTGCGCGCCGGGAAACGAGAACGCCGCGCCGTGCTAGGGTCGTCGGCCTAGGGGGATTCCCCAGTTACGGGGGTCCCGCGCACGTCCGGCGCCTTTTGCCTGCCGCGCGCGGACGGCCGCCTGTCGTCGCGCCGCGCTACTGGGGTCGTCAGACAAGCGGGCTCCCCCAGTTACGGGGGTAGCCCGATCACGCACCCGATCATGAAAATATGCGAAGTAGCGACGCCCCCTCAAAAAAAAAAAAAATTTTTTTTTTTTTAATATATATACTATTAGAGGCCGCGAAGCTCTGAAGCCGCGAACGTCGAAGCGCGAAGTAGCGAGGTCCCACTGTATACTATAGTATAGTTAATTAACATTAATCCCTTAACGATCTGATGGCCCATCACCAATGTTCCCTCTAATTTTCCACGGGTCTGAGCGTTCACACAAAGTCGGTGAGCAACGCATGAAACAACAGTGAGCAACCGTAATCCCAAGTGTGGCAAGATAATTAATTATCAAACATGTCCAAAACTTGACATCAAGTTACATTTTGCTGAGTTTCCAGCAATGCAAAAAATTCACTTTAGAATGAATTGACTAATGTATTATTGCAAAGGTTGTACGGCCTACAAACGTAATTTGTTTCTACAACAATTCTTTCACTAGATTTCCATTTCTTTTTTTCCTGGTATCTTTTGTCGCATAATACTAACATTTTTGGGGGCTTATTTATTCGGTTGCACGATACACAACTGTATTTAATCACATTTTTTAGTGGAAGTACAATGTTGGCAACCAGATTGACTTGGTATAATTGGAAATTATTTGAATGCAACACAAACTTTTTCTTCTTAATCCCCTGTTTTTTTTTTTTTTCTTTTTTTTTTAATTCCTTTAAAAAAATCTCATTGTTTGTTCCTAGCTGTTAATTTTTCTTTTTGTTCTCTATTTACTTTTGTCCTTTGTTTTTTTCTTTTCTTCTGGCTTTTTTCTGAATTTTTCCTTTTTTTTCATGTTTTTTTTCCTCAGCTTTTCACTACTTATTCACACACGCAGCTTAGAGGGAACATTGCGCTGGAGAGCTTTTCTTGTGAGCTGAGAGTTTGCGCAATTTCACACGCACGCAGCTTAGAGGGAACATTGGCTCCGATATATTTTGTTTATAAGAAAAAACAGCAACTTTTCATAAATAGCCATTGCGTGGACATGGAGAATGTATGCGTTTCCCTTGTACTGTTGCTAAACTTTTTTTGCATGGAGACAAGAAAAATATCTGACTTGAGGTTTCACCTTCGAGGTAATCATTATTGGTAACTGCGCTTTCATCATTTAGGTGGTGAAGACCCTGGACCCAAAACAGCAGCCGGTAACTCCTGATATTCAGGCCCTGAAAAACCAGTTGTCCGAGAGAGAAAGAAAAATCCATCACTTAGAGGTAATTGCCTCATGCATGCAGTCCAACCTACAGATACATACAGTGGCTCGCCCCCCTTGAACTTTGTCCAAATGTGGACTTATCGACTTGCTTAACGTGTTCTGGGGCAACATGCTTTAGCACTTAGGTGTGGCTCCCTGGCGCTTTTTCAAAAATGTTTGATATAGGAAAAAAAATGTATGGTTTCCATAGGACAAAACTGTAAATAATTGAAAATAATTCGACTGTACTGTATTTGTTAAAAAGATTTTTTATAAAGAACAGTACTTTTAAATACTTAAGCCTGTATATTGAGTATTGGATAAATAAACTACTTAGTGGGTTTTGACTATCACGGGACGTTTTTGAAACGCAAGTCCTGCAAAAAACAAGGGATTACTGTACCAAAATTCTCTGGTTCAGAAATGCTCTTATAAAGAGGTACCACTGCACAATTTTCCCCATCTTCTTACACATCACCCATGCATATGTGAACACTTATCCATTTGCCCAGCGGGATTACGAGAAAAGCCGATCCAGACACGACCAGGAGGAGAAACTCATCATTAGTGCTTGGTACAACATGGTAAGAAGTCCCCTAAATCTCTGAGTTTTGCAAAAATGAGGAAAAGTGAATCCCACACCGGGTACTGTTTTCTTTTTTCAAGGGAATGGCCTTGCATCAGAGAGTGGCGGGCGAGAGCCTGAGCTCGCCCAACCAGACCATGTCCTTCCTGGCCCAGCAGAGATTGGCCACAAATGCCAGGAGAGGGCTCACAAGGCCCCAACACAGATGAGACCAAAAAGAGAGGGATCCCTCCTGCACTCGTCTATGTCTCCGTGCCTTCTGCTGCTTGACTGCACACGTCTCCCTGGTGGCTGTAACTGGCACTTTCATGGTGACCACAGAAGTGACTCTTAAGTCATGTTTACTCGTGTAGACGAGCAATAACTGAAGCACGTGGACCTTGGTCCATTGGGGGAACGAGGCTTTCACCTTTTTTAAGGTGAATTTTTAATTTTGTTTGAACTTTTTTGTATGATCTTTTTTTTTCCCCCCCATTTAGTGTTTTTAAAATTGTTTTAAATCACTCAACTCCAATTCTGACACTATCTCTGGTAACAATTTTAAGGGGGGGTAGAGGTCTTGAGGATTTCTTAAGAAGTCGATTGAATTCATGCTTCCTGCTGAGGACGTTTAGATCTGAAGACCAATAGAAATGTGGTCATGAACTGAGCTACACTGGAATACCTCCTTTTTTACACTGTGCAACCAATTGAAGCTTTCTCTTCCCTCTTTTTTCAGATAAATGCGCTTAAGCTGCATGGACCCGTTTTAGACTTTTATTCACTCGAGAAAAAATAATCAGAAAAACTCACACATACCAGCTAAAGCACTTTCCCGGAGAAGTGCATTTGCGGAGTGCCTTCAAAAGATGCCAAAGCTTTCCTGTGTTGTTGAATTATGGGCTATTTTCTGTGTACTGTCATTATTCAAGTCCTATGTTGTATATTTCTTTAGAGGTTAGATGAAAAGCATGTTTGCTATTTAATGTAATTTCCCTACTTGCATGTGATCCTAATGATTTGAATATATGACTTCTTCTTTCCCAGTTTGAAGCAGGGTGATGGTTTTTGGTCGAAATGTAATGCACTCACCACTTTTAGACTCCACCAATCTGAATGTAGGCAATTGAAGGCCTCCTAATGCACAAACTGATTAACATGTTGCTACACACCTCATGTTTTTTAAACCATTAGCAGCGATGGGCATATGAGGTTTCACAAAAACTTGATATAACTTTAATTGGGGGCACTTTGATTACCACTGCTTATTTACTACAGAACCTTTTTTTCACATGTGCAGATAATACTCTACATCTCATGTCAAAGCTGCTGCTAGTGTCTTGTCTATTCCCGTCAACATGCTGTTGTCTTATTGACCAATATTTGTGTGCACATTTTTGGGTTTATAAAGTTTTATTTTTGTTTGCCCATTTCTGGGATGCTTTTCTTTAAATTGGTCAACTAGAGAATAGTGTAAAGGACTCCATGCTGGGATCTGGCAAGTTAGACATCCACTAGTCTTGTGTTCTGTACAAATTGCACTTCAAATAAACTTTTTAGAACAAAATGGTATCTGCTGTTGTCTTTAATTGCAGTGGACAGGATTGAAAAAAAAAACGCAGTCTGTTTTCAGAAATGCAATCAAGATTAAACCTACTAGCTTAAAATAGCGTTAATTAACGTTAATGTAGCGCAACAAGGGTTGCTGACTAGTTAAAATGTTATATTTTGGGATTCGTGTTGTGTAATCCGTATTTGACTGTTAGGGGAAATTATTTTTTTAGGGTACAGTGGGACCTCTGTTATCGCAGTTAATGGGGACCAAAACCACCCGTGAAAAGTGAAAATCTGCGAGGTAGCAACGCCCCTTCAAAAATGCTTTTTTTTTTTTTAGACCTGCGAAACTCTGAACATGGAACCACGAAGTAGCGACGCCCCTTCAAAAATGCTTAAAATATATATATATATATATATATATATATTTTTTTTTTTAGGTCCGCGAAGCTCTGAATCTGCGAACGTCGAAGCGCGAAGTAGCGAGGTTCCACTGTATTGGGTTTTGTACAGCATGAAGGGTAAGAGAAGTACCAGTATTTCACCACTAGATGGCAAAATATCGCAGGTCAGAGAAGGGTGCTTGAGGCAATTCTCACGGGACCTCACGTGATTTAGTGAGACTTGCTTAATAAATGAACCTTAATGCCAACAGTAATATTGTGTCGTGTGAGACTGACATTTATCATCAGATGAAGTAAAATATATATATATATATATATATACAAAACAAATGTGTAACACCAGCTGGAGCTAGCCCATCCACCTGGGTCCCGTTACATATTTTGGCGAGCTAGCCAGGAGGTGATCAAGCCATTAATTGACTTGGGAGAGAGACGAATCCGGATCAACATCATCATTAAACAAAGGAAGAATGGAGCAACTACGGGACTAATTAAGCAGAGAACTGCTGGAGTTGGACAAAACAGACCCGTTTCATTAGCATAAAATATGTACACCAGACATGTCAAACTCAGTCTAGCTCCAGGGCCGTATCCGGACTTAATGATCTCAGGTGGGCTGGATCAAGTAAAAGTCAACGCCAAATATTTAGCTGTTTTTCAGTACTGTAGTATGCTTTATCATTAAGACTACATTTGTATCCAGTCCTACAATAATCACTGAGGAAAAGGGATCTTTGTTGAGCAAAAAAACATATTTACAAACGATTGGGAAAAAAAATATTTTCATATCAGGCATTGAATGTTCCTAATTTGTTTAACTGTTGAGTAAATCCAGTTTTATAACCGAACCAACTCGCCACAAACACTCGTGTGGAATTGTATGGATAAAAATGTACTTGCCTCAATTGAATTGATATCTTTATTGTCATAGACTGGCCTAAATTATGATACAATAAAAAAAAGAATGGTGCATTGATACAATTATTTTCCCCCCATTTTCCACTTATTGAAACATAAATATTTTGTTTGTTTGTTTGTACATGATTCAAATTGAATCGTTTCTTCCGGCACCGTCACGAATGGCAGCCACTCCAGCAGCTCCCGTGTTATTTTCCATTGTTCTCGATTGTTTGCTCTCAGCTCAGGGATGCTGCTGGAAATGTGAATTTCCCTTCGGGGATGAACAAAGTATCTATCTATCTATCTATCTAATAGTCCATTGAAAAGAGGTGAAATGAAATTAAGCAACAAAAAACCCCAGACAAGTCAAAAAGTGTATATCTTTTCAGTCTGTGTAATAACAGTAGTAAATAAATGAGTCGCAGGATATATGTATTCAGTTTTGTGCGCTCCGTTAGGGTGGTGATGGCTTTGGGGAAGAAGCTGTGTCTCTGAGCCTCTTCAACCTTATTTCAAGAGAACTGTAAAGCCTACCAGAGTGGGAAAAGTCGTTTTTTTTATATTGATGGTTCTTCTGCAGTATCGCAAGCCAGCAATGTATTCCAAACTGGGCATAGAGCAGCTGATGATCTTCTGGGCTGTGTTAATCACTGTAAAATGTATTCTTTTTACCATATGGCTTTGAAATAAAAAGACTCTCAAAAATGCTGCATAATATTGTGTTTAACATGAAATCAGACTGAGTGTGCAGAAGTCAATGGAAGGAGACCAAGAGGAAGGCCGCAATTGACGTAGATGGATAGTGTTATGAGTGCACTGAAGGAAAGAGGTCTAAATCTTGTGAAAGCTAGAGCTCTTGTTGGTGATCGGAATGAGTGGAGAGGTGTTGTAAAAGGATAGTGGGATGTTTAGACGCATTTTAAGGGATGGGCAGGGCACCCGTATGATGCGGCAGGGGTAAACCAGTGAAAGCTGTCGGGCCCTGCTGTTGAACAGAAGAGTGTGTTGGGTCACCCTGACCCGAGTGACGTGGACGCTTTCGAGTGTCACGTTTTATCTGGAGGGACAAAAGCATGACCAACTTGGGTGCCGAGGTGCTTAACTTGTTTGGGCATTTGGGTTGGCCATAGTCCAATTTTTTTTTTGTTTGTTTTTTGCTACTTTTTCCCTTTCTTATTTTATTTGTTTTTCTGTGTGTTTGTCTTGTTGTCAGTCACCCCTCTCAAGGGATATGGCCAGGGTAGATAGATCGATTTTCTATCTATCTATCTTTCTGAGTGTCAGCTTTTACACATTTACTGCCCTCTCGGGGCAGAAAGGAGGACTTGATTTGTATTTATTTAAGAAAAAAACTTATGATAGAAATTAGCTAGTTTAAATCATCATCCAACGGGCCGGGTTTGGCCAGCGGGCTAATTAATCAACGCATCATTTAAAACTCAGATCTCACTAACAAAAATCGTGAAAACACATAAAGCTCTGCCTTTTCCCGCAATATTTATTCATCAATTTTTAAATGAGAAAATCGTGACTCCATTCTAGAAACAAACTAAAAATTAAAAAAATTAATTCGCTGCCAAACACAAAAACATAGGAAGCAAGACTTCCTCTTTAGAGCCCGCCCTTGAACCGTGACGTCAGAGATAAACTAAACATGGCCGACAGCGAGCGAATGCTCTAGCGAAACGTTAGCCCAAAACATTGGCCAAATTCTGTAAATTTCCGAGTTTGTACGCAGCTATATAACACTTTGTTTTGTCTTCGGAGTGATTTTATCAACGTTTGGACGTCACCAACCGAAAAAGGTGCTCGTTTGTCAGTCAGCAGAGCGAAACGCACGGCGTTAGCAACATTAGCATTCGAAGCAACTGCTGCTTTTTGGGTTTGGTTCCATAAAAGCGCTTTACGACTGTTGTGGAATTTTCGCCGACTGATTTTGTGATATACCGGCGTATTTTTTCAAAAGCTCCCCTCGAACTAAAATCGCCCTCAAATACGCCATTTAATCGGAGTAGCCCGTCGTCTAACTGGAGCTGCCCAACAAGTCCCGAACACTAAGACTCCGCCGCAGTCGGTAAACATGGAACAAAGGCGCAAACACGGGAAATCTTTAACCGCCGACGGTGGCGACAGCGGCAGCAGCAGCGGCGGAGAGTCGGACGGAGGATCCGCCGAGAGCCAGCAAGGAGGTCCTTCTTCTGCGGCCAACGCCTTCGCCAACGATGGCAGCTTCATGGAGATGTTCAAGAAGAAGATGGAGGAGGAGATGAGGAAAAAGGAGAAAGGGGCAGATGGAGAGCAGGGACATAGCAAGCCCCCTCCAGTCACCAGCTTTGTAAGGGGTTCTGCAGACACCGCTTCCAAATTCACAGCTTATTCATTGAATTACTGTGTGCAGCACTCACAGATTTTAACACTTGACACACGTTTGTGTTCTTCCTGTTGATATTATTAAGTCATGCGCAGTGTTGGGCGTGCTACTGGAAAAAAATAGTTAAAGTTACACGTTACTTTGTTTAGAATGTAATTGCATCTCCTGGGTTCCTGCAGATCCTTGAAAAGTAAATGGTAAATGGCTGCATTTATATAGCGCTTTTCAAGTAAATGACCTCCCAAAGCACTTAACAATGTGCTTCACACTTACCCATTCACACACTCACACACCAATAGGGAGTCAGCCATGCAAGGCGCCTACCTGCTTATTGGGGGCATTAGGGATTCTTTAAAAGCATTACATTTTTTATTCTAAAATTAAGGCCGCTTTTTAAATTAAAATTCACAGATTTGAGACTGCAAATAATAAAACTATCAAAACGGCGATGTGGTTTCAATTGGGCCTTTCAGCGCAGACATAGGTCTTGGGTCTACCCACAATACACAAAGCAAGTTTGGGCAGAGATTTTTACATTGTACCATTACTCCCAACACTGCTTATGAATTATAAACACTATTAGATGGGTTAAGTTGGGGGATGTGTCCCACAGATGAGGCCAATGCTTGGTCCCCAAACTAAATGTAGACTTTCTCTGGTTTAGTCTCCTTCGTTGCCAAGCGAGGGCCTCCTATAACGGTGTCAGTCTTCTATGCCCTAACCCAGGTGGGGAAGCGAAGAGGCGGCGTGTTCCTTAAGACCGGCATGGTTGCCAAGAAGCAGAAACAAGAAACCGAGGTAAGAAGGATTCGAGGTGAGATGGGGCCTTAAAACTTTAGCCCGAGCTAATTAGCCTTGTGGCCAACACACTAATCCCTCGGTTCTTGCGGTTAATGGGGACCAGAACCCCCCCTATGAGAAGTAAAAACCAGCCAAGTATTATCACACCTTTATAAGAGCCCCTAAGGGGGAAACTTGGCTCAATGATGTCCTTACTAAGAATAAACGGTCCCAAAATGCCTATAGATCTATAAAAACCCAGAACACCATTAAATTCACATTTACTTGCATGCGCCCTACTGTTTGACTGACTGCAAAAGCCGAACAGCCTATCGCAGTTGAGCGCAGGCGGTCACGCCCACCCAACGCACAAAGCCCTCTCTAACATTCTCCCGTGATAGCATTTGCTTTCGGCTCAGAACCAAATGCACGATACGTCGATATCAACGACAATGAAGACCATTTAATATTCGCGGAGCAGCGAAGTAGCTCGGCAAGAGGGTAGTCTGACCCGAACGTAACGATTGACATTTTAGGTCCGGCTCGGTTTGGGCTTAAGGAGGCCGAGTCGAGCGCATGTGGAAAGTGTCCTGAGTAGCCCGTTTTGTGTTTCCCTGCAGACTACGCCCGGCAAGAGTGACGCTTGGTCAAAATACATGGCGGAGGTGAAAAAGTACAAAGCGCACCAATGTGGCGACGACGATAAAACCAGGCCGCTCGTCAAGTAGACGCCCGGCCGCCAAAGACAACATCGCCTTTCTTTCAGCTCCTTTCCTTAAAGAGTTCCTTTTTTTGTATTTCTTTTTCGTTTTTTTCTCTGACTTGACGCTTGTTCTTGTTTTCCCCAAACTGTGCTTTGGAATCTTTACATACATGTTGGATTATTTAGTTCTTTTGATGTAAAAGGATAAAAATCTGCACTGGCTGATGTTTGTGTTGTGTGCTTCAGACTTTCCGTCTTCATTTTAGTAAATGATTACGTTCTGATTTGAATAAGGGGACACCTCAAATGCAGAGAAATTCACTGTAATGCTTGAGTCATAATTTAAGGTTGAACATAAACTGTGAAACGCCATTTAACAGTCAGAAACCCGAAGAAGGAAAATTTAAATAGAAATTCTGGATTTAATATACAGCCTTCTTACGCCTATCGTCACCGCCAAATTCAAGCACCTTTTAACGACCCTCAAGCCAATTTTCAAATTTCTTCAGTACAATTTAAAGAATTTATTCTTTTATTTTCAAGATAAGATGTCATTATCCTATAACACAATGTATTTAGGTTGGGAGCAAGCCTAAGACAATTCTAGAGAATTTTCTTCATTTAACGCAGTCTTGATTCATACTGCCGAGAACCGTTGCAACAAATTCAAGCATTTACAAGCACTTCACCCATAATTCAAGCACTTTCCAAACCTTAAACACATTCAAATTCCCTTTTTTAGGATTTCAAGTAGCCGTACAAACTGCTCCAAATAGTTTCTTAATAGCAGCCTTTTGGACAATTTGAATCAGAATAAAAGTCCTGCAAATTTCTGTGCAGTATGAAACCATATTCAAGCTTGACTGCCCCACCTGTACTTCATATATCTTAGGGCTGTCAAAATTATAGTAAAACATTGGTTTTCCACATAGGGTTCAATGCATTGAAAAAAAAAACACATAAGCAGTAACATTTTTAATTAAAATGTTTCTGGACTGTACAGAACAAAACACACTTAAAAATTCAAGTTGTAAAAAGTACTCAGCTTGGGAGGAATATGTGACATTTCTTATATGTCAGCAATAATTTCACTTTGCTAAAAAGAGCACCATGGAGTCACTGGACATGTATCAGAGGGGAAATACAAAAGGCACACTGTTGAGCCCATATCAAAAATATACACACACCATCCTATCCACAGTGATATAGGTCTGTCTTAAAAGTGTTTATTTTTTGTCTGTGAAGGTATAAAAGTTATCAAACTGTTTCCTCTCTGAAAAGTGGTCCACTCCATCTGATCATCCAAAGCAGGTTGAGCTGCTATCATAGAGTCTTCCTATTGGCGTCTCCTCCCTGGCTTTGGCCCACATCTGCACAAAAACCACAACCGTTTTTCAGAAATGATTTCAACTCGTTAGCCCAGATTACAACTCATGATTCTTATACATCTTTATTGGCCAAATTTGATACAACCCAAGTCAAATAATAAACTGTGCCTCATTTCATTAGTATTTGCTGATCTTTCTGTTTGGATCGTGCTGTATCAAGTGTTTTTTTTTTAATTACTCGATGACGCCAAACTGTAGAGCTATTGATTGATTCGTGCCAGATTTCACCTTGTAAATTGCATCATGTGATCTCAATTCACACTTTCAAATTACAACTTATTTATTGACAAAATTGTTCTACATTTATTAGTTTATTTTGGTTGATGTATTTATAGTACAATATTTGTGAGTGATGGAGAGTTTGGCCAACCGGAATTGAGAGGCAAGCCAATAAAAACGAGGCCAACTGTGTTTGCGACAGATTGATTGACAGCATACACCAGTCTAACAACGGACATTTTGCACAATTGGCCACCAAAAACTCGTTACATTGAAAATGAAATTATTCATTAAATCGGACCCTGAGGAAAGTCAAAGGGCGTCAAAAAATGGTGATCACCAGCAGGTGCTCTGTGGATTGTTATCGTGTATGTGAACGACTAAGGCGTCGGGAGCGAAAGGTCTGGCCTAGTGCTACATCTGCTAGGCTAACAAATCCTTAAGACACCCCTGTGGAGGCTGTATTTAGCCAACACCAGATCCATTACCAATGGTTTGTACGCCTTTTTCATAGCAAAGTTCAAGTACTTTTAAAGGAGTGCCCTGCAAAACATATAAAATGACTAATTACTAAATGATTAATTGTATGATGTTTTATTATTATTGATAATATATATATATTTTTAAAAAAATTGACAAAACTTCAAGAGCCGAGCCAAAAGAGATGGTTTTCTAAATAGAGCTGTCATCTTGCGTGCTACCAGTAGGGGGCGGTGACAACACCGTGATTGCCAGCCACCAGAACATGTCAGCATTATTTCTTCATTTATTGCATGGTGTATTATAACAGCTTGCCAAGAAACACGGCAATGGCAAAATTTTCAAGGATTTCAAGCACCCGTACAAACACTGATTACCCATTCGACGGCTGACTTGGAGCTACAACTTGAGAGAGACCGCTACATTCAAAAATCTTGTGTTGTAACCATTGCGGAATCCTTGCTAAAGTCACGGTTACCAGATGCTTGCGTGTAGCTAGCCAGCTCTCTAAATTGTGCTCTTATTCCAAAAGGAGAAACCCTTCAATTTTTTTACAATGATAATAAAGACTATTTATTGAACTGTAATTCTGTTTTTAACTGATATTTTTTTACTGTCGTATACTGTCAGTTGGTGATGACGGCATCTTGGGGTAAATTTGACCCTGTGCCTTATAGTACTGTGCGCCTTATTGTATATATGGATGAATATTGAGTCGCAACAGAAAAGGTCTTGCAACTACGATAAGCATCTGACTCGTTTATTCCCCCCGGAGAATAAGTAGTGCCTGGTGCATGCTAGGATATATATATATACCAGCGTTTCATTTCCTCACCTATCATCATTTGAATTGGTCAATATAGGCTAAAGTTATTCGGAGGTAAAGGAGGCAGGTCCTTTAGTATTGACAGCCTGGTGTCGGCTAACACGGGGTAAAATAAATTCTGCAATTGGCCGAAAAAGATGTGAATCACAAGTTAGGGTTGGTCTTTGGCCTCGATAAAAATCATTTTACTAGTCTGTTTATTGGTAAATGGGAACTATGGTGCTAAACAGACAGCTAGCAACCAGCAAAATCCATTGATACAGAGATGCTTTTCGGCAAAGAATATAGCTGAAAATTAAATATAGCTGAAATTTACATATGCGATTTTTTTTTCTTATTTGTTGGCATTAACACATGTTTTGGAGTACATAAATATTTTACACGGGGGATTCGCTACCCTCACGGATATAAAAGAACCATGGTTGGGTATTATCATCAGATATCTCGTTTTCAGACCGATCGTGATGTTTCTGTGACGAGTATGATTTTGAAATGATCAGAATATCGTGAATCACAAGAGTTAAAGCTTCCCAATGCTATGTGACATGATGCTTTTCAGTGACTGGTGACATCGTACATACACTTTCAAATTTCTGGGTTATTTTAGGTGTGGCTCATAGTCCAGAAAATTCAGTCACTTACCTGAGAAAGCGAGCTGCAACTGAGGAGGCAGATTAACCTGAGACCCTGACTGGAGACTCTTGTAAAGATCTGAGGAGACAGGATCGGGGCAAAAAAGGAAGAAGTCATGAAAAGGTTGGTACAAGGAATATTAAAGGGTGAACAATAGCTTGAAATAGAAGGTTGGGCAACAGTGACAAAACATGACGGGAAGAAAAAGAGGGTACAGGAAGAGACTTTTTCAGTACTCACTCTGAGTCAAAGTGGAGAAGGACGCATTGCTACTGGCGGTGGAGCTTGTGGGCGTCATGCTGGAGCCGGCGGAGCCCAACGGAGGCAGGTTAAGAGGGAATTGGAAAGGAAGTGTCATGGGAACCAGACCCCCCAGCATCCCGAAGCCCAGCGGGAGAGACGGGGGGGAGCACAATTGACCGCTGCTCCCAGCCGATGATACCTGATGAGACGAAAAACCCATCTTGATCTCGTTGAGTGCCATTGACGGCTAAAGACAGCAAGGACTAACTCATTCACTTACTTGACATAGAGGTCAAGGAATATTAGTTCATTAAGTGATAAAGACATCTAAAACTCTTGAATCCTTCACTGCCAGTGATTCCCAAAGACGTCATAGAGTCTTCACTCATTCACTGCCATTGACGGCTAAACAAGGCAAGGACTCTTGACATGGTTAGTACACCTTTTTCATGTCCAAATTCAAGCACTGTTTAAACACTTTCAAAGCCAATTTGACCATTTCTCCAGTACCGTTAAAAAAAATCCGGAGTGAATCATGTATTTTGCAGATCCAAGAATATAGCTGAAATTTACATATGCGACTTTTAATCTTGCGTGTGCATTTTATCAAGACGCCTTATTTTTAGATCTTGCATAAATCACGGATATATTTGTGGACCTTAACAATATGTATGTAAATATTTTTGAGACAAATCTCTCCCCATATAGGTGTTGGGTAAAATATTGGTAGTAAGTAACTTATATTTTCAGTTGCAGGAAGTTCTTTCCATTACAGCTTACCATAGAAGAACGCTACCTTAATTTTCGCATGATCATAACAAATGTCCACAATTGATACATAATCCTAGCACTAATACACATTTCATTAGGTCCTGTTTTGATACAAAAAATTAAGCTAGTCATCTCGGTGAGCCTCTTATATGACTGGAAAGTGCCGACCTCCCGTTGCGAAGGGATGTATCTCTTTGATGCACCTGTCCTAATGAACCTGTAGGAGGCGATGATGCTTTACTCGCACTATTCAATCGCACATTCTGTGTCAACTTTGTTTTATTTTTGTTTTCTTCCGTTTACTTGCTTGTTCTGTCGAGACATTTTGCAAACAAAAACTCTTAAGAGTCCTTATGTCTTTAGCCTGCAATTGCAGTGACAGATTTAAGAGTAGTTGAGGTCTTAAGCCTTCAATGGCATCGAATAAGGTAAGATTCCTTGACGTCGATAGATCTTTTTAGCTAAGGTCAAAGCCACTTCCGCTTTTACTTCTGCATTCTCCCGAGTGATGTTTCTGATTTCCGGTAGCTTAGCTTGGCTTGCGTTAATTGCGTTTCCAGCCGCGATAAACACAACAGGATAGAAGAAAATCAATCATGGCTATGACTCCAAAGAAATGTATTTCCAGACTGATGATGGCCAGTCGTTGTTCACAGGAGTTCGTAAGGAAAGGAATACTTTTTTTGCTTTGGTGGCGTCATTGCTGCCATTCAGTGAGCCATTGGTTAAGCTTCCTGATGACCTTAATGAAACTCAGATTAAACGTATTTTAGGAGATATTTGACATATTTGTTTTGCTAACATGAACGATTTTCGCAGCATACAAAAAAATCTGTATTTTTATAAAGGTAAAAAAAATTACATTGTAAATATTGTTTGTATACAGTGCCTAACTATTCATGTACATAAGAAGATATCGTATGTGCTTCCAGAACTGACAAATTACGGTATTTTCCTCACAATAACACGCACCCAAAAAAAAATAATAGTGTATCATATTTCATATCGGACTCACTGAACTAAAGGCTAATGGAATTAAATCTACAGTAAAAGCTACTGTTTTAGGTATGTATTAGTCAGAAAATGTGGCTGACCAAAATTGCAAAACAGTGTATGTAAATGGGAATGGAAACCAGGTCGCGGCAGTGAGAGCGCAAAAACCAAACCATTGGTTTAGTGGTTATCGAACCTTGTAATATTCATTGCACCTCACCAGCAACAGATGTATACTACACTTGAGGGCAAAAAAAGAAACAGTAAACAATATAATGAAAAAAAAATCTGAAATGACTAATGAAAGTGAGTTTACTAAATTGAATGGTCTGTTGTACAGATGTGAATTCCGACTCTTTTTAGAAAACCGGCCTTTTCGGCTTGGCTCACTAAAAAGAGCAGTCTCTTTCGGCTCCTAAATAGCTCTTTAGGTTGTTTTTGTTGTTTAGTCTATATATTACCAGCTCAGTAGCCTAGATGGTAAGGCGCCCGCTTTGAGACTGGGAGGTTCGGGTTCGCGCCCCGGCCGAGTCATTCCTAAGACTTAAAAAGTGGTCGGCGGCGCCCTCTGTTGGCTGCGGCTGCATCGGCTCGCTACAACGGGTCAGGTGCAACGACATTTCGTTCTGTGTACATTGTTACACAGAATGACAATACAAGGAAATTATTATTATTATTATTATTATTATTACTATTTATTATGTATTATTATGAATGAAAGAAAGAAACTTTTGAACATGATAAAAACAAAACAATACACCAAACAGAAACAATGTTAACATAACATGTCTGAAAAGGAATAGGAAGAAGCACATGCTGAATAAATTCTACCTCAGACTTCCTTAATTGTCTTACATATAGATCTCCTTTTTATTTACATGTAACAAACACTCATGAATATACATATTGAAATAGGTTCAATTCACACCTAGGGACAATTTGGACCGGCCAATTAACCTGACATGCACACTTTTGGAATGTGGGAGGAAACCCACGAAAGCACGGGGAGAACATGCAAACTCCACACAGAAAGGCTCGATCTCATGACTTTAGAACTGCGCCGCACACGCGCTAACCACTGCGCTGCCGTGCTGCCCATTTTTATATTAATCATTCTAATTTTGGATTTAATTTGAGCGAAGATATAGGTTCTTGTGTCGTTTCAAGTTTGCCGAAAACAGGACAGAACAGTTGGTCACATACACCTACCTGAGGCAACTGAGGAGTAGGCGCTGATAACGGGGCTGATGAGGGCACCCCCCCCAGCCTCTGACGTTGGCCTACGTTTGCAGACACCACCGTTGGGGGGATGCAAGTTCCTGAATGTTTGCTTCCAAATGAAGAGTTATTAAGGCTACAGTTGGCTGTGCTGCTGCTGCTCACGGGACTCTTCTGGGTGGTCGGGGGGGTGTATGTGCCTGGGCCTATCTTAGCCACCCCGGACTGGGCACCTGAGAACGACGGGCGGATCCCCGTGGAGCTTTTGGAGGTGAACGGCGGTATGGGGGGTGTCGTCTGAGACCTGGGGATGGGCGATGGGGTGGCTGAACTGGAGTTGCTGACAGAGTTGTGGGTACGCGGAGGGGCGGGGCTGACTTGGGCGGGGGGGACGGAGGTAACGGGCGAGCACAGGGTGCGTGGGGTGAGCTTGACGACGGGTGCTGTGGTGCTGCTGTGACTTGATTTGGTGAGCGTAGCATGCATGGGGGTGATGAAGCTAGACGCTTGAGTGGTCTGAGCTCCCGGGTGAGTTGGGGTTGCTGCGTACGTCGCCAGGAAGGTTTTGGGGCTACCGCGGGTTGGGGAAGGATGCGCCGTCGGCCGGACCGGAGGTGACATGACGGTGATGGGGTCGCTACTGTTGACTCCCTTATTATTGCTGCATTTGATGATGCTTGAAAGGGATGTCGAGACACCCATCTTGGACCCCGGAGGTGCCAGTGGTGAGGAGGTCTGCGGGGGGCGGGGTTTCGCCGGCACAGCAGATGCAGGGGAGTTGACTTTAGGCATTGCCACACCCACAGGTTTCTGAGTGTTCAAAAGAGAGTGTCTGTGCACTTGGCCCGACCCCTTCACATTCCCCATGGCGTCCACCCTGACCGTCGAAGACGGCGAGAAGCCAACCGAGGGGGGCCGAGACGAAGGTGAAGAGGTGAAGGCATAACGGGGGCTGACAGAGCTGGTAGTGCTGACTGGATTCTTTTTCTGCTGTTGCTGGATGAGTGCAGGGGGATGAGGTGTGACGGCAGGGGGGTTGGGCGCACACTTGGCTCTATCTGGGGACGAGGGGCTGTCCCCATGTGCCAGGCCCTTGGCGGCATTGCCCAGGATCATCAGTGCCTGCGAGATGGAGTCCAGGGAGGGGACTTCAAGGTCGTCTTCGTCAAGGGAATCCAGGCATATAGGTTCAGAGGGCAACGGAGACGGTCGCTTAGCATCTTTACCCACGGGAGATGGAAGGACACATGTTGAGGGTGGGGTCCGCTGAACCCACGCCACATCCTGTAGAACAAAAGTTACACTTCATTAATCACCTAGCGTACGATACAATGTCTTACGGTGCTGTTTTTGAGCAATGATTGTGTAATGATCGACCAAATTGCAAAACTTTGTATTCAAGGGATTATCGACTCAGAGTACCCTTACATACAAACAGTAGACCACCAGTGGAACAAATGACATACAGGGAGTGCAGAATTATTAGGCAAATGAGTATTTTGACCACATCATCCTCTTTATGCATGTTGTCTTACTCCAAGCTGTATAGGCTCGAAAGCCTACTACCAATCAAGCATATCAGGTGATGTGCATCTCTGTAATGAGAAGGGGTGTGGTCTAATGACATCAACACCCTATATCAGGTGTGCATAATTATTAGGCAACTTCCTTTCCTTTGGCAAAATGGGTCAGAAGAGGGACTTGACAGGCTCTGAAAAGTCAAAAATAGTGAGATATCTTGCAGAGGGATGCAGCACTCTTAAAATTGCCAAGCTTCTGAAGCGTGATCATCGAACAATCAAGCGTTACATTCAAAATAGTCAACAGGGTCGCAAGAAGCGTGTAGAAAAACCAAGGCGCAAAATAACTGCCCGTGAACTGAGAAAAGTCAAGCATACAGCTGCCAAGATGCCACTTGCCACCAGTTTTGCCATATTTCAGAGCTGCAACATCACTGGAGTGCCCAAAAGCACAAGGTGTGCAATACTCAGAGACATGGCCAAGGTAAGAAAGGCTGAAAAACGACCACCACTGAACAAGACACACAAGCTGAAACGTCAAGACTGGGCCAAGAAAAATCTCAAGACGGATTTTTCTAAGGTTTTATGGACTGATGAAATGAGAGTGAGTCTTGATGGGCCAGATGGATGGGCCCGTGGCTGGATCGGTAAAGGGCAGAGAGCTCCAGTCCGCCTCAGACGCCAGCAAGGTGGAGGTGGGGTACTGGTATGGGCTGGTATCATCAAAGATGAGCTTGTGGGGCCTTTTCGGGTTGAGGATGGACTCAAGCTCAACTCCCAGTCCCACTGCCAGTTTCTGGAAGACACCTTCTTCAAGCAGTGGTGCAGGAAGAAGTCCGCATCCTTCAAGAAAAACATGATTTTCATGCAGGACAACGCTCCATCACACGCATCCAAGTACTCCACAGCGTGGCTGGCAAGAAAGGGTCTAAAAGAAGAAAAACTAATGACATGGCCTCCTTGTTCACCTGATCTGAACCCCATAGAGAACCTGTGGTCCCTCATCAAATGTGAGATTTACAAGCAGGGAAAACAGTACACCTCTCTGAACAGTGTCTGGGAGGCTGTGGTTGCTGCTGCACGCAATGTTGATCGTGAACAGATCAAAGCACTGACAGAATCCATGGATGGCAGGCTTTTGAGTGTCCTTGCAAAGAAAGGTGGCTATATTGGTCACTGATTTGTTTTTGTTTTGTTTTTGAATGTCAGAAATGTATATTTGTGAATGTTGAGCTGTTATATTGGTTTCCCTGATGAAAATAAATAATTGAAATGGGTATACATTTGTTTTTTGTTAAGTTGCCTAATAATTATGCACAGTAATAGTCACCTGCACACACAGATATCCTCCTAAAATAGCTAAAACTAAAAAAGCCCCACTCCAACTTCCAAAATATTCAGCTTTGATATTAATGAGACTTTTGGGTTCATTAAGAACATGGTTGTTGTTCAATAATAAAATTAATCCTCATAAATACAACTTGCCTAATAATTCTGCACTCCCTGTATGACAGGTAAGCAGATTTTATGTCATGATCACATTGTTTTTTACTCACAGAGCCAGGAACACTAATTTGCCCAGAGCAATCAGATATGTTAAACAGTCTCTCGACCTTTTTCACCAACGAATGTAAGGGAATGGAGTAAACTGAAAGTCTTTCAACAAAACACATTTCAAGCTCTTTTTAATATGTATACATTTTTAACTGCAATATTATTGACACGCAGGTGAAAGAGCGGAAGAACGGTTTAATCAGAATGCACTACACAAATCAGTGTAACAGGCACCACGAGTAAAAATAGTGTGATGATGTGAGCTTGAAAACCATTTTGAAGGTCATCTGTACCACTGGTGGTCTAGTGGCAAACTTTCAGTACTCTCACCACCACTACTTAGGTTTGATTCCATTGCATATAATTAGCAAATTTGGTCAGCGGCACATATTAGTGCATTTCAAACTAATGTCAGCTGCCATTGACCAACAGTAACTTTTACTGTAGTCTCACTTATAGGAACCTTATTGTCTGCAGGCCGTACTGATGAAAATCATATGACAAACTATTTCATTAGAAGTTCGCTTAAATGTTTAGAGAATACGGTAATTTACCAAAGAGAGTGGATCAATCAATCATGAATATTTTGAAATGTAGTAAATGACACAATGTTGCTAATTGTGTTTTTTTAGCTTGATTTTATTAACAAAGGATCGTGGTGTCTTGAGTCCATTTCAATAATTGACACAAACAAACATCAATTCATTTTGAAAAGGCTAAGTAAAGGTTAGCATCATGGCTTTAACTGACTATAATAATAAGTGCCTAACTGATTATGATTCCAATTCTGGTTTGTCTGTCCCATGTCAGGAAGTAGCAGTCCTAAAAAAGTGTGATTTACAAGATAAAGACTATTGTGTTTTTTGGATGGCTTTAACATTGTAGACGACAAGCCCAAATGACCAGTTCAGAGGCTTCATATATATATATATATATATATATATCTATATATATATATAGATAGATATATATATATAAGCATGAAAATAAATAAGATTACATTCATTTCACCAAATGGTATAAGCCTTTACCAAGAAAAGTAGACGTGCATGCAGACTATGATGCCAAAGATAGCTTTCATAACGAATATATTCAAGCGCTTTATGTCAACACTATTTAACTGTAAATTTGCTGTAAGGCTGTTGTAAATATTTAAACAAAAAATACATACCAAAAAAAGGTGCATAAAAACAAATCTTCCATAAACAAAATGTTCAATTACGTTACATAAACATTGTAGAACACCCATCTTTTGCACCAAACTTTTCCAAAGTTGTTTGATGAAGTCCGCTGTCTGAATGTACCACCGTACTGGGGTGCTTAGTTTTAAAGAGATACAACATGGGAGAAGTTCTCCAATGGTAATTAAATTCAGCTTTGCACAGCATACACATCACTTTCGCCTTGTCAATATTCTGATCGGGCAATGTTTTAAAGCGAAACGGTCCGACTAAACGTGTTTCCTTTCTCTTTTATATCTTCTTTGTTTGTTGGAACAGCGCGGCTTGACACATTATTTCTAAACTTCTCAATGTCTCTACTATACTTTCCATTTTGCAACTTATTTGACTTATAAAAAAGGGACTTTTTAAGGAAAACACTCAATTGTCTGGGTGACGCCAAACTGTTGAATAGTTGTAAGTGTATTTTTGATATATATATATATATATATATATATATACTGTATTAACTCATATTAATTTTACAATTATTAACGTTATTCTTACTTACTTAAGATAAATTATCCAGGGTTAATATACCTGTCTCATGGCCAAATTCAAGCACTTTAAAAGACATTTTTTAATTTCTCTAGTACCCTGCATCTTTGTCTCACCACCTGTCCTCTTGGGCAATGCGTAGGTGGATAACGCTTTACATGACAACGCTATACAAACAAATGATGGCTGCCGTTAATCACGAGGGAAGTAGAAATGCAACGGCAAAGCGTAGCCATCGGAGCAGGCGCGTTGGTGTCATTTTTTATGCAAACTTTATTTCTCTTCATTTAATGCGTTGTCTATATTGTCAGACTGCAAGGAAACATAGCAATTTCAAGTACTTTTCAATTCTTGGAAATTCAAGCATTTTTAAGGATTTTAAGCACCAGAACAAACCCTGTATAAATATATATATATATTAAAAAAATAATAATAAATTATATATATATATATATATAATTTATTATTATTATATATATATATATAAATTATATTAACTAAAATTGATTGATTCAAGTTTTATTAATAAAATTATTTTTACTATACATTATTATTCAAATATATTCTATTATGAGTATTCAAATAAATAATACAAGAAAATAATATAACAGGTCTTAAAATCACACTCATATATTTTAATCTCTTATCAAGGTCAGTTTTGGGAGAGCACTGGATTCCCCCAGCCTTCATATGGAAATCGCGCATTCAATTTCATAAACATACAAATAAAATATTCACCTTTGGCTTGACTTTGGGCGGGGCAATAATCTTTTTCTTCGCTCTGCAAAAACACAAGTGCGATGACCGTCATTGGCAAGTTAAAACTTTTTTCAACGATAACTGGACTCACGAGTAGCCGGTGAGGTGTCCGTGGGCCGGGATGCTCTCTTTAAACAGAATCCTATTAAGGAAAAAAAAAAAACGCTGAGCACGACCTTGACAAAATCTGGTCAGGTAAGACCACTTACCTGGCCTGCATCCAACCTTTTGGCCAAAGAGGTTTAACATCCGCATCCATGAATGCTTTGATGTAATCTTCGGGAGACTTGCTCTTGCCTTCTAGCGCATAGCAGCTGAGTTTTACCTGCACCAAGTTGCATAGCAATGACCTGACCAAAAAAAAGAAAAAAGAGCCGCATTAGTGTTCAGATTAAACCTTAGTCGACGCTCACTGCTTGCAAACTTAAAACTTGCTGCGCCTTTAAAACCCGAACAGAGACAATTACGGTTGGCCAAATGTTCACTCAAGTAACAAACGGTAAACTATAAACTATAAATCCCCGAAAGAAAGCACGATCTTGCAATTACATAATCGCACTCCATCAACATTATGATATCGATATATTTTTGCTAATAGTTTAGTCCTTTTAGAGTATTTACAAATAAAGGTGACTACTTCCTGGGTTTGACTGTTGCCAGACCTGTTGGAGCGCAATGCCCACGAAAAAACAAGGGATTACAGTATTTCATACATCGAGGAAATTAGCCAAAGAGAAGGAAATATCACCTACCTGAGTTTATCGTCCCAGGAAAACTTTTTCCGAGGCCCCATCACCCTCTTGCCCGGCTTCTCATCCTCATCATCCTCAGAAGCATTTTTCTCTCCTTCCTCTGACTGCTGTCTGTAGGCAAACAAGCAGAATACAAATCCATGAGGAAGAACAGAAAAAAAGTGACTGGCACCATTAAAAGGGTGGAAAATTCGCTTACTTTGCCACTTTGGCGATACAGTCCATGTTGTATCGAGCGATCTGCTCCGGCATCGCGCTGCACACCGCCAGCTTCAGTTTGAGGAGCGGTGTACGGAGACGGTCGTCCTGGTTGAGGACAATCAAGATTTTAATTTCAACCACATATTAGCACTCCATACGTGGACTGGAATGTTTACATAGACACCTCGCTATTTTGCGCTTTGGTTATCACTGGTTCACAGCTCGGCAGATTTTGAATTGAATTGTCTGTACTGTAATTGATATCAACATACCACGCATAGTAATTCATCAATCAAATCGGACTCTAAGGAAAGTCAGAAGAGCGCAAAGAAATGCTAAACACGAGCGGGTGCTCCATAGATTGTTATCTGGTCCGGTAAGAAACACAGCCAGCACCGGAAGAGAAGGCCATCACGAGGCTTCAGGTCTAACCTACGAATACAACTGGGCTAGCGATTCTCCTAAGCCACCCTGCCGAGCCTGTATCTCATCAACGCCGAATCGTTGATGACCTGGAGCTACAACTCGTGGGAAACCACTAACTACATCTGGGACGGTTGTATTATAACCATTGAAGAGACGTGGCTCATTCTAAGGATACCAGATGCAAGGGAGCAGCCATCCAGCCGCTTTCTGAATTGGTTTATCACACTAAAAGAAGAAGCCCTCCAATTTGTACAATAAAAATAAAGAGTATTGATTTAACTGCAAATCAGTGTTGCGTTTTTATTTATAGACCTATGGTTGTTATTTTGTTAGTCGTATACTCTCAGTCAGTAAAGATGTCATCCAGAGGTAAGTTTGACCCCTAGGGGCTATTGTGAAGGGCCTCACTACTTCATGGATTTTTACGTTTTACAGGTGGTTCTGGCCCTTATTAACCACGGTAACTGATAACAGAAATCCCTCTTTTTTGCGGTCAATGTGGAACAGAACTACACACAAAAGGTAAAAATTTGCAAAGTGGTGTCACACTTCCTGTTTTTATATTTTTTTTAAGGGGCGCGGCTTCCCTAAAGCAGACAAATTACCGACAGAGAGGGAGAGAGAGAAAACTAATAGAAAACGTGGTGAGGGAAGCATTAATTTAATTTATTTTTGTTAATTTTTAACGGAATGGCTAAACGGCCTAAACCTGGGATGTTCCTCAAAGGTGTAGGAAACATCCGTTGGATTTTTTTTTTTATTTGGTCTTTTTCTCCTCTATCTTTTCTTCGTGAACCAGCAATAACCAAAATGCGAAGTAGCGAGAGGCCTCTGTAATGGAATTGGAATAATTATTCTTGTAGGTCATAACAACATAGGGTACATTGTTTAGACACAATTGCATAAAAGTGCAACAAAGACTTAAAAGAGAAAAACAAGACCAAAAAAATGGGAAAATATTCACAAGGCCCGTTAACTGGCCTGTACAAAAAGGTTCGAGTTGAAAGTTTTATTTAGGCCTGCAAAGGAGCCAGCTGTTCAGGAAACTTGAGAAATTCCATTAGGCCAGCATACAATACTCACACATATCAGTCAAGTAGTAACCAGGACAAATGCATTTTCAATGGATGCAATTCATTTTCAAATAAACTTTAAAGCTGGGGTGTCAAATTCATTTTAGCTCAGGGGCCACATAGACGCGGAGGTATTTGTCGGAGACAGCTAAAATTACCTTTCCTCCTCACAAATACAAAAAGGTAAATTTGGGCTTGCTTGGTTTCCTCAAATAAAGTTAATCGGTGGCGCTCGAGCTGGTACAGGCTTTTATACCCCCAGGCCAGGTCAACTAGGGTTTTTAGGCCCGGTCTTACCATTACTCACAATCAAATTATGATTAGGTTTCATGGTTGTAATACTTAATTATAAAACAGTGAGTTTTTTTTTCTCTCACTTAAGACATAATCTTGTGTCGTGTTGAGAGGTTTGCACATTCGCCTAACACGTGAAAGGCCTGTAGGCCTGTTATTGGCCTGTAGAGGGATGGGTCCCACCAGGTTGTACTTGCTCAAGACACACCACAGGAATTGGCATCTTTACAACCCTAGTGGTTGAGGGATCCACCCACCCACCAGTGTTTATCAACCGTAGATTTAAAAAAAAAGGATAATAGAACAGCACAAACACTAATTTAAGTGCAAACTATTTAATTGATTTAAGTCTTGTTTTGGTTTTATTTTATTTTTTTCTTATAAAAAGGTTTTTCTGAATTTGGTAACTTTGCTGATACAATTAATTGTTAGATTTATTTAATTTTGTATTTTGTGACCCAGGTGCTAACCCAGGGGTCGGGAACCTTTTTGACTCAAAGAGCAAAAACCAAAATATTTTGATTTTATTTTAGGAAAGATCCACACCATATATTTTAAGACAAAATTCAACAAAACCTTTTAACCCGCTCTCCAGACAAAAGCTTATTCTTCAGCACGTTTCATTTCACTGAGTGACATTTGATGATCCGATAAAGAAATAAGAATAATGCCAGAGCCTGTGTCCGAAATAACAAACAAATATACGTTAAAACTGGTATCCCTGCACCAATTACTTAAAATCATTAAGGCTCATTTTGACCTTCATTTTCTTTTCACAAATGGTTTCAAAACAAGGTACTTTCACCGCTGGGCTAGATTAAGGAGGGAGTGCTCTTTGCATAGTTCTACCCATCCCTACCACTCACCAAATCAAATTGCTCAGGGTGCTCTTCTGGTGTTTTGCTGTATTTACAGTTTGTTCTGTGTATTTTCGTCATAAGGTGTCTCAACAGTGACCACGGATTATTTAATGAGCTTCCATATAAAGGATTCCTTAAAAATACAGCCAAAACACGTTTTTTTTTTAATGCGACACCTTGATTGTAAACTGTAGTTGAAAATGTGCCTCATATACACTGGACAGTACTGCTAAAGATTAGCGTTGATTATTTTCTGCTCTGTATGAGTCGCTCACTAGAATTAGGAAGCTGAGTTCTTTGTTAAAAATGTCACTAAATACTGAAATTAAGAAGTATACAGATGTGTCTACTTTCGCTGCAGAGGGCGCTGGGTGTTAGAGACCAACCTTACCGCTCACTTAATTAAAGTGCTCTTTGTGCTTGGCTGTCATTTTCAATTACCGGTAGTTCCTGTGGGTTTTTATGATTAAGTGACTCAACAGTGAACATAGTTTATTGAGCTTCCATATAAAGGATACCTTAACAACATCTGTCTGTGTAAACTGTAGTAAAGACTGTAACATATATATTCTGGACCGAACCTTTTCCTTATTAGCATTGCATCGGTTTCGGCCATACTAAAGTTTGAATGTCACAGAGAACATATGCATGTCCCTTATTTAATCTCTGGGCCAGATATTCTCATGAAAATAGCCATGGGTTTACCAACCCCTGCGCTAACTGATAATTTCAGATCGCTGGGGATTAAACATGTAAGAGAGACATCCAGGCACGACATGTAAGTGCAATTGTATTGCCTTTAACATTGCATCTGTGTCTTCTGGTCCAAGTAAAACAGGTGTAAAAAGGATGGGTGTTTCCTCAAATTGTGTCTGGTTGATAAATGCTGGTCAGCAAATACAGCTACAGTGGGTGGTTTGCTTTGGAATTGCCGCCTAGCTTTGGCGACATCAAGTGGACATAATTAAAACTGAAGGTCATAGTTTGACGTGATGGACTTCATTTTCCTCATGCACTTCTCTCACCATTGTCTCTTAGGCCGAATTAAATTTGTAAATCTGCGGGCCTGAGCTGCCCCACGGGTCGTATGTTTGACACCCCTGGTTGAAAGCATCCTTAACCATCAAAATTCTCAAACAAACCTGTACGTTGAGGTTTAACTTCTTGAGGCGCTTGAGCAGACCTTCCTTATTACACGGAACAAAGGCCTCCAAGTGAGAGTACACAGCTGAACGCACCTCGGATGGTTGCTCCTGAACCTGTAAATCAATACTAAGACATATATACACACACACACACACAGATGTTTGTATTACATATGATACAGAAACTCAAAATACACTGGAACTCCCAAACAATTACTATCCACGCAAATATTTTTCTCTTCACGCAAGTTAAAAAAGGCCTACAGTTAGTGATGGGCATTTCTTAATTTTAACATTATTTTTATTACTTGTATGTTTTTTTCCCCAGAAAAATAATAAAATGAGATTATCTGTTTATTAGCTAAGAATTGTGTCGCCTTGTGAGAGGCCATTTACAAATATAATCCAACTTTTATGCATTACATTAGTGCTCTTTGATTAAAAAACAAACTCAAGCTACTAAAAAATAAATTTTATTTTGATTCAAGAATCATAAATAAAAGTAATGTGAAATGTGAAAAATGGTGAAGTGTTGATACCAAAATGCTACTCACTCTAGTAGGATATTATTCATGTCCATTGTGAAAAACTTCTTGCGGCCCTCTTCATCAAACTGTCTGGATGCCTGTGACATAAAACCAGGAAGATAAAACATTTCTACTTTTAGCAAGTAGGGCTGCAACCATTAGTCGACGTTGTGGACAAAATTAGTAAATAAAAATTGTCGACAATGATTTCCATTGTTGACTATTGACTCCAGACATGTTTTTCCAAAAAGAGTGGCATCTAGATGAATATGATCTCCGCTGAGAGTCGCACATGCGGAATAGCGTCTTAACGAGTAACAAACTTACAGAAATGGTGGCGTCCAGATTTAGCACGCGCACCAAAAGTTCCAAAGGTTGGGAGTGTTTTAGGCAAATAAAAAAAACACTACAGAGCAGACCTTACACATCATGGCGGTAGCTTGGTGATGCACAAACATTCTAAGAATACGCCGGACAGTTGAACGAAACGAAGTCTGACTTGCCTCATTAAAATTAAAGTAACGCTCAAGCCAACACGGTCTTAATGACATACATTTTCTACATGTACACAGTACTTCGCTATAATAGAGAGCTTGAACGTTATGCCAGAATCTGGCTGACGAACGTATTTGAAATCAAATGCATGCAGTCCGAATAAAGTCAGTGGGTAAATGTTGAAAACGACAAACGTCAGTTGTTAAAACAGTTTGATTTCAAACAGTTTAGAATCATCAAGTTATTTTGTGACAGACATTTCAGTTGACTACAGAATATTACTTAACAAAATGTGCATAATATTTGTCTTGTTTACTGTTCTACTGCTGCTAATGGGCATGTTCTTGGTTTACTGGGACGAAAAACAAGTCTACTCGATTCAAATTTATTTGGTTGTCCCTCGGCTAGGCAGCGCCGTGGTTAGCGCGTGCGCGGCACAGTTCTGAGGTCATGGGATCAAATCCAGCGACCACCCTCCTTGTGTGGAGTTTGCATGTTCTCCCCGTGATTGCATGGGGTTTCTCTCGGGCACTCCGGTTTCCTCCCACATTCCAAAAAAATGCATTCAAGGTTGATTGGCCAGTCCGATTTGTCCCTCGGTGCGAATGAACGAGTGAGTTGTCTGTCTCTGTGTATCTGGCAACCAGTTCAGGGTGTCCCCTACCCACTGCCCGAAGATAGCTGGGATGGGCTCCAGCACCCCCGCGACCCTACAGAAGATAAGCAGTGCAGATAATTGATAGATGGCTGTCCCTAGAAAAATTGACTAAAGTTTATTTATGGATTTATAGCTACACAGTGCCTAATTGGATTGAAAGAGGGCAATTTAATTTTTTTTGCTACAAATTCACAGTATGTTCACTAAAAGTTGTCGTATTCACAGAACCCATTTTTCTTGTTTATTAAAAATTACACGATTATTTGACTAATCGTTTCAGTAGTCAATGACTAGTCGATTATTAAATAAGTTTAAAAAAGTGGGTTTCATACTGCTCTTAGGTCTTCTATGCGCTTCAGGAGTGGTCCCGGGAGGCCCGTAGGGAGTGACGGGGGGCTCATCATATTTCCCTGTGACATCCGGCCGGTGGCTGCCTTATGGCCCCCAGCCACAGAACCGTTCTCCCCCTGACTGGGACTGGAGGGCTGCGGGGAGTCCAGCAACCTGAAGTCCAGATCGCCCATCATGTCCTGCAAAACGTCGTTGTTGGCCGAGCCAAGCAGCGACATGACGGCTGGGTCGGAAGTTAAGTCCACAATGTTGCAGTCGTTGCCGCCGGCAGCCTTAGCTGGATTGTTGACGACGGATGCGCTCGTGCTGAGCACTTTGGCTTGTGGTCGTGGCGGACCGGCGCCAGCCATGTTCCTCTTTCGCATCTCCTCCTTTTCTCTGGTGAAGCGCCGCAACATGTTGGCCAGTTGGAGCGAGTCTTTCATGAGTTTCTTTCTTTTTTTCTTTTCTGGACGATTCAATGACGATACTCTGCCAAAGCACAAAAGAGGTGGAGATAAGATAAGCTCTAAAAACAAATCCAGCTGTGTCCCTGGTATAAGATTGTTGGATCAAAATATGCGATAATACGTTCAGAATGGCCAAACACACCAACTTACAACTATAAAATACAACATAAAATGTAGAAGATGTTATATTCAAATTCGGACACCTGTCTTCAATACTGTAGACACATACTATCACGCTTGTTTTGGATTGCAGAATCCTTTTCTGCCGCAAACTGTTTACTCTGTGATTTATCGCTAACTGATATACCGCATGAAAAAACTCCATCAATTCTGGTAGCTCACGCTATTGTCAAAAAACAAAAAAAAAAACAATCCTTGTTAACTGATAAAGTCAAAAGACAAACTTTAATCAATGGTTAAATCTTCTTATAAATAAATGGAGAAAATCTCAGCTTCGAAAATAGTGAAGATCCTATGCTGCCGTAAAATAATTGTTAACAAGATGCTAAGAAAAATAAAAGCTAAGATCTTACCCGGACTTTGGTACTTTATTTTTCCTTGGTTTCTTTTCCTCCAACACGGCACCATCTTGCTTTTTTCGACGCTTTTTGATGGCCCGCTCTTCTCCATCTTTTATCTTTGGATGAAAAATATAGTAAGATAATGGCTGTCCATTTCCACAGGTTAAAAAGAACACACCTTTTTGTGATTGTTTTCTGCATCCTCTCCTTCTGAATCAGACGCAGCTCGGAACTGAAGAGTGCCTGTGTTGATGTAAAAGCCCCCGTGTTTGGTCGTCAGAGATGCCGGAACAAGCTCGTCATACTGTACAAAAAACAAATACTCTTTCTGTAAATGTAAACCATCTACGGATAATCTAATTTCCAGTTCGTTGCACAAATATCACTATTGTAAATAGAACGGTAACATTCTGTCAGTATTGTCTAAATAATACACACAAAAGACACACACAAAAGGGCAGGAATAAAGACCAGGATCAATCCAAATATTTATAGCAAAGTAAAACACTCATAATTAGCGCTTCCGCAAAAAAAGCTGCAACTTGATTTAACCCAGGTTAAAGCTTTAAAGTTACAGTGTGTATAATTTAGCAGCTATTAGTGGGAAAAGGAAATAGATTTAAAGTTAGAACAATATCGATATAAATAATAAGCAAATATACATGAGCTATCATATGAACTTCCATTATTAAAAATACGTGTAGGTCAAGAAATGTACATTTATTTTGGATTAACATGAACCTCACCTAGGAGCTGACTTACCGTATTTTCTCGACCACATGGCGCACCGCAGGATAGGGCGCGAGTGCCCTTTGCTGCGGCCGCCTTACAACAACAACATCAAGCATACAAGTGTGCTTATTTAAAAATATAGCCGGCACAAAACTGAGTTTGGTTGTGGTTAATTTAGGTAGTGATTGTAAAGAAAAACAAGGACAGAAAAACATGTTGGATTTCGTTTTTCAGCTTTCTCCACTTGCGAACCATGGATTCATTAATCTTCAATTTCTCGCGGCTGCTCGGTCCGTATTTTCTTCTAGAAATCATCACACCATGGCGAACCAAAACACGGAAAGCATTCTATGGAGGAAGGGTTTTGAAATTAATTAATATTTGGACGGACAACTCTGTTCAGCCTGCGGGAGCACAATAAATCCAATCACTAGATACGCTACGGCATTAGCATCCATGAGTACTTCCGCAAATTATGCTTTGTGTGTGACGTCACGTGTCCTCTTCTGCGCAAGTGGGACATGGTGGCGTTCAAACGGGAGACGCACAGAAGTCGCATTTAATTGGAAATGTGAACAATCTCACACAAAAACTGGATTCCACCTCAAAAAACAATCAGAATTAAGCATTAAGCACTGGTAACCGCATTCTCGGGTACTCAGCTAAGTCCGCCGCTTTACATCACACACAGGGTGCACTGCACGATAGGGCGCGCTACACAATTTAAAAGAAAATCTGATACTTTTAAATGCGCCTTGTGGTCGTGAAAATACGGTAATTGTCGGCCATATTGCTGAAACGGGTAACTCAAACAAAACTTCGCAAAGGCCTGAGCAAAGAAATAAATAAACAAAATCTATCTGAAAGATGGTGCGCATTGGTCACTTTTGAGTTCCCGTAGTTTGTTCTCTTCCTTGTGCTTTTTGGGGCTCGATATTAGTGGTACTACATATAAAGGTCAAATAATAAACACTCTGCCTTTAAAGTGGCATTTACATTGGCATTTGACTTGTCATTGATGAATAACAGCATCCAAGCAGATTTGAGTTAACTCAAGTTAAAGGTTCGACTCTTGCAACAAACTGATACAAACAAGTTTATTCCCCCCAAATTGATGATGCTTGAAGAACTCACGGCTTCCGAATTGTCAATGAAGGGGTCAGTCTCGTCATACCCGTAACCAATATCAATGAGATCCTGCACCCGGTCTTTTTTCTTCTTTTTGGGTGGGCCACCCTGCAAACAAAAACATCAACAAAAAAACATAAGGACAAGTGTCTACTTAACAGATCTATCCCAAGTTCATCCCTCAAATTAAAATTTCTGTTTTTTTATTGAGTTTATAGGGTGAACTTCAACAAAACTTACATATTTGCTTTCAAATTTACGGGCCAATTCTTCTACCTCCCTTCTCTCTCTATCATCATCAGCGAGAGGGTCGTTGGGATCTAGAGGTGGGGCTAGTCCTTTTGGCGCAGTCGAGACAGCTACAGGTTGAACCTAGAAATAAAAAGGTAAAAGTGGAGAACATGGTAATTATTGGGTGAATAATGAGAGAGAAAAACAAATATAATAGGCCAGGAAACAAATAACAGAAGGGAATGCAAGGTTGTGTGTGAAATTTCACATAGATTTGTCTATTGCACAGAAGTCAAATTTGTGGCTCATGGGCCAAATCTGCCAAATCATTTTATAAAGCCTGCGAGAGCTTAAAATGTCGAACACAAATAACCAAACTCGAATCAATACCGTGATGTGATGTAGTGCGATAGTGTAATCGCAAACCACTGCATTTTTTAAAGGATTCATGGTTCAAGTCTGTTATTTGGGTGATGGAGTGTTTGACCAATATAATTTGTCACGTTTCATGGGTTAACACGGTTTTAATGGCATCAGCCAATAAAGGCGAGGCAAAGTTTGCAAGATGTGTGTGCATGACTTTCATAGGCCAGTCAGTCATGCAGCACTTGGACCACCAAACAAAGGACACGGCTCGCAGCTTCAGTGGCTCGTTGCATTGGAAAATGAATACATGATTTAAATCGCACACTGAGGAAAGTCAGAAAAGTGCAAGGAAGAGCTGATTACCAACGGGTGCGCCCTGGATTTTTATCGCGTCCGGGAATTGACTGAGGCGGGGTCGGAAGGGAAAGCTGACAGCTACTCTAACAACTCTTAAGCCACCACAGCCAAACATGGCTCAGTACCAATGCCAGACCTAAGCATGAAGCGGACGACTCTGAGCTACTACTGGTGGAAAACTGCTACATTTGTGACTTTTGTATTTTAAACATAAAAACATTGCATAAGTTGCAGGGGCCCGACTCTAGCGTGTAGCTTGCCAAGGACCTTAATCGTTCATTTACACTGGAAGCAATAACCCTCCAATTTTGTTGTCCTTTTGTATTATGACAATTAAGACTATTTATTCAACCGCAATTCTGTTTTTATTTGTAAATCTATAGTTGATATTTTGTTACAGTCGTATACTCAAAATACGTCAACTCAGGTTATGTTTATGTTCTCCCCGAAAAAAACAAAACTAGCACAGGAAATGCACTTTTATGTTGAAATCGAAAATCGCATCGAAATTGCAATTTAGGTCTGAAAAATCGCAATTAAAATGTTTCAAAAATCGTGCAGCTTTAGTATGAGAGTCTAAAAATAAACAGGTCAAAAGGTTGCTTTGAACAAAAACTACATTTCGCACACTGCTGTTCACAACAATATCTGCAAAGTGACATCTCAGCGCAACTACATGTCAATATTTCCATATTGATGGGAATGAGTGGAATCAGGAAATAGATTATCAAAAAAATGTTCAAGAAGATTGGGTTCTTGTTTTACAGTGATACTTCTACATGTGAGATCATTTGGTTCCTGAATTTTGCTCTGCTCGTATCTAAAATACTCTTATCGAGAAATTTCCCAATAGGAAATAACTGAAAACTGATTAATTGGTTCTTTGTGTCCCAATAGCATCCAGGTTAACCCTACATAGCTATAAAGCACATCTTCCTGGTTGCTTAAAACTCATTTATATAGTGACTGGACTTAGAAATAGTTATAAGATGATAATAAAGTGACTGTAAAAGCCCCGTTCTCTTGTGGCAATGTCTGGATATTTTCATAGCTTGGTTTTTCTCTTGTATGTCACGCAACATTCTTGCTCGAAAGACATCTCGTAACCAGAATTTTTTGTTATTTATAAGCGACCTTAGTGAGGATAATTGGTTCAGATTTATAAGTTTCATGGCCAAACCACAGTCACGATTACCAGAAAAGCAGAGATCAGACTCAAGTGTTAGTTACTTCCATGTTCCTCTACATTTGCGCGACATGGACTCTCACAGCAAAGCTGGAAAGGAAAATCCAGGCCATGGAGTGAGGCTTCAGAAAACCTCTAGGCATCAAATAGGTCCAGTGACAGACAAAACATTGTGCAACACCATTGGACCCATCGAAAATCTGTTGTCAACCGTGCGCAGACTAAAACTGAAGTGTTATGGTCACGTCAGAAGATAATCAGGACTAACCAAGGTCCTTCTCTGGGCCACAGTCCTAGGGAACAGGAGGAGAGCATCAAGCCATCCATTATCTGCACTGCTTATCCTCGGTAGGGTCGCGGGGGTGCTGGAGCCCATCCCAGCTGTCCTCGGGCAAAGGGCAGGGGACACCCTGAACTGGTTGCCAGACACACAGAAACATACAACTCACTCGTTCATTCACACCAAGGAAAAATTTGAACCCGCCAATTATCCTGACATGCGTACTTTTGGAATGTGGGAGGAAACTGAAGTGCCTGGAGGGAACCCACAGGGAGAACATGCAAACTCCGCACAGGAAGGCTGGTAGCTGGATTTGAACCCATGATCCCGGAACTGTGCCGCGGATCCACCAGGAGATCAAAATATAGAAGAATTGGGCAAACAACATCAAGAAATGGACTGGTGCCAAACCTGCCCACAACCGGGCCAGGGACCGTCAGCAGTTGAGAAAACTGACCAGAGTTGTGTCCTCCGTGGTGCCCTGACGATCCAGGCGGTTAAAGGAACCAGGAACTATGATAATATACATCAAGCTCTTTGAGGACAGCCATTATACACTGATGTGGCCCAAGATGGAAATGAGTTTGACACCCCTGGTCTATTTGTATAATAAATTATTGTCAGTAGAGGGCAGCGCAGTGGTTGGCGCATGTCCGGCACAGTTCTGAGGTCATGAGATCGAACCTTCCTGTGTGGAGTTTGCATGTTCTCCCTGTGCCTGCGTGAGTTTCCTTCGGGCACTCCGGTTTCCTCCCACATTCCAAAAACATGCCAGGTTAATTGGCCGGCCCAAATTGTCCCTAGGTGTGAATGAGCGAGTAAGTTGTCTGTCTGTGTGCCCTGCGACTGGCTGGCAACCAGTTTAGGGTGTCCCCTGCCCACTGCCCGAGGACAGCTGGGATGGGCTCCAGCAACCCCGCGACCCTTCTGGGGATAAGCGGTACAGATAATGGATGGATGTCAGTAGACATGAGTACTCTGTGAATGCTTTAATGCTATTATGTCGGGGGAAAAAAAATCACAAATTCAAATATCAGTAGGGTTTGAACTTTGGATCGTCAAACCTTGCTCACATCATGTCACCCCAAGCATCACCTGAGAAGGACGTGAATTCTTCGGAACCACCAGCTCGCTGTAGTTAAACTCCGAAGAACCTCGTTCACTTGGCTCGGAGAGACAGAGGTTAAGCCGGACGGTGGGCCTCGCCTCGTCGGGGGGCTCCGCGGCGACATCGCCAAACAGACACACTCCGCCTGCCCCTTCTGACCCAAACGTAAGTCCACCGCCGTTAGCGCCCAAAGTCACGGCCTCATCTTCGCGGCGGCGTTTCTTGCTCAACTCCGGAGTGGATGAGTTGAACGACGAGAGGGTGACGAAGGGAACTTTCCTCGGCTCTGCCATTTGTTTCTCAGGCGGTCAGCTAGCACCGGAGAGGGTCGCCAGCCAGACCGCTAGCTGGTTACTATGCTAGCTAGCGTCCGATGAATAACTGCTATAGGCGACACAATAACCAGTTATTTATCTCAGTCCGTAAAAAATCCATATAGTAATGTTCCCGGCGAAGCCCTCGTCGCCTGTAAATGACGTTAAGAGTGACGAAATGGAGTTATAATTGATCCCATGTAATTGTTGCTTAGCTACAACAAGAGAGCTTCTGTAGTAGCCATCTTGATCATTATTATCATTATTCCGTGGTTGGGCGTGCAGAAAGCGGAAGCCGGGGAACGGAGGAAACAGTGTTCGTCCAATAGCAGAGTCACAACTGCATTTGGACACGCCCACAATAACGCGGAGCGCGAATGTGGACGTGGGGATTGTTCTTCTCAGGCGGGATGTTCGACAACCGCCCCAAAATTCGCAGTTCAGCTTTAAAACAAAGATTTTACAATATTACGCTTAAGAGTGCAGCAGTCCCTCAAATCGTTGATTATGGTATGAATTATGAATGTACGTCACTGGTGTCATCGTGATACACGTACTTTAGCGCCATACTTTGGTCGTCGACGATCTAAATCAGGGATGTCAAACAGCCGGCCAGCGGGCCGGATCAGGCCCGCCAAGGGTTTGAATCCAGCCCGCGAGACAACGCTCAGAGAAGCGCAAGAGAATCTCTTTTGTTTCTCACGCTCGCTCTGTTTTTTTGTCTCTTTCTGTGTCTTTTTACCTTCTTTTGCCCTCTCTTCATTTGTTCCTGTTCTCTCTTTCTCTCTCTTGCTTTCTCCTTCTCCCTTCCTCCCCTTTTTTTCCCCTCCTTCTCTTTTCTCCCCTTCTCTCTATTTCTCTTTGGATTTCGTTCTTTCTCTTTCATCCCCCCTCTCGCTATTTCTATTTTTATCTCTTTTGTTCCTCACACTTTCTCTCTTTCGCTCTCTCTTTTTCTTTGTCCCACCCTCTACTTTTCCCTCCCTCTTTCTCTTATTTCTTTCTCTCTAATCTACTAGTCCGGCCCAAGGTTGGGTAGGGTTACTTTAACTTGATTGCTTTCAATTACTTAAAATTATTACTCACAACACGTGGTAAGCTTTTTCTCCTGGCTTTGATCTCCGGCAAAACTAACATAGAATGCGAAAATAAATCCAAACAGCTTTCCAACATCATTTTTGCCATTCCATGTATTCCGTTACTCCCCGAGCCTGCACAAAATTTAGAAATTGTATTCATGTTTAGTTTCTTTTGTCAAGTCAAGTCATTTTTATTTGTATAGCCCTAAATCACGAAGAGTCTCAAAGGGCTTCACAGATTATTACACTATATTACACAGACTATTTTTCAGCTGACGAGAAGAGTAGGTTATTCATATGCTATGGAGTAGAAGTGAGTTTTAAGTTTAGATTTAAACATTTCCACTGAGGTTGCAGATCGGATCTCAGGGGGAAGAGCATTCCACAGCACCGGTGCCCGGATGGAGAACGCTCTCGAACCAGCAGAACACTTCTTTGCTCTTGGGATCACCAGAAGACCGGCACTCTCAGATAGTAGGCTTCGGACCGGGACATAGGGGCAAATCAGATCTGAAAGATAAGAGGGAGCAAGTCCATGTATGATTTTGTATAATACTAAGAGAACCTTGAAATCACATCTAAGGCTAACTGGGAGCCAATGCAGGCTAGCCAAAATCGGTGTTATGTGATCGTACTTTTTTGTCCTAGTTAAAAGCCTCGCTGCGGCATTTTGTACCATCTGAAGAGACTTGATTCTAGACTTCGGGAGACCAGAGAGTAGTGCATTACAGTAATCGAGACGGGAGGTAACAAACGCATGAATTATAATTTCCGCATCCGACTGAGACAGTATTGAACAGATTTTAGCAATGTTACGAAGATGGAAGAAAGCGGTTCTAGTAATTTTCTTTACATGCATTTCAAAGGATAGATCAGGGTCAAATATGACACCTAAATTTTTAACTGAGTCACTCTGTGTGATGTGACATTTGTCAATGTTCACAGCAGTTTTTGAGAATAAGTCACGGCATTTAGATGGACCAATGACTAACATTTCGGTCTTTTTAGAGTTAAGACGCAAGAAATTGAGTGACATCCACTCTTTTATCTCAATGAGGCAGGCCTCCAAATTTCCACAGTTTAGTGTGGGAGATTCCTCCAACGGAAGATATAGTTGAGTGTCGTCTGCGTAGCAGTGGAAGCTGATATTGTACTTGCGAATAATATCACCTAATTGAAGCATGTAAATGCTGAAAAGAAGGGGGCCAAGCACTGAACCCTGCGGAACACCACAGGTAACATTAAAGGGCTCAGATGTCATTTCACCATAGTTAACACAGTGCGTCCTATCTGAGACGTAGGATCTGAACCACGAGAGGACGGTTCCTGGGAGACCAATTCATTTTTCCAACCGTTCTAGTAGGAAATTGTGGTGCACTGTGTCAAAAGCAGCACTAAGATCCAGCAGGAGCAAAAGTGATAAACCGCCAGAATCCATTGCCAGTAGGAGATCATTTGTTACCATGATCAGAGCTGGCTCAGTAGAGTGGTTAGCCCTGAATCCCGATTGCATGGATTCAAAAAGGTTATTCTTGGATATGAAAACATTTAGCTGCTGTGCCACTACTTTTTCAAGTACTTTAGAGAGGAAAGGTAGGTTTGACACAGGTCTATAATTACTTAAGATTTCTGGATCAAGGTTGGGTCGTTTCAGTGTGGGTTTAATAACGGCGGACTTAAAAGCTGCTGGAACTACACCTGAGGAGAGTGATATGTTTATAATATTTAGAACTGAAGGTCCAAGGACGCCAAAAAGACTTTTAATAAGTGAACCTGGGAGCGGGTCGAACTAGCAAGTTGTCGGTTTGGCCGCATTCACCACCTGTTTGAGATCATCAAGTGACAGTTCACTAAAACTGGACAATTTCCCTGGACAGCCACCCTGTCGTGCATCTGTAGATTTCAGCCCTTTAATATGTGTGGTATTAATAATGTCTTTAGCAATTTCTTCCTGTATGCATTGAATCTTCTTAGTAAAGAAGACCATTAAGTCATAAGCAGAGTGCGTCGAACTATCTGCGAAAGTCTGTTGCCTTGTAAGCGATGCTACAGTGTCAAAAAGGACTTTGGTATTGTTCTTTGTGCTTGTCTGTGTTACATGTCGAAGTGTCCTTGGGTAAGACATTGAACCCCCAATTACCCCCCATAAGCAGGTTAGCGCCTTACATGGCTGCACAGATCACGGCCGCTATTGGGAAATGTGAAGCACAATGTAAAGCGCTTTGGGAAGTCTTGACTTGAAAAGCGCTATATAAATGCAGATAATTTCATTTCATTTCTTTTGAGACGCAATCACCTTCGAAAGGTAGGCCGATTTTGCAGAGGAAAGGGCCCCTTTATACTTTAACAAGCTGTCACACCAGATTTGATGGAAAACCTCAAGCTTGGTAGCTCGCCATTTTCTTTCCAATTTCCTGCATTCTTGTTTAAGGGTTCTAGTTTCATCAGTAAACCAAGGCGTGCGTCTTTTAGGACGTGATTTTAGCTTTATGGGCGCTATTGAATCCAGGACACTAGCCAGGGTAGTATTGAACTCATTCATGAGTGAGTCAATCGAGCCATTGTATGAAGGAAAGGACGCAACTGCTCCAGGAAGGAGTTCAAAGAGCTCAGAAACTGTGCCAATGCTTATATTGCGTCCGCTAAATCCTTCAGTTTTTTTAACACTACATTTAGCTAGCACCTCAAATGTAACTAAATAATGATCCGAGATAACGGTAGTACACGGTAACACCATAATGTTTGAGGTTAAAACTCCTCGAGTCAGAACCAAGTCTAGCGTGTTTCCATCTTTATGGGTTGGCAAATCAACCAGTTGATTAAAACCAAATGCATCAATTAGAGACCTAAACGCAATAGTAAGTGAACTGAGTGGGGAGTTCACATGAATGTTAAAGTCCCCCATAATTATAATTTTGTCTGCATAGGTTACTAGTTCAGACAAAAGTTCAGCAAATTCGTCTAAGAAAGTTGTGTATGGCCCAGTTGCGCGATAGATAGTTATTACATAAATTGACAATAGAGAGGACCACATCATAAGAGCCTCAAACGCCTTGTAATTATTAGAGGTACGAGTCTTTTATAAGCATATTTGGTATTGGAGCAATCCAAAAGTAATTGAAAGTAATCAAGTTAAAGTAACCCTACCCAACCCTAGTCCGGCCCCTGAGAGAATGTTTGTTATATCGTGTGGCCCCCGAGGTAAAATGAGTTTGACACCCCTGATCCAAACCATTCGTGGGGGAAGATACTTGCCTCATCTCCAAACATTAAGGCTGGACAGATCGATTCAAATATCGACATTGTTGATACTGAGCGAGAACTTGGATTGAATCGATACTAATGTCTTGGGATCGATACTGTCTTCACATTTTAACCATCACTATAAAAATGTTAGTGAAGGCGTGTCAAACTGAGTTTAGCTTGTGGCTAGATCCAAACTGTTTTCAAGTGGGTCGGATCAGTAAGAAAATTTCACAGACATTTAGTTATTCGTATCATTTGACGCACATTTGTAACCTACCAAATAAATTATTATCACGGATAATAAGGGATCTTCTCTGAGCACAACTCATTTATTCCCAAAGAATAAATAACACCATGTTCATGTTTGCCATTGAATGTGTTAACCTGTTGAAATGAAATGAAATGATCTGCATTTAAATAGCGCTTTACATTGTGCTTCACATTTCCCAATAGCGGCCGTGATCTGTGCAGCCATGTAAGGCGCTAACCTGCTTATTGGGGGTAATTGGGGGTTCAATGTCTTACCCAAGGACACTTCGACAAGTAACACGGACAAGCCGGGATTCGAACTGGGATCCCTTAATCCTAAAACGATCGCTCTACCTCCTGAGCTACTGCCGCCCCTGTTGATTTTACCAGTTGAGTAAATGTGGCTTTACATCTGAACCAATTTACCACAAACATAAACTCAAGTGGGAACTATGACTAAAAATATGCTTGCCTCAGTTGTTGTACTGCTTTAAAATAAATCAAAAAGTAATACAAAATAAGAGTTTTAGCAGTGAACAGCCAATGATATCAGATCAAACTATTAGACTGAGCCTACCAAAGCTGAAAAAAATACTGGACAATATTGTCTTTAACGTGAAACCTGACTGGATGTCAGCTCTTTTACACATTTACTGAAATCCATGGCCGGAATGTGCATTTCATTTGTATTTATTTTTTTGAAAAAAAGAAATTTTGATAGAAATTAGGTTGAGACTTGATTTTTTTTTTTTTTTTGTACATAAACACATTCAGCGGGCCAATCTGGCTGTTGGACATACCCGTGTTAGTGTCATAAGATCCGACATATATTATAACTCAAATTTGATCCAATTGTGATTTGACTTTTTTTTTCACTACTGCTTTTATATTAAAAATCTTGTGCGAATAAACGTACTGTATTTTCCCGACTATTATAAGACTCACCCTTGGGTAATATTTTTTTCATTCATAATGCACACCAAACTGTAAGACACATGAGATTAAAACCGAAGATCAAAGAAGTATTTCATAGAACATAATCATTTGGGTCTGATGGAAATCTGGTTTTAAAACTAAAATGAATTGATGGATTTAGAAATGTTTACCCTATGAATGAGCATTTTGTTGTAGTTTTCATTTCCGAATGTATTTACCGTATTTCCGGCTCTATAAGGCACACTAAATTACAATCCGCACTTCATTTGGTTTGACTTTCTTGACATTTGTTCTGAAACAGTTGTTGCCGTTGAAGGTTTTTACTTTTTTACTGTTAAAGGTTCGAACATAGTAGTGTTTACATTATTTGCACTTTGACTTCATTCAAAAAATATTGTGACATAAAAGGTATTATAGTCATGTTGACCTTGTTATTTTTGTATTTCGGCTACATTGCTAAATTGGTTTGACTCTTTGTTCTGACACAGCAGTAATATAAATATTTATATATTTTTAAACTGTTAAGGTTTGCTTTGTAGTTATTCAATAAAGCAGACAATTTAAGGCCGTTATTATCGCAATTATAAAGTAACTGAAGGAGGGAGGGTTCAATCATTCCATGACAATGACATTTGCAGGCATAAAGTACTGGTATCAGATTGGTATCGATCGATACTACCATGGATATACTTTGATTGGATCGATACTAAAATTTCGGGGATCACTCTACCCATCAAATACACACACATCAGAAGCGACCCCACTTCCTGAGTGTGCTCATTGAAAACTTGGAACAGAAGCTGCCGGTGTCCTGCAACAGAGCATTCGGTCATACATTCTCACCGTGTGGTATGCTTGGAGCACGACTGCAGATTTTAACACCTTTAAGAGTAATCAACACAGCCCAGAAAACCATCACCTGCTCTCTACCCAGTATGGAGGATTTTTGTGATACCTTAGTATAGCCAACATTATAAAACAGTGTTTCTCAACAGTTTTGAGAGGGTTGCGGCCATTGACTTGACAAAATGATACTCAGAAAATCAAAACAAAAAATTACACTTCTTAAAAGTAGATGGACACAATGTCTTGCAAATGGTAGTTGACATCTGTCATTTCACACAACAAAAAAGGAACTGTTGATTGTTTGAACATGTTGAATGGCAAGATAACCCACGCAAGCATGGGAGAACCAGCAAACTGCATGGGGAGGCCAGGAGCTAGACTTGACCCCAAGACATCCCCACTGTGGGGCTGACACACCAACTACTCAGCTTGCGAGCCGCCTGCAAAATCCTTGCATTCAATAAAATTTCAAAAGTGGAAATGTTTTCTTCATTTGAGTCACAACTTGTATTTAAGGTGGGGCGTTGGGGCCTGAAGTGAGACAAGTAGAGAACCAATTAAGAACTTCTATCACTCTGGCTATCACCTCTATTCTGCTGTCTTCTAGCAGACGCTACAGATTAAACAAAGACCAACAGCCAGACTTTCTTCTCTAGATCCATCACTGCCCTAAAAAAAAAAAACACAGATTGACTTATTTCTTGGCTATGTATAAAAATGTGTGTTGCTTCTGACTACCTTTTCAAACATTTTGTGGGACATTATTTCGTTGTTGACTCATTGTTTTTGTCCTGTTTTTATTTTTATGTTCGAAATAAATTTTTCATTCATTCATTCATGTGTGTTCATATTTTTTACTCTTTTTAGGAATGCATGTCCTAACATGTTTTTTCTCTTTTGGGTCTTTTAATATTCACTTAGTGATCATTGACAAGACAATTCAACCGTGACTCGCGTAAAAAGATCCTCAGTATCTACCATACTTAACATATTGTGCAGAAGTCTGGGGCAATAATTACAAAAGTTCACTACTGCCCCTTTTTATCCTCCAAAAACGTGCAATTAAAACCATACACAGGGTTGAATATCGAGATCATACTATTTTATTCCTGCAGTCCAAATTATTAAAATTAGATTTAGTAAAATTTTTCACTGCACAACTGCTATTTAAGGTCAACAAAAACATAGAGGCGGAAAACATACATCAATTATTCATTCGGAAAGAGGGAAATTAGAATTTAAGGCGCTGTAGTGAACTCATAATCCCAAAGGTGAGAACCACCAGTATGTGTGTGGAGTCAAGCTTTAGAAAGGTTTGCAAGACGAGATCAAACGGTGTCCAACTCACTTGTTCAGGTTTAGATGCAAAGGAACATTTCTGGCGGAATACAGAGATGAGGAGGGTGGGGTATGAGTGGTGCGGGACATTGGGAACAGTGCGTCTAGTTGACTTTGTGTTGTTGCTATTCTTATATCATAAGTTATTAATATTACAATTGTTATATCATTGGTGTATTTAGTGGGGAAATGAAGGGGTAGGGAATAGAAGCATTTGCTTCTTTCTAACCCTTTTCAAACATATTATGTAACATTTTGTTGCCGAGTTATTATTTTGATGTTCGAATAAAGTTTTTAATTCATTCATTCGAGATTGGCCTAGTACTCGAACTGCTTCTTAACTACATTTAAAACAATGAGTCGAATGCCATCTCTGAAGACTCCCTAATAAGTCAACATGTTTACCATGAATGTAAGCTACTAACATTTTAAATCCATATTTTGTGACTAAGATGCCCCTTGTAGTGCTCAAATCTGTATACTTACAATGACATATTTTTGAAAGGCACACATGAAATGTTAGGGTAAAGGCCTTGTGGCTGGGGTGCTTTACCAAGTCTGTCAGCTTCATTTGGCCATCTGGTTAGAATTGCATCCGACAAATGCTAAAAATCTCAATTTGGCTTAAGTTTTTTTGTACTGTACTGGAAATTAAACAAATAAGTAGCAACTGCAGCGACAGTATCCTATTCATAAACGACAGCGCTTTGGCAAATGGAAGTGTCTCTCAAGCAGGAGTTAAGCCATTATCAGCACGTATACACATACGTCACAATAAAAATGGGCCTTGACATTGTCCAAAAACATTTAAAAGAAAAAACAGTCAGAAATGATGTGCACTTTATTTCACATCTTTACATTTTTAAGACCAATCAGAGGCAGCACCACCCCAATCAGAAGCCTGGGCAGTTGGAGCAGTGGACCAGTCCTCGGTAGCAGGCTGATTGCTCCAGTCCTCTGCAAAAAAAGGGGGAAGAACTTAATAACCCAGTAAGAAAAAACAGATTGTGTGTAAATTATGAATCCCACCAGAAAAACCTTCAGTTTGCTTCACAGCACCAGGAGCGCCTGGAGAGAGAAAAAAAAAAGAGATAAAGTTCCATACATTAGGGTAGGACAGAAAAAGGTGAAACTGACAAAATCTTCCTACCTGCTGGAAATGGTTGAATGGGCACAGATGGCACAGCAACACCTTCAGACCAGTCAGCAACCTCTGGCTGGGCAAACTCAGATGCCGGGGCAGGGGCAGTCCATTCGCCCTGGAACTCTTCCTTCCCCACAGCCTTCTCAGCTGCAGCCTGCTCTTCCTTTTCAATCTAAATTCAACGACACCGCTGTCAATTAAGCCGTTAAGATACGGTCCCGTGATAATAGTTTTACCTCTTCAGGATCTCTGTAAAAGTACAGATCAGGCATGACTTCCCATGGATGCTCCCTGGAAATGGTGCCTCTCAGGCGGAGAACCTCCCTGGCCAACATCCACCACATCAGACCCACAGAGTGGTGACCCTAAAAACAAAACCGTATTGAAAAGAGAAACCACAAAGAATCAAGCTTCAAAGTTATTTCAGTCAATGGCTTACCTTATTGTTACAGGGGATGGCAATATCCACATATCTGAGAGGAGAGTCAGTGTTGCACAGAGCAATAGAGGGAATGTTCACATAGGATGCCTCAGTTAGTGGTTGGTGATCGGCACGAGGATCTGTCACAATCAGAAGGCGGGGCTCCCTGAAAGCTGCCTGAATCTGATTGGTGAATGTACCCGGGGTGAAACGGCCGTGGAAGGTGGTGGAACCGGTGGCAGAGGCGAACTTCAACACGGCCCGCTAAACGGGAAACAAAGGATGTAAATTCTAGCATTGGAATATTTCTGAATGTTTACGTTGTGGCTTATTTCTATCAAGCCAATATCAAGGGACATCAGTCCTCAATGGCATAAAAGAAAACAAATCCATAAATACTCTTGCACACTTCCGACACCTGAACACCGACAGCAGTGCCCGGCTTTAATAATGTGCATTATTAATTATGTCTTTCAAAAGGAACCACGAGAATTTGTCTACCTGTCCAGTGTTCCTGGAGGAGATGACACAAACATCAGCTGGGTTTTCAATGGCAACAATGGCCCTTGCAGCCAACAGCAGCTTCTCCCAGGTCTTTTTAAGATTAATGATGTACACACCTGAATAAATAAGATAAAACACTTAAAGCACATGTACAGGAAATGGAAAAAAAAAACATTGATAAGCATTAAAGCACGCACCATCGCTTTTTCGCTTGTAGACATACTGTTCCATCTGGAAGTCCAGGTTGGTACCTCCCAGATGGGTTCCTGCAGCCAGGAACTTCAGAACATCTTCCTCCTTCATTTGAAGGACATCTAGACCTCCGGACATCGTGACTGCTTTCCCCGAGAGTTACGAGAGAATTGGGAGAGCTATGGAATGTAGAACAGCATTAAAAGCAAAGAAAACCACCGGTTCCAAGCCATTAAGTCAGATACTGTATTGTCAATGTACAAGTTGTTCCAAAAGTCTTTGGCCCATTTGTAGTCCTCAATATTGCCCTAATTACACATGGCAATAAGAAAATTTGTGCCATATTGAAGCAAAGTTAGTTTCTTGTAAAGCCATTGATTCTTTCAGACTCAATGCAGTTCACTCAACCAGATAAGGAGTTGTGGGATTACATTGCGAAACTACTATAGATTGTTCAACATGCTTTTTGCAGAACATTGGAGAAAGAGCCACCAGTGAGGTTGCCTGTAGTGAGATGGTATGGTAAATTCTTAGCAGATGGGTGCTTTGCCCAGCTAAAAGAATGAGATTCTTCACAACCTTTGATTATGTGATTGAACAACTTTGAACCGCCTTTCCGCCAAGCCCCCGTGTTTAATCAGATGACCCACTACTGTTTGAATGAGTCTTATGTGAACATAAACCGTTGCAACCATCAACCATGTCATATTGGGATGCGTTTGGTAATAATTTGACAATCGGCTAGAAGCCTGTCCTGTGACCAATGATATTCACATTGAACATTGCAAGTAAAAGTTAAGACCCCAAAAATTAGCAGGTCTCAACTTATCAGATGCTTTTTGTACCCTTAGTTCAAGATTTAATGTCGAAATGTTCAAGAAGAGTTTTGCGTAGTCGTTCATTACTCGATTGTAAATGTTCCTATAGTAAAAGGTAAATGCAAATATTTGAGACAACTTATCTGGAATTCTTAGATTAAAATTATTCATTTAATACGAATATTCAACGGGTTAGTTTACTCTAGTAGATCGCTAGCAGCATAATGTAAAGTTGAGCGGCAGCATGGGGTGAGCGCGTGTCAGAAGCTCGTTGGTTAGCATTCAATGTTAGCATTAGTAGTCGGGCTTATAAGGACAACAGAGACCCACATGTCTAGTTCTTCCCGCCTCCCTTTGTTGTTAATGCGTTTGTAAGTCATGAGTTTATGGATTTGGACGAATTGGAGGGTTGAAAACTTCGAAACAGTGGTGTAAAAACTCACCACGAAACAACGCCGTATGGAAGACTTGCAACCTGACGGTAAAAGAGGCCGCAGCCCGGATGTGACGTAATATTTAAAACGAATTTCCATGATTTTGATTGGGTAAGGGCGTTGAATCGGGTTGCTGTAGTTTCATTACCCTATTGCAAGATGGCAGTATTTAGTACCGCGAAGGTCCTAGCATGGTACAGGGGGTGGGACAATAAAGAAGATGGAAAGACCATATTAAGACCAATGCTAAGACGCTGACATCTCAGCCAAAGTCGGACCTGTTTGACAACTCTGTTTGCCAAAGATAAGAAGTTCCAGTCAAAATGAACATATCATGTACAAAGTGTACTACGTTGTTGAGTCATGGAGCCACTCAAATAGGTCATTGGACATACGTACAATTAAAAACAGGCCAACAAACACAAAAAATGACAGAATCTGTTTAAGTCTACTTCTGTCGGGTGATCGATTTAAGATTTGTTTCCGTAAACAGGTATGGAAATGTTTGTGAAGTTTTAACACTGGTATGGTGTAAAAGCATCCTTTAAGTTGTGTTACATGGAAAGAAAAAGCAAATGATACACTTTAGATCAGGGGTCTCCAAATCGGTCCCCTCTCGAGACAGCTGAGGGGCCCGCGAACCTGTTCTGAAGATAGCTCAACAGTGCTGGGCCATTGTGATTTGACCCCACTTCCAACGGTTAACCTAATAATAACAGTAACAACACAGTAAAAGATAACTTTTATTTTTGAAATGTAAACTGGGTGCCCTATGCGGCAATTAGCAGCACAAAGTAGCTCTCAGCTCAAAAAAGTTTAGAGACCCCGGCTTTAGATGATTGCTTAAGCTTCTTTTTCTAATTTGAATACCTAGGCTTTCACTAGAAAATGCAGTAATCAAACTTGTATGCTAGAATATATTGAACAATAAATAGTAGCTGACCAGAATGATTTATGTGATTCTTAAAGGAATACCAAGTAATATTTAGGTTAATGAGATGTAATATTTGTAGATGTTGCTGTTTTGGATAGTGGAACCAAAACGAGCACTACAAAGTACAAGGAAAATGTCAAGCTACGGGACCCAAAGTGACAAAACCAACATTTTTCTTTTTGTTTGGTACCCTGAGCAGCAAGAGATCAACAATCATGAAAGCTGCCCCTAGGAAAGCCTAATCCATCCATCTGGGGGCAGCAGTAGCTCAGGACAGTAGCTCAGGAGGTAGAGCGCTCGTCTTGGGATCAAGGGATCCCAGTTCGAATCCCGGCTTGTCCGTGTTACATGTCGAAGACACTGAACCCCTAATACCCCCAATAAGCAGGTTAGCGTCTTACAAGGCCGCTATTGGGAAATGTGGAGCACATTGTAAAGCGCTTTGGGAAGTCATTGACTTGAAAAGCGCTATATTAATGCAGATCATTTCATTTCATCTGTCCATCTTCTCCGCCGCTTATCCTCACCGGGGTCACGGGGGTGCTGGAGCCAAACCCAGGCATCTTCGGGCAGTGGGCAGGGGACACACTGAACTGGTTGCCGGCAAATCGCAGGGCACACAGGGACATATCACTCACTCGTTCATTCACAGCAAGAGACAATTTGAATTAATGTTTTTTGGAATGTGGTAGGAAACGGGAGTCCCGGGAGGAAACCCACACAAGCACAGGGAAAACATGCAAACTCTGCACAGGATGGCTGGTAGCTGGATTTGAACCCTTGATCTGCATTTTTATATAGCGCTTTTCAAGTCAATGACTTCTCAAAGCGCTTTACAATGTGCTCCACATTTCCCAATAGCCGCCTTGCAGCCATGTAAGGTGCTAACCTGCTTATTGGGGGTATTAGGGGTTCAGTCTCTTACCCAAGGACACTTCGACATGTAACACGGACGAGCCGGGATTCGAACTGGGATCCCTTGATCCCAAGACGAGCGCTCTACCTCCTGAGCTACTGCCGCCCCGACTTGGGAACTGTGCCACGGATGCACTAACTACTCACCTGCCGTGTAAAATAAAACCACATTTATTGACCTACGAGTATTTTTTTAAATGCATGTTTATATGAAAGTTTATGTATTTTTGCTTATTATTCAAATAAATATCGTTATTTTTTTACCACTAAGATGTGCTAAATAAGACACAATGTCCCTATAACAATATTCCGGATGTGGGATAGAGGAAAGTAGAATGTAAAGAAATAATAACCTTGCATTAGTTCAATAAAGTTTTGATTTTTATGTTGAGATTAAAAAAAAAACAACTTTATAATGATCTGTAATTTTTGGAGGAGCAAGAGACTTTCTATTTTTAAGTACATCAATAATCTTTTTTTAATGAATAAAGTTTCTTTGATCTATAGGTGTTGCTAAATAATACATACAGTACTTGTACTCACTTGTTATTTTAATTGTCAGAACCAGAACAGACGGAGGACCCAGACACGTTCACACAAGCTTTATTTTACAGGAATGGGGTAGTCATGCGCGTGAACCCAAACGCCAGTGATTCGGCATTGTTAGGCGGAAGAAGTGAGAAGGAAGAGCGGCGCGGAAAAACAGGTAGCCAGAGGCAGACGAGATTGATACCCGATACAAGAGCAGATACCGGACAGACGGGATTGATAAGGACAGGACGAGCTAGACAGGATTGATGCCGGATACTAAAGCAAGATACCGGACAGGATGAGACAGATGGGACCGATACCGGACACTGGAGCAAGATGTAAGACAGGAGGAGATAGACAGGCTCAATACCGGATACTGGAGACTGAAGCAAGATATCAGACAGGCCGAGATAAGACAGGATCGGCACCAGAGACTGGAGTCTGGAGTCAGATATCAGACAGGACGAGACAGACGGGATCGATACCAGATACACGAGCCGATACAGGACAGATGGGATCGATACCGGACAGGACGGGACAGACAGGATCGATACCAGACAGAGTCGAAATACACGTCTTGCAGGTGCAGAGGTTCGTTGACGGACTAACAAGGAGTAAGGGAGTGCACTGTGCATAAATAGGAGGGAAGCCAATCAGGCACCAAGCGGCAGCTGGCGCCCAATGGGCGGGGCCAATTGAGGGCAATGGGCAACCGTGACATTAATTATATCACTGCCTTTACTTTTCAATGATTTTAACTTTCTATAAGATTTAGAATCTGACTCTCATTTGGGAAGTCTGTGGTACAATATTGTTAAGAATCATTTTTTCCCCTGAGATAATAAAATAAGACAAGGGGCAGGATATGACCCGCCTACACATCTGATCCAGCCCCCTGAACAATACCAGAGCACATTTTGCTTTTTATTTATGTTTATTTTTTTACCAAAAAGTACTCAAAGTCTGGATTTGAACTCGGTTTGGAGTAATGTGCGTAGTAACCTTTACCACCGGAATACCAGTGATATAGGTGACATAAGAAAAGGCATTGGGTTTTGTCTCTAGCACACCTTTAGTCATTTTACCGGAAACATGTTAAGGTTGTAGTAAATTTCACATGCTACATTGACAATAAATTTGTCTCATACAATGCTTAGAATAGAAATTATAGTCATTGTACCATGAACCACAACGCAAAATTACATCGGTCTCTGGTACTGGGTCTGATGAGATAAAATCTATTGCCTTTTCCCAAGTCATGTATAACACTGTTGGTCCAGTGCTCCCACAACTAAGCTGAACTTGGACCTGTTTGGACTGTGCACGGCGCAACCAAAAGTTTATGCTCCATGGAGGTTTTTTTTTGGTTGTTATTTATTTAATAAATACATTTTATTTATTTTCTATTTCTTTTTTAAGAAACCCAAGCAGTTATTTGATTGTAAAATTCTGAAAAACAATATTTTTTTTTACATTTAAGATCTTCCGCAATCATCACGCAGTTTCTCTTCCAAATGGATTTTGGCCACTCACCAGTTTGGGGACCCCTGTTAAAAAAAGTCTGTATTTTCAATGCCAAACCATTTTCAGGAACTACGCTAGATCAACTTTTACCAAAGTCCTTTGTGCGTTTCATTTACTATATTCCCAATGGTGTTATAAGCATAATGACGTTTAGATTGTGTCACAGTGATCTCCGGTCCAAAATTCAACATGCACTCAGCATGCCATGCCCTATGACATAACACCCATATTTGTAAAGATGTTTTTCTGCAGTCGTGTTACAAGTAATGAGGTCTAGTAGACTCATAGTTTAATCATTTACATTGTTTAAGAGAAGTGTTAGAATCACTCATCCCAGGCAACATTGAAGATTTGCTTTATTACGATGTAAAAATATAAATACTCTGGTAGCTAACTTTACAATAGTAGACAAGGAACATTCATTTTAAAAAGGTATTTGTGAGTAATTTTGGCACACAAAATGTCAAAATAAAAGAGGATATGATATCAGTGCATGTTACAGAAGTGAAAGTACCTCCCCTTCACAGGGAGTCTAGTCTTGGCTCGCCTATGCAGACTACACCTCTGAGCGACACCAAAATCAATATGTAAGCAAAGTCAAAAAGGTTAGTCAATATTGGTAAGTAATTTCAGCCATGGTTTCTGGGTAGGACATTTGAGTGTTTCAACCTGTTTTCTAGCTTTTGTGCAAAGTCCATCATCCCCAGTGGCAAGAAATACTTGTGACATGGCACGAGCAGCTGCAAAGATAAAGGATGTGCACTTCTATCTGCGTTTTGCCACTAGACCTCATCTCTTAACATCTACCAATTTCGACTTGACTTTGCTTCTCATGATTTTAGTCCAACATATGCCATCATCTGCTCATAGACAGTCCACGCCATGGCGGCCATCATCGTCCTCCTCAAACAGCGCGGCAATGCTCCCCTTAAGAAGCCCTCAAGTCCATATTCCTTGTTGAGAAGAGAAGAACATGTAATTCACTAGAGTTAGTATTAACACTTATGTTTCACAATATTCTTTATATGTGTGTAGTTTAGATATTTTCAACCATGAAACACCCTCTCAGTAATGTTTAAAGCAGCGACGATTTCAGGTACAGAGCTTTGGAGTAACTGAGCACCCAGACCAGAGCTGGTTATTTTTTATTCTTTTTCATTTCACTTAAAGGGACACTGTGTAAGTGCCTCCTAGTTATGAAAAAAACTTTGATCCGGTCTAAAAAAATAAATCATTGATTTGATTTCTCGTAAATAGAAATACCTGTGCTATCATATAAATGTTAATTTTCATTTTCAAAAAAATTGTAGATTGAGAAACTTGTATTTTTTTTTACATTGAGCAATCTCTACCTAGCGGTCACCGCCATGCTTGTCTGGCTACTTGCAGCAACGCTGTGCTCTGTAACATTGGTTAATGTCTGAATTAGACAAGACAATGGTCTGCATTTATACAGCACTTTTCAAGTTAATGAAGACCTCACAAAGCGCTTTACAATGCGCTTCACACTTACCCATTCACACACACACTCACGCACCAATAGCGGCCATGCAGCCATGCAAGGCGCCGACCTGCTTATTGGGGGCATTAGGGATTCAGTGTCTTGCCCAAAGACACTTCGACATATAACACGGAGGAGCCGGGAATCGAACGTGCGATCTCTCGATCCCAAGACGAGCGCTCTACAATAAAGACGGTTCAATTCAATTCTAATCCAATTATATTCTAATTTAAACGCTTTGAAAAATATTGAAAAAAAATTGTACGTGACAAACTTCCTTCTCTCTATAGTGACAACATGAATGTTTTGTCTTGATCCCAAGATGAGATGCCATCTCATGGTCAGATATTACACATTGGGGCTTTAAAGTGATTTAGGATTATTAAACACTGTTCCGCGGTGTCACTTCCTATTTGTAAATATCACATTACACTTTGTGGTTAGCAGAAACACTGTCACTACAGTTCAATGCCACTAAAATCAGGAATAATATCTGTTGATGATGGTATTGGGTGGTAAAATGGTTGTTTGACATAAACACAGTTTAAAATACTCTAACCGTATTACACCAGAGACTCCACAGCACACTAGCCGAGCAAAAGCAGAGCAAGGAGGAGGGCGAGAGCGCTGCTAGTAATGAAATGGACTGAACCGTTTAAAGGCAGTGGAGTATTTCCGATGCTGCGTTGTTCACATTTTTGTTTAGTTTTACAAAAAACAAAAGTCTATTTTTTTTATTATCACATTTAAGACTATACTGTTTTTTTCTTAACTAATAGTTTTAAAATGCTACAATTTTGGAGGTGCTTGATTTGGGGGTGGCTCAGCAACTGGTTACGCCTATGGTTTAAACCTGACAAAAATATATTTCAAACTTTCAATCTAGTAATCTCACCACATAAATGTGTTTGATAGCATGAGTTGTCCTCAAATGGGGGTTGACTTGAACAAGTGTTTTGACCACGTCGGCAGGTTGAGTGACGAGCGAGGATGACACCCCTGCCAGGATCCCACAGCTGAAGTTAGCCAGGGGAGCAAAGGCAGACACCCTGATGTCTTAAGTGAATGTACACACATGACAGAGACAGAAAAATTAGAATCCCTATGATTAACTGCTGAATAAACACTGTGGGAAATTTCCATTAATGGTAGAAGTTGAACTAATTCAATAATCATCAATAATTAAAACATGTTTTTGAAAATCGGTCAAGCAATGATCTCTTTGTACCATTTGGCAGATTGGTCTTCATCTGGCTGTAGAACATGAGGTAGATTCCGGAGAAAGGAACATCTCTGAGCAAAGTAGCCATCAGGCCAGAGTAAAGGGCTGCAGGACCTTCAGTCCGACACACACTCAGCAAAGCCCCGGTGACGCTTTTATAACGATACCGGCCACACTGAAAAAAAAGTCACAAACACGGAGAGTGAAATTTATGAAGTGTAAGACCCGCTTATGAATTAAAATATGCAGCCAAGATCAAAAAGGATTTAAAAGTAAACATGACAGCCACAAATATGGTTGATAAGTTTGTTCCATTTTCAATATTGGACAAGTGCAAAATAATTTTCATAGGATTCCAGTTCTTTATTTTGAGTCACCGTTGTTTATTGTTTTGAATATTGTATTTTTGTCGCTATCGGCTAATCATCTGGCTGTTCTTTGATTATAACCTATATTTTTATAACCTATATTCTTGTAGAACCTATATTTTTTGTTGACAATATCTCTGTACTATTTGTAATTGCAACATCCATTGCAGCCTGGTCATCATGAAGAAGGATTACCACATGTGCGGTCCCTTCTCAAGGTTTCTTCATTTTCCTCACGTTGAGGTTTTTGAGTTTTTCCTTGCCCTCATGTTTGTTTCAGATCAGGGGATGTTGTAATAATAGTCTGAAATAATAGTCTGTGCAATAACCTCTGCAGCCCTTTGAGACTCTTTGTGATTAAGGGCTATACAAATAAAAATGACTTGACATGATTTCCAAACCCTTTAAGGCAGGTCTGTTTTAATAAAAAGAGCGGGCTCTGAGGGGGGCTTTAGGAAGGGATGGAATTGTATCATCTGAAAGCTCCTCTCCCAGTCCTTCTTGCAAGTTCAATATCCATTGACGTATTTTCTCTTTCTTTTGAGTGTCTACTAAAGTTTAAACTTAACACTGGTTGACTTCTGCCTACAACTTAAGAGGCGTGGGCAACACATATGTTTTCATTCAGCCCCACAAACGAAATTGGTAAATATCCAGTATATTGTTAACACAAAAATGTTTTTTTAAAAGTACAACTAGTGTCTGAAATAACGTCTGCCCGGATGCCCGGGGCGTGCATCTTTTACGTTGGGCGTATAACATACAAAAACTTTTTCAAGGAAAAAAAAAAACGAAAGATTTTGTTTTTTCAAAACAACGTTTGCTTTATTCCGATTTTGAAATATTCGTTTGGTTTGTAAATTTCGGAATTTTGGTTCGTTCGGCAATTTGCATACTCGGCAGCCAATCAGAGGCCTGCATCGAATAACTTCGCGCTTCCGGACTCTCCCAAGCATTATAAGGTCGTGCATTTGCATATCATTTTCCAACGTAGACAAAAGGGATCAAGCCAAAACCTCAGCCCCAGAAGAAAGATACAAAAGAAGCAAATAAAATTTATGACGCTACTAAAAGTAAAAGTACATTAAAAGCATCGTGGAAAGAGGAGTTCATGTGGCTTGTAGCAGACGACGCAACGCAAACATTGCATGAATGAAGAGGAGTAAATTCAGGTACATACTGATGGCAAATGCAAAACAGCGATGTCACATACAGTGGAACCTCGGTTTTCGAACGCCTCTCAGTTCAAACAAATCGGTGTTCGACCAAAAATGTAGAGAAATTCTTGCTTCGCTGTTCGGTCAAAAAAAATCGGAGTTTGAGCGCCGGTACGCTAGAGTGCGATGCTGAGCGGCGTACGGGTGTAGATCGATAGCCCCCACCCCTCGTGACTAACTGTTATCATGTGCGCACTTGCTTCTTTTCGCTTTAGCTTTTAATATCGGTGAACGGAGTGTTTTAGCCCCTAATTATGCCTCCAAAGAAGGTCGGTGCAGGATAGGTGAAAAAAGAAAAGTTGTTCGTACAACTATTGCCTTTAGGAAAGATATAATAGCTAAATATGAAGTGGTGTGCGAGTTTCCGATCTTGCGATACATACAGCATGGCTTCTGCTGACCACCACAAAGGTAAGAAATCCTATTCGTAATTCTTTTCTTTATCCTTTTTTTTATTTTTACACGTTCATGTTAGCGTAATCTTTCATACGGAAGATTACGATAATGCGAACGTACGATTAGTCTGGGTTAGCTTTATGATTACGTTGAACATTTAGGTAAACATTCAGAGTGTTGGAACTGAGCCCAAAATTCAGGGTGTTGGAACGGAGCCCCTTTTCCAACGAACCGCTCACAACTTGTTGTGGAGACCCGGGTGCTAAATGACTTGTAAACGACCTATTTTTTTTATTTTTACACGTTCATGTTAGCGTAATCTTTCGTACGGAATATTACGATAACGGGAACGTACGATTAGCCTGGGATAGCTTCATGATCACGTTAAACATTCATGGCAAACATTCAGGGTGTTGGAACGGATTAAAACGATTTACATTATTTTTAATGGTAAAAATGATTTCGGTGATTGAACAAAATCGGTTTTCGAACAGGGTTCTGGAACGGATTATGGTCAAGAACCGAGGTTCCACTGTATATGCAATTAGTGTTATTAGTAGATTTATGAAAAACTTAATTTCAAAGAGTTGTTCTGTTATATATTCTTAGTATCAATCCTTAATACTTTGCAGCAATGTTTTTTTTTTGCGATTAGTCGTCTTGTTGTGTTTCAAGTTGTGAAAAATGGGGCAGGCAACTTTATGGCTGGGCAGGCAACATTTTAGAGTTGTTTGCCCTGGTGTCCGGTAACTTTTTGTCCTGAGTTTCAGACACTGGAGCAACTAATAAAAATGTGTTGCCATCGTGCCTCAGTGTCCCTTCATATGCACCCATGAAAAATATTTTTAATTGCGTTCATTCAAATAGGTGGCTACCTTTTTTTTGTACTTGTTATTTTTTAGAATCATTATTTATTTTATTTGTCAAGACATTTATTAAATTGCTTGCAATTAAAAAACACACTTTTAAACTAACCTAAGTGCATTTTGAGTTTTTCAATTCAAATGAGATGTATTGCTCAAAAAGGAATATCTATTATATATTATCTACTTTTAATTTAAGTTTTGATGCATTTTTGTAAATAAATACATTTTTTTTATATATTTCAAAGTGTTTCAAAACCAATTTAATAAATGGTCCCATTACAAACAATAAAAAATGAAATATAACTTGTGAATGTAAATATAAACGAGAAAATTTGATAGGCTCACTTTATCTTTTTTTAAAAATCATTTTTAAGTCTTATTTTTGTTATTTTTTTTCTGAAAAAAACCCCAACATAAATTATGGTTAAACATCATTCAAATAGTTCAAGAATTTGAATTACTATTATTGTAAGCATGAAGACACTTTACATCGTGATGTAGGTGTTGTATCTGAATAAGATCAGGAGGCGTGGGGAGCAAAACCCAAGCCATAAAAATGGCCTTGGGAAGGATTGGCACCGCCAGGCTGTACTTGCTCAAGACACACTACAGGAAGTTGTGCCCCAACGACCCAGGCGCTTGAAGGATGCGGGATTCAAACCGTGACCTAAACACTGCTCTAAATATAGGGTGCTGACTTACTTCATAACGAGTCTTGATGACTGTCACAGGAAGCATGAGGACGCCAACTACTGTCCTGGCCCCACCCCCCAGCAGCACAGCCCCCAAGGGTCCCGGGTTCTTCTCCTGAAAGAAGTGTTGCTTCAACGAATAGTAGGTGCTGAAGTAAAGACCCACCCCAGGGATGGTCCTCAAAAAGGACTGGGAAAAACACAAAAACAGGAGAGCAATTAAGTTATTGACTCAAAAAAATCCATACAGGTGCCGTGAGTCTTGCCACCCCACCGGTGAAACTCCTTTCCACAATCCAAGGAGCTTCTCAGTCCTTACGACATTCAGGATTACCCTCATCATCCCGATACGGCCACAACTGAAAGAATAACAAAAAAAAGGCAGAGATATGGAGTGTTGTTTTATATTGCACTGCAACATGGCCACATGTGACCTAATAGAGTTTATCAGAATAGTCAAACATGACTTGAGTGATCAATTTAAGTCAAATAAAAAAACAATAAAGCATCAAACGTGCGCACTTGCTCAGCAATGTTCCCTCTAAGGAAATCGTCACTTCTGTTGAACTGGTGAATACACCGTGGATGTAACTTTCAGGGAGTTTCTGCCATTGCGCAGTGTTAAACATGGTATTTCTGCTTGACCTCAGTGTTAACGCAGAGACATGTTTTTCTTTAGTCGAGATGTCAAATGTCACAAGAGTCTGACGGTTCACATTTTTGACTTTACGTGAAAAATATTCTCTTTTTGGGGGGGGGGGGGGGGGGGGGGGGTAAAAAGTTGCTGAAAAATCTTATAGTACTCTCAAATAATTTGAAAATATATCAAGTCAATCTTTTTGCCAACACAGTCCTTCTAAAATAATGTGATTAAAAACTGCTCAGTAAATAAGTAAATCCACAAAATGTTAATATTCTGTAACAAGATTTTCAAAAGAAATGGAAATCGCATATAAAAGTAGTTATAAAAACAATTGACATTTGTGGTCTTATGTTTTGAGATGGCGGGCGCACAGGTGCAGCAGATAATGGCTCTCCAGCTAGTTTTCTATTTTTTACCCTTTTATAAATTTATTTTAAATTCCCTTTTAGATACATGCTTAGCTAAGAATTTTTACAGTGTCCAGGAACTTTTTGACCTGGTAATGAGGCTGGATTTGACTTTTTTGATCATTATAATGACACGCACAAAATCCCAAGGGACACCCAGAGGGCCCCGGGATCTCGAGTGGTTGCCGACCTGCCAGAGAAGCGATACAATACAAATATTGCAATATTATTAGGTCAAGTCAAGTCAAGTCATTTTTATTTGTATAGCCCTGTATCACGAAGAGTCTCAAAGGGCTTCACAGATTGTTACACTATATTACACAAACTATTTTCAACCGACAAGAGGAGTAGGTTATTCATATGCAATGGAGTAGAAGTGAGTTTTAAGTTTAGATTTAAACATTTCCACTGAGGTTGCAGATCGAATCTCAGGGGGAAGAGCATTCCACAGCACCGGTGCCCGGATGGAGAACGCTCTCGAACCAGCAGAAGACTTTTTTGCTCTCGGGATCATATTACAACGTAGGCCAGTCTCTAAGCACTTCTTAGTAAATAGTTTTTCTGTCTTTCATACTGACAGTCTTTTTTTTTCCCTGTGAAATCTGTGTTACATGTTTATCCTGGAGTGCCATGTCTAATCTCATTGTATGCAAAGTTTCACAACATTGAGAGGAATGACAATAAAGACGTTTCAATTCAATTATCCGATTTATTAAAATTTGAAAAATTAACTGGTGTTTTTTAGCATTCCCTCTATATTACATTTTAATACCAATTGATGCTCTGTTCATAACTACCGTAATTTCCGGAATACAGCAGAATGTAACTTAATTTGATCTCGGGTTTAAGGCATGTTTGATAATGATTTGGTTGCCACTTGCAGGATTAATGTTGCTCACTGTTAATCTAAGCGATGCTCACAGATTTTGAGTGAATGCTCAGACCTGTCAAAGATTAGAAGGAACATAGGTGCTACTGCTTACCCAGGTTGAATGTTGCTCTGGAAATTTTGCAGGCGTGTCTTGACTAGGTCGAGAGGCTGGAAAAGCAGCGTGGAGCAGGTTCCACTCACAGCGCCACACATAAAGGCTTTCACTGCTGGGTGAGCCTAAAGTGGAGGGAGGTGAGATGGTACCACTAACAGTCTGGCAAGAATATATCTGAACAGTGACACAAGTTTTGTCATTTTACCTGTTCACATAAACACATTGGTAAATACAATACTGTAATTAAGATAGGCTCAAAGCGCACAATCTCCGCTGCAGTTTGAGTTTTTCCACATCCAAATTGAAATAAGGGTTTAGGAATGATAGCCCTTTAAACTGTTTATACCTCTCTTTCAAGGTACCAAAAGTAATTGACTCAAAAGGCTCTTCTTTTATTAACCTTTTATCCGTTAAATAGTGAAAATGTCTGGAGCTGATTGTAGGTGTGTAGTTTTCCATTTAGAAGCTGTTGTTGTGACCACACATCATGCGTTCAAAGGAGCTCTCAATAGAAGTGAAGCAGAAAATCCAGAAACTTAAAAAAAGGAAAAAAAATCCATAACAGAGATAGCTGCAATGCACGGAGAAGCCAAATCAACATCTTAAAACACCAGATCTCAACTCAATCGAGCATGCACTTTACTTTCTCAAGATGAGGCTAAAGGCGAAAAGACCCACAAACAAGCAACAACTCAAGGCTGTTACTGTAAAGACCTGGTAAAGATTCAAGGAGGAGAAAACACAGCCGTAATTGCTTCAAAATGATTTGCAACAATATCTTGACAACAAAACTTTTTGTTTGGATTACACTTATTTGTCCAATTACATTTGAGACCCTAAAAGTTGATGTTTCGGGAAAAAAAATGAATGCAATTCTTTCATTTTCAGATGTTGTTGTTCAACCACTTAAACATTACAATCTGTACTTTATTTTTGGTCAAGGTATTTCATTCCTCGTCCAATGTGGTTGCACATAGAGCCGAACTTGAGAAAATGGTGTTTACTGTACATAAATTCAGAGTTGGCATTGAGATCATACAACTTAGATGCCAGCCATCTGTCAATATACCCTACGTTGGTTCCCATGAATTGTGCATTTGTATTAATCAGTTCAGAACAATACTTACAGTCCATAACGATAAGTAAAATGTAATTATATCCTGTGAAGAGGTTTAAATACCTTAAAACTAACAGTGTTTATAATCAACACTCCCTAAGTGTCCATAAAGGCAATCAAAAAGAAAACCTGTTTTCCAAAAAAGAATAAACAAAGTAAATTGTTTAAAACGTTTGCAAAAGCACAATCATGTTAGTAGAACCTACCAGTGAAAGTTCCATAGTTATTGAGTGAATTGGCAGAACTTTTTCTTGTTGGCACCTTCTTACCGCAAAAGCTCTTCTTTCTGACAAAAAGAAACGGAAATGCTTCAAGCCTTTACTATAACACGATCATCTTGGCTATGGAACAACATCACACACAATCGGCCCAGTTTGTGCCAGGCTGCTTTAAAAGTACACGCACACACTATTACAGACAAATCACGAGACTAACCATGTGTGTCTAATTGTAAGAAGCTGATTTGACACACAGCAACTCATTTTACAAATCAAAGGTCACTGATAAGTGTCATGATCCACATCATTCTTTTCTTCCAATCTGATTTAAGGGTGACAGTTTAAAAAAAATCAAGAACTATCAAAAATGACCTCTAAAAAGCAGCTTGGATGCTTTAATGGATTTTTATGCATAACTAGTCTGCATTTTATATCCTCTGCGACACAATAAACTGAAATCAACACCTGGCAATTTCCTTCGAAATTTAGTTTAAGAAAAAAATAATAGTAATGGCTCACGTACAACATCAGCGTTTATCTGATGTCATTCGAGAATTGAGGTCAATATGATGTAATGGTTCAGGTTACATGCTGTTCAATAGATTTCATATACAGATTCATTTATAACGACTGACACGGAACGCACGTTCATAAATCGAAACCACGGGAGAATTGATCTGAGTGACAACTATATAAGATAAACGGTAACAAATATTCGAAGATATAAACATAAAATTGCGCATAAGAGAATAACGACATACCTTATCGTCACGCTACCTTCCTTTCTTCCAGCAGAAACTAGAACCCAAGTAGTCTCACCAACATTAATAATGAAACTTAAAGCGAAACTTTGTCTTGGTCATAACGAAACTTAAAAGGCTAACTTTAGCACATCGGCAACACGACGTTTACTTAACAAAATTCGCCCTCAAAAATTCGAGTACTGAGCAACTAGCCGGTTCCTGTTGAGGGCGGGAGCATGCAGGGCGGTTACAATTGGATGGTCCCAGGAAGCCGCGCCTATTAACGTGAACACTATTTTATATTATTAATGGCTTTCGATAAACACACATAAAATATTAGCATTCTGTCACATCTACTGCTTTTTTTCAGGGGCTTAGCGTTTCTGACCCGTGACCATTTTTGTTGGCACTGTCGCTCTTATATATCACGCCGTTACCCCACAGTGACATTTTATTCAGGAATTGGGTAGGGAACCTATGGCTCGGGAGCCATATGTGACTTTTATCATGAGGACATATGGCTCCGAAATAAAATGTAACAATTGCACATCTCTCTGTGGCGTTCCGAAGTCAAGAGATTTCATCACGATATTTGTCCATATAAAGACGAAAAAAACTTAATGCAGAAGATGGATAAGAAACCATTTCAACTGATAAATAAAACGCTGGCAAGCGACTTTGATTGGGTGAGCAGTACAGGTGGGCGGATCCCTGCACACAGCGCAAGGCACATTCTTCTCTCTCGCTCAGTGCAGTCTACTCCGAAAGTGAATATGACGATATGCTTATTGTTTGCAGTATTATGTGACATTTTTACAAAATAACTTTGCATGCACATTGTTTTAAAACCGTTATTAAGGACGAATTTCGTGGAAAAAAATTGCCTCAACACTCTTAACTGAAGGTAGAAGACAAATTGTAAATGGGATATTTACATTGATTTGGGACACATGATTTGGCATTATTTTCAATTCATACATTTGATTAAGGGCAGCACGGCGGTGCAGTGGTTAGTGCGTGTGCGGCACAGTTCTGACGTCTTGGGAACCCCCTGTGTGGGTTCAAATCCAGACTTCCTGTGCAGTTTTTATGTTCTCCCCGTGCTTGCGTGGGTTTCCTTCCATATTCCAAAGACAAGCATTTCTGGTGGATTGGCTGGTCCAAATTGTCCCTAGGTGTGAATGAGCAAGCGAGTTGTCTGTCCCTGTGTGCCCTGCGATTGGCTGGCAACCAGTTTGGGGTGTCCCCTGCCCACTGCCCGATGATTGCTGGGATGGGCTCCAGCACCCCTGCAATCCTACTGAGGATAAGCAGTGCAGCCGATGAGATGAGACATTTGATTAAATCATGAAATGACACACGGTGAAATAAAGTGTGCTGAAGAATTAGATTTGTCTAGGGAGCATGTTTGGCAGTATTTTCAATTTTGTCTCAAAATGTATGATGTGGCTCTCTCAATTTATTTTTAAAACATTTTTTGCTTTTATGGCTCTTTGGGTAAAAAAGGTTCCTGACCATCCTGACTATCCACCCATCCCCTGGGTTAGGGGATGGGTGGATAGATCCCTTAACCACACGGGTGGTAGTGACCCTATTTCCTGTGGTGTGTCTCGGGCAAGTACAGCTTGGTGGGACCTATCCCTCTCAAAGAGTAATCTCACCAGTTATTTACCATTACTGACGGTCAAAAGTGGTGCATTTATCTGGTTGCAAAAGGACATGCTCCTGCAAGCGTGACGCCGGCTTTCCGCTCTCCTCGGGGTTGTTTACATCACGTCTTTTCGCATCATGTCACCCAGCCACAATAGAGATTACCACTTAGTTAGTAGTGATTACGAATATAGTATTTATTAATGCACCGAAAGAAAAGGAGAATGAGGACTGAGATGCAACTATCCATCCATTAACTGCACCGCTTATCCTCAATAGGGTCGCAGGGGTGCTGAAGCCCATCTCAACTATCTTCGGGGTGGGCAGGGGACACCCTAAACTGGTTGCCAGCAAGTGACAAGTCACAACTCACTCACAGTGAGGGACATGCGTGTTTTTGGAATGTGGGAGCCCTCAAGTTGGCAGGCCGGCAGTGATGGCCAGTCACTGCCCATCTTCTCCTGGTACCCAGCTAAACCGCTCCCTCTTAATCCAGAGCCAGTTTACACCACCAGGGTTGTGTGACAGGGGATTCTGTGGTCAAGGGGTGCGGCAGATGTGAAATCTCCTGTCCTGCATTAGTGATGTGCTCCTTGGCACACGCTTCAAGAATTTTAGCCGAGTATTTTAGATGAGTGGTTCAGGAACCACAAGTTTGGGCCCAAAAAAAAAAAAAATCCAGCTCAACCTAGTCCTCGTGTATAAAACCCAGAACCAGATAAAACCTGACCATTTAACGTGATTTGAGCAGAGGTGGGTAGTAACGGAGTATATCGACTTGAGTAAGAAATTTTGTACTAGCATTTTTAAGTCCCTATACTACTAAATTTGTCAAGAAAAAAACTGTAGTTTTACTCCGCTACATTAGGCAATATGGAAGTCACTACTTCTTTACTTAATAAATCCCCTTCATGTAAGTGCACTTCTGTCTGTCTCAATTAAAGCACATTTATTTTGACCGAAACCTCTGCCAAACTCTACCATGTTTAAACCAATCAAATGTAGCAGACTCGTCACGTGACCATATTCCACATCAGCAAGAAAAAAGTTGTTACGGAGGAAACGGATCAAAAATTGAGAGACACAGAGAGAAAGCCTAGATGCCCTTTCCTTACCCCTGCAAAAAGGCCTTATTTTATGATCACCAAGTAATGCTTCAGGAAGGCCTGCAGATCTGCTTGTGAAGGCCTCTGGGCAGACTTCTAACCCTGGCAACAATTAATGGCTTAAGTGTCTCATCTCATTAGCTGCACCGCTTATCCTCAGTAGGGTCGCGGGGGTGCTGGAGCCCATCCCAGCAATCATCAGGCAGTGGTTAAATGCTTAAATGTGAAATCAGCACAAACACGGGAAAAGCAATTAAAGGAAGAAGAATTTAGAATTTTTTTAATAAGAATTCATGGACAAAATATAAATTACTTCACATGATCTAAATATGTTTAGCCCAGCATAGAAGGCCTTGCAAGTCCTGACAGCTCACCATTGTTTTTCAATATACATGCAGCATATTGCTAAAAACCTTTGCAGTATCTTCAAATATACACATTCCTAGCATTTTCATCTAAAAATCACAACTTCCCCAGTAGTTGTAAGAAACTTGTTTGGAGAGATTAGAGTTCTTTACTCAGTTTTACACGAATTTACTATTTATGGAAGGGGGGGGGGGGGGGTGGAGGAAAAAACACATGGGAGTGCTGAATGTGATTGTTTAGAATTCAGCGATACAGGACAGCCCAAAGTTTGTTTAGGGACACTGTTCCCTGGTGATGAGAAATAAGTAAACATCAGCCTTTTGCCATTGAGAAACCCCCTTTATTTGCAATACCAAATACCAAGTCACAAACATTGCATCAATGCTTGAGGTGCAGATAAACATTGCGTAAATAAGATGTTTTTTTAACTTCATTTTGGATTTTAAGTGCGTACAAATAATTCATCTGAGCAGTGAAGACATTCCTCTCACTTCCCAGCAGTGTGAGCGAGCCAAAGACACCCTTGAGCACAGCGTATGAGGGCTTTAAGTCTGCATTAGGATTTATGAGATGCAAGTATCCATGTACTAAACTTTGTCATTTGAAGTAATGTGTACACAGGTTACAGTGATAAAATATGTCCTTGGATCCCAGGAGGATGTGTTCAACCATTATGCGTACTTCACCCCCAATAAGCTGTGCCCTGAGAATACAGTGTGTGCCCTTAGAAATAAACTACCCCACTAATTAATTTGGAATTTAACCCGCAAAAAAGAAAACAAACATAAGAGCAAACATCCAAGAGGAAGCGGGGGGAAAAAAAATAACCGCAACGTAGCACATCTCTTCGGCTGCATTTATGTTCTTAGTGCGTTTTTTTGCATGAAGTTCTAAGGTTTCCAAATTGTCTTCAATTTTGCAAATCTATGATTTTATTTCAAAGAATAGCAAAAATAGTGGTAGATAATGGATCGTGTTTCATTAACTCAGTGCAGAATTACGAAATTTTAGCACAGTCACAAACAAACGTCTTCACTTTATGTTGTAGGGTCAATTAGGTTCGAATTTTGTACTGAAATGTTAAATACACTGTACATATTTCATATCAATACATTGAAAAGCAGAGCCTAATATTGATAGTTTAATTGGCGCAGTACATTTGAGCACATAAAACTTCCTTTTTAGGCAAAAGCGCAAGTGAGGGCCTTACACAGGTGGCTCTTCTTAGTCTTAGTGAAAACGTCAGCATAAAGTAAAAATCTAGAAATAGAGAAATTACTTTGGTCCCCTTCCAGTAATCAGTCTTCATTTTAAGTAATCTTTTCCATTAACCATTTCTTCATATTAGAAAAATAGATCCTACATCAGGAGGGCTTTAATAGTTCAAATGTCTCCTTATAAAAATATGTTCTTCATTTACCTTTCCCAGAGAAATAATGAATAGTCAATAAGAAAAAAAGATGACCCCCAATGGGTTTTGCATGATGATTGTCCAATTTTACTGTCTTAACTGTATGCATAGATTGTCAAGGTTAAAAGGAGCAGTCAGTCATACAAGATGACCGTCTCTACATGTAGCTTGTTCGCCATTGAGCAGTACAGTAGGTGTTAGTATGCTCATTTGTATTTTGGGTTGTCTGGTTACGGTTTGTTGATAACAAATTGGGTGACGCTGTAGCATTTTATTCAGGTTTGGCCTCTTGGGTCTCGTTTTTGGAATGATCCTCATCATCACTTTCCACACCCGTGCGGGTCACGATGCGACGTGATGTGATAGAGAAAGGGAGGTCTCCACGTCTGTAATAAAGTAAAAGGTTATATGTACAAATATTAACCGTTTAGACAAGGCGACACAATTTCACAAGTACCTGACTTTAGGCAACTTTTAACTTCAGAGAAGAACATTTGCGATTTTTTTAGCATTCCCTCTATATTACATATTAATACCATTTGATGCTCAGTTCATAACTACCGTAATATAAGGCGTATCCAAAAACCCCAAGTATGCCAAACATTTCAACATGCCCCTTACATGAGGGAAAAATTGCAAATGTGCGACCATGATAAAATGTATCACAGACAACACTTGCATAATGGTGGCAATAGAGATTGAACCGGGTAACAACGGCAAGGGCACCTCTTCCTAACCGCCAGGGCCTTGGATGTTTACAATTGCATATTTTTGAACACAGCAGGAAGTGAACCCTGATCGTGGCAAGGAGAACAGAGGATCCTGACCAGTAGGCATGCCGACAATAGAGGGATTTGGTCTTAACTCATTATGAAACAATCTTTAGACGGGGTGCCAGATATTATGGAGAAATGAGAAACCAGTCAATGATTAAAAATGTGTATCACATTTTGTTTCACCTTTTCTCAACTCAAACTAAGCATTGTAAGTCAAGAACGTTTTAAAAATGTGCAGCAACGTATTTAACTAAATCAGAGTGAATGAATTACTTCCCACAATGCTTTTCTCTTCATTCATTCATTTCAGAATTTTGTGCGAATCATAAAGACTTTGCGATTCGCCAATACAATACTGAATATCTGTGGTCCCCAATCTTTTCTCCATCACGGAACAGTTTAATTTTGTACAGTGAAAAAAAATAATGTGGTTATGATAAACCCTAATGCCTTCTCATGTGTTCTTATATGCGTAGTGGCTAGGATCCAGGTTCATTTTCAATTGCATCTAATGTTATGCAAATATGAACAGTTGTATACTCGACTGTTCAATAAATGCACAAAAACGGTGCTTTAATATATTTTGGGCAAAATTGACCCATACTGTAGTTTTAAATCCATCCGCCCCATAGTGCGGTGTGTCTTATAAATAGAAAAAATATCACAAGACTTTTTGGGGGTTGTGCCTTGTAGTGCGGAAATAATGGTATATTTTTTGAATTACATTAAATAGAAGAACAAAGGGAAATCCACCGATTGCCCATGTAGCGTTCTGTTGTAGTATTACTATACAGTTGTTAAAGTGATCCATGTCACAAAATCCACAAAACCTATAACCTCCAAATGTGTGGTGGGTCTCTACTCACCTCAGCTTGTTCTTGAGGCTGGACACCTCACGATTCATCGTCTCTGCAGATTCTGTGGCATCCTCCAGCTCCCTCTGCAGTTTTCTTCGGTTCGCATTCGCCCTCTGAGCCTCTTCTTCCGCCTCCTCCAGCTGGCGTTTCAGCTGCTTCATGCGAGAATTCAGTTTGTCCGCCTGGAAGACAGGTGAGCACCAAAAGAGAAAAGATGTTCATATGGTACTCTATTGCTCAAATAAAAACTAGTAAACAATTATCGTTTGATTTCAGTTGCCCCACAGGAGCAAGCAATTACACCTGAATAAATATTAAAGCTATCTGCAGTCCAACCTTGTGTACAGTTATGTGAAATCCCCAAAGGGCACAAGAAAAATAGTAAGACGGTAGGGCTGACAGACCTGGTCTTTATACTGCTCTGTGTTGCGTCTCTCATCCTCCACCTGAAGAACAACCTCTTTGAGTTTCTTCTCTGTGCGTCTCACAAGCTTGGAGGCACTTTGTCGCTCCCTAAGTGGATGGGTGGGGGGAAAGGATCGCATAACCAGGAGAAATATAATATCCAATTGTCTGTGTTGCACACTGAAGATGCTTCTACCTGGTCTCAAAGTCCAACTGTTCTTCCAATTGAGCAATCTTGGCCTCCAGGGTGGTTATACTGGCTTTGTATTTGGACTTGACCGTTCCCTCTAGCTCAGTGAGTTTGAGCTTCAGCTCCTTGTTCTGACGCTCCATTTGGGATCGGGCCCCTTCCACACGCTGAGAGGCACTGCGTTCCGCAGCCAGTTCCACTGTCATTTGCTCAGTCTGAGTGATGGAGGAAAAAAAAGGGAGTGCAGCAATGGCAGAAACCAGTAAAAAAGGTTAGATTATTTAAAAAAAAAGCATGCAAGCTGGACTTGCTTAACATACACACCTGAAGCATTGCCTTCTTCATCCTGTCATTTATGAGCTCAGTATTGCACTGCTCCTCCTCCACTTCTTCCTCCAACTGAGCGATGCGCGCTTCTAGGCGTCTCCTCTCTTCTGCAGCCTGAGCACTACAATAACAGAGTTGTGCAGATATTTAATGGCAAGTATAAAAGTATGGATGGAAAGAGAATGTAAGCTGAAATATGACATACTTCTTGGAGGCTTGGTTATTGATTTCATCCTGAAGTTCGTCTCTCTCCTGCTGAGCTTGTCTCTTCGCACGCTCTGCAGCAGCCAGCTCCTGCACAGAGATAGACATCAGGATGGAATTTAAATTTGGACCGAATATTTATCATTGCACAAAAAAAATAAAAAAATAATGAAATTGTGCAAGTAATGACCTCCTGCATCTGGAGCATATCTGCTTCCATACTCTTCAACTTCTTCTCAGTCTCCTTACTCTGAGCAAGTATATCCTCTCTGGATATACGAGTGTCATCCAGTTCCCTGATAAGTTCCTTCATTTGTGCCTAAAAAGCCATACAGAACATTTAAAGGGTGTAAAAATCAAGATCAATTGTTACGGTTTAAACACCAGCTGACCAGACAGCGCAAGAGCATTTTAAGGCATTCCTTACCTGCAGTTTCTTCAGCTGTTTGAGAGCATCCTCACGGTTCTTGTTGGCCATGTCAATGGCTGCCTCCAGCTCCTTCAGGTCCAGTTCCAGTTTCTTGCGTGCACCCACAGCAGCTGAACGTTGCTTCCGCTCATCTTCCAGCTCCATTTCCATTTCACGGACCTGTAGCATGAACATGTGTCATGCAATGGTTTATTCAGCAGTTGGAGGGTGTAATATTTAATTCATGTTAACTTAAAAAAAAAAAAAAAAAATGAGACAAGACACCATTTGAGCATAGACGATATCTGCTCAAAACAGCGTTAGAAAAATTAACTATTGATTATACGGCTTTAACGACTATGCTAATCTACGATCCTGCACCAATGAATGACTAACAATTACAAACTGTAATGTGACGTTACAATTTAGCTCAATTATCTAATTAGCATCAACTATTTTAGGTCCCTTTCACTAAATCTATATAAAGGCAAAAATACAAAATCCTGCAAAACGTCTTAAAAAAAAATAAAATAAACATAAATCTAGTATAATATCAAAAAGAAAACAGGGCTTTTACAGTGAATAAAGAAATCCTTCAAATAAACATGTACGTGATTATGAAGGCTTTTAAGCAATACCTGCTTCACCAAAGACCTCTTCTTTTCTTCTCCCATCTCGTCACGTCCTGCCAGGTCCCGCTCATACTGCGCCTTCATGGCCTGCATATTGACCTCCAGGCGCAGTTTGGCATCCTCTGTGGCCTGCAGCTCATCCTCCAGCTCCTCTAGTTGAGTCTTCATCTCCTCTAGTTGCTGATCCATTGCACGTTTGGATTTCTCCAACTCGTGAACCTAAAAGTTGATTGAGATCTGTGATGAGAAGGCCACAAACTAAAAAAAAAAAAAATTTTTAAAACTCAACATACGTTCTTCCCAACATCATCCTTGGATGACACCAGATCCTCCATTTCAGCTCGAAGCAGCTTGTTGCTGCGGTCCAAGTCCTCCTTGATATCCATTAGAGATTCTAGCTCACGTGCTAAAGACAATGCACGGGTCTCTTTCTCACGGGCCTCAGCTTCAGCTCGATCTCTTTCCTCTGCATAGCGGGCAGATATGTTCTTTTCTTCTGCCAGCATCTGAATGGAAAACATTGTAAAATGGCATAAAGTTTCTAAAGCATGATCACCAAGGTGATATTTGTTAATATTATAAATATTAGCTCACCTGGTCAAACTTCTTCTGCTTCTTTTCCAGGTTAGAGACGATTTGTCGTAGGTGATCTTGGTCCACCAGCAAGTCATCGAGCTCTTGCTGGAGGCGAGTCTTGGTTTTTTCTAATTTATCGTAGGCCGAGCATTTCTCATCCAGGCGCTGGCATGTGGTCTCAAGGTCTCTCTGCACCCTTTTCTTTCCTTCTTCCGCACTCTCCAAATAAGTGGAATCCTGCTCAAGTTTCTTCTTAAACTCTAAAAGCTGAAACAAGGCATTTTCCCATGCAAAATAGTAAATAATCGAGATAAATCAAGGGTTTTATTATAAAGTCTTGTGGGCACCCGACTGGCTAGCTAAGTGTTTTTCAACCTTTTTTGAGCCAGGCCATGTTCTTTACAATGGAAAAATTTTGCGGCACACCACGAACCAAAACTGTTATAAAATGACACTGAACAGTATGTTTAATTACAATATAATTTAAGATACCCCCAGTTTTTACAGCACAGACACTTGACAATGACATGATATTTGCAGAAAACGAATCAAAAGTTTTTAAAAAAAAATTTAAAACGTGCCATTGGATAATTTTTCACCGCACACCCGACGATCTCTCACGGCACACTAGTGTGTCGCGGCACAGTGGTTGAAAATCACTGGGCTAGCTAGCTTGAGCCAAAACATTTTCACATGGCACTTTTTCCAGAATCAAAATAGAGTGAGTGCAAAGCAATGAACAAATCTTAAAATAAAACAATAAAAGTTGTTTATGTGGGTTTTTGATAATCCAATTCACCGATTTAGATTAGAAAAATCGTTTTGAGCCGTTTCGGTAAGTCTTGGTAAAACATTCGTGTTGCATGCCGTACCTGAGCTTGTGCTATTTGAAGTTGCTTTTCCACATTTCTTTTGGCTTCTTCTTCCTCATCAAGCTGTTCTCTCAAGCTATTCTGCTCATCCTCCAGCTGGCGCAGACGTGTGCCCATTGCCAGTTTCTGCCGTGTCTCTTCCTGAAGCACTTCCTTTTGGATTAAGAAAAAAAGACAATAGTACATATTTCCAGAAATGATGACATCGTCTTGGAAAAGAAAAAAAATCTAAACATTCATCTGATAAAGTTAGTAACGGCTTCCCAAAACATTTTGATTATATGATATATTTCTTTTCACAGGGGCTTTAAAATTCTGAAGTGAACGAACGAGACTTTTTAATGCTTGCATTACATGATTGGAGGGATACCTGGGCATCCTGGAACTGTGACTCAAGTGTAGAGTGGTCTTTGGTTGCCTTGATTGATTTTGACTCCACATCATTCAGCAGAGCATTGACATTCTCCAGTTCTGCCTGAAGATGGACGCGTGAGAGACCGATTAGCAGTGAGCATTACAATACATTGTTTAGCTTTATGAAACATGTAGGTTTTATTTATAACATTTTACACTAGTATGCCGAGAGAAGATTATTTATGGTGGAGCCAAGAATAAAGCATTCCAGAAAAGAAACATCAGGCATCTATACTGTACCTGCATTTTTGTAGCCTTTTCACCGAGCTCCATCCTTTGACGTTCACTTTCAGTAAATTTGAGTTGCAACTCCTGAACTAGCGCTTCAGCCTTCTTCCTGCGATGCTCTGAATCGCCTTTACCCTGCATCAAGCTCTGCAGCTCTATGCTAAGCTCATTTCTTTCAGATTCCAAAGCCTGTTTGGCTTTCTCCATTGATACTTTATTCTGCAAGACAGATCCAAATTGAATGTTGCTCCAATCTTGTACGTTTAACACAAATAAGGGTAGAAATTGGTAGGTTAAGTGAATCAATACCCGCTTTGCCTGCTCCAACTGTTCATTTAATTCGTCAAAGGCTTGGCCGTGCTTCTGTCTCATTTCAACCATCTGCTGTTCATGGACTCTGGCCTCTTCTTCCAAAGCCCTCTTCAGATGTGCCACTTCAGTCTCACGTTTGGTTCTGGCCATGACAAGACAGATGACAAAATATACCATTTTTTATTTCGGATTAATATCCCGCAGTACATGGCAAGTGGGCATTTTGTTGTATGGAAGGTGTCAAAACACAAACCAACAGTTTACTTGACAAGGGCTTTGCATAAAACTTGTATCCAAAATGAGTAAACCAAATGATAGAATGGAAGAGAAACACTCCACAAGTAAAATGTCAACATTGAGGAAAATAAATAATGAAACAAAAGTTGATCAGATTGTAATTCCTTTCTGCAACTAGAAGTCCTGTATATGGTTCAATCTCAATAGCCAGTCTGTGCCACCCATGATAGAACATGAATGGTCAGGATGTAAATGTGCTGTAATAGTTGTACATAAATTTGAAAAGTGTAGCATGGAACCAGTACTGGGCTACAACAGGAGAGCTTGTTTGGGTGCTGGTAACTTGCTTTGACAAGCTGTCACTTGCCTAACTTTTTGAAACAATCCCAATTACTGTACAAAAGACTATTGATTGCAATCTTTTTAGAGTCTTTCATTTACCTGCAAATGACATAAGGCTATGCAAGCACTGTAGCTATCATTTAATACAGTGGTGTGATAAGAAAGGCTCTCAAACAATTGACTAGAAATGTTGATACTGAGGCTCTTCAATTAATGTCGATGTCAAACCAGTTAATAACAGACAATATGGGTTAAAAATATTTTTTTTACAGTTTCCGACTTTTAAGACCGTTACTCGAGTTGGTCATGACTTTAAGGTATGAACTTTTTTTTATCATCATGTGTACCTGAGCTCTTGTTGTGCAGCAGTAGAGTCCAGTGTGTCCTCCAGCTCAGTCTTGAGAGCCTCAAGTTCTTCTCCAAGGTCACGACGGTGTTTCTCAGCTTTAGCTCGGGACTGACGCTCCATCTCCAAATCATCCTGGAGTTCAGATATCTGAGCATCCATCTCTCTGATCTTTTTCTGTGCCATATTCTTCTGTGCTGCTTCCTCTTCAATTCTAAAATGTGATGCGCAAAAGTCTATATAAGCCTCGAATAAAATACGCAATTCTTTATTCACAAGTAAATGATTAAAGAGCCAAATAATTATTGTTGATCCGTGTTATTAGTAAGTACCTGGCAAGGGCAGCTTGGAGCTCTTCCTCCTTTTTGGCCAATTGGGCACGAAGCTCAGCAATCTGCGCCTGCAGCTCAGCAATTTGATCGTGAACATCAGTGTAGTCACCCTCAAGCTTGCGACGGTTCTTTTCCAGTTCTTGGCGCTGCTTCTCCTCCCTGCGCAACCGGTCTAAGACAAACACAAAACTTTGGGTTTGACAAAGTAAAAGCCAGTGAAAGAAAAATATTAAAAAATCCAATTATACCCTCAAGGTCAGTGATCATGGCCTCATGTTTGGTCTTCAACTTCTGAAGGCTTTTAGATTTTTCCTCCTCTTCTGAAAGGTTGCTGTTGAACTCAGAAATTCTTTCTTCCATCAACTTCTTTTCCTGGATTAACAAATCAGTTTCGTTTAGAACATTAAACGTACAGCTTTGTGTAAAAGTATTGATTAGTTTTGTTTCTGTTCCTTTCATGCCAAAACAAAAGCCATAATTACCCACAAAGTCTTTATAGATTTAAAGACTTCTGGTCCAACCATTATCGTTTATATAAATGTGGGATTTGCTTTTCATGATTTGATGTTAGCATAGTATGAATCAAAGTGCGCCAGCAGCACAAAACGGTAAAACTTTCCATTTTGTGATCAGTACCATGTTTTCTATATATACGATTTATGATTACATTACCATATAGTGTCAAATATATATATACAAACAGACAGACCTTAAGTAGTTTGGCATTCTGATCATCTAGAACCATTAGATCGTCTTCAAACTTCTTCAATTTTGCTTCCATGCTGACTTTCTCAAGTTGCAGTTTCTGTCTAGCTGCTTCCTCTTCATCAAGTTGTTGCTCAAGGTCCTATTTCCAGGCAAAGTGAAATTTGAAAAAAAGTCACACTTCCAAAAATTATATATGTAGTTAGTCAGTTGTTTTTAAGGTTTCTTACAGAAATATTTTGCTGCATTCTCTTTTTTTCTGATGCCAGCTGAGATGCACGCTCTTCCTCCTCCTCCACACGGGCTTCCAAGTCATGGAGAATATCCTCCAGTTCCTGTTTTTTGGCAGACAGGCGGGCTCTCATCTCCTCAGCTTCAGCACAGAGTTCCGTTTCTGCCTGAAGCTGTTCCTGCAGGGCCATCTTCTCAGCATTCAGCTACACAAAGGGAACACACAATTAAGCAATATGAGAAGTGTATCGTTTTGTCAGGCATATCACTGAAATGTTTTTTGTCCGATCCTGGGCATACATTTTCAATCGAGCCACTTCATTTCGGGCATTAATTTAGATGGAAACCCTTCATTTTAAATATTTTTAGACATCTTGGTATCAAACATTTTTCAATCCAAATTTTTGATTTGATTTGACAAAAATATGTATAGTAATGTGCAATAACATTGTTAAAACAATAAAGGTCTTGAAAGTTAGCCATCAATAAACTTGACCATTTAAATGAACATCAATAAAATCATGACGCTGGTGAATTATTTTGTGGCCATTTTTTTCCTTTATGAAGACCGAAAAAAGAACTAGGCTGACAATAAGGAATGGACTGGTGCAAACTTTGCCATGAGCCAAGCACAGGCCAGGGACAGTCAACAGTGGAGAAGGCTGTCCCGAGTTAGGCCCTCATTGGTGCTCCAACGACCCATGTAGTTAAAAGATCCGCGAACCCGTAATATTACTTTCACCACTGAACAAAGCCTACCATTTTGGGAACATTTTGGTTTCTCAATATATTTACAAGTGCTTAAAAGCAGCGTTATAGCCCACACCTATGTGTCAAAAACAGTACATTGTCCCACTTTTTTTTTAAAACAGTCAATTTGCCATGTCACTATGGCATCATTGATTGTCGTGTTAATGGAAACAAAACCGTGGCCCATGTGCACTTTAATAGATGTAACATTTGGTTCCTCCTCAAAAGTTAACCTTTTATGTAATTTTTCAGTATGATTATAAAAAAGATGTTTTAGCTTAGTGCCCCTTCATCCTTCCCCCACTTCTAAAGTGGTGCTGAACGCTTCTTGCAAATAGTCTCTCCATCTCTCCCACCATAGAGAAATCTCAAGAGTTAAAAGATAAGGGTAACCTTAAAAAATGAATAAAGAGAATGTATTCATGTTTTCAACAGAATTGCTTGAGCACTGCCAATGTCCTCAAGCCGCGGGAACGCAGTACGTAAGCACCAGCAGCTCTCCTTTCCCACTCAATGTCCCAATGCATATTGAAATGTGGAGCCAGTCAGTTTCATATCCATTGGCCAAAACAACTGTGACAGGAAAACTTCCCTACAGGCAGGCCCCTTTCATTGGATGCTTGTACACTCATTTGTATAACAAAAGTGCTATTTTCTTTGTTTCAATAACATAGCACAATGCTGATAACTCAGTCCAACTCTAGTTTTGTTTTACTATACTTCACCTGCTGATGTTGGCTTTCCAGATCCTGAAGCTGTTGTTGGGTGTACATCTGTTTTTCCTTCACTTTGGTTAGTTCATCGTCTTTGGCCTGCATCTCCTCTTCCTGTCTGCTGACTTGAAGCAATGGCTTCACCTGAGGAGATAATTTGTTAGTTAAAAAAAAGAAAAGAAAAAATAAAACTTATTGATCATTACCTTAGTGAAGAGCCTCCACCACTGCCAGTTTCTCAGTTTGAGATAAGCCGCACAATTTCTTTGGATCACCTTCATAGCAGTCAGTTGCTGTTGTCGCTTTGCAAAAGCTCTAAGGGGGAGGAAATTTTACAAGAGAAATTATTCAGAAATATAATCAACCTGTAGATACAGAACCGAACCAAAACATAAAACCTTGAACTCTTTCTATTTTCAAGAATGTTAAATTCAGGGATAAGGGGTTTTAGTAATGAAGATGTACATTTTCCCCTCACCTGCGGGCCAAATAGCCCCTGCACCAAGCTTGGAAACTAATAATAATGTCTGTGATTTTCATATCTCTTTCTTCTTCCAAGTGAGCAAGAACCCCGGCTCTGAAGAAAACTTTACTCTGGCCAATCCGGTAAAGATTAGCATCAAGCTCCAGACTTTTGATCTGATTTAAAAAAAAATAAAAAAATAAAAATAAAACACCATCATGGCAAATATTCACTGCAAATATAACAAATTTCAGAACTGTCTTACCATTAGCACACAAGCCTGCTTTCCATCCATGAAGCCTTTGGGAATAGCATTTGGGGTAAGGATTTCATACCTACAGGAAGAGATTAGGATGTTGATTGTGTTTAGATGTACTTACACCAACAGGACTAGAACAAAGGATGATTGGCTAAATAGTTGGCTACCTCTGTCTGAACTCTTGGAAGACAATTCGATTGGGAAAGCCTTGTCTGCAGATTCTGATCCCCTCCAGAACTCCATTACATCTGAGCTGGTCCAGAACAAGGTGAGGATCAAGTTTTCCTGCCTGGAAAATGCAAAATGATCATTCAGCCATCTGAACATGCCTAACGATATAGACCACACTGTGATTTTATTTACAAGATACCTTTTTCTCATGATTTGGGATGATACAACGGACAAAGTTAGGATTTGTGTTTCTCAGTGTGGCCATGAGTTTGGAAAGTTGTTCTTTGTAGAGTTGGCCCACAGTGCGAAACATTCCCTTGCGGGTCTTAAACGCACCTGGCATCTCTGACATGCCAGAAACCTTATCCAGTCCTACTATCCGGTCCACTAAGAAGAGCGCAACAGACAAACACATCAAGTAATTACCCGAAAGGGTCTAAAATCAAGTAAATACTCAACAATCAAATTATTTAAATGTGTAAAAATGTTATCATCCACTTCCTCTCAGGAGACAACCAACCAGAGAATGTAGAGGATAGTGAACTCAAAACAATAACATCACACAATTGAAGGGATGCAGAATAAAGTCCGGGGGAAGTACAATCCAGTGATGTGTAAAAAGATTATATTCACACAAAAGGGAGGGCAAATCAGTGCAAAGGAAGAATGCCAACTATTTTAACAGTTTGGCGTGAAATCAATGTGTGTCAGTTTAGTAGATGTTTATTTGCATTATTAAAGTTGCACTCATTACAGTGGGCATGTACTTTGTGATAGCCCAACAAAGTGTGTGTTGGAGGGAAGGGGGTAGACACCAAACCCATGCAGCATATACCCATTTCTGCAGTTATGACCACCACCAGGAGTTCCATACAACACTATTACATGGAGGAGGGAAAGGGAGAGTTCAATGATGAAGCAACAAGTGGCAAGTTGAAAAGCAGCAAAGAACAGAAAAGGCTAGAATAATTTAATAAAGTTATTTAAACATGAACTTTTAACTACAGTCCAAAGCAGGTTTTGAGTACTTAGGAAGGCCCGATGGAGAAAACAAAACAAGTGTACCAAACAAAAGGAATGACAAGCCAAGACTGAGGGGAAAAAAACTTGTCACCTGAATCTGAGTGTAGAATGGGAAAGCGCTGATAAAAATAAGCTCTTTGAGAATTCTTTACCTCTGATAGCCATTAAAAACATTTTGAATAAAACAACAAAACGGAGCAAAATGGAGGAATTTGAAGGAAAATATAAGAAATGGTAAAAACAAAGGTACACACAACGCACAGTGAAGAGAAAGAAAGCAAAAACAACAAGCTAGGGTTATTAATCAATGTCAACAGGAACCACACCCAGATCTTTTGCTCTAATAAAGCATGGAAATATAATGAAGAGCTGAATGACATTGAGGGACTAACAATCATTTAACATGATATGAATCAAGTGCTAATTTGATCAGAATACAGATTTCTCAATTTCACTCATTCGTCCACTTTTAAATTTATTTATCTATGAAGTAACACATTAAAATCTATTGTGAATAATAGAAACAACAACAAAAATTTAGATGATATCTATGGCTGCTAATTCAATGTAGGGTGCTCAAAATACATGAATATCAGGTTGTGTCAAAGTAGGTTTTCCTGATAAGTTCAGACGGAACATTTCAGATGAATAAAAAAAATACAAATAGTATCAAAACTTACCATCCTTCCATAGTTCAGAAACAAATTTGTCTGTTGACAAATTCAGCAGTGAGGCAACATTGTCATTCAAAGGGTCCATGTTTTTCATCAGCCACTCATCAGCTTTATAGTCAACCTGATGATTAAAAAATAAAGAAAAACATTTCTAAACATGTAATTAGTGCAAATGGACCGCAAGAGTGTGATGATGATAATGTATTAACATATGGAAAACCAACAACATCTCTCCCTTGCTCACCTTTCCAGCATAATGAATAATACAGAAATCTGCTTCATCTTTCAGTTTCTTAGGCTTAAAGAACTTTGGATGGGAACCCTGCTCCTGGAGCACTTTTTCAACGAAGCTCTTATCCGTAGCTTTGGGAAACCAGCACTCCTCATCCAGCAGAGCGAGAATACCAGGAGGGCTTGCCTGTAACCCAGGGGAGAAATTACGTTGATTTATATGAAAGTGTAAAAAAAATAATCTGAAAAGCACACCAAGACTCACAGGTTTCTCAATAAGTTCAATGCAGGGCTGCAGATCAAGGCCAAAGTCAATGAAGCTCCACTCAATTCCTTCCCTCTGGTACTCTTCCTGCTCAAGGATGAACATGGTGTGGTTGAACAACTGCTGCAACTTCTCGTTGGTGTAGTTGATGCATAACTGCTCAAAGGAGTTCAGCTAGGGAAAATAAAAATGAATGTTAAATTTAAGTTGTTCTCACAGTTTTAACTGGTTTAGCAAACTGCCAAACATTGTAAACATACCTCAAAGATCTCAAAGCCAGCAATATCAAGGATGCCAATGAAAGAGGCTCCTTGCCTCTTTGTTTTGTCAAGGGCTTTGTTGATTCTCATAACTAACCAGCGGAACATTCTCTCATAAGTAGCTTTAGCCAACGCCTCCACTGCAAATTCAGCTTGCTCCTGGGTCTGGGCCTTTTGAACGTAGTCTCGCCCCACCTTGATTCTGGGTGATAGGATGGCCCTGGTAAAGTCCGTGACATTCATTCCCATGAGGTGGCAGACCTTCTGAGCAGCTATTAAATGGAGAGAAAATTTTAAAAGGGCTAAAAGTTTGGGAAAATATTAATTTCAGATGCAGTAAAGTATATGTACACCCATTACCTTAAAACATCTCTAACAACATACGATATCGTACCAAAGAGCTACTAAATGTGGTCAGATTTTAGAACCTACCCGTGTCATCAGGCATCGAGGCCTGGTCAGTGTGACGCTCTTTTTTGAAACTCATGTTTCCTAGCTGGAGCACGGAAGCCACTACCTTAAGCATGCCTGGATACAAAAACAAAACATAAAATAATAGCCAGTCAGAAAAGATGGTTCATTTGAAAGATGAATCTACCAATAGTCATACCTATCTGTTCCTCCTCTGGGATACTCATAATCCTCATAGCATCCATAGTCTCTGCAAAAAGGTCTTTGTCCTGTTGTCCCGGAATTGTGACATTTCCGTTTGAGAGGAAACGGTAGTTGTTGTAATTTTCAAGGAGAAGTTCAGCTAAGAAATAAAAAATGAGATCGAAGGGATGATTCAAAAAAACATTTGGAATGCCTCATTTTAAAATGCTCAATCTGTGAAATAATGGAGAAAATGGGATTTACTACGCAATTTATCTCCGGCGCCTGTAAGCAGGTAATAAAATATGTGGAATGTTCGTTCCTCCCTGGCCTGGCGAATAGCACGGGACTTCTCCAGCAAATCTAACAAGTAGTCTGTCAAGGACAACATTGGAGATGAAACCACCGAACAAAACTTATTTTAATCCGAGGAAGATGGGGGAGACAACATGTTATACCACATAATAATCATTTTCCCAAAAATAAAATAAAGTAAAGGATACACGTCTCAATATTTGCACCAACAATGTAACCGTTGACATCAAAGTTGATTCGGATGAATTTTCCCTAAAATCAAAGGAGACAATTTTTTAACGTGAAAAGGTTTGGAAAAATCATACATTTCATTGATGAGTATCTTACAAATCTAGAGGAGTTGTCATTTTTAACCGTCTTTGCATTTCCAAACGCCTCCAAGATAGGGTTAGCCTGCAGAAGCTGCTTTTCCAGCTCTCCCTGGTGAGAAATAAGAGCAAGAACCATTTTTTTCACGGTTATTTGTGACTTGATCAGTATAACCATGTTTATTATTAAATGGTGGAAATTCTATCTCTTAAGAGGAAATGAGCTTCAGTGCCCATAACTGGGATTACGTTTGATAATGACATTTAAGCGGAAACATTATGCAGATGTAAATAAAAAAAGCTTATACAGACTCATATTTCCTTGTTATACTTTTATGTTCTTGGCAAAAAAACAACAACAACATTGCATTGCATTAAACCATATACCTTAAAGTCAGAAGTGATACCAGAAAGAAATACCCAGTAAACCTCAACCGTCACCACAGCAGAAAAATCCAGAAGGTCAAAATTTTTCTTGTGTAAAGTCATGCTACCCTTTACCTGCCTTATATATGTGAAAAGAAATGAAATGAATATATGTAACCCTAATTTAAAATACACGGACATTAAATGATTCCGTTTCCGATTAACAAAAGTTATTTTTAATCTCCAGGGTATGTTTTGACAAAATACAGTTTACACAGTGCATCAGAAGCGGCTTAATAATCAAATACATTTGCTTGGAATCCATGACAAGGAAGCTGTGAAGCAGATCCTGGACAAAGTATGAAATACCGATAAGAGCGCGCGCGCACACACACACACACACACACACACACATATAAATAGCCAGAAACCCCGAAAAATTCAGCCAGGCAAAATTTGGCTCAATCGAGATACAAGTATCCCACATTAGTTGGAAATGGCGGTTTTATTTATTTTCTAAGAACCCCACCTCGTAACATATTACAATGATCTGGCTGAATTTTTTTCACAGGAACACATATAGCGCCCACTAAAATTTGACACCGAACATCTTTTGTCCCCCAGCAAGTAATCTCGCAAACATTGTGCTCCAATAAGGGAAAGCCGCAGGATGAAGCAGTGGAAGAGTGACGACGATGACAGAAGCAGGTGGCGAGGAAGAGCGAAAAAAAGGGAGAGAAGGTAACTCACATATGTCAGGACCGAGCTGCTCTGTTGATGGGAAGAGAAATATGACAGCCTCAAATACGGAATGATTGACACCAATGTCGTTTTGCCTTTAGCACACTTGGCCCCATACTGCAGTGCTTATGAAGACTGGCAGGCTGTCTACGCAGCCAGACGCATTTTTTCACTGTACGAGTTGATTTCTCAAGTAGAGTGTAGTTTAAGGTAGAAACCCAAACATCAGCAATTTGACATCGATCATCTGGTCTCAATAGTGTCAAAGCTCCAACAAATATGATTAACTTTGTTCTCTTAATCAGAAGTTGTTGGTAAAACATGTTTTTCCTTCTGTTGGTGGGTATCTTCCATGCCATTAATTTTTGCCAGAAGAATGCTTGTGAATATTAGTTAACCAGTTTCCATATGCAGGAAAACACTCCACTCCCAAAAAGGGGAAAAACGATGCAAACATATTTTCCTTCACTACATTAGCCACAGAGTATCAGTAGGCATTAAAGATTGATGAAATGATGATGAGTATGTTAAAATCTTTTGGGACCGGAAGAAGGAAAGGACGACTTACCTGATCTTTTTTAGTCTTGTGAGAGGAGGCCACATGAGCTAGGTACTGGATGACCTTCTTGGTGTTTTCAGTCTTACCAGCTCCAGACTCGCCACTAAAGAGGCAAAACACAAGAGTAAATTTACATCAACAGACAAACAGAATGATAACAAGTAAACAATACGCTATGCAAAAATTAACTTAATAATCCTTATTAGTTGTGATTGCTTCAGCAAGGCACAACTACAGGTACATTGTAAGCACAGGGCAATGTAGTTGCGAAACAGGCACAACCAATACAATCCCCCGAGATATTATTATTATTATTATATCTATCCTCTTCCACCGAAATTTAACGGAGCTTTTGGAGTAACCCAACGATTCATGTACCAAAAATTCCGGCCCGACCGGGACTCTTGTGGCTTGTCTTTTGACAGCGATACGAGTCACCGAGGCCCCGCAAGGGGCCCTGGAGACGAAAAAAAGGCAGAGTCCACCCACAGAACCAAGTAAAAATTTACAAATACAGCTTTCCCAGTTAATAACTATGTTTTATCACGGGATCATCTTCCAGATCAATCACAAATCTTACAATTGCCACGGGAATTGTCTAGTTGTAAATTACAATTGACTTACGTGCAGAGAATGGACTGGTCTTCACGATCTGCAATATGAAACAACAATTACTAAATAGGCAAATTTTAGTAAGTGTAATTATTACTTGCATATGCAAAAAAATAAAAAAATAAAAAATAAATAAATAAAAAAAAACAGGTATTAAATGTTTTTTTAAACAGATGTCAAAAATATGTGGACCACGTTTATTGTTTGGGAGGTTAACATGTCGAACACATACAGATGCTCAACCCCAATCTATAGTGCGCAGGTTTTTTTTCTGTCTCAAGAGTCAACATTTAAGGTGTAGCTTAACATCCAGTCACGTTAAAAGACTAAAGTTGACGGCTCTAGCTATTTTCTCTCCTACGAGCAATTCTGTGTTTGTGTGCGATAATGACTTACCCTGCATCATGCTTCTGTAAGATATGTCAGTAATGGCATAGATATGTGGTGGCATTTCATGTTTCTTTTTTCCCTTGTACATTTCAACAATCTCCTCAGAGTAGATTGGCAGGTTCTTATATGGATTAATGACAACGCAGAACAGCCCAGAGTAAGTCTGCAAAATTGAAAACACAATCACAAATTCAGTTTGGCTGACACAAAAAAAGTTATTAAAACATTGTGTTTTTTGAAACATTTGTGAGGATAGATATTGATTTTTATTGTTTTTTTAACTGTTCTGGAATGTCCTTCAAAATGGAGCTAAAGCGTTCTCACAAACTGATTTGGCAGGCTCCTACATTATGTAATGGCAACACACCCATCGACAACGTCAAAATGAAAAGCAAGTATTTGTAAAGGTTCACCGGAATATTGGAGGTTATTAAAATGGTATTCAAAATATATTCTAAGTTTCCCCACTCGTACCGGAATTTGTTGTGTTTTATGGTTTCCTGATGTTCCTATCAGCACAAGCTGTCCCATGAGATTCTATGGAGCCCGAAGGCAGTCAAACTAAGTGGAACCTCTATGACAAGTGTGAGCAAAAGAAAAAACAAGGGTAAAACAAAACACATCGTTTCACAGCCGAGCACAAAGAAGTAAACATAAATAATTAACATCAATTACAATGTGATTTGCATTCCATGCTCAAGCAAATTGAAAATTGCTTCCTGTTTGGAGTCAACATCCAAGGGTGTGGTTGGAGACCACCAAAAACAAAAACAGGAACTACAAATACAGTAATTTCAAATCCCCAATTTAGGCCTTGGTGTGTGCCTTAGAGCACAGTCTATAGCCTTCTCAATTGTATCAACTAAGTTCTAAACAAACAGTTCTACTTAATACGTTAATTTAAGACTATTTTACCAAAATGAATGGCTGAAGAATTTTCATCAAATTTCTACAACCAAAAGTAACGCGACTAAATTGGTACAAATGTGCAACGGATATTTGTTCCTTGAAGTACATTGTTAAATGAAACTCACATATATGAGTCCAGAATAGTATCTCTCCTTCAGGTTGTGAAGCACTGAGGCTTCGTTAAGGCAGGTGAGCTCGGCCATGTCTTCCACCTTGCTAAACTTTGGTGGGTTCATCTTCTGGATGTCGTCTTTGTTCACCCTGATCTTCTTACCGGAGTCTGCAAGCTCGATCAAGCACTCATCGCCTCGCTCCTCCTTTAAGGAGCCAGCCTCAAAGCCCAGGCGCTCAGAGGGAACCCATACCAACTTTTTGGAAGCCCAATCAGCCTGTGCTAGCGGGTTGTTGATCAAATTCCGGTCCGCATATAGATACTTGCTTGGGTCTGCCATTGTAGCTGTTGAAAGAGAAACGTTTAGAATGAAATTACTTTGGTAAATCAGGAATGAATCACAGAATTGCCTTAACATGAGAAAAAATGCACTCTTTAAAAAAAAAAAAAGGGGGGGGGGGTAAACAACTGATGCAAGAAACAATATAAAATACTTGCTTGAGACAGGCCAGATCAACACAATATAAATTTGAGGTTAATTTTTAATAATGTTATGCACAATAAATTTGTGTTAAAATTCTGACTCGATAGAACAATACTGGGTGTTTTGGAGCATTCAAGAGTGTCATGATCAGATTACATAAATGCACTTCAAGCTGCAACAACAGAAAACAGATGCCTATTAATGCAGTATACCAATTATATCTCATCTCATCAGCCGTACCGCTTATCCTCATTAGGGTCGCGGGGGAGGCTGGAGCCCATCCCAGCCATCTCCGGGCAGTGGGCAGGGGACACCCTGAACTGGTTGCCAGCCAATCGCAGGGCACACAGGGACAGACAACTCATTCGCTCATTCACACCTAGGGACAATTTGGACCGGCCAATTCACCTGAAATGCATGTTTTTGGAACGTGGGAGGAAACCGGAGTGCCCGGAGGAAACCCACGCAAGCACAGGGAGAACATACAAACTCCGCACAGGAAGTCTGGAGCTGGATTTGAACCCACGACAGGTTCCCATGACATGAACTGTGCCGCACAAGCGCTAACCACTGCGCCGCCGTGCTGTACCAATTATATGTCTTGATCCATTGCAATTTGAATGTCCAACATCACATACTGTATCTTTTATTTGCATGAATAAATCGAGCATCAACAGACCATCATGAAAAGGTGTCAATCGAAAGGGAATACATTTACGAGTTTGTTTATCTGTAAACGGAAATAATGTGGCGAAACAAACAGGTTACAAGAAGCAACGTCCAACGGAGCAGAAATGTTTTTGGCGGATTCATATTCATCTGTTGCCATTATTATGTTTTGGAGTGCATATTTTACCCATTTGGATTCTATGGATTGTCCTTGATGTAACAAAGCCATTTCCGCAGGCATGAAAAGAAGTTTAAGAAGACCAAGGCAGGTAATGGTGAGTTATGCCGGCTTTATAGTTTTTGGGTATCTTGTTTCAGACTGATAAGGATATTCTTTGACGAGTACATTTTTATAATCCAAAGAGTTAAAGCTTTACAATGATATGTGGCATGATGTATTTCATTGTCTAGTGACATAGTACGGACATGTATTTGTTTATCAAAAGTCCGGCGGCCCGTCAGAACGGTAAGAGGTTAATTAAAGTACAGTATAAAACTCGTTTTGTGTATCATCTTTATTTGCAAATATATCATGTTTCAATGTGGGCACATGCGGCTTATAGACAGGTACGGGTTATGTATAGTTAAAACTATACTGGGTGTGGCTTATAATCAGGTGTGCTCTATAGTCCGAATTTTACGGTATTTCCAGTAGAGAGTAAAGAAAGCTAAGCATTTTAAAGCAAGTGCAAAAAGTCCTTAGGCATTTTTCCTCCAAATCATTAATAGCCCACTTTACTATTTCAGCTCAGCATGCCATTTTTAAACACTCAAAAAGTTACTGTTGCTCTTCCGTTCAGCAAGGTAGGGTTATTAAAATACCTACAAAGAAAACCTGAACAATGACACCTTAAGTTTCAAAAGTAGTTAAAGTCAAAGATTGTTTGGACCTGATGTTAGATTCAGATTCAGATTCAGATCTACTTTATTGTCATTCTAGTACACGTGTATACAGAACGAAATGTCGATGCATCTGACCCCCACAGTTTCCTTGAATGTACAGATATAAATAATGTTGTATTGTATTTTGGCTACGTGTAGTATTTTACCATAGTGCCGATAGTGCAAGAAGAGTAGCTAACCAGATGTGCAATATGGGCAGTCAGGTTAACAAGTCAGGTACACAGTAACATTAACACTGTAACAATAACGCTGTAATTACAATAGTGCAGAGAGCAATGTGCAAGGAGTGGCAAGCTATAAAAAAAACTGCCAGTAGTGCAAAAGTCAGATTAGCAGCCGTTTAGATTTAAGTTAACTATATGTTAGATTGACCATTTAACAGTCTAATGGCCAGGGGGACTAGACTATTGCGGAGCCTTGTGGTCCTGCACCGCACACTGCAGTACCTCTTCCCAGAGGCTAGCAGAGTGAACAGTCCATGATGGGGGTGAGAGGGGTCCCCGGTAATGTTTTTTGCATGGGATAGGCAGTGCTTCTGGCCAATGTCCTGAATGGAGGGAAGTGTAGTCCCGATTATTTTCTCTGCTGTCCTCGTTACCCTCCTCACACTACCCCAGTCGGTAGCGCTGCAGCCTCCACACCACACAGAGATACAGCTGGTCAGGATACTCTCTATGGTGCCCCTGTAGAATGTAATGAGGGAGGGTGGGGGCAGGTGGGCTCTCCTCATCCTCCGCAGGAAGTACAGGCGCTGCTGTGCCCTCTTCACCAGTGATGCAGTGTTTACGGACCAGGTGAGTTTGTTTGTAATGTGCACCCCTAGGAACTTGATACTGCTGACAACCTCCACAGCCTTGTTGTTGATGCAAAGTGGGGCATGGTTGGGCTGGTTTTTCCTAAAGTCGACAATGATCTCTTTAGTTTTGTCGACATTCAGGACCAGGCTGTTGTCCCTGCACCAGCCCACCAACTGCTCCACCTCCTCTCTGTAGGCCAGGTCGTTGTCATCCCTGATGAGGCCCACCACTGTTGTGTCGTCAGCATACTTCACGATGTGGTTTGTGGCGGACCTAGGGACGCAGTCGTGTGTCATCAAGGTGAACAGCAAGGGGCTTAGGACGCAGCCTTGGGGGGAGCCCGTGCTGAGGTAGATGACATCTGAACTGTTCTGACCTATCCGCACTGATTGGGGTCTGTCACAGAGGAAGTCCAGCAGCCAGTTCCGCAGGGGGGTGTTGAAACCCAGGAGTCTCATCTTGTCTACCAGATGTTGTGGGATGATGGTGTTGAATGCTGAACTGAAGTCCAGGAACAGCATCCGCACATGGGTGTTCTTCTCCTCTAGATGTTAGGCCAATACCGTAGTTTCACATTGGCTAATGCTCCAATGGGATATTTCCTGTTTCCCAATACTTGTGTAAAACATTCATTAAGTGTCAAGATTTCAGTTACAATACAAAAGGAAACTTTACAGTATCTTAGGTTATTTAAATATTTCAAACTCAGCTAATTGTCATATTTTAAGTATGTCATTCTCAAAGTTAATCATCTTAGGCAACACCTGAGTTTTTTTAACCCTGAGAAGATAAAACCCTTGGTGTTTTTTTTTGCCAGAATAGGACATTTCAAATAAAAGGCTCCCACCCATTCCACCACATTAACCCTAAACTGTGAGAAAGAGAGCAGAAAGAGCATCATTCTTCTCATGACCCCTAACTTCCCCCATCCTCCCATCAAACTCTCCAAGCTGCAGCTGAAATCCATCATTGTCGAAACTGCCTCCAAGTGTAAAAATCATCAGATGCCTGCATCGTGTGATGGGGGAAATAGCGATGCTGTCGTAAGTTGGTCCTATGCCCCTTTAGCAAACCGAAGAACGCAGTTGTATCTTCATAAGAATAAAACCCCCTTTTCCCAACACCAACCAACCTCTGCTGTTTATCCAGTCTTTCAGGGTTGCATTCCTGCCATACCCACCCTCTCAATCAGGGAAAGAAATTCCACAAATGTCTGCACTTTCTCTGCTATGGCTCCTTCTTGGCTCCCAGTCTGAGACTCTTTTGCATTTTATATCTGAGACATAGATCAGGACATGAATTTCTAAGTCTCACTATTACCTCAAACCATAAGGGGAGGCACACTCATTGAGACAACACTGGTCAAAAATATTTCTTTATAACTTTGTCTTACAGGTGTGAGTAATATGATCAAATGCATAATAGCAAGAGATGTGATTTGATTAAATAATCCCTAAAAATAATATACAGTGGTACTTCTACTTTCGAATGTCTCAACATACAAACATTTCTGGTTATAATGTACCTAAAATGGAAAATATTGCCTCCAGTTACGGAGGCAAAAATACAGTACACTACCCGCTGCTGTTTGCCGCGCACAGTTTCCCGAAAAATAGACAGTGAAAGCGCAACCCTTAGTGACGCATTTCGCCAACCCCCCTACATCAACAAACTGGCTATCGTTCTGCCTGAAAACCAATGCGCATGAGTGCTCCCAGCATGCTCTTCTTGTCAGTTCACAGACGAGGAGGTGAACTTTCGGTAACACGCAGCTATCATTCAGTCAGCCCAAATTAAAGAAATTTTAGAAAAATTCCATGAAGTCGGACTTTATGAAAAAGAATCACCCAGAAAAAAATTATGAAAAGTCGGGCTTTCGCTCATTTTGACAACGTTTGCCTCGCGCATTTCGGCAAACCAGACGTCATTGGATCAGTTCTAAGTATCCCACTTAAAATAGTCTCCCTCCCACAGTTACTTAAGATTGTCGAGTTTAATTTTGACCTTCATTTTTGTCATAAATAATGGTTTCAAAACAAGATGTGAGCAGAATAATTGTAAAAATGGCACTAAATACAGCAAAGGACAGAAATGCGAATATACCTTCAGTTGTATGATGTGGTTGCAGTTCTAAATTAGGGAATAAAGTGGTCACTATTTGTCCATTTTAGAGAAGAAAATATTTGACATATTTTGAATCTATAAAACATTCATCTTCAGTCCTCAAGCGGATTGTTCATGATTAATCATTTTTTTCATAACTTGCGAAAACTACGAATTAAAAAAGTATCCAGGAAATGGTAGAAGGCATCTTATTGACTAAGACATGAAAAACAATTTTCCTTTCCAGCCTTAAAGGAAGATAAGCACAATAGCGCTTCTCCAGGTACTGGTAGAAAAAAAAGTATTGCACTCCTGGCCTAAACACGTTAAAAAAGTAAACTTTATCCCTGAGCCAGATGAACTTATGAAAAGAGCCACGCGTGGCTCACGAGTCGTTCGTTCCAAGACCTGCAGCAGAAAAAATATTTAATAAAGAGCAGCTGTATAAGATGGTTGCAGCCTAAAAGCTAATTCATGCTCTTTCGTTGATATTTTTGACTCAATTGTAGTATTCAAAGTTGTTGTAAGAACCTTTGTGTGCATCTGAAGACAAATCAAGTTGAGTTACAGCAAAAATAAATTGCTTGTAAATAATTACATGCAAGAGGCACTGTGTTGATTTCTACTGCACACGCTTGACACAGAAAATTCTGTGACACCTTTTAAATCTCAAGAGTCTCTTAACACAAAAATAGCTGATAGTTAATATTACTAGGGCTGCTCTACATTGAAAAGAGGAATAGAGTGTTATGGTCAGATGCTTGTACTGTAGATCTGGACCATACTTACATACAACATTTAGGACAGTAATGGTCATGGAACCATCCAAAGCATTACTGATGTATAATAGAGTTGCCTACCTGCCATTAACCCATTTTGTGGGATTAGAAAGTTCCGAACAATGTTATTAATATAACGAGTTTAAGAATAAAATTGTGATAAATAGAAATATTAATTGGTTTTAAAAACAATGGATTGTGTTCAAAAAGTCTTGATCCATTTATAGGTTAATATACTAGTTAGATAAATACAGCAAAAAAAATTAACACAGAAACATAGTAAACAAGGATATTCAGAAAATTCCAACTTTCAGAGATTAAAAAAATAGACTGCATAAAAAAGGACAGAGATCATCTGTGGGAAATAAATTCAACAGCTATGTAAATCTAGTTTTAATGTTGAGTGGGTTTCAATTGCTCCCCCGAGAAAGCAGGTCAATATGGGTCTGTAAACGGAGCCCATACATCCCATCAGACTCATTCCTTTCCGCCTCACTGACTTCCTGAGTTACTGTAACAACCAGGGGTCGTGACGCCTTCTACCACAGAATGACCATGTACAGTCATACTTTTGAAAAGACCCTTCCTGCTCTAACTAAAGACTACTGGAAGTGTGTGAATGGCAGGCGTATCAACAGTACAACTAAAGTAAGTGTCAATCAATACTGCAGTGTAACTTCCCAGCAACTTGCAACATTAAATCAATGACTAAATACCCCTTTTCTATTCATACGATACAGGGTTGACAAAAACAACAAAACAGAAAATACCCCTTGCCCCAACCTAAACAAACACATTCAGAAGAAATGTATTTGACATTGATTTAAAGTTTAGATATTTCTAGGGCACACAATGAACTCTTCCTAACTAAGCCTTTGCTGGAAAAAGATTTAGCTTCACAACGGTTTTGCATGCTTTCCCACATTACTTTCCACATGCCCCAGAAACCAAGACCACTTAAATATCAAACTGGCAAATGCCATCCACAATAAGATTAGTTTTCACCAAGTAGTAATTTACAGCATTTTTATTCCTTAAATTTCTTGAGGTGTCAAAAAATGTTCCTGCAACACCACACCACATAAGGAAGGCCACACCCTGTACTTCACGGATTGGTAAATAGACAGTCGTCTTATGAATAATATTGACAATTTTAAGTAAGAAGGATTCACGGTCAGCACTCTCTCCATTTAAAAAGTTCGAAACCAAAGGGATTTATAAAGTGTTTGATGACTAATGAAATGAAATGATCTGCATTTATATAGCACTTTTCAAGTCAATGACTTCCCAAAGCGCTTTACATTGTGCTTCACATTTCCCAATAGCGGCCGTGATCTGTGCAGTCATGTAAGGCGCTAACCTGCTTATTGGGGGTATTGGGGGTTCAGTGTCTTACCCAAAGACACTTAGACATGTAACACGGACAAGCCGGGATTCGAACTGGGATCCCTTAATCCTAAGACGATCGCTCTACCTCCTGAGCTACTGCCGCCCCGACAAAATTTAAAATTGACTATTGACAACGAGCCAGGATTGCGTGGAAGTCTGTACAGCTGAAACAATTGCAGTTGACATGCATGTCAGGGATAGTAGAGGACGAGCCATTATCGGCACTGATACTAGGGAATTTGACAATTTTGGCATTTTGATTTTCCCTCAACGAGATGATTATTAAGTCTTAGATGCAGCCAACCCACGCTACTTCTTCTCTCCCCTAGCTATTCCAAGTTCTTATGTAGCAGTATACAAGTTGCTGCTAATCCTAATTTTATTTCCTGCACTCTTAGTTTTTTATTTAAGTGAATGATTATTCATGTTAGCCGTGTTGAAATTGTTATTTACCGTAATAAGTTCCAGGGAGCCATTTGAAATGTATGTACCTTTATACGAGTTGCTGCTAAGCCTCATTATAATTTCCTGGACTGTTAGTTTTTTGTTAGTGAAAGAGTAGTCATGTTAGTAGTATTGAAATTTCAATTTATGTACTATAAAAGAGAGCTCTTAAAGTTTTATTTGAATTTATGCCAAACATTCGTTTCATTTTGCATTATTAATAAATCTCTTATGCCAATTTTTAAGCTTTTACACCAAATAAATATCGGCTCCAAATATCGGTTATCGGCCTCTTCTTAATATTAATAATCTGTATTGGCCCTGAAAAATCCACATCGGTCGATCCCTAATAGGTAGCAGCACAAGTCACTACTTTAAGTGTGGTAACGCAAATTTTTGCTGTTAGCATTTGCTTTTTAGCTGATTGATGACAGCGCACGAGTGTGTGTGTGTTTGTGTGAGATTTTTTTTTAATAATCTTTTTTGGCGTTAAATCTAAAGCCTAAGAAAGAAAACCTCCACACTTCACACAATCATGGTAAATGAAAGGAAATACTGTAATAAAAATATTCATTTACCTTCTTGTCTCCCGTTTATTTAAAAACTGATCCAAATGACCTCTGTTTTTGCCGGCTTTAGAAAATCCGTTGGAAATGCTCGAAGCAGATGTAGCCATAGCTCGACTTAATACTTTTTCCGGGTGATTTCTTTCCACAAAATCAAGGATTTCATGGAATTTTGATCAAAGCAATCTTCGCAACTACAGGCAATATATATTCCCATTAACATACTTCGTTACTTAAAACGTTTGTAGAGGCATTCGTAAATAGAGGTACCACTGTATCTGCAATCATAGACACATTGGCAAAATTCCAAGACATACTTTTCTATGACAATCCATCAGTGTACTACTATAAGGCCATGTAGCTTTACTGCTGTCCATATCTCGATTTGATGCAGGCTTTCACAAATTATGACATTACAGCATATTCAAAAAAAATAAAAATGGCACATAAAAGTGGAGGGTGCATGAAAAAAGCATTACAAATGAAATGTAAATTGAATTGTTATTGAACAAGAAATCATTTTGGATCAACAGTTGCAGGAATATTTGATCAATTCTTGAAGTGGTCGACTTTTATCCAGCTAATGTAATGTAATCCAAGCCATATCAGACTTTAAAGGGCTAGTTAATGAAAGACAGAAATGGATAGTTCAGTTGTTTAACAGAAATACTAGAGGAAGTATGTGCTTTGGCATGGGGGATGGTTACCTGAGCGCTTTATCCACCTCCACCCTTCACAATTGTTTTGGAATTTGGACTTAAGTATTATCACCTATGGCCTTTATCTGGGCTACACCCTATGAGAATGCCAATAAGGCAAAATGTTAAGGGTTTTATCATTAATTAAACCATGCTCATGTCTAGCAAAGTGCTCTGACCTCACTCAGATGTGATGTCATGTCGATGGGAGGAAGAAACAGGTCTCACGCATGTTTTAAAAAACTCAGCGTCAGCACTGGTGTTGCATAATCTCCAAAACATTAACCACTTAGGAACATGGAGACCAGTGAAATTACCAGCAAAATTACCTCAGTTCTAAAAACAACTGCGATGTGACATTGTGTTTAATATGTAATGGAAGTGTAAATGTTATTTGAAAAATCTTGTGTTCAGTCCTGTGTTGAAATTTATAGAAACAGTATCCTTTTGTTCCCCTGTATTTGGTGAATCATTTTTGAGAAATTATCATTATGACCAAAGGATTCAACATTATGACTGAACAAACATGCCATGTCAATAGGCTTGCATCAATCCAACCATCAAAGAGCTACAAGATTACAGATACAGCTACAGGTTTCCATAATGTTGATATAATCTTCAAGTAGTAGCTCAGAACCAAAAGTGACCAATTTCAGACAAACTCTTTTGAAGAGGTCATTTATCGATGACTATGCATGACAGAGAGTGAACTGTGTCAGTACATCTTTTCTGCTAACATTAGATGTCAAAGCTTGTGTCAAGTCAAATAGTACATGGTATTTCAAGTGTCTTTTTTCAACCATGAAGACGACCGAGCATTGTACGTGCATGTGTGTGTTGAGGAAGGGAGTGGGGGGTGTTTTGCTTGAAAAAACGAACGGGTTTTGGCTTTGAGACAAAACAACCAAAAACAAACAGAGGAAGAAAGGCAAGGGTGAAGGAAACATATGAGCAGAAAAAGAACTGAGATCAGGAAATGAAACTTTGAAGATACGGGCGTCGAATCTTGGCCCAAAGGTATAACCTGGCTTGCCATATCCTTTTATTGTGGCAAATTGACTCAACCTCGGGGTTGGTTGCCGGGAAATAAAAATTGCCATTTGCCTTTCTTTAAGTAACAAAAATACAGCATGATGCTATACCAAAATGTATTTTATTTCCCTCAGGTGACAACTTATGACTCGCTTCATGATGTTTTATTTCAGAACACATTGTATGAGAAAAAAAACATTATATGATTATATAATATTTATTATTTTTGGGGGGTGAAACTGTAGGCCCTCTTAATAAAAATATAAGGTCTTCAATAATGTGAATCAGGTAATTGAAAGAATGCAAAATGTCAGCGAATTGATCACTGTAGAATAGCTTTAAATTGCTATAGGCACGTCTAGAAAATCCCCTTCAAATGCAGATATTAACTTGCAAAATCTGAAAATAAGATTGTAATACTACTTTGGATTATAACTTGTCTAAATGTCAAACAATATGAAAATATTGAAGACAAGCTTTGTCTACATCATTAAAATGTAGCTACTGAAATAAAATTAAAAGCATCAAAATGCCCTGTTAAAGTGACCTTGCAATAGATTAAAAGGATTTAGGCAGACATCACCTGCAATGAAATCTGTTTCTTATTACACCTGCTTTGGACACCACTTTCAAATTCCAGAATTTTTATTTATTTGCCCTGAAACATATTTTAAATGCAGAAATATCTGTCACCACCAGCAGCGATAAATCACACGACAAACTGGTTTTTTTACCAGCGAAAATTTGCATGATCATTTCTAAAAGTCATGGCCTACACACCCATTTGGCATTCACCTACCATCAACAAGGACTCAACCGAAACACAAATGGTTTGCCAAATGTGTATTTTGATGTTTAACATCTCTCTCTGACTGAAAACAAGGGAAACATATTGGGAATTGAGCCCAATTTGAGATCAGGTACAGCTTTAAATACGTTCACAGTTAAAATTAGCACTGGCCTGATAGTCAGTTCTGTTGATTTGATCAAGAGTATAAACCTACAAAATATGTTTAGTTGAAAAGACTGTTAACAAATATTTACTCGACTAAAATAGATTTCACATGCCCTTTTAATCTGAAGACAACAATCCGAATAATAGTGTAATAGTTTTCTTCCACCAACAAATGAAATCACAGTTGTTCGGGGCCAAGTTAACAACAAATTCACAAGAAACTCAAGGAAAGAGATGATCTGTTATCGGTCAATGAATGAACTTTGAGCCACAGGGATATCATTTTCTAAAGACAGCAAGTAGAAAAGTGTCTGCCTTCTAGCCAACAAGCGCAATATGAACTCTTTGAATACCATTGAAAGTACAGAACTCTCAGGGGGCACCAAATCATTGTGGGTCATTGATGGCTGCTTGCTGTCAAGTAGCTTCTAATATCAAAATAGGCAGAGCAATGCCCTGGCCATGTTTGTTGTAAAAATGAAGCAGGTCCTCTACAAAGAATTACTATTAGTTGGTAGTGGCATCTTTTTCTGAGAAATTTTACGGACCCAAAGTAGTAAAGAAAAGGAGAAGTAGCCTGAGACCCATGAAACAATTTCCAAGTAAAAATCAGCAGAATAAAAAAATATCACACTTTAATATTTTTCTTCCCCTCCTTAGGTAAAGCTACCAGGTTCGTTTGAAGGCTACAGATATAGGCAAGCAACAAACAAAAAATAAATCTGGCGCGAGTTCAGTCCTCGACTAATGCACTACTAAATAGCAAATGGCAAAATGACAATGAAGAACAGAAATAAAGGCCCAATCCCATTTCTCTCACTCGGCCCTGAGGACCCTCCAGTGAGGTCCCTCGATAGAGGAGTGCCCTCCGCCGGTGGAGTGCAAAGTGGAGATGGTTTGAACAAGACTAAAATGTCTTTGTTTGAACTTCTGATTGTGTTCTAAAAATGATGTATCACAAATATGACTAATGTTGATAAATGGTCTCATAAAGATGAGTGACTGCTCTTAATAGTCCCAGTCTGTAAACCTGTCAGTCTGGTAGACCTAATCATGACAATTAGTCCTTGAGGGCTCTTTATGGATGGTTTAGCTGTTCTCCCCAACTTAACCACAGTCAAAAGACCATGATAAAGCATTTAGGGTGGGGGTAGAGAACCGGCGTCTCTAGAGCCGCATGCAGCTTTTTGGCGCTCTCTAGTGGCTCTGTGTTAAGTTTTCAAAAATGTTTCATATTGGGAAAATATACGGTTGATGTAGGAGGACAAACATGACACAACCATTCGTATCCATATCCAATTAAAATAGATACATACAGTATGTGTAAAAGACAAAATATAAGTGTCAATTTTTATCCTTGTTTAATTCACCAGGTAGTGCACGTTAATAGTAGATGTATAAACGTTGGCGCGCTTGTGTTGTTGTACAGGTGTCTGACCCGGAAGGGCAAAGGGTTTTGACTGCTAAGCTAACCCAGATGCTGGCTTATTGTTGTCCTTTTGTAATTGACATACTTTATGAGGAATTTAAGTAACAAAGATGCTTGTTTCAGTTAACCCCAAGACCGCTCAAAGATTTGTTACTTAAGATCACATTAAAATCAACAGCATGTATTTCACGTCACTTGAGGTAACTATTGGTGTATCTGCATAGCTCAAACCAGTTTGCAGAAACTTCAGAAGTTCTGTATTTGACAGAACTATTTTAACAGTATGAATTGCCATCCTGATAAGGCTTATATAAACCTGTTACTATTTTACAGATCCACAAATGTATCCGCAATAATAAATGTCCAGAATTGATACGTCGTCATTGCACTAATACACATTTCATACTGCCCTGTTTATGTTTAGCAGGCACCTGTCCTCTTTAGCACAATCAGTAGGGGTTGATAATGCTTCATAAGACAATGTCATTAAAACTAATGCAAGATTCCGTAAATCACAAGAGAAGCAGAAATGCAATAGCAAATTCACAAGCAGACTTGTTGTGAAACATGGCAACAAGAGTTTCACAAATGTAAACGAACTGGCTATTGCTTCGAATCTGCCTGGCAGCCAAGTGTGCCTGCATGATCCCAGCATGCTCTTTGTGTCACCGTCACAGTTCAGAGACTAGGAGGAGCAGGGTTTCTGGCAAGACGTAGTCATCATTCAATCAGCCCAAATTGGACATTATAGCAAATTTCTAGGTTTCAGAATTTGTGGAAAGGAATCACCAGGAAAAGGTCTTGAGAAGTCCGGCTATCACCACGTCTGCCTTGCACATTTCTGACCGATTGGCAAAACCGGACGTTATTGGATCAGTTTTTAAATGAATGCGAGGCGGAAAGGTAAATTAATACATTTATTATTATATTCTTTATTCTTTTTAACATTATACGTCTCGTTTCATGGTAATTTTAATGTAATATAATTATAACATGAATATGTTTCTTGTTGGGCAGCACAGTGGTTAGCGTGTGTGCGGCACAGTTCTGTGGTCATGAGATCCAACCTCCTGTGTGGAGTTTGCATGTTCTCCCGGTGCTTGCGTGGGTTTCCTCCGGGCACTCCGGTTTTCTTCCAACATTCCAAAAACCATGCACGTCAGGTTAATTGACCGGTCCAAATTGTCCCTAGGTGTGAATGAGCGAGCGAATTGTCTGTCCCGGTGTGCCCTGCGACTGGCTGGCAACCAGTTCAGGGTGTCCCCTGCCCACTGCCCAAAGATGGCTGGGATGGGCTCCAGCGCCCCCGCGACCCTAGTGAGGATAAGCGGTGCAGATAATGGATGGATGGATGTTTCATGTTCTATTCTCTTTAATGATTTATTTAAAAAATATCACAGAGTACTTTTGCGGGGCTTGGAACGGATTCGCGCATTTACATACAAAATACATCCTTACTTAGGAAGTTCAGGTTAAAGCTACTGCCAGAGCGATTTAAATTTGTAAGTAGAGGTGCCACTGTATATTATATGATGCTCTACTTAACGAAGTCACCGAGAAATGAGAAAACCAAAAGTGCAATGTATGACATGGGTGTGAGTGAGGTTCAGCCTATCGGTCGGTTAACTGATGACGTCATACCACCATAGGGACACGTAACTAACCACACACTCAACTTAATCCCCTAAATAAATATCACAAATATTACACGTCGACGGGGTTTTTTTTTTGTCAAGTCTTTAAACAACTTCCGTTTCATTTCCGTCCCAGTCGGGCTGAAACTCTTGGCCGCCCGGCCTTATCGAAGCGAATCACTTCCTGCCTCTGCCCTTGTGGCTTTTTTAGCTCCAGCCAGCCGCCGCGACGCAGATCCGACGAGTGACTTCTTGTACATCGTACGAAACACTGTGCGAATATGTCAACTTAAGAAATGCTACATTTCCATTTGTATAGACGACCCGAATATGCAACGAAATGAATAAATCTGCTACATGAGGTTCGAAGGCGCAATGAATTAGCAAGCAAGCAAGCTTCCTTGTTCGGGAGGGTGTAAGGAAGAAAAGCTCAAAGAGAAGAATTAAAGCGAAAGGTGATCAAAGTTGTAAATTGTTACCTGCTGTTAAAGGTGGAGGACACCTTCCTAATAGTGGCTCAGATGGCGTCGACGTGAGGCAAACTTTTCTCTTTTTCCCCCCACTTGACTGCTGCAGTAATACCGGGAGTTAACGCTAGACTAAAAGCAGACGTTTCCTCCCGCTTTCTCAGCGTTTTCAACCTTTCCTCCCTTCTTTCTACAAACGTTTCTGCCTTTAGCCCTCCCACTTGCACTTGCAGCTAACTGGTTGGCGTAACTTTAGTTGAGACCCGCTCGGGTGCGGTCCAAGGCGAGGCGGGTACCGGCCATGTTGAATCCTCCCCTTTAACGAATTTCCGTCGTTCATTGGCTAACTGTATACTGTAGACCAATCATGTCCTCTGAAAAAATATGACGGATACTAACCGGGCGGGTCAAAGCGGCAAGCTAAAGAAGCTGAAGTTGAGGAGGAAGGGGTTGAGATAAAAATGTGTTTAATGAGAAAGGTATGTGCATAGTAAGAGATTTTTTGACCATATATGTACCATTCACTCTCAGGAGGGGAGGGCATCATCCTGATCCCCCCACAGGTGCCAGGGTCCTGTCTGACACAATGTTCAGTCAAAACAAATAGCTGTCATGAGTCTAGCCGCTACTTCAGGGGTAGACTAACTTTTTCAGCCGAGGGCCAATTTGGGTTAGGAATTTCGCCGAGGGGCCGGGCAAGGAGGAAAAAAAGAATGATTTGATTTCTTTTGTATCATATCCATTACATCGGCAGTACTCGAGGAAAAATATATTGTGGGCCTATTCATCTATTCTTTGCTTCTTTGCTTCAATTTACTTTTGCATTACTCCAATACCAAATTTGCTAATAAAAGACAAAAGAAACTAAATATGAATAAAATTACTATATTTTGTGCAGGCTTAGGGAGTAACGGAATACATGGAACGGCAAAAATGATGTTGGCAAGCTGTTTGGATTTATTTTCATTTTGTTTCTGTCGCATTTTATGTTAGTTTTGTTGGAGATCAAAGCCAGGAGAGAAAGCTTACCATGTGTTGTGAGTCATAATTTTATTCATATTCAGTTTATTTTATCTTTTATTCGCATATTTGGTACTGGAGTAATCCAAAAGTAATTGAAAGTAATCCAGTTAAAGTATCCCTACGCAACCCTGTCTATGAATAATTATACATGCAGATATATTAATATCCACAGTTCACAGATACCCTAACCCAGTGTTTTTCAACCTTTTTTATGCCAGGGCATGATTTTTACATTGGAAAAATTTTGCGGCACACCATTAACCAAAAATGTTATAAAATGACACTAAACAGTATGTTTAATTACAATATCAATACCCCTAGTTTTTACAGCACAGACACTTGACCATGACATATTTGCAGAAAATGATTCATAAATGATTTATAAAATTTTAAAAAGTGACATTGGATAATTTCTGCTCACCTTGCACAATGTCTGACCATTTCCTTTTTCTGCACTATGATGTCTATGTTTGCACCAATGCATATGCTGACTATTTTTTGCACTATGATGACTTTGCACCAAATGCAATATTGCACAACCCTTACAATACCAACGGTATCACGACAACACTGTATGTAACATCCCACATGCCGACATTTCTTGTGTAAATACCATGTAAATTATAACTATAGCCTTATCCCCCTTGTTTTATAACCTTATCTTCTCTGTTCCTGTATCTTCTTGGCTCATACCTCACTGTGAATGTGTAAAACTGGAGTGTCATGCCCAATTTCGTTGTCACAATATGTTAACCCATTTTGTAGCAATGACAATAAAGGTATATTCTATTCTATTCTCTCGGCACACCTGACGATCTCTCACGGCACACTAGTTTGCCGTGGCACAGTGGTCAAAAATCCCTGCCCTAACCCGCTTGTCGTTTAGGCACCATTACCTGTGGTGGGTATTGGGGATGTACAGGTTGTTGGCGCCCATCCATCTCCAGGCCAGGTTTTTGGGTAGGGGTTTGCTCCCCCACATGAAACAGATGGTATTGGTGTTCATGGTTACCAGTGGCATTAGAAGCCTCTTGATTTGACTCTTATACAGTTGAGAGTGCCGGTCTTCTGGTGATCCCGAGAGCAAAGAAGTGTTCTGCTGGTTCGAGAGCGTTCTCCATCCCGGCACCGGTGCTGTGGAATGCTCTTCCCCCTGAGATCCGATCTGCAACCTCAGTGGAAATGTTTAAATCTAAACTTAAAACTCACTTCTACTCCATTGCATATGAATAATAACCTACTCTTCTTGTCGGCTGAAAAATAGTCTGTGTAACATAGTGTACTAATCTGTGAAGCCCTTAGAGACTTATTGTGATTAAGGGCTATACAAATAAAAATGACTTGACTTGACTTGACTACCTTTATCATCTGGTACCGTTGTTTTTTTGTGTAAAGCTTCATTCTGCTCTTGATAGATGAGCGGACCTTGGTATTGACCGTCAAATAAACCATTTAATCACATTGGTTTTGGAACAATTATCATCAAAACAAAGTAATATATCATTAAGTTACATCGTTGAGAGCAAAGTGAGTAGAAATCAGACAAACATTCAATTCTTATACACCAATTACGCGATGCGTATTGTACAATGTGATAAATTTCCAAAGATAATAGTTTTTTCCCCAGTGATATAGAATCTTGTTTCAATAATGTCAAACACCACTGCCCGTCGATGCCAAAGTCCAGCTCATGTTTGAAGAGTGGGATGACGCTTTACACCAAAAAACAACAGCGACTAGATGATGAAGATGCTATATCTGAGTCAGCTCAGGAGGCTCCTGTGACCGCTAATATCTGTTTTATGTGGGAGAGCAACCCCCTACGCAAAAAAGCGGCCTGGAGAGGGATAGACGTCAGGCTGTACTTGCCCAAGACACACCACAGAAATGGTGCCCCGGGAACCTAGGCAGTTAAGGGAATGCGGCACCCGTGAATATGTTATGCACCTTTTTGAGGCACAATATTTGATAATAGATTGTGCTCTGAAAAGCTAAAAATGCACTAGAACAGCGGTACCCAACCCTTTTGAAGCTGAGAGCTACGTATCTGTTACAGATTAGCACGAAGGGCTGCCGGTTTGATGTGCATTTCTAAGATAACATGTTATTACTATGTCGTTACTATGTTATACTGTACTACTTTAGTAACAGGTCATTATTAGAAGTTAAATAGACTCAGTCAACCACTAAACATCATGTAAGTTAGGAATCACATTTCATATAAATTCCCAATATGTTTTCAGAACCAGCAGATGATTTAGCATATTGTTGACCCCTGCACTAAAGTTAGCCCAGTATTTTGTTTTTGTATGATATTTGATGAATAAAATAAATACACGATTAAAAACATTGTAGGTACAGAAAAAATAGCCAGCTATTTAATGTTGGCATTGTGTAGAGTACACATTATTGCTTGATAAAAAAAATATGGAAGGGATACACAATGGGACCCTGGGATAAGAATGGCACCACAACAACAATATTTTGTTTGTAGTACTTTATTCTACCATTACATACATTTAAGTTTGTACCCCCCTGCGCTACTTGGACAACTGGGGCATGCGCATACTTCAAACGTTTAGGAATAATTGGCATTAATTGTCCTTTAAATGATAATTCAACAAACAAAATTGTAATACTCCTAATTTTCAGTTGTACAATGCCGAATAATTTTAATAGTTACAGCATAAGTCACAATGAAGTTTTCTAATTTGCCTTTCTGATTCTAAAGTACTGTATTTTAACCAGACTAATAATAATGCAAATGAGTGAGTGGCCTACGGCATATACTGAAAAAAGTGTGTTTTACAACATTGTTAAATATACAAAGATGGAAATGAAGTATTTGCCAATTCTAAACATTTCTCTTCTCAAGCGGATTAAAACTGATCATTTTACAAGGAAACGTCTTTTCTTCTACTTTCTTAAGGTTAAATTTGGTAACAACCCATGAATTGTTCCCAAAACAGATTTCCCCGTTTTCATTCTGAACGCACGAATGCATACGTAAAAAGCGATAGATTTGAAGCACAAAACACAATCAGTCTCTTAATTTAAAAAAACGTGCTTTTTTAAAAACTTTTACTAAAATGGAAATCGAATGCATTCGTTGGACCCGTTTTTTCAAGCACAAGCTGAGTCTTGCTTCAAAATAAAGCAGTTATTAACTAAATTACTTGTCTTGATTATTTCTTTTTATATAATTTGAAAAATCTGTAGCCGTTTTTAAGAGGAGAAAAGCGGAAATCTAACGCATAAAATGGTAGAGCTGGTGAGTAAGGGAATGGGATTTGACCAAATATTTCGTTAGTGGGTGGCCAGTTATCTGACTATAACTAAGTTATCGAAGCCTGTTTATTTTATTTATTTATTACAAAAGCAAAACTAAAAAAGAACAATAATTGATTGGTAAATTAGGATGCATAAAGTTAAAAAAAATAAAAATGGCTTCATCATTCCATGTTTCCATATGTCGCCCTCTCTCCTGCCCGAGAATGGACCCCAAAAGTATTCCATCCTCATGATTAAAACATCTACAAACACTAAATTGATATCTAAGCCTGATAGCCTATTTGTCTTTTGTAACCTTTTTTTGCGGATTAAAAAGCATTTTGTCACAATCCGGACAAGATAATAATCAATCTCTTTCCTTCTGATCTTCGAAGTGCGTTCTAAATTAAACCCAATTAAAGCATTCTCCAAACTACATTATATTTATTCCTAACTATTTGGCTGCAACTCAATCAAAAAAACTATATACATAATGCTGCCAGTTTAGGCTTCCCCTGCTTTATGCCCAAAACTCAACTGGGAGAGGTTTCAGCACAGTCCACAAAGCTGATAAGCAATACTGAAAGTAAATGGATGATGTGATGAACTTTAGCCAAAGTACATGGCCATTTTGAAATCCAAATACAGTAATCACTTGGTTATCGTGGTAAATGGGGACCAGAACCCCTCGCGAATCATGAAAATCCGCAAAGTATCAACGTTCCTTTATATGACCACAAGGGTCAAGCTTACCTTGAGATGACATCCTTACCGACCGAGAGTATCAAACTGCACCAAAATAACAACTATAAATCTACAAATATAAAACACAGAATTGCAGTTGAATGAATGGTATTTGTCAACGGAATTGGAGGGCTCCTTTCAGTGTATGAAAGTGATTTAGAGAGCAGCTGGCGAGCTGCACACTAGCATTGGATATCCCCAAATTAAGCCAGTTCTCTGTGATGATTAAAACAAACCTTTCCGAATGTAGCGGTTGTCCACGAGTTGTAGCTCCAAGTCATCCGTTTCATGGATAATGGATCTGGTGTTGGTGGGATACAGGCTTGTCAGGGGTAGCTTGTGAGAGTTGATACATAGCCTATTCGCATGAGGCCAGACTGCGCACTACTATTGCCTTCTCTCCAGATTCTGCCTCAGTCGCTTCCCGAACCCAACAATAATCAACGGAGCACACGTTGGTGATCACCATTTTATTGTGTTCTTCTGAGTTTCCTCAGAGTCCGATTAAATTGATGAATTTCCTTTGAATGTAACGAGCTACTAAAAACTAGCTGTCCCCGTGCTTGGCAGTTTGTTTTAGTCGCCACATTGACCTGCGCGCCCTCCCTGCTTGTTAACTAACAGCATACACCAGCGTATTACGGTCGCGTACACAGACAGTCATGCCCACCCAACACACACACACACACAACCTACCCCCGAGATAACATTTGCTCTCTGCTGCCTGCACAATGCACGATACGTTGATATCAGTGACAATGAAGACGATTCAACTCAAATTCCACAAAGCAGTGAACCAGCGATAACCGAAGCGTAAGTAGCGAGTGGTCTCTGTAATAAAAAGTGTTGAGTCTATTTGAGTAACACGCGAATGTTGTCTTACACAAATGCTAATCTCTTTATGGTTTCTTTATGAGATTTCTCTACTCCTAATATTTCTGGAGAAAGTCTATAACATGGAGTACCAAGAGCTGGCATCCATTTTGCTTTCAAACAATAGATGGTCGTCTTACTTACGTTTTTTGTTTTTTTTTAACATGCAAAAATATTGGAGGTCCTAACCTTTATTATAACTCTATAAAGACAAGATATAACTTGATTGTTTCAGTAGTTATTCTAAGGAATATAGCTAAATAGTCAAAACAAAATTCAGCTGTTGAAGTGAGCTAGGATAGGCTTTATATTTAAGAGAGATTTTTATTGATAAAATAAAAGCCAGGGGATCTCTCTAAAATGAGGGGGGAAACTGTAGCAACTAAGTAACTGTTAGCACAGATCTGTCTCTCTCTCACTCCTGGGAATTGTGTCGGTCTATCTTATTATTTGATGAGTAAATTATGATATTGCAACCGTGTCTTCTTTCAAATAGATATTAGCTTTAGAGGAATCAAAATGTGTGGCTGGGTGGATGACCGGTTGGCATTTTTGTCTCACAGTTCAGAGGTCCCCGGTTCAATTCCATTTACAGGCCTTGCTGTGTGGATTTTGCATGTTTTTTCCGTGTTTGTGTTGGTTAATCCGGTTTCCCCTCACATTCCCCAAAAATGCATGCAAGTTGATTTTAGAGTCAAAATTGTTCCTAGGTACGAATGCGTGCATGCATGAATTGTCTGTCTCTCTGTGTCCTGTGGCTACCTGGCAACCAGTCCAAGGTGACCCATTCCCATGGGATGGGCTCTTCGTCTGGACAACTGGTTGGAAAATAAAAGAAAAATCACAAATCTGTACATTAAAAAATCTGTTTTGCAGGTGTGAAACTAAATTAGTGTTAGGTAAAAAAAGGTTTGATCTGTATTGGACCACCTGTCTTGCAAACAGGTTTTTTGTCAGTCAAACAAGTGAGCCAACGTGCTTGCCTTGTCATGTAAACACAACGTGGGAATGGCGCAGGTGATCAACTAAATATTGTCGCAGGAAATAGAACAGTCAGACATTTTAACTCCCTGACTTGGTTGTGGTTTCTTTTGTTCTCTTCCAAAACACCTTACTTGCATGCTTGTGCGGGTGAAGGTTGAAAAGCAACCCCAAATGTCAAGCGACTGAAAAAGTGAAACAAAAATAAATGGTTAAACTATGAAGGAGAACAGAGCACAAGAACACATTTAGAAAGAAACATGGTTATAAAAAAAACACACATAAGGCTGAAAATAATTATCCGATTTCATTTTTCACCAAATGGAACAGCTCAGCACTGACTTGTTTACCCCAGATACTCTCCAGGGCCTGGACTGGGCCAAGTAGAACTGATGGCCCAGTGCCAGTACAAATGCCACAAGCAGCAGGGAGACATTAACGGTGGAAAATAAAAAAAAAGAGTTAGCTTGCACATTGTGAAAGAAGAATTAATGAATCAACACTTTGGATCATTTGGATATAATTCATGTTACCATTAGGATTATGTGAGAACTTCAGCAAAAGAGGGATCACTGTTACAAGGTAGCAAGGTCTTGGAGAAACATGTTTTTTGGTTCCATATTAGAGCTGATTCCAAATGCAAACCAGATGTCGATGTTGCAACATCGTGTGACAAACAAATTGCGACCATTGTTCCGGTAAGTGTGGTTATTTACCACACATATACTCTACTAGTTTAAGGTATGACTGGCATTTCCTAGCAAATATTGAAAAATCGCATTTTCTGAATTATGTGTGATTTACGTTTGCTATTTGCCATTATGGAGAGGAATGTGCGTTTATACATGTTTCGTTGCAGAGTATCCCCTCTATGTGGAGTAGCACCAACAGTGAACACCAGCATGTCAGGACTAAGTGGAAAAATCAATAAATCCCACTTTTCTGTTGGCTGCCATGGGTGAGAAGTATTTGACAGGTCAGCTGGTGGGTCAAAGGTTAACTTAATAGATTGCCTTGAGCGGACCGGACGGAGAGAAGTGAGGAGGAGAGTAAGAAAACGTAATGTGGAACATTGACATGCACTCCGATGCTAAATAAAGTTAGAAAACAAAGATGGATAAAAATCTGATATCATATCAAATTCAATTTGAGCGGCTGTGCGCTATTAGGACATCACTCACATTAAGATGCAAAATCATTTTTGGTGGCATTCCCCTATTTGGCAGGATCATTCCCCTCTAGAGTGACTTATCTTTATTTTTGCTTGTAAAAGACTGATCCTGGCCATACGTATTCTGACCTGAGAGAGTAGAATGTATTTCTGGAATGGCTGCTGAGTAAGCAAAACATAAGATGCAGCCTCAGCTTTTTTGGGCAGTTTTCACATCTGGGGTAACCTACCTGACTACTTGTTAAAGGTGGTGTTGATATTTAATGTCGTTCTGGTCTGAAAGAGTAGAATGTCTATCTGGGTAAAAACTGCTGAGTCGACAAAAAATAAAAATGGTCTGTCAGCTTTTTGGACATGTTTTACATCTAAGGTAAACTACCGAGGTACCTGTGAAAATCGTGGTCATATTGAAACTGCTTCCCCCTTTTTTTTTGGGTGGATAGACACACAAACAAACATCCATCCATCCATCCATCCATTATCTGCACCGCTTATCGTTAGTAGGGTCGCCAATCCCAGCTGTCCTCAGGTAGTGGGCAGAGAACACCCTGAACTGGTTGCCAGCCAGTCACAGGCCACACAAAGACATACAACCCACTCACTCATTCACACCTAGGGACAATTTGGACTAGCCAATTAACCTGAAATGCATGTTTTTGGAATGTGGGAGGAAACCGGAGTATCCGGAGGAAATAGGAGTGCCCGGAAGAAACCGACACAAGCACAGGGAGAATATGCAAACTCCACACAGGAAGGTTCAATCACATGACCTCAGAGCTGTGCCGCCGATGCGCCAACCACTCAGCCGCCGTGCCGCTCCTATATAGTATATACTATATACTGTATATATATACTGTATATATACACTTACATCTCTTTCGAAAAGATCTTATTATCACCACATTCGCTTTGCTTGCGAGTGATAAAAATATGATCACCAAATGAACCCAAATTTATTATAAACATGAAAAAAATCAGAATTAACGAACACAATGTTTCTCAGTTCATGTACACCACATCCTTCAAAACACCTTTTGAAGGTTTGCGTAATTCTACTGACAGTCACAAGCGCGTGTTTGTTGCACAATAGTGCAATGCTAAGAGACAATAAGAAATTATTCGAGGCACAGCGAGTAATGCAGGATGAAGATGAAGGCACGGGATAACCAAATATGGAGACAAGCGTCTGACCTCATCAATTCCTTCCTTCTTCCTCCTCCTTTCCACTGTGACCTTGTCTCGCTTTTGCCTGCTCTAGGGTGTGTCTGTTCTTCAGGGTGTGTCAAGCTATTATATCCTGCAGTCAGGGAGAAAGGGACCCATTCAATGTAAACAGTTTCAAGGGCTCGCAACTGAACTGACTCGCTGCTCTTTATAAAATCTCTGCATGTGTGTGGCCATTCATGCACTTGTCCCCCTTTTTTTCAGGGCTTGCTTATTTGTGCCCAACTAATGCAATATAGGGCGGAACGGCTGCTCAGTGCTCAGTGCCTAGCGTGTCCACGGCACAGTTTTGAGGTCTTGGGTTCAAATTCAGCTGACAGCCTTTCTGTGCAGAGTTTGCATGTTCTCCCTGTGCTTGCGTGGGTTTCCTCCGGGCACTCTGGTTTCCCCACACATTCCAAAATCATGCATGTCAAGTTGATTGGCTGACCCAAATTGCCCGTAGGTGTGAATGAGGGAGTGAGTTGTTTGGCTCTGTGTGCCCTGCAACTGGCTGGCAACCAGTTCAGGGTGTCCCCTGCCCACTGCCCGGAGATAGCTTTTTAAAAATATTAAATTATGAAGGCAATTTAAAAAATGAACAGTGGAATGTTTTTATTAGAACCTTTTGGTGGAAAATAAAATTTGACACAACCTCACTCAGACCATGCCCCCCAAGTAATTTGTGAGAAACGTTACCCTTTGTTCTGGACGTGATATGTATTTAATTTCTCCTTCCCAGGACAGTGTTGTGACTATTTATTACTATTCTGTAAAATAAAAATGATGATGCTTGGGCTGTTGTGAAACGTTTAGGTGGCATTTTGCCAGATTCAACATAATAAATTGACATATGAACGTCTTTGATGTTTGCTCATTCTTATTGGCTCCAAGCTAGAGAATAAGTGCTAAGTTCAGACAAACAATAAAGACGTGAGAACTTTACATATTAACAACGCTTATCTGGCTTGTCGAGTTTGGATATCTATTGTCTGCCACTGAATATTTTGTCTCGAAAATTATCATTCTGGATAAAGAAAGACTAATATTTTGTTTACCAACATCAATTTACGCCTGTCAATGGAGCACAACCTTTTTGCAAACAGAGATAAGAAAACAAATCTTAAAAGAAAGAAGACGTAGCATTTAGTTACCAGTATAAAGGGCATTGGGGTTTGCTCAATGAAGGTGTGGTCCAAAGTTGGCGTAAAGAAAGCGCTGATATGCTTTTTGTCTTTGTTTTCAAATCCAGTCATATATATTTTGCGGCTATTGCCCTTATATGGTATTGTCGAATACAGTCTTTTTTATTTTAATGTACTGCATATTCGCAAGAAGTACTTAATGGTCTGGCTTGGCCTTTATCTGTTGTGTTGTGTAGTTACACCTTTCTTCCCTGGTCATTTTTATTGGGCTCTTTCTGCCGCTTACCAAGAATATGTCACAGAAAATTGTTCATTTTCAGTGATATGGTTCGGTCTGAGCCAGGCTGAAATATTTTCCTCGCTGGCCTAGAGAGCAAATTAGACTTGGTTTCTTTCAGAAAATGAAGATACAGACTGATACATGGCTGTTAAGGCTGGGCAATACCGCCGAAAAGTAAAATCTTAATTCAATTGGCCAGTCTGGACTGTTACGATTTCAGTGTATTGCGAACAAAACCCTTCACCCAACACACATTTTTATTAAAGAAAAATGTTAAATACTGTGACGTGCAGGTCGACGAGGCATCACGGAAATATAGAATTAAACATTTATTAAATTGCTATGTTCATTCACAAGTAAAGTTCTTTCTCATTTAACTTCACAATTTTGTGTCTTTGTTTGGAAAAAAATTCTTAACTGTAAGATAAGATTATGAATATCATTAATACAATTAGTTTGTAACGTAATATTGTGGAGATCGTCAGCAGATTTAGTAAGGCAAGTAATTGTCTTGCCTCGTGGCAGATGATGATATTGACAAGTCAAGCCATCCAGTATTTTTTTTTCCATTTCATGGGCCTTTTTTCATAATGAAAAATTAACTATCTACTGATGCATTTTTCCAAGTTAAGGTCAGACAATAAACAAAAAATATACGCTATTGCTTTCTTTCTCTGCCAATCAAATGATGAAAATTATGTAGGTTCATTTATTGGTAAATCGCACTGTGCCTCACCAAAAACGAACCTCAAAGCACATCATTGTTTTTAATTGAAGGGTTAAAAGATGCATTCTTATACACAATGTTTACACAAGAATAACCAATATTGAATATTTCCCAACAGAATTTCAACACACCTACTTTCATGCAAACAAATAGTTACTCGTGCCTTGTAACCCACTTGCCACATGCCACATTTAACTAAATAGTAAATATTGTTTGATAATCAGAACCAGCTTTCAGTCATTAAAATTCACCTTTTAGATGAGTATTCTCGATTTCAACATTTCGAATTGTCATTTTTTTAAAAAGATGATACAACCCAATGTATTAATTTATTGCCTGGGTATAAAAAAATCCATCCTGTTTTAAAGGCCCTACCCTGAGCCTTTTCTCTTTATTAAATCTTCAGGGTTAAGAAAGTAGATCTGCCCTAAAGGGTGTGGATTTCAAAGAACAGCCACATGATTGGCCAACAGTGACAATGATGTAAACGGTTACTAATAGTCAAAACAGCGAATCACAGTCCGCAATATTAGCCAAAATATGGAACTGGCATCCTCTGAGATCTCCTTTGCAGGTGTCCAATATTAAAAACAGAATAAAGTTATCACCCACAACCCACATTCATTGATGGATTAACTAGTCAAGTCATGTTTAGCTGTATAGCCCTTAATCACAAAGCGTCTCAAAGGGCTGCACGGACTACAGACCACTGTAAACCACAGACTATTACTACACCATCCCCTGATCTAAAACCTACATGAGGGCAAGGAAAAACTCAAAAACCTCAACATGAGGAAAATTACGAAACCTTGAGAAGGGACTACACATGAGGTAATCCCCTTCCAGGATGACCAGGCTGCAATGGATGTTGCAATAACCAACAACACACAGATAGTCAACATACAATATAGGTTATTCATATGCTATAGAATAGAAGTGTGTTTTAAGCCTAGATTTAAACATTTCCACTGAGGTTGCAGATCGAATTGCAGGGGGAAGAGCATTCCACAGCACCGGGAGAACGCTCTCGAAACTGCGGATCTCTTCTTGACTCTTGGGATCACTAGTAGACCAGCATTTTCAGAGCCAAGGCTCCGGACTGGGACAAAGGGGGAAATAAAATCTGAAAGATATGAAGGAGCATGTCCATGCATGATTTTTACTACTATATCAGTTACTGCCGAGCCGTCAATCAGAGCTGCACGCGAACAGGGTGCTTGTACTTCTTTTAGATCTGACCAGATTGTACAAGGTAGCAAACACAGCGTCAAATGTCGCCACACCCATAAACTTTGAAACTCGTGCGACCTACATCCTAAAAATGTGCCTTTACACCTGACCTTCAATGAATGAAATTCAACACACAAGCAAGAAGGCGAGGCAGGACTCTTGAAAACACACAATGCCATTCATTCCTGCAACTCACTAAAACTACATGAACTGTGTGCAGACTGCTTTAATTGGAATGCAAAAGTTGTTTGAGAGACCCTGACATGTTACTGTGACCACTTTTCCTTCCTTGGTTGTCTTCCTGTTCTATGGTAATCAGTACACAGGAAGGGGTGATAAGACTTGTTGACACACAAAACTCACTGAGGAATGCTAAGCGAAGGAAATGTTGACATCTTTCCCTCCTTTGTTCAGACGTCTCCTTGCTCATTTAGAGTGCCTTGCAAAAGTATTGCCCCCCCCAAAGAACTTTTTGATATATTGCCATATTTCAGGCTTAAAACAATCATGAAAAGAAACCAAATTTTTTCAACATTTTATATTGTGCTCACAAATCTATCTACCCTGGTCCTATCTCTCGAGAGGGGAGACCGACAGCAAGACAAACACTTACACAATAAACAAAGGAAATTAAAAAAGGAAAAAGGAGCAAAAAACACCCACAAAAATTTTGGGGGACCATGGCTAACCCAAATCCCCAAACACCCAAACAAGTTAAGCACCTCGGCACCCAAGTTGGTCATGCTTTCGTCCCTCCAGATGAAACTGGACACAAGGAAGCGGCTATGTCACTCGGGTCAGGGTGACACAACACACTCTTCTGTTCAACAGCAGGGCCCGACAGCTTTCACCGGTTTATCCCTGCCGCATCATACAGGTGCCTTCCCCATCCCTAAGAACACATCTAAACATCCCATTACCATTTTACAACACCAAATAAAGATTGTAAAAGTAGGTGTTGCCAGAATATTGCCCCCCTTTGAGTTAATACTTTGTTCAACCTCTCGTTTACTCTGATGACCGACACAAGTCTTTTTGGGAATGTCTCTATATGTTTTGAACATCCTGAGGCGGAAATATTTCCTTGTTCTTCCTCTCAAAACAGCTCAAGTTCCTTAAGGTTTGATGGTGATAATTTCTGCACAGCATCTTTCAGATTTTTCGACAAATGCTCTGTAGGATTGAGGTCTGGACTTTAGCTTTCTCATTCTAACACATTTATACTGTCACCGTTAAACCGTTCCATTGAAGATTTTACCTTATATTTAGTGTCGTTGTCCTGCTGGAAGATGAACCTGCGCTCTTTTCTCAGGTCTTTAGCAGACTCTCAACACATTTTCTGCCAGAAACGCCCTGTATTTGGCTTGGAGCAGGGATGGCCAACCTGATCCTCACGAGCCGCATGTCCTGCACGTTTTGGGAGTTTCTCTGCTCCAATACGGGTGATTCCAATTACCTGGTTCATTGTCAAGCTCCGACACAGCTTGCAAAAAAGCTGAAAATTTGCATCAACAGAGTTGGAGAAGAGAAACCTCCAAAACATGCGAGACATGTGGCTTTCGAGGACCGGGTAGGCCAACCCTGGCTTCGAGGTAAGATCTTGGGCCTGGGCCCAAACCTGAATCAAATGTCAATCATTAAGTTGGGCTGTTGGGGCTTCTCTCGTGCATTTTTGTTTTCATTTTTTCATTTTATTTTTTTGTGGAGGATCTACACAGCATGCACTTACTCAAGTAGTTATTTAGAAAAAGAAAATGCTTACCGAACTATCAGTTTAACTGAAAATCACTAAATCCAAAGAAATGTCCTCGGTGTTGGGGTAAAAGACACGCGGCTTTCCTCCCCCCACCTCCCTCACATCAGATGTGATTTCTGCTTTTTGCCAATAACTTACAAGCTTTACAAACTTTCTTTCTGCTTTTTGGCCAAATTTTTAAATATTTGCAGTTTGTAATCTGCAGAATTTGATTTTGTTTTCAGTGCCATATTGTCCAGTTTCGTTTTTTTTCGCTGCGGCTCACGGAGATGCGCACTTTGGCGCCAAACCGTTCATTTAGGTGCTGCACTTGCAGTGCCCACTTGATTTGAGGGACTCCGCCCCAAGTAATCCCCAAGCTGCGTAGCTCCTCCGAAATGCACAATTTGGTGCTGAAGTATGCATGGCCGGAGTACAGCTTCGTGTTTACTTTGGCGGCAAACAAAAGCTTTGGGTTTATTTCAGGCTCGCTTATCAAATCAAGTTATTCTGTCGGATTTGAGCGGGTTTGGGTTTATATACCTGTAACATGGCTCGGGTTGAGCTGAATTTTTTTAGGCCCGATCTTACCTCTAATTTGGCTCCATCCATCTTCCGATCAACATTAATAATCTTCCTAGTCTCTGTAGAATATAAGTAACCTCAGAGCATGACGCTGCCACCACCATGCTTGACAATGGGGATGGTGTTTTCAGGGTGATGTGCACTTTTACTTTTATGTCAAACATAATGCTTTGAAATCAGCCAAACAAATTAAATTTTGGTCTCATCTGACTTGAGCTCTTTGTTCCATGTGTTATTTGTGCCACCCATTTGGCTTATTGTAAACGCCAAATGGGCTTTTTTATGGTGTTGTTTTAGAAAGGGCTTTCTTCTTGACACTTTTCCATACTTTCACCTGCAATTTTTATGGAAAACCAGGCCAGTGTTTAAATTTGCAATAATTCTGGCATTGGAAAAATGTGGGCAACTAACAGTCCGTGTTTTGTTTGAAATATAAATACAATATTGTGATAAATTTACTGTAAACACTGAATAGTCCGCGCCCAGATTACAGTTTTGTTGGTCCAGGCTGTGCGTGGCGCACACAAAGACAAAAGCACACAAACAGAAATGTGGCCAAGATGATATTTTCATGAAGCATGCCTCAAACATAAAGGTTTCAATCAGGGCGACTTTTGGTTCAGAGCTTTGGGGGTGCAAGGCACCCATACCTCTGGCTGGTTAAAAAAATAATTTCACATAAATAATTGCAGGTGGTGCTGTGCCTTGCAAAAGTATTCAGCCCGATCAAGGAGAAAACTAATCAGAGAAGTAACCAAGCAAGCCCATTGGCACATTGGATGACCTGCAGGCATACACAGCTCAGGTAGAACAATCTGTGCATAAGACGGCTAGTCATACTCTGCATGAATCTGCCCTTTATGTAAAAGTGGAAGAAGAAAGCCCTTTGTGAAACAATACCATGATTATACTTTATTTGGGAGTGTCACTTCCCATTTATGAACATATAATTGCACTTTGTGGTTACCAAAAAACACTATTACTACTATTATTACATGCGCAGTTTTTACTCATTTATTTCTAACAGAGTACACATACACTATGCTGGTGCTGCAAGGATGAGGACACACATAGCTTACACACAAGCAACAATTAAGCTAGGCTGATCATTTTGCATTTAGTTCAATGCAGCTTAAATGAGGACTAATATCTGTTGATGATAACAAGGTCATAAAATCTGGTGGTAAAATAGTTGTTCAACAAGCCCACTGTATAACATACTCTCACCGTAATATACCGGAGCCTCCACAGACTCTGACGATATGCTGCAAGTCACACCAGCCACGTGAAAGAGTAGCGGGAGCGGTGCTATGATTCAAATGGACTGAACCATTTCAATGCAGTGGAGTATTTGTGACGCTACATTGTTCACATATTTATCTTGTTTGACTTCATTTTAAACAAGGATCTAGAGTTTTTCATTATGATTAAGCGAGTCCTAAATGAGATTAACAAATGCTATAATTTTGGGGGGGGGGTGCTTGAGTTGAATATGAACGAATGAATTGGGTTACACCCAGGGTTTCAATTCTGAGAGGCAAACAAATTGGAGGAGTCAAAAAGGAATCCTACAGTCCTGCCAGTCTGCAGTTTGACCAGCAGCGCTCGCATGGCTTTTTTTGCCTTATATGGTCACAAGAGAGGGTTGAGCGACGCACGTACACACAGACTAGCCAGGATGGAGGTGTGGCCTTTTGTGTTTGCCGGAAGAAGTATCGAGTTACATGCGGTTTTCCAACCTTTGGAGCTTTTCGTCACACCATTTCTCCGTTCTTAAACAGATGACCTCGTCCTGTGTGTATGTCGGGTTCAAAGTGGTTCAAAGAGAGACAGGCAGTGTTTACCGGTGGTACATTATTAACACCGATGTTGTCATTCTGTTGCAGACATCCCAAAACTATGATCGGAATGCCTTTTGACCCCAGCATTTAACAGCCCTCCATCTGGGCTTTCATGGGTTTCGGACGACTTGCTTCAACATACTGACTAATGTAACGCCAGTGGAATTCCCCCCGATTAAATCCTCCCGTGGGTGCTACCGAACGCCTCTGCTGTGATCTCATCAGAAGGGAAAGAGTAAAGTACGAGTTTGACGATTGTCGTTTGATAAGCATTGTGGCAACCGTGGGCTCCATGCAAAGGACGGCTGGGCTGCCCGTTGCCTGGAGACGAGAGCAATGATGAGACAAAAGGGTCAACAGTCCAACCATGGGCGTAACCAGCCCGTTTTCAACCCCCAAAAGCATAGCATTTAAAAAACTCTTTAGGACGGGACAGAAAAATGTTAAATATGATGAAAAAAGCTTAAAAAGTATAGCAAAACTAAAATGTGACCCGCAACGTTCTATTTTTCGCTTCAGCCCAATAACTGAGTAAAAAACATGCAAAATCATGAGGCAAAACCTAGGTTTTTGTTATTTTGAAAGATGTAACATTCAACAACACTTTCCCTGAGTTTTATAATCCACATAAATAGGGAAATTAACAGAAACAGTGATAAAAGTTCCATATTTCCGATTTTAGAAAACTGAATTAAAGTTCTTTGAATGTTTATTTAAATAAACATGTGCTAAAAATTTCTTTCAGTCTGGTTTAATTATTTTTTTATGTGCACAAATGGGGCTGCACGGCAGCGCAGTGGTTAGCGCATGTGCGGCACAGTTCTGAGGTCATGAGACCGAACCTCCTGTGTGGAGTTTGCATGTTCTCCCCGTGCTTGCGTAGGTTTCCTTCGGGTACTCTGGTTTCCCCCCACATTCCAAAAACATGCATTTCAAGTTAATTGGCTGACCCAAATTGTCCCTAGGTGTGAATGAGCGGGCGAGTTGTCTGTCTCTGTGTGCCCTGCGACTGGCTGGTAACCAGTTCAGGGTGTCCCCTGCCCACTGCCAGAAGATAGCTGGAATGGGCTCCAGCGTCCCCGCGACTCTACTGAGGATAAGCGGTGCAGATAATGAATGAATGAATGTGCACAAATGCCCTTGATAAAATTGGTTGGTCGGTTGGGTCTCAACCACTAGGGGCACCATTTCCTGTGGTGTGCCTTGGTCATGTACAACCTGGTGGCGCCCATCCCTCTACAGGCCAACATATGTTCAACTTTAAAATTACACTATTCCCTTAACTTTAAAAACAATTGAATGACATCACACCAAAAAAGCAAAAACTTGAAACTTTATTTTTTTCAACTTTTTGATAAAAAAAGGTGGATGAAAGGTTATAATTCAAATGGCATATCTTCAAAATAGTCCACCATACAGCTTTGGTTATGGTATCATTTTAAAGCTCATTTCCTATACTTTGCAATGATACCAAAAACCCAAATCCAAGATTTGCCCCACTGAGACTCCTTTTTGTAGACCAGGGCACAAATGTAAACAACACAGGGTCAGGAATACTCCACAGCCTTGAAATGGTTCAGTCCATTTGATTTGTAGCACTGCTCTCGCCCACCTCCCCGCTCCTATTTCACTCGGCTCGTGTCACTTGCAGCATAGCAGCGGAGTCTGTGGAGGCTCCGGTGTATTACAGTGAGAGTATGTTATACAATATTTATGTTGAACAACTATTTTACTACCGGATATTAGACTTTGTTATTACCAACAGATATTAGTCATCACTTTAGCTCCATTGAATCAAACGCAACAATGATAAATCTAGCTTTTCATACAGGTCCTTGAAGTCCTTGAAAATGCTTGAATTTTAATGTCCAGGTATATTAGTGGGTCAAGTCTTAAAAGGGTGAGAAGGATGTGGAGGAATTAATGTATTTATTTGTATAATGCACACCCCTAATTTTTGATTAAAAATCTGTATAACGTTATGTTTGCCTTCTTCTCAGCTGAAACCAAGCATTGTTGAATACATACGGCCATGATTCAAATCATTTATTGACAACTATGAGCACATTACCAACATAAAATTTACATTGCATCTATTTCATGTTCTGTCGTGATTTTTTTGTGTTTATTCATATCTTTCAGGACGACTTTCTGTTTCGTCCATTCTCTAAGGTTTGTCTCTGGTACCGTGAATAACAATAGTGTTATAGTAAGAAAATGTAATGGCCGTTACACACTAATAAATACAGTCAATACCCCACTCCTTACCTCAAAACATTATCTCCTCAGATCTATAGAATTCACGTTAGTCACCCTTGACTTCAAAAAGTTGTGTTTGAATTTTGGGCGAGGTACTTTGTAAAGGCTTGAAATTGTTGCCATGTTTCGCAACAAGTCTGCTTGAAAATGGCACAGACACTGCTCTCTGGTGGCTTCGCTTTGCCCTTTGCTTTCTTCTTACCTTGTAATTATCGGCAGCTGGCATAGTTTGTATGATATTGTCCTATCAAGCGTTGTCGTATCCTACGCGTCGCGCCAAAGAGGAGAGGTGCATGCTACACCTAAACAGGGCAGATATGACTTGTGTATTAGTGCATAAACATTTATGGACATTGATTATGTACACAGGGTTGGGTAGGGTTACTTTAACTGGATTACCTTAAATTCTTTTTGGATTACTCCAATACCAAATATGCTAATAAAAGACAAAAGAAACTAAATACGAATAAAATTACTAAATTTTGTGCAGGCTTGGGGAGTAACGGAATACATGGAGTGGCAAAAATGATGTTGGCAAGCTGATTGGATTTACTTTCATTTTGTTTCTGTCGCATTCTATGTTAGTTTTGCCGGAGATCAAAGCCAGGAGAGAAAGCTTACCACGTGTTGTGAGTCATAATTTTATTCATATTTAGTTTCTTTTGTCTTTTATTAGCATATTTGGTATTGGAGTAATCCAAAAGTAATTGAAAGTAATCCAGTTAAAGTAACCCTACCCAACCCTGGACTTGTGTATTAGTGCAAAAACATTTATGGACATTGATTATGTACCATGCAAAAAACGAAGGTGAATTCAATGGTAAGAACTTTGTGCAACTGAAAATACAAGCTACATGTTACCGTCATTTGACCCAATACCTATATTTACACACCTATTGTTGAGATCCACAGACATATTGGCGATTTACTCGAGATCTATAATCGTACATCTTGATAAGTGAACACACAAGATTAAAAATTGCATGTGTAAATCGCAGATATATTTGTGGATCTTCAAAATACATGAGTCCCATCGAATTCTTTCTTTTTAATGATGCTGGGAAAGTCCTTAAAAAGTACTTGAATTTGGCAATGAAAAAGGTGTATGAACTCTGAGTATAATACAGGGTGACGCTTATAACTCTTCCAGCTAACATATTTCAAATTTTTCCACCGTTGAAAGTGCAAAGCTGTCAAATTCCATTCAAAAGCCCCCATTACATTGTCCCTTGATTCAACTGGAACAAAACCAATACGAGGGGTGTGTATAAGCTGAAATCTGGGATAGGAGGACGGCTACATGAGCTGTGACACTTGAGTCTTTTATTATGCCCGAAGCATAGTCATTATCGAGCTAGCGTATGGGTGCCCAGACTATGGACAGAGTGCCTAGCTGCGCTCTGCAGCATATGTTGCTCCTTTAAATGTGTATTATACAATACGGTGCAAGTTTCCTTTGTATGAATATACATGAATTCTGACCAGTAAGTAAGAAAAATAGTGAAATGTCATTGTCACGCTGTCAGAACATTCCCCATTGCAGTGGTCACTTCATATTTGGTAAAGCGCTTTATAATCTACATTGTTAAACTAGACTTCTTTTTGGTAGCGACATGAGGATGGCCATTAGGAAAAGCTTTAATGTGTTTAAAAGGTGCTTTACCTCACATTAGTTACCCGTCTCCTGACATCACGATAGTTTACAAACATGAAAATGGCCAATCAAAATAAGAAATCAATGAATAAAACGAGTATTTAGACTTGAAGTTCAAATTCAAAGTCCAAACCCTGACTTGTACTCTTTTTCAAAGGTAAATGTTACCTTATGTTATATTTCTACATTTAAAGGCATATTAGTCACAATTTTTAGATCATAGTGAGAATGGTGCTGATGGCCCCCTCCCCTTTTTTTACTTACTGGTCCTACACTTCTCTGAATAATCACAATTTTCAAGGAAGATTTTTTTCCATCATCATATTGATAGTCGTAAACTGATGTACTTAACCATCCTCAAAGTGAGCTTAAATGAGAACAAAATTAATGGATTTTTACAATTTAAGGGACATAGTGTAATATTTGACCCCTAGATGGAGCTGTATTGTGTAGTGCAACTGAAAACGAGTGCTACAAAGCCCAAGAATACAAACTTCAGAGTCAACCAAACAAGACAATTTTTCTTTATTTTTTGCCCAGCCTTTCACAATGGTTTTTTGGGGGGTACCTTTAGCATAAAATGCTGGACAATTATGTCAGCTCCCTCTAGGTGAAACTTGAATTATGTAAAATAAATTTCTTGACAACTGAGTATTAAAAAAATGCATGTTTATATGAAGGGCAGCACGGCGGCGCAGTGGTTAGCGAGCACAGTTCTGAGGTCATGAGATCGAACCTCCCTGTGCTTGCGTGGGTTTCCTCCGGGCACTCCGGTTTCCTCTCACGTTCCAAAAAAATGCATGTCAGGTTAATTGGCTGGTCCAAATTCTCCCTAGGTGTGAATGAGTGAGTTGTCTGTCTCTTTGTGCCCTGCAACTGGCAGCCAACCAGTTTATGGGTGTCCCCTGCCCACTGCCCGGAGATAGCTGGGATGGGCTCCAACACCCCCATGACCCTACTGAGGATAAGCGGTGCAGATAATGGATGGATGTTTAGATAAGTCATGTGTTTTAGCTCATTATTGAAATCAATATATTTCAATAATGATTTCTTTTTTAAGGGGCATCCGCTGAGGTCATTGGTTGAAATTCAGCTACCAGCCTTCCTGTGCGAAGTTTGCATGTTAACCCGGGCACTCCGGGTTCCTCCCACATTACAAAAACATTCATGTGAGGTTAATTGGATGGTCCAAATTGTCTCTCGGTGTGAATGAGGGAGAGTTGTCGGTCTCTGTGCTCTTTGGGACTGGCACTGTCCCTTTATGAAAAACAGTGTAGACCCAAGAGGGAAGTATTGACACCTTGTCAACTGCGTCGCGCAAGATGCTGACGAGATTTCGTATCCAAATACAGTGAACAAAAACATTCCCGTTCTCGCTGGGTTCAGTGCCAAGATTGGAGGTTGACTCATCTACTTAGTTAAAACAACACAGGACATTATTTGGGATTTGTTTATTACTTCATGTGGACATGTTTGCAATACAGCATTCATTTCCAGAATAAAAAAGTCTTTCCAATTCCTTCTTGTTTTCAAGTTTCCCAGTCGGGACCCCATGGTTCACGGTTTATCACATTTCTAGGCTTAACGGTGTAAAGCAATCAGTTGTATGCGTTGGGTATGCTAGAGAAACACTACCCTCACATGGACCAAAGAAGAAACTACAATTAACACCGTCACATCGTTCTTGGCCTAAATCCTCTGTGACTAAAGTGTATACCTTTTATTCCTTGCAATAAACAATAGAAGTCTAGTACTGTGCTGTATTTTTCTTTCTCTTTGAGTGAAAACAGACCACATCCCTTCTAAGGGTCTGAATAAAGCCATCAACGCAGTCAATGTTGACCATGCTTGTGAGAAGCGCACAAGAAACGGGAATAGACATGACAAAACGGAGCAAAAATTGGAATTCAAGTGACGGGTGAGAGCCCACTCAGCTTAGCTGATGACGAGCCTTCACTGCTCGACAGACTTGAAACGGGAACGGCAAAATCATCAAAAACCGCTAAGCGATGGTGAAGTGACAGGCCTGGGAAGGAGGCTTCATTTCCCGATGATCTTGCTGACGAAAGAGTCCAGTTCGTCGTCGTCTTTGATGCCCACAAACTGATCGATGACATCGCCTCCTCTCATGGCGATCACTGTTGGAACGGCAGATACCTGTCCGGCAAAGCGGAGAAACTCTCATAAATTTATTCTGTTATTAATCTGCAAAGATTGCATTGGATCCAAGTTATTTTCCTTGTTTTTTAACCGTTATTGCAAACTGTTGTTATGACTATATTGCAGCCTAGGAAACTTAACAAAAAGAAGAGGTCCAGGGGAGGGCTTTTAGAAAGGGTGGAATTTCTCATCTGAGGTTTGAGCTAGGACTGCAATGATCGAGCAATGTTATCGACAACAATCATAATAGATATAGTCAACAATGAATTCCATTGTCGACTATTGTCACCAGACACGTTTTTTCCAACAGAGAGGCATCTCTACATGAATATTATCGACTGAGAGTTGCTCATGTGCAATAGTCTCAGTCTCGAGTGGTAACATAAACAAACAGAGAAGTATGTGTACTAAAGTTTGGTAGCATTTGTTCTGGGATTTGGCGAGAAGACTGCTTGCAAAGTCTGTAAAGCAGACCTCGTGTATAATTGTGCATCACTCAGCAAGATTCAAGCGACGTTCAAGCCAACACAGTTTTGATGAAATCCATTGTACATTTAATTTAACTATGAAAGTGAGGTTGAGCACTATGCCAAAATGTGCCCGACATACATATTCAAAATCAAATGTGTGCAGTGCGAAGACCAAGTTGTTAAAACTGTTAAATTTCAAAACTGTTACAGACTTTGCAGTTGAACACTAAATGTACTTCAAAAAATGTACACATTTGTATTGTTTACCGTTTTACTGCTGCTGAACCTGTTCTTGGTTTAGAGGAATAAAAAATGTCTACTATTTTGATTTTAATTGTATTTATTTGCCTGTTCTTAAAAATAGATAGAGGTTTATGATGTATTTATGTCTCTAGCGACTGTTCACTGCACCTTATTGATTTTAGATGGTGCAATTTTCTTTAATTTTGTACGAATCCGCAGTATGTTCAATATCAACATTTTCCACATAATGAAATTAAATTCAAGCAGACTTTAAGAAAGAATAAATAATCATTCGACTAATTGTTGATAGTCTGTGACAAGTAGACTATTCAAACAAGAGTTAGTTGCAACCCTAGTTTGGGCTCACCCTATTCTCCTTGCAAGTTCAAAATCCATTGATGTCTTCGCTAATTATTATGAATGTCTACTTAACTATAAACTCACCACATTCCGTCAAGAATTACTACAAGTGGGAAAAGTTGAGTATCCTGAGGTTTGATTGTGATTCAGGAGGTACGTTTCCAATATCTGAAGCTTTTTTTCTCCTTCAGTTTTATTTAAACACTTGTAGTTTTTAATAACTTTGCATTTTGTAATATAAAAAAACAGGAATTTAATTAATTTCCACAATAATTTATGCAAACTGCAAAGTCACAAAAAAGCACAAAACACAAATTGATAATTGGTAGCTAATGCAGTACGATTGGTTGTCGCTCTAACGCCTCTGTTGGGTTTATAATTTAGAGCGACTCCTATTTATCTCATTGTATTCTACAGCCATAATTGCAGAGGCTGAACTGCTTTAATGCATTCGACTAAGAAGCTGCGAGTTTACATAGGCCCACACAAAAGAACTTGACCACATTAGTGTGACGGGCGGAAACAGTACAGCGCTTCTTAGTTCCGCCATACTTATAAGCAGTTGTTTTTTTTTTGGGCAAACTAACGTAATTGTATAATTTTAATGCGAACAAAAAAGGTTCAAAATGTTCCCGCAGTGACTTAGGATCTCCCGCTCATCTCTGAAAAGCAGAACGCTTTACACAGACAACGGTGACCGGATGATGAAGGTGCTGTATCTGAGTCAGATTAGGAGGCTTCTAAAGCTGGAAACCAGCACTAGCCGTTTCATTAGTGGGAGCATACCCCTACTCCCCCCAAAAAAAAAGGCAGCCTGGAGAAGGATGGGCGCCGCAAGGCTGTACTTGCCAGAGACACACCACAAGAAGTGGTGTCCCTAAGACCCAGTAGGTTAAGGGATCCGTTCCCTGTGAATAAGTCAAATTAATGAATTGATTTTGAATCTTTCACATCAGAATCATTTCCCCACTCTCAAGAATTACCTTCAAAAACCGTACATTTAAACCATTTATCATTATGTCATACATGATCATGCATGGAAATACTTTGATAACTAAACTCAAAATACAGAGGATTTTAACTCAAAATATCTAGATATGGCATTATTTATCTACCAAGATGAAAATACTTGAAATTTGTTCCTCATAAAAAGTCAAACGTTACATGGCATCTGCTCATTCTGTTGTACAATTTTTGACTGACAAGACAGAAAGATGGACTAAAGATACCTTGAGATTACTACAATTATGCATAATAAATACTGATGAATTCTTTGAATGCATCTGCTTTTCCCACCAGTGAATCATAACAGAAGACAGGTCATGTTTGAATGGAAGTGAAAATCCAACACCTCAGCTCCTCTAAGTTTATTTGTACAGCTCTTTTGTTTATTCAGCAGAGGATAATGAATGCATGACTGAAAATATGTTTTATTTCTATATGTAGCTGAACCATTTGTCTTTGCCCTGTAGCTTAAAGCAGTGCTTTTCAACCCTTTTTGAACCAAGGTACACTTTTATTTATAAAAAAAGTTCACACCGTCTGAAAATGTTTGAAAATGAAATTATGTCATATATTTCACTGTACTACCTCATAAGCAGGTAATTAGTATATAAAAATAGAAAAATAATACTTAAAATAAAAAATAATTATGTGATTTATTTATGTTTTAATTTTTACAGTGCAATCTTAAACCGCTTTGTTGAAGAAAATTGAGTTATTAAATGTGTTGTTCCACCTCATGAGCAGATAATTAGTATATAAAAAGTATGTAAAAATCTACTGCCACCTACTGATATGGATGACTATAACAGTTCCTTGTCTGAAGAAAGCAAAAATACTGAATAATGGCATGATTTTTTTGAAAGATAAAATTGGGAGAATTCCAACAGCACACTAGACAAGGTCTCACGGCACACTAGTGTGCCCCAGCACACTGGTTGAAAAACACTGGCTTAAAGCACTAACACATTGCAACAGAGATACTAATCATGCGCAGCATTAGGCTAGAAGCGCATTTTTATAGACAGGTCTGTTTTTAATTGACAAAGTGTAAACTTTTAGTGTTTTGAATTTGAAATTCAACTTGTTCTGGGTCTGGTATTTTCCAGTTTGAAGGTGCTTTCGAGTGAAATGTTAACTGATTGCAAAATATCTGTTCGTTGCTCATAACTCTACCTTTTATCTGTAAAGGAAAAAAAAATCAATTTAGAAAATGTTCTTAACAGCGTGTACAGGAAGTACAAACATTCCTTAGGTAAGTCACGCGAGTTAGTTATCTTCACCATCTTAATTGACTACTTGTTAGCTTTAAAATACAGCCTAATAGCAGTTAACATCAAAGACAAATCTAGGGCTCTAAATCACATGTCAAAGTCAAGAACTGCAGGCCACATTTTTCATTTGGCCCTTGAGATGATTCTAAATCATTATTGTATCAGGAATTATTGTGTATTTGTTTTCACGACATGTTACTTTTCCTTGTACTTTATTATATTTCAGTGCATTATAGAAAATTGCAAATTGTTTTCCCCTTGAAGTGATTTCAGCCCACTTTTGCCGAAATATAGGCAACGGATGGTGTTTAAAGAATAAAGGCTTCTTTCAATTAATTATCTTGTAATGACTATTTTTAACAAGGTTTTTTTCCTCATGTTGAGGTTTTGAGTTTTTCCTTGCCCTCATGTAGGTTTTAGATCAGGGGATGGTGTAATAACAGTCTGTGGTTTGCAATAATATGTGCAGCCATTTGAGAATCTATGTGATTAATGGCTATACATATAAACATGACTTATCAAATAAATGTCTATTGAAAGAAAACATTAACGATAGGTTCAATAGACTATGTGTGTAAAGTTTTTCAACATTTCATCAGTCTGGCCCTCGGCTTGCAGCTCTAAATGAAGACCTCTCATGTTATTCTTGTTGGGTTGCCTAAGAAATGTTTTATCAAATTTATATTGTGTGTTTACCTCCAAAAAGCTGAATGCATGTTTAAACTAAATGATAACAAAGATTGTTGCACCAAAATAAACTACTTCTGAAGATCGAATTATGCACATTGTGTGGGGATGGATTTACTATCATCTGGAACTGTGTCCCCTGAGGACAATTGACCAGTTCTGCGTTCATTTCCAAAATGGTGAAAAATTGACAAATATGTCAATCTTACCCCATATTCAATCGCCAGATCTGTGTGATCATCAATGTCTACTTTTGCCATGGTGACACGGCCTTTTTGTTTTAAAACGGCTTTCTCCAACCTTGGCCCGAGAATTTTGCAAGGACCGCACCACCTGGAAGATAAAAATAATTGATAATTTACTAAAGAGATTGCATTATTTTGGACTACAACAAATGTGTGCTCAGACTGTCTGTACTCACTGTGCATGAAAGTCAATCAACACTGGCAGTTGACTGTTGATGACCCTCTCTGTGAAATCCTCATTGTCTTGAACATTGAAAGACACTTGGCGATGAGAAGTGTGAAGACAGGGAGGCAAAGTGTAGGAAGGGGATAGGAAGGAAACCCGGTTTGACGAAGGCTGTAGGGAGTTAGAAAAGAAAGCGGAGGAGACGGCGGTGGAGGACGCTGTGTGGCAGCGGATCTCTTTCCCGGAGAGCGTCCAGATCCGGCGGAATAGTAGCCTATAAGCCATCTAAAATGGTTAACACAAAACAGAAATGTTCAGATTCAGTCTCAGATATACTATATTGTCATTCTTGTACACGTGTATACAGAGCGAAATGTTGAAATATTAAGGAGAATATAATTTTTCCAAAAGCTCAAATGAAACACAGCAGATTATTGACTCACGCGCAATATAAGAAACCTGCTCAGTTTAAAGTAGTAGTAATATTAGGCCTGAAAAAACCCATCCGACCTGTGGGTATTAAAGCCCTGCACAGCCAGAGCCCGACAAAAGAACTTGATTTGGTGACAGAGCCTGAAGCAACCCCAAATGTTCATGTTTTAACCGTGAGGACTCGGGTGGAGGGAAATTTCTGCTTCACTGACTTTTTTTTTATAAACTACCCGCCCATCATTGTTCTTAGTTTCTTTTTCTTTGAGGAGGATCTGCATCATGGATTATCTCCCACTCCCGCACAGGCTTGTTGACGGGAGAGGGGGACAGAATTCATTGCATGGATCTTCCACAAAAATAATAAACAATGATTGGTGGATAATTAAAAAACAAGTCAGCCAGCTAAAAGATTGGCATTTTAGGCCCGACCCAAATTTGTGTTACAATTGTTGTTACAATCTTACCTCTAAATGAGTAAGAGCTTCACTTTTACTTCCCATTTATTTTTGGTATTGCTCTCCTGGTTAAAACTCTTCCAAATCCATCCAAATTTGTATACAACTTTTCAAAAATGATGTGCCTTAGTTCTAGTTAAGCTCTCTGCCATTTAAACACAAATTTGCTGCATTGTAAATTTTTGGACATGGTTGGTAAAACGTCCTTTGAGTCTTTTCTTTTCTCTGCTGTGCAGCTCCACAGAGAACTGCACTTCAGAAGTCGATTAGCACAGCATAAAATATTGTGGACTACCACCTCCCAGAACTTGAACTGTACTTGGCTTGCTCTGCGTTAAGAGAGCTGAGGAAAATGATAAAGGATACTTTCCATCCTGAAATCGTTCATTTGAATCATTGCCCTCAAAAAGATGATTTAGGACTATCAGGTTTAAAACCAATAAGATTCTACCCTAAGACAATAATTTAATTGAAAATGCTTTGACGGGAATGTGTAATCATGACAAAGGATAATTCAGTCCTTTTTAATTTTTTTTATTTTATTTGTAAATTTCACAATACTTATATCTATGATAATAGCCTTATTATCCTAAAGTTTAACAGATTACAAATGTTCTTGCATCATCAGGTTGACACTTTTTAAGTTGGTTGTGTATTTTACATGTTGCAATGACAACAAATCGTATTCCATTTTCGTGTGAGTTTCGGATTGAGGGATGTGCAGCTCGGTGAGACATTTTCTCTCCAAAACAGTCAATACAGGCGAGAACATCTAGACTGGCCAACAGCTTGCATCCACAAGCTGTATGGCTAATGACCTCTGACCCTCACCGTGCCCCCCACTTATGACAACAATCACATCCACTAATTTACAACTGGAGTGCTTGCATTATTATTATTATTATTATTAGTGAATAATGATGACCATCGGACACGATTGTACTTTATCATTGACATGTGCTGTTGTCAAGTTTATACGGTACCTTATCCACATTTTTGTTTATATTCGGTTATTGATTGGTTTGGGGTTTATTGAGATTTATTCTGATGATTTGGCAATTTGTTTTTAATTGTTGGACGAACGGACACTTCAATCGAAGTTTTATTGGTCTTTTAAATAATCGCAATACATATTTGGAATCTAAGGGCTATACAAATTAACGTGACTTGACCTTAAAACTAACAAAAATGTATCTAATCCAAGCAATGAATAGACGTATGACACAGATCCAACTGTATTCGAACAATCAAGAGTTTGCATGGCCACATAGTCGTTACTTGTTAGGCAGTGTGCGAGGTTTATGAGCCAGGTTCATCCCCGTGTTGCCCAACACGCAAACTAGAATAACAAATACGTCAAAATGCTTCAGTTTTGTTAAAAGAGGCAACGAATATAACTCACTGGCAAGTTCGCCATCATTGTGTTTATTGCGTTACAATCAAGAGCAGAAAGATTCTTTCCACCATTAAGAAACGTTACGTATGACTTTGCCCCCTTCGTCCTCCTAGCGCAAACACTACCCGGTTTCGTTTTGATGCGGAAAAATAATAAAGTTAAAACAAAAGTTTAATTGAATTCGACTGAAAGGTGTCAACTGTCACGTTCACGCGAATGCATTTTGTTAAAGTAATGTTTTAAAGATTTACCTTCTTGTTCCGATACCGTTGAGGTTGGTCTCAAGGACCAAAGTAGTACTTCCGGTGTGGATTGGCAGCGTTTTAACGTCTTTAGACCACACAGCTTTGGCGTTACTGCCTCTTAGTGGTCAGGACAAGAGTTGCAGACGTATAAACCTAACGCTACTCAACTTGTTCAGTCTTCATCAACAATCAAAGTTAAGACATGACATTAGCCAACCAGTTCAGGGTGTCCCTTGCCCACAGCCTAAAGTCAGCTGGGATGAGGAGCTACAGCACCCTACTGAAGATAAAGCGGTGCAGATAATGATGGATGGGTGCATTTACTAGTCTGGCCACTGTAAGAAATGTTTATCTAGCACAGGGGTCAGGAACCTTTTTGACCCAAAGAGCCATCAAAGCTTAAGATGTTTTAAAAATAAATCGAGAGAGCCACATCATATGTTTTCAGACAAAATTGAAAAAAACTGCCAAACACGCTCTCTAGACAAAAGCTAATTCTTCAGCACATTTTATTTCACTGTGTGTCATTTGATGATTTAATCAAATGAAATGATAATAATGCCAAATACTGTGTCCCAAATCAATGTAAATATGCCATTTACAATTCGTCTTCCACCTTCAGTTACGAGTGTTAAGGCAATTTTTATCCATGAAATTTCTCCTTAATAACGGTTTCAAAACAATGTGCGTGCAAAGTTCTTTTGTAAAAATGTCACAAATTACTGCAAACGATAAGCATATCGTCATATTCACTTTCGGTGTAGACTGCACTGAGCGAGAGAGAGAGAAGGAAGTGCCTTGCGCTGTGTGCAGGGATCTGCCCTCCTGTACTGCTCACCCAATCAAAGTCGTTTGCCAGCGTTTTTATTTATCAGTTTAAATGGTTTCCTATCAAACTTCTGCATTAAGTTGCTTCGGCTTCATATGGACCAATCGCTATGAAATCACTTGATTTGGAACGCCACAGAGAGATGTGCATCTAGCATGTGCCCCACAAGCTAAATTGGTTTTCCTTATCATTTGTGTGCACCATGGCTAATACAGGTTCTTCCTTTTAGTTAATATATTTTTCTGAAATTTTCAATTCTGTTATATTTGAAACCTGATTTTCATTTTTTTAATGCATTCAACTTAAAAATAGCACGAATAGCAAAGAAAATGATCACAGTGTCCTGGCTGAAACCACAACCTCCTGACATAAAACAATGGAGAGACAAATTAAAGCAAATGTACATTATGGAAAAAATCACTGCAAGACTTCAACTGAAACTTGACCAATTTGAGAAAAGATGGAAGCCTATCACACAAATTTTACTTGATGTCTAAACACCTCCCCCTATTTATTATGTGCGTTGTTTTTTTTTTTTTTTTTTTTGGGTGTATATTTTGATTATTTTATATATATGTATTTATATATATATATATATTTCTTTTTGTATGGATGTATTGTATGAACGTTTATTCTTCCTTTCTATTAATAGTATTTTTTTTCTTCTTTGTTGTTTCTTCTGTTATTTATGAGTGTGTCAAGTGTATATATTATGTGTTGATGTATGATGGAGGAATCAAACCTCTGTCAAAATTGCTGTGAGAAATAAAAAGTTAAAAAAAAAAAAAAATAGCACGAATAATTTTCTAGTGCAAGAGTAGAAGAACTTCAGCTCTTTTATCCTGTGCGCCAAATAAAAATGCTAATATATATAAAATAGTACAAATATCATATTTTTTGAAAAAAAAATAGGATCATTTCATTTCATTTCATAAATAAAATTGTGTATATTTTGTGGTACTCTTTTCCCCAGTTTCCCTCCATGTGTCTTCCCCCTCATAAAAAAATATAGTTTTTATGAATCACTAATGCTTACTGAGCTCAAAGCAAGGTTAATTTTCAAATGGCTGCAGTGCATACGTGATTCTGTACTTGCTTTTTTTCTGTCTTGTATTTATATTTTTTATTATGATATTTACAAAATATCATGCATTAATACTTCTGAGCGAGCCCTGTTGCATTTTCAAAGCATATTATAAAAAATAGGGCCTTAAAAAAGGTATATAGGATATTTTCGGTTCTTGGTTCTCGGATTCCTTAACCGCCAGGATCGTCGGGCACATTACTTTAAAAAAGTAATTAGTTATAGTTACTCACTACTTTTACCAAACAGTAACTGAGTTAGTAACTGAGTTACTCTCTAGTAAAAGTAACTACTTATCAGGGAAAGTAACTGTTCCAGTAAAAGAGAATTTTAAATTATCTGAGCAGCATTTGTTTCAGTTGTGTTGAAGAACATTGTAATATTTATTGCACCTCAACAGCAACAGATATATCCATATTTCTACTGTTAATTAAATTACTATTTCGGTATGTGTTGGAGTTTTGATTATTAACCACAAATGTAAGTATTTGCCTAAATTGAGTACAGGGTATTTAATTATTTTTGATTCATCGAACTGCACTACAGTAGGACAGTGATACTTATTACCTGCAATATCATTATTGGACTAAAACATTCCATTTATTTGGTCCCCTTGGGGAAATTAATTTTCACCGACTGTAGTAAGGCAGGGGGTTGTATGGGTACAGTGAGTGCTGTCACAGCAGAGCGTGCAGCAAATGACCTATTTAAAGCACCTGGTATTACCAGGCGGTCTCCCATTTAAGTACTAACCAGGCCCGACCCTGCTTAGCTTCCCGAGATGGGGTGTTTTTACAGTGGTACGGCTGTAAACGCTTCAGATTCTTGTGTACCGTTATCTTTAGAGTCTGAGTCTGTGTTTTTGTCCTTGAATACTGCATAAACTACACAAAGACCCGATCAAAACTTCGAAACATATCGGGCCTTAAATGCCAATCATCACGTTCCGACTGGGCTAAGCTTCTCTCTCGTAATATTTTTTAAAAACAAAATAAATATTAATAAAATATATGTTCATAAAAACAACCAGGGTGTTTCCTGCCCACTAATTTTGGCTGCACGATACTTTGGTCTGCAAAAAATATTGAAGTCCCAATTCAAATAACTCCTTCCTGTCTCTATTATTCATCATATTCTTTCTTTTTAAACTATTCTATATAATTACCTTGTATTATACACTACAATATATTTTTTACTCTATTGTTTTTATTCTTTTTAAATCTATTATATTATCATTATTGAGAGTTCGCGTGTCAAATGATTTCTTTTATGTATCATGTTTATGGTTTATACTGGCTGAATAAATAAATACAATACAATACAATACAATACAATACAATACAATACAATACAATACAATACAATACAATACAACACAATACAATACAATACAATACAATACAATACAATCTGTCATAGTTATTTTTTGTGTCCCTGCCTCTTCCCCTCTGAAAGTACCGTGCTGGATTTTCAAAGGTGGGGTGCGTTGCTTTAGGTTTTCATAAAGTGTTGGTCATAGAATATTTTCGCTATTTAGTATGTGTTAATAATGTCCAATTGAGTTCAAAGACACTTTATAATTTCTTTCCCAAATCACTTTACAATGTGCTTCACACTTTCCATTTTTACACACACTAACTAACCGATAGCAGCGTCATCAGGGACACTAGAGATTCTGTGTCTCGCCCAGGCGCCGGGAATCAAACCTGCAACCTCTTGATTCTAAGACGTACGCTTCACCTCCTGAGCTACTGCCGCCCATCTGGTCTTATCTCACCTTTAGAATTGCTGTCCTGGGACGCTCAACGACTTAGTTCGAAGGAATGGGGGAGGCTTGTTGGAGAGTGACTTTATGCTCTTCATTGCAGTTTTTTTTGTTAGTGTAGCATGAAAATGACAAAAGAAAGAAAAGGCCAGTTTCAAATATAGTACAAATGCCAACCCAAAACCCAAGAAAGATGAAAAAAAAATCGTTTATCTGACTGCGTTGAAGAAATGCTCGTATTGATTGAGCAGCAATCATGACTTTAAGCCAGGGGTTGGTGGCATAGTGTAACAAAGTTTCAAATTCAGGACAGCACTTCTAAGGACATACTGTTGCTGTGGTCCTCGACCCATCAACATGTTGGACTGGCTAAAGGTTCTCTCGACTCTTAAAAAAAATCCATCATTGATGGCAAATTGGTGATTAATGTAACCTCTGCAGGCATAGAATTTGTCACGTCTCAGCCGATGTCAAGGGGCGGGGCCAGCTGGGCGCCATGACAACCGTCCAGGACATGACAGAATTATAAAAGATGTAAATGTTTATACAGTCTTTTTTACTTAGATCTATCTAGTTCTGATTAATAATATTATCAATCAGAGTTCATAAATCACCTCTACTTCTCCAGAATCTTCATAAATAAAATATGAAATTTCTATTTGTTTCAGTCTCTGTCCTATATAATCAAGTTAATTGGTCGGGCTAGCGCCGGGTCGGGTTTAATACCCGCAGCCTCGGTTGGGTCGGGCTGGATTTTCTTAGGCCCGATCTTACCTCTGATTTCAGACTAGTGGTTGTTTTTAACCTACCAAAGTTGTTGTGACATTATTTTACCTACAGAGGACGCAGTCTAAAGTGAAGTTAGGGGTGGAGCAAGAGAGGGTGGGTGTTTATTAGACTGTAGCGGTTGGGGTCTGAACAGAGGTATGCTCTATGCACCGGCCGAGGTGGGATCGGTGTGTCCAGGACCAGAACACACGAGCCTCAGTCCGTTTCACATAGCCGTCCCGGACATGTTTACCCTCAAAACGCAGGCCAAACTGTTTGTGAGTGGGGCTCCTTTTTCAAGGTATCTCGCCCACCCTACAGCCCCCCCTCCTCCTCCCTGCCAAATAAACATTGCACCGGAAATTGCAGGGATATCTGGGATTTTTGAGGGTCCCGCTGGAAAGTCCGAGAGGTTTGAACAAGGGTGCTCTCTGTGACACTTTGGAGTTGAGGGAAGGGCAAATGCGTTGAGGGGAAGGGGCAGGCGTAGGTAGGGGAGGGGGTGTGACCTTGCTTCACTGAAAGGACTGCATCGGGAAGACACACACTTGCTCTTTTGCAGGTACGGGTGACCCAGTTTCCTCTGACCCCGTCGGGGAGTGTGCAAAGGTTGAAGTCTGCCGTTAAGGTCAAGGGTCAAGAAAAAATGATCAGAGCTGACAACCTCAAGCAATTGCTCCCTGTATTAATGGTTGCAATTCCACTTACTAAGCGATAATAAATCTTACAAACACAACACGGCACCTAGTTATTCATAGCAAGACAGAATATGTAGGATACCGCGGCAATATCAGCAATCTATGGTGAGGTTATCATCTGCTACCAGTGATCGAGATGGTCCAGATTACAGCTAAACTGGATGAGACAAGATAGGTCTTTAAAAAAAAACAATAAAAAATGTACATTATTTTTAATAATCCAACTTAAAATGTACAGGGAAAACTACAGTGTACAGTAAATACATTTGTTAGAACAGGAAAAGGAGGAGCCAGATGCGTAACATTTTCCCACAAGCTTTATTTTAGATTCAGATTCAGATTCAGATTCAGATCTACTTTATTGTCATTCTAGTACACGTGTATACAGAACGAAATGTCGATGCATCTGACCCCCACAGTTTCCTTGAATGTACAGATATAAATAAAGTTGTATTGTATTTTGGCTACGTATAGTATTTTACCATAGTGCCGATAGTGCAAGAAGAGTAGCTAACCAGATGTGCAAAATGGGCAGTCAGGTTAACAAGTCAGGTACACAGTAACATTAACACTGTAACAATAACGCTGTAATTACAATAGTGCAGTGAGCAATGTGCAAGGAGTGGCAAGCTATAAAAAACTGCCAGTAGTGCAAAAAGTCAGATTAGCAGCCGTTTAGGGGAATGATTCGGTGATCGCTGGGCGGAAGAAGTAAGACTGAAGTCCGGCGTGGAAAAACAGGAAGCCAGAGGCCAACAAGATCGATACCAGATACTTGACAGACGGGGTCGATACCGGATAGGACGGGACAGAGAGGATAGATACCAGAGACTGGAGTCAGATATCAAACAGGACGAGACAGACGGGATCAATACCGGTTACTGGAGACTGGAGTCACATATCATACAGGACGAGAAAGACGGGATTGATACCGGTTACTGGAGACTGGATTCAGATATCAGACAGGACAAGACAGGCGGAATCGATACCGGATACTGGAGATTGGAGTCAGATTTCAGACAGGACGAGACAGATGGGATCAATAACAGACACTGGGGACTGGAGTCAGATATCAAACAGGACAAAATAGACGGGATCGATACTGGACAGGATACACAAGCAGGATACTGGTCAGAGTCAAAACACACGTCTTGCGGGTGCAGAGGTTCATTGGCAGACTGTCAAGGGTTGAGTGAGAGCAGCTTAAATAGGAGGGAAGCCAATCAGGCAACGAGCCACAGCTGGCGCCAAACAGGAGGGGCCAAGTGAGGGAAACCGTGACAAAATTGACAGGTATGGATTATACTCTTAAAAATTCAAAAGTTCGAGGGAGAAATCATCCAATGAATGTTGTTGAAAGTATGTGTAGTACATCCCCTATAATGTGATACTAGCGCTTTGATAAATATTACATTTAAGAAATACAAATCCACCCCAAGATTACTCAACCATCAGAGGACACTATAATTAATGGTCTCCGTTTATAAAATAGAATAGTTTCTTAGCATTGTACAAAGTAGTAATGACAGTAGAGTTATAAAATTAATTAACATTGATTCGAATTATAAGCAAAATCACAAAATTTACCATACAAACATGCTTTTTAAAAAATACTCGTTGAGTTGAGAAATTCTTATTTACATAACATGAGCTTCACTCAAAGGGAGCTGACATGATTGTCAGTCATCTTGCTGCTACAGGTACCCAAAATAATCAAAAAGGCTTAGCAAAAAAATAAAACAGTAAAATGGTGTGTTTTGGTCAATTTAGTCTTGGTAGTTTGTATTATTCCCTGTGCTTTGCAGCAATTGTTTTTGGTCGAAATACACCATACAGCGGCATTTAGTGGTCAGATAATACACACTGTTACTTTAAAATGTAAAATTTTCTTTAGCATTTTACTAACATATGTTTTTACCATGTAAATGCATGTCCTGGTAAGATAAAAAAAATAAAAAATTAACATATATATATGTATATATATATTTATATATATATATATATATATATATATATATATATATATATATATATATATATATATATATATATATATATATATATCTATATCTATCTATATATATATATATATATATATATATATATATTTTTCTTATTTTAACAGATCGATAAAAGCAATTCAATTAATCCTTAATATGCGCAGACTTTTTGTGCCACATGGCAGGTTTTTATGTTCATTTGTGAAAATATTTTTAACAGAAATAAAAAGACACGTTACTTACACGATCAAAATGATTTGACGTATCAGATTTCATAAACTATATAAAAAATCTCTTATAATTTACAACATATTGTTTTTCTGCCTTGATATATATTTTTCTTTACAGTTTTCTACTATTTGTTTGCTAATAAATTATCTGGGAGCAGCATTAAGCAGCCTGAAGTATTGAGTTGAGTGTCCTGCAACCAAATAACAGCCGAGAGGATTAGAGCAGATGACATTGTATTAATCCCCAACCATTTTTTTCTTCTTTAACCGAGCTGCACTTTATAATTTGTTCCACTTTAGATTCTTCTTTTTCTATCTGGCCTGTAATACATATTTCATTTTGTTCTCTTCTGTATTTTATGTGGGGTAATTGATACTCACAATGACATGTCATTTAATGGTTAGTATCAATTCCACCACTTACAACCTACTCATCAGGCACATTTTTACATCTTTGCAGGGTAAAAGGAATGCAATATTATAGGATGGAACGGATACTTTGATCTTCTTTCATTTTGGGGTTTTTAATATACTTTGCCCAAAAAAATAAACATCACTCAACCAAAGATGAGCAAGCAGCCATAAAGTGAGCTAGTGCACATGGAAAGGGAACCGTTTTTTGAACAGTGCTCAAATGGAGATGCATTTCTTGTATTCGTCTCAGCAATCTTAATGCCATTTGTTTCAGTTCTAGATAAGCAATGGTGGGAATAACGCGTTTCAAAGGAATGCCAACCTGGAATTCAATTAATTTTTTTCTGTAACTTACTAATAAGAACTAGACTAGCTGTGGGCAGAACCATTTTTGGGGGACATTTCCCTTTTTGACTGAATCAATTGCACAGAGGGCCAAAACTCAAACCACACCTTTGGTCGCGGGCCGAACGGGATATATAGTTATTGAATAAAAAAAAACTTGATGTTCTTTTAACATAAATTTGAATTAAAAAAAGGCAGGAGTTATTATTCCAGAATAAACAAACTTAAACATGACGCACCTTCTGGTTGTGTTTTTCTACTGGCTGACATGTTGTTTGTCAGTAGATAGCATTAAAAGTGGCTGCGGTCGTCAGGCTACAGCTAACTCGATTCATGCGGAAATGTTTCTGAGAAGTCCTGCAGTGGAAAGGCAGCTGAAGCGCTGTATTATGGGACCTGAAGTTTCAGAGTTATATGCCGGGCCATTATAGTATCTCATCTCATCTCATTAGCTGCACCGCTTATCCTCAGTAGGGTCGCGGGGGTGCTGGAGCCCATCCCAGCAATCATCGGGCAGTGGGCATGGGACACCCTGAACTGGTTGCCAGCCAATTGCAGGGCACACAGGGACAGACAACTTGCTCATTCACACCTAGGGGCAATTTGGACCGGCCAATCCACCTGAAATGCATGTCTTTAGAATGTGGGAGGAAACCGGAGTGCCCGGAGCAAACCCACGCAAGCACGGGGAGAACATACAAACTCCGCACAGGAAGTCCGGTAGCTGGATTTGAACCCACACAGGGGGTTCCCAAGATCTTAGAACTGTGCCGCACACGCGCTAACCACTGCGCCGCCGTGCTGCCCCCCATTATAGTATATGTATATCAAATTATCACGCAGGCCGGATATAATTATACTCCAGGCCGGATGTGGGCTGTAGGCCGTGAGTTTGACACCTAAACTCTAGACCAGGGGTGGGCAAACTTTTTGAGTCGAGGGCCGCATTAGCTTAAACAATTTTTGAAAGGGGCAGGAGGAGATAAAAATGTTGATTACATTTTTTGTATATAGCGATACAGTCTCGAATACAAACCTCAGCAATACCCGAGTGTAGCTCCTATGCTGGTAGACAGAGGAAAGAAAAGCTACTGGACTTGCTCTAGGTTTGAGGAGTGGTAATATTTATTTTGTTAAATATGTTTAATGTCGGGCAGCATGGCGGGGCAGTGGTTAGCGTGTGCGCGGCACAGTTCTGAGGTCACGAGATCGAATCTCCCTGTGTGGAGTTTGCATGTTCTCCCCGCGGGTTGTGTGGGTTTCCTCCGGGCACTTCGGCCTTCTCCCACATTTCAAAAACATGCATGTCAGGTCAATTGGCCGGTCCAAATTGTCCCTAGGTGTGAATGGGGGAGTGACTTGTCTGTCCCTGTGTGCCCTGCGACTGGCTGGCAACCAGTTCAGGGTGTCCCCTGCCCACTGCCCGAAGACAGCTGGGATGGGCTCCAGCAAGATAACGGTGCAGATAACAGATGGATGGATGTTTTATTTATTTTTCAGTTTGATAGCCGGTCATTTACTCTAATTTCGTTGTTAACCTGTTTTTAGTCGAAAAATGTACGTTTATCTGCACTGATAGGGTTTAAAATTAACAATCAATCTATTTTGTGTCAGAATAAGTTACACAGTAATACACTTTGAATTTCAATGACAGTTCAAATGAATGACAAGAAGGTTCATTAAATAAGCAAAGAAAACACAATTCCAATGTTTTCCAGTTCAGGGGATCCCAAATGCATGGGTGGAGAAGCACCTTTTCTGTTACTGGCTCCATCTAGTGTTGAAACTGAGAAGTGCAACAGAGTTGAGCTCAAGCGCCATGTGCGGGCCATATTTAACATTATTTTCAGAATTTGCTGCGGGCCAATAAAAACTGTGGCCCGCAGGCCGTAGTTTGGACACCCCTGCTCTAGACTGTCTTACCTAATTGCTTGTGAAGGATTGTGATGCTGGCCAAGCTTGTTCTGGTCTGGAAGAGGGTAATGTCTTTCTAAACAGAAACTAATGAGTTATAAAAACCAAAAGTGCTCAGTCCGTTTTTTGGGGCATTTTCACATTAAGAATAATCTACCTGACCGCCTGCAAAAGATGGTGTCTATATTCAATGTCGTTCTGATCTTGGAGAGTGGAATATCATTTTGGTAAAACGTTCTGAGTCAACAAAACCAAAAGTGCTCAGTCAGCTTTTTTGGTATTTTCCACTTCTAGAGTAACCTATCTGATTGGCTGCGAAGAGGATGTTGTTTTTTTAAATGTTGTTCTGGCCTGGAATAGTAGAATGTCTTTCTAAGAAAAAATGTTAAGTAAAAAAAAAAAGTGCTGATTCAGCTGTTATTTAGCATTTTTCACCTCTCAAGTAACCTACCTGTAAAAGATGGTGTTGATATTCAATGTCGTTCTTGTCGGTGAGGGTGGAAAATTTTCTGGGGAAAATGCCAAGTCATCAAAACCACAAGTGTAAAAGATGGCGGTCATATCTAAACTCATGATGGACAAATACAAACAGATCAAAAAAACAAACAAACAAACAAACAAACAACTAACCAAACAGTTATATAGACTTAAATTCCAGACAAAAACATTATCACCTCCCTCACTTCGTTAGCAAGAGATAATTAGTGACTCTTCTGCCGCTACTTTATAGTGTGTTACATGCATTTTTCCACCACTTTCTACACCCAGAACATAAATTACATTGCCTTCTGAGTTTTGAAGAGTTCTGCATTGTACATGTTGCCACTTATTTCCTTCATTCCGCTAATAATATATTCTGCACTTTGAAGTGGGGTGTATATTCATAATTATCTACACCTGAATACAGTTATGGCGGCAACGTCTCGAATACAGAATACGAGGATGCAGAATTTCTCATCATGCAGATATTTTCCCTACCATATGTACATACTCGCCTCTAAGCTGAATTTAGAACTATGAAATAAAATACTGATATCAAGGAGTCAGCTTAGTAGTAGTAGCGAATGGTGGCCGTATTTTTAGCACCTCTCCCTATCTGGCCTGCTGCCACATCTTTCTTACCAGGGAGAAGAGATGGCCAAATCTACAAGCACACTTATCCGAAGCTACACATGACGGTGGCAAACGGGAAGTATTGCACGGTGTGGTATTTTTGTTTCAACAGCAGAAAATGACATTTATTTGTAAGGTAAAGTTGTCCCCTACTGTGGTAAATTGACATGAACACATGAAAAACGTTTCCCTGACAAAGAACAACCAATGCAACCATTAATGTAAACATGGTACTGTTTCTGATCAAAAACGTGTAAATCCAAAAGGGCTTCTTTGTTACATTTCTGATTTTTTGATTTGACTTACTTTACTTTTCTTCTGTAACAGTTGTTGTAGTACCTTTTTTATACTGTTAAAGCCACACCACATATTTTAAGACAAAATTTAACAAAACCACCACTCTCAAGAAAAAGCCAATTCTTCAGAGCATTTTATTTCACTGTGTGCCAAGTCAGGTCAAGTCACATTTATTTATATAGCCCTTAATCACAAAAAATTCTCAAAGGACTGCACAGGAATTACAATTACACCATTTCCTGATCTTAAACCAACATGCGGGCAAGGAAAAACTCAAAACTTCAGCGTGAGGAAAAAGGAAACCTTGAGAAGGGGCCTCACAAGTGGTAATCCCACTTCCAGGATGACCAGGGTGGAAAAGATTTAGCATTGAGTTTCAGTAACGTTGTAGATTTGATCAAATTAATGAAACAATGGCAAAACCCATGAGCCATATCAAAAACCATACCCTTTAAAATTTTCCTTCTGCAGTTACGATTGCGTGCCGAATTTCAGGGAAATCGACTCAGCTCGATCTCAGTGCTTCCTTCGACACTGTGGACCATAATATCTTACTAGATTGGCTGCAAAAATGGATTGGTCTCTCCGGAACTGTCCTCCCATGGTTCAGATCCTATCTCTCAGATAAGACATATTATGTAAGATATGGTGAGATGACCTCTGAGTCCTTCAGTCTTACCTGTGGCGTTCTGCAGGGCTCACTACTTGGTCCCCTTCTTTTGAGCATTTATATGCTTCTGTTAGGTGATATTATTCGCAAGTATGACAATAGTTTTTATTGCTAAGCAGATGGCACTCAACTATATCTCCCAATTGAGGAATCTGCCCCAAAAATTGTGGAAATTTGGAGGCCTGAGATCGATATCACTTAACTTTTTGTGTCTCAACCCTGAAAATGATAATTATTGGTCCATCAAAAAGCATTGACTTGTTCTCAAACACTGTTTTTGATAAATGTAATATCACCCAGAGTGACCTGGTCAAAAATATCGTTGTCATATTTGACCCTAAACTGTCCTTCTGCTTCCACGTTAAGAATATTACTAGAACATTGAAAAAATTCGCCCTATATGTGTGGTTTCTTCTCAAGGTTTTTTAATTTCTTCATGTTGAGGTTTTGAGTATTTCCTTTCCCTGATGTAGGTTTTAGATCAGGGGATGATGTAATAATAGTCTGCAAAGCCCCTTTGAGACTTTTTGTGATTAAGGGCAATGCAAACAAACATGATTTGACATGACGTGAAATATCTGTCTCGGGAACCATAGGTTCCCGACCCATGAGTTTAAAAGTTACATCCTGTCCTCTGCAAATCTTTTTTGCAATTTTCTATTCGCTTGTTTTTCCCAACCATTTTGTCTGTTTTGGAACAGTTTGTGCACTTAATGGCCTCTTTTAGGTTATGTCATGACACTTTTACCACAGGAAAAGTTCAACACAGTTTTTGAAGGCACGCGATCGGAAAGATGGACATTGGAGGGAAAAACTGCAGGCCTAAATACGGCCAAGTTGTCAAACCAGACGCTTTTATTAGGCACTGAAAAACTAACCGCACCTCATCATGACTTTAAATGTAGAAACGTATAAACCTGAGAACTACCTCCCTCACTCTTTACATCCTCCCAACACCTCACGCTCATCTCTGAAGTGTGTTTCTTTTCTTTTCTGACCACTTCCCATCAACTCCTCTTCCACTGTGACCGTTACTCCGAGCATTTAACAGTTCTGCCAAGAAAAGTCTTCCGTGAGCTCGTAAAGCAAACTTGTGTCACTTTGACCATTACAGGTTTGGATGACTGCTGTCAGCTTAGAACTGAAAATTTGTCAGCACAAAGAGCGAGTTTCTATGAGAGTGCTGCCCCCGAGGCAAATGACTGCCTACGCTCTGGTTGTGTTTGGAAATTTGGTAGGCTTGTTTATTATGTCTGCGTTGCAGCCACTGATGGAAAAAGGCTTTGAAGAGTGAACTGATATAAGCAGATTATGGAGAACGATTGTTGTTTGTCTGTCTCGTGAGCCTCTTTTGGGTTTAATAGCTGCATTTTCTCTTGACACATTGGGCTTGTTTACAGATGGATTATGTGAAACAGGGAGAATGGAGGTTTGATAATATTAAAGATGGTCGGATTGATCTAA